>NC_134399.1:228581861-229812517 GCF_050003625.1 Haematobia irritans
ATCCGCAATACCTTTACTGAGTTATGATTTCTAACATATCGTCAATTCCTAGGTTTTAAGTGTTTGGTTATTCTCTATATCTTCTTAAATTAAATTAATCTGGTATTCTGAAATTCTTTTAATAATAAAATCTCTCTCAAATATAAAATAAAAACCTCCCATTTGGCGCTTTAGTTTATTTTCTTCGTTTTGTGCATCGTAACAGAGACTTTTTTGTATTTGACTTTTTAGAAAATTGTGCCAAATTCCAGTGCCTTTTTCAAGCTTTGCCATTTGAATAAAATTTCTGAAATAAAATATAAGAAGAAACAAAATACTTAGAGCACAGTTTTTGGGCTAAGATAAAACAACAGTGATACTACTCTCGTAGTCGTACAAATAAACAAGAAAACATTTATGTATTTAAGTATATTTCGTATATAAAACATAAGTGCGATTATACCATCCATATATGCGAAATACAAAAATGTGCTGTTATGTTTTTTTTTTTTTTAACTTACGAATATTATTTTTTATGTGAATCCCTGACAAGCAGGGGAGGGGGCCTGTGGTATGAGTACAACAAACTTTTTCGCTTATTGTTTTGAATTTGCCATTCAAACTGCAAAGCAACACCAACAAAAAAAAAACAGAATCGAAAATGAAATACGCTTAAATAGGCAGAGGCAAACGAAAAAGTTGCGGCTAAAATGTGGCGGTTGAAGCAATCCACAAAACTCGCTCTGTAAATTTACTGATGGTGTTTTGTTACTTACTCTCCATTCCTGGTCGGTTTTTATTGTTACTTTATATTGTTTATCCTCACATTATGGTCCTATAAAAGTCTAAACGACGAAGCAAATTCTGTGTTTTTATTTTCCATTGTGAGTTGTGCAGAGGCGAAAAACAACATTTTGTAATCCTTACTTGTTCACATCACCTAGGCAATAGCAGCGCGAGAGAGAGGCTGTACGAGAACAAATGTGTGTTTGTGTGTGTTAGTAAGCGCCAAAAAGATATGGGATATCTAGGCCATAGCCATGTTATGGTTGTAAAATGCCTGCTTTTCTTAGTGCTATACACGATTCAAGGGAAAGCTTCAGGCTTTCTTGTTGAAGGGGTGATGTGTGTTAGTTTGCTACTTCGGCGGCAACACCACCAATCTAGACAAAGTTTCTGTTTTGTTGTGCCCGTCGTGATTCAAATCGAGATTTGTTATAGTAGTAGATGTTTATATATTTTTACAGTTTTTTTTTTTTTTTCATGCAATTCTTGTTTTTTCATTCACAACTCCATCTTCCACTTTCCTTAAAGTGAGTTGATATGCTTTTATTTAGCTTAGTTCTAGTTTTTTTTTGTTTTGTTTTGCTTTCTCGAGGCATTATTATTTTCCTGTTTTACAAGCAGAGTATTGTTATTATTGTTTTTCTTCGGTGTAGTTTTATTTTATTTTTCCTAGCGAACTTCCTCTGTTTTGTCTTCTTGCAAAAGGACTGTGTTGTTTTATTGTTTATTGTTGGCTTTGATAGTTTTTAGTAGAAATGCTAGTTGTTGTTGTTGCTGTTGCTTTTTATATAAGTTTCTCTAAAGATTTCTTTAGAGTTGGTTCTTTTTTTTTGCGAATTGGCGTAGAAAAAAGAAAACTATAACCCCATACCTAGCTATTTTTTTATACTTTGTTCTATCTGTCTATTTGATAGGAAATCGATGTTATAAATCAAAGGAAACCCATGATTCGTTACCATTTTCGTGGAAAACATTGTTATACTTTGTATTCCGCTGAGAGTAGAATTGTTGATAGGAAATATTTTTAACTAGAAACTATTTTTGGGTTACAGTGGTTTTGATAGATTTAAATCCTTTGCACTTCTCGCGTAGGTAAGAGCTGATTGACTTTGACTTACTTTACAAAGCTGCAGCAAATTCAGCAGGTTTTTTTTTTGGTGAATATGTTTAGAGGCTAGCGACTGACAGTTTTGTTGACATTATGACTATGGGCATAAAAGTCTGCTAAAACCACTGTCCAAAATATATATGAAACATTTTCCAAAAATACAAATATTTCCTCAGACACTTGATTCTTTTTATGCTTTGGTATATCGCATTTGCCAAAACTAAAAAATAGCAAAAAATCTGGGATGAAGTTGAGTTCATAAGTATTAGGTATTAGTTAGCTTTTAACAATTTTTTGTTTTCTTTTTTTATTTTCATATTGCGTATTTTTGTCCTTTTTTTCACTTATATAATTTTTGTTTGGTTGTGGTTGAATTCCATACAATCCAATCAAGATGCCTTTTTTCTTGTATATCTCTTGCTACTAACGTAGAACTCATTGTTCACATGAAGAGAATGAGAGAGAGAGAGAGGGCGTGCTACTGCTGCAAAATAAAGTGAACAGAATTTATTGCATGTCAGTTGTAGTTGTTTACTTTTGCATTAAAATAACAATAACTCCTTTGTTGTTCGATACAATTTGCAAGGAATGCTGCATTGCATCCTTGCGATGGGTTATGAGGGGCGGGGCATGGAAATGGAAATTCGAACAAATGTCAAGGAGAGAAATCGGAAATAAAGCAAACATCAATTTTGTTTCTTTTGTAATTGAGATACAGGGGATAACAAATAAGACCGGCATTTGAATAGAAAACTAATACTAATTTGAGTGGATAAAAAAAAATTCTGAATAACAAGGTAGTCTAGTCTCATTGAAATGCATTAAAAGGGATACACT
This sequence comes from Haematobia irritans, assembly GCF_050003625.1. NCBI lineage: Eukaryota > Metazoa > Arthropoda > Insecta > Diptera > Muscidae > Haematobia > Haematobia irritans. The sequence continues at coordinate 228,584,572 of NC_134399.1, forward strand.
TTTGGTGAAATTTTCAAAGACCCAATAATAACCAAGAAGAGTGTGTTTGCTTTTTTATTTACTTTGAATAACTTGTTCACCACAAAATTTCCAACTTTTTAGCTTACTCTTCTGCGGGTTACACAAGTAACACTCTCCTTGATTATTATTTTTTTAATTTTATTTTTTGAAGTAACATCCTCTTTGGTGATTATCTTCTTATTAAAGTTTTGCCCAAAAGAAATATCGCACGCATGTGATTACTGCATTGATTGCAATTCTCATTTTGTAAGTTTTACCCATAAACTCTTGGCTACATAACAATCGATGGCCACATATATAAATTTAATTTTAATTAGTTTTTAATAACGAATGTCACAATATTCATTTCGATTAAGTAATGATATAATTCATTTCGATTATGTGACCTAATTTAATGGCAAGGAAAAAAGCCGGCCTGCATCATGACAGAATATTTAATTGGACAGTGGAAAATTTCGAAAAAATAATAAAATTTCACTAGAAACAAATAATTTTTTTGCAATAAAAATTAGATAAATTTAGGGTTATTTTAACAATTGAATTTTTTCATTGTAGTTAAACCAATGCTAATTTTAATTTATTTTTATTGCAAAAAATTTATTTGTTTGTAGTGAAATTTTATTATTTTTTTTATTTTTATTTATTATTTCCACTGTCCAATGAAATTTTTCTTTTTTAAGTATGTTTCAAACGTTTTGTGAACTAAAGATGGGTATAACGTTCCGTACACATAAGTTCAATATGAACTACATTGGAAGAAAATTTTCATACGATTCCCAATCAATGGTAAGAATGAACTAATGTATAGTTAAAATAGTTATGAATTGGCGCAATTAATTTGTTTGTTTAATTTTTTCTTCTACGAGAGTATGTAATTTTATGAATTGTAGTTAAAAAGTAGCAGGGCATTAAAGATTCTTGGTTTTAACAGCGCTTTTTGGACATTTTCAAATGTTGAGTAAAATTTAGTTCAATTTTCGCATGAGATAGTTCATTATTGCTTTAAAACAGTTTACTTTTTTCTGTGTGATTATACATTTCAATGACCATACAAATAAGTTCACAACGATATTTTTCTTCACTTTTAGTTCATTGTTGCTTTTGTGAGAAAGAATTTTGTAAATGGTAGTTAAAATTTCAGAAATCTCAGTAAATTATCGTTAATTTAATAACATATTATGCACGGGAAAAAATATCCGTAATTTAACTAACGCTAAATTTAACTTATTCTTATTGCAAACAATTTATTTGTTTGTAGCGAAATTTTATTGTTATTTGCGAAATTTTCCACAGCCCAATGAAATTTTCGTTTTTTTTTTTTTTTGTTTAAGTATGTCTCAAACAATTTAAGAACTAAACGTGAGTATAAAGTACAATGACCGTACACATAAGTTCAATATGAACTAAAGCAAATGAAAATTTTCTTACGATTCCCAAAAAATAGTAAGAATGAACTAAAGTAGGGTTAAAATGGTGTTGATTTGGTGCCAATGATTTTCTTCTGTAATTTTAGTTAATTTATTCCTCTATGAGAGACTGTTATTTTGTGAACTACAATTAAAAAGTATAACAAGGCATTAAATTTGCCTGGTTTTAATAAAGCTTTTTGGAAATCTCAAAATGTGGATTAAAATTTAGTTCAATTTTCGTACGAGTTATTTTATTCTTCCTACAAAAAAGATAATTTTTTTCGGTGTTATTTCATTTTTTCTATAAAACAGTTCACTATGCAAAGTTTTTTATCCGCACCCCATATACTGTCGGATTGTTACACACAAAAAAAGAATAAATTTATTTTATGAATAGTGTTCACAAAAATTTTCCAAACACGGGATTCATAAATTATATGAAATCAATTCATAAAATAAAAAATACAGGTTTTCATTTACCAAGAATATATACATAATATGAATGGAGTTTTTAATATTATAAATGAAGTATACATATTTTTCGTCATTGAAAAATATGTACTTTTACATAATATATACTAAAAACGTCATGCATTACATGTAACTTCTCTTTTAGATTTTTCCCCTGATTCTTAATGCCTGCATAATTTGTCTAAATGTATGAACCCATTTACGAAAAACCGCAATAAAGTCTAGCCAGTAAAGAACATAATTGTATAATATTTTATATTACTTATGATCACCAACGCTTCGAATTAATATTGTTTCTGTTTTACAGCAATAAATAATCTTCGAATCGCGACGGCGACTCAAACTGTACTGAAAAACTCAAACACACGTATTGCCTTCAAAACGTTATGTTTCCTTTTTTGTCTCATATTATATGCTTGTATTGTTACATATGAGAGTAAATGTATGTTGTGGCTCTCTCACGCTAAGAGAAACCCAGTATGTTTTGATATATTAAATAAAGTTTCATTGATTTTATGAAACCGTCCATATATATTATTAAAAAATTCATAATTTCACAACAAGTATTTACGAAAACAATATATTATGTAAGTGTACATATTTGTTATGAAAAAGTTCATAAATTTATAAAAATGTACAAATTTATGTACAAATTCATATTTTATTTTTTTGTGTGTACTTGAGAATGTTGTTTCTAGGTTAGGTTAGGTTAGGTTAGGTGGCAGCCCGATGTATCAGGCTCACTTAGACTATTCAGTCCATTGTGATACCACATTGGTGAACTTCTCTCTTATCAATGAGTGCTGTCCGATTCCATGTTAAGCTCAATGAGTCCGAACGGCGTTCCACATGAAACCACTTAAAGAAGCTTTGAAACCCTCAGAAATGTCACCAGCATTATTGAGCTGGGATAATCCACCGCTGAAAAACTTTTTGGTGTTCGGTCGAAGCAGGAATCGAACCCACGACCTTGCGTGTGCAAGGCGGGCATGCTAACCATTGCACCACGGTGTTTCTACCTCGAATCATATACCAGCGACGTGGGCAGACGACAAGAAAAAACTGTTGAAAGTGATTCGGAGAATTTTGGGGTAGTTAGTAGAGGTGTGCACGTGACACGAAAATAATCCCGCTCACCAAATCCCGCGTGAAAATAATCCCGCTCACCAACACAAAACGCTTAAGAGTTAAATTCATTTACAATTTTAGTGACACCTGGGATGTTAAGAGTGTAATAACGCTCTCGATTTTAATAATGCTCATGTTTTCAGACACGTCGCTAAGGTAAATTACTCAAAAAATTGTTCGTGAGTCACGACATTTTTCGTGAGTCACGATATTTTTCGTGAGTCACGACATTTGCGTGCGTGAGTGTGCGTGAGTGCATATTTTCTTTTCGTGAGTGTGCGTGAGTCCTACCAAACATTATTGTGCGTGAGTAAGATTTTTCCGTAGTGAGTGTGCGTGATCGTGAGTAAAATATTACTCACGTGCACACCTCTAGTTTGTAGTCGGTATTGTTAGGCCTTCGTTTGTAACATTTAACTGCCTGCGTACTTCTGCAGTCCATGTAGTCAATAGCGGAGCTGAATTTTTATACCCTTCACCACTACTGTGGTACAGGGTATAATAAGTTTGTGCATTTGTATGTAACGCCAAGAAATAGTGGTCATAGACCCATCTTTTAGTATACCGATCGGCTTAGAATTAAATTCTGAGTCGATTTAGCGATGTCCGTCTGTCTGTCTGTCTGTCTGTCCGTCTTTCTGTCTGTTGATGTATTTTTGTGTGCAAAGTACAGCTCGCAGTTTTAGTCCGATTGTCCTAAAATTTGGTATAGGGTCCTGTTTCGGCTCAAAGACGATCCCTATTGATTTTGGAAAAAATCGGTTCAGATTTAGATATAGCTGCCATATATATTTTTCACCGATCTGGTCATAATTGGCGTGTATATCAACCGATCTTCCTCAAATTCCGTACATCCGAATATTTTATGAGTCTCGAAAAACTTGCAAAATATCAGCCAAATCGGTTCAGATTTAGATATAGCTCCCATATATAGCTTTCGCCCGATTTACACTCATTTGCCCACAGAGGCCAATTTTTTGCTCCGATTTAGTTGAAATTTTGCACAGGGAGTAGAATTAGCATTGTGGCTATGCGTGTCAAATTTGGTTGAAATCGGTTCAGATTTAGATATAGCTCCCATATATAGCTTTCGCCCGATTTACACTCAAATGACCACAGAGGCCAATTTTTTGCTCCGATTTAGTTGAAATTTTGCACAGGGAGTATAATTAGCATTGTAGCTATGCGTGCCAAATTTGGTTGAAATCGGTTCAGATTTAGATATAGCTCCCATATATAGCTTTCGCCCGATTTACACTTATATGACCACAGAGGCCAATTTTTTGGTCCGATTTAGTTGAAATTTTGCACAGGGAGTATTAGCATTGTAGCTATGCGTGCCAAATTTGGTTGAAATCGGTTCAGATTTAGATATAGCTCCCATATATATGTTTTTCTGATTTCGACAAAAATGGTCAAAATACCAACATTTTCCTTGTAAAATCGCCACTGCTTAGGCGAAAAGTTGTAAAAATGACTCTAATTTTCCTAAACTTCTAGTGCATATATATCGAGCGATAAATCATAAATAAACTTTTGCGAAGTTTTCTTAAAATTGCTCCAGATTTAAAAGTTTCCCATATTTTTTTAACTAACATTGTGTTCCACCCTAGTGCATTAGCCGACTTAAATTTTGAGTCTATAGATTTTGTAGAAGTCTATCAAATTCTGTCCAGATCGAGTGATATTTAAATGTATGTATTTGGGACAAACCTTTATATATAGCCCCAACACATTTGACGGATGTGATATGGTATCGAAAATTTAGATCTACAAAGTGGTGCAGGGTATAATATAGTCGGCCCCGCCCGACTTTAGACTTTCCTTACTTGTTTTTTAATCTATTTGAAACAAAAAAAGTTAAAATTACCCATTAAAAGTATGAAAAAAACAAGTTATAAAAATTGAATTAAAATAACTTCCTGGGTAGTTAAAATGAAGAACATCATTGGGAGTGCATATTCGGGAAGTGCTTCTAAAGTTGTGCCTTTGGAAGAACTTCCCAATTTTTTTGCTGGGAAGGCATTAAATTTGCCTGGTTTTAACAACGCTTTGTGGAAATCTCAAAATGTGGAGTAAAATTTAGTTTAATTTTCGTACGAGTTAGTTTATTCATCCTATAAAACAGTTCATTTTTTCGGTTTAGTTCAATTTTCGCACGTGTTATTTCATTTTTCCCATAAAACAGTTCACTTATTTCTACGCACCCCAGATACTGTCGGATTGTTACTTGAGAATGTTTTTTCTACCTCGAAGCATATACCAGCGACGTGGGCAGACGACAAGAAAAAACTGTCGAAAGTGATTCGGAGAATTTTGGGGTAGTTTGTAGTCGGTATTGTTAGACCTTCGTTTGTAACATTTAACTGCCTGCGTACTTCGGCAGTTCATGTAGTCAATAGCGGATCTGAACTTTTGGTGGCGGATTTATCGCAAGGAAGTGACTGGACGATTTCGCCCATCATATAAAAGAATAGATTAGAATAAGAAAAGAATGTGGTATGGCATTTTTATGATGTACAATTTAATAAAGAGTCGCCCAAGTAAAATGTCTATTGTATTATCAGCTATAAAAAGTTAAAATAGGCTTATTTCTCGACTTCTCCCATTTTTGTTCTATGAAATTATATTTACTCTATCTTCGTCAAAGTCAATATGAATTTCAGATTGATTCTTCCCTAGTTTTCACAGAAAACCCACTTACAATCCTCCTTGAAAAACATTGGATACATGTAAAACTCTTTTTAAAAAAAATCTACACTTCTGTAATTTTATATCGATTTTGTTTTCATAAAAAGATTTTCTTTAGTTTTTGAGAAAAAAATAGCTAAAGTATTTTTTGGTCTAGTGCTTTTATGGCAGTTATTTTGATTTATTCAGACGAACAAATGCGGCAAGTAAATAACCTATAGCATTGCACGAATACCAAGGTGGCTACGCTTTTATATTGTCGGTACTGGTAACATACTAAGTGGTAGCAAGGAAAGAGTTACATTCGCTTTGCAAAAGTCAAAGCGTAGGACACCAGGGGCTGGATAATAGCAGATCTATGTTGCCTTGTTACATTTTTCACTTTCCGATGGGTGTATTTTACCTTCGAAATTCTTTTACGATGCAACACAAATGCACACACTCACACCAATACATAGACACATTGAGAAACAGTGGATGATTGTATGAAAATTTTCTAGGCTTCAGGCATATCCACTGGTTTCGTACCCTCCCTTCATGAGGTTTCACGATTCAGTTTACAATAAGAGGGCCAAGGTAGTTCCCTGTACATCTATGTTAGTTGTTCTCCATCCTCGTTAGATTCCACTCTGTAGATGTTTATGATGTTGTAGGTGTTTTTTTTCTTTTTTGCATCTGCTGCGATATAAACATTGTAGCATACATGTGTAATGCAAAAAATTGTTATATTCTCTATGTATTAGGGTAGGCCATATTGTTTCTAGTATATTTTTAAAAAATATAAAAAATTAAAATTTCGAAAAATCGGGCATATATATCATGAGCCTCATTGTTTCGTTTAGCCAATGCACAATGGTTATTGAATTTTGGGCTAGCTTACCTATACTCATACCAGGTAATAGAAGTTTTTGCTAGGTCGGTTTACTGTTGCCATCGCTTTGGTATTTGAGTTAAGCCTGCATCACTTGCACGCACCATCAAACAGATTCATGCATTAAAAGTTGCACAATTCAATCGTCTATCAATATTGTTAAAATAAAAATATACAAGCGACATCCTTATATAAAAAATGCGATACTTAAGTGGAGTTAGAATGCAGATGGAGTTTATATTGAATTGCATTTCATAGCATTCCATGATATGGGATAAAATAATTTCACATCGAAGTCGGCTATCAACATATTTCTAGGCTCCCTTTTTTCCACTTCGTTGGTTAAGGTTTATGTCCCATAGCTCATCCAGGAGTTTTTCCTGATCCATAAAAGCGTGGAAGAAGTTATTCAAGCAGCCATTCAGCCAGACAAGGAAATTCTTCAATTTCATGCTCATGTTCATGTTAATTTTTCACTGTAATAAATTCATAGAATTGCTATTATGTAAACGTATGTTAATTTCTTTCGTACTTTGAAATCATACCCATCATCGTGATGGTGATGGCTGCTGCATTTATAACCAAATGGAGAATTTATGTCTGAAGGACTCTGACAATGTAGTTTTTGTTGCAATGCTGTGGAATGAGAACAAAGTATAACGAAATCAAAAATATTAAAAAAGTTAATTTCAAATATGACACGAATTCACTCAGATGCCGTAAATGTGTCTACATTACTTGTGAAATAGATCTTGAGATTGGGTTTCGCTCTTCTTTAATTACATTTCACTCGCTAAGGTGCGGGGGAAGCTCAAAAAGCCCGAAAACAAATGAAAAAAAGGAGAAATGCCACAGAGACCCACATCAAAATCAAAAATTGGTTTTTGGTGAACATTTGTGTTTTACCATTGGATAAAAAAAAACGCGATAGAAGGTGGGTGCTTGTTGTTGGAGTGAGTGTTTGTTAAACCATTTAGATTTATATGGTCTAAAGATAAAACCTTGGTTAGATTGTCTATTTTTTTTTTTTGGTCATCATTATACTGAACGAAAATACTTGATAGAGTTCGTAGAATCATATCAAAAAAAGTTCATAATTCTACATACAAGCTAAAAAGGGGTTTATTTAGTAAAGAATACACAGTAAAAAAAGTAAACTGTTTTTTTTTGGAAGAATAATGGCTCATTGTGCGACAATTAAACTAAACTGTTCTCCATATTTTAAGATTTCCACAATGCCCTATTAAAACCCGGAAAACTTAAAATCCTGGTATACTTTTTAACTGCAATTCACGAATATACATCGTCTCAGCAAAAGAAGCGTCGCCAAACAAGTAGTGAAAATGTTCTTTTTGGATCCGGAAGTGGTACCAAATTGACGCAGAAGCGATGAATTTAACATGGGCCTGTCATAGGACGGATACCCACTATTTCAACCGCCGCTGCACTGAATTTGCATCGCTTCTTAAAGTGTGAGGCGAAATCAGTGTTTTGGATGCGAATTAAGAAATTTTGTGATATTTTGATAAATAAATAAATAAATAATTTTTAAAATTTTTTATGATTTTTAATGAATTATAACGCTTATCTGGAACGTCGGTTACCAATTAAAAAAAATCGAAATTTTCTAGAAAGGACTTTGCATTTTTTGAACGTATTTTAAATACTTTGTACCATTTTATTAATTTTTAATATGTTTTTAACCTATTTGAAACAAAACAAAATAAATTTCCCATTAAAAATATGAAAAAAGCGAGTTATAAAAAACTTGAGTCAAATGAACTTCCTGTTCATTTAATATAACGAACAACAACAAATTAAAAGTAAAACAAGTATATATGGCCGTAAGTTCGGCCAGGATTGCGTAGAAACTTCTACTGAAGACTGTCATCCACAATCGAATTACTTGGGTTGCGGTAACACTTGCCGATGGCAAGGTATCTTAAAACTTCCTAACACCATCTTCTAAATTACAAGATAGTCCATACGTAGTATATATTAAACTAAAAAAGACCGATTAAATACGTATATAATTAAGTTTAAAGTTTCTATAGAAATACAATTTTGACAACATTTTCTATAGAAGTAAAATTTGGAAAAAATTATACTATAGAAATAAAATTTGGAAAAAATTTTCTATAGAAATACAATTTTTACAAAATTTTCTATAGAAATAAAATTTTTACAAAATTTTCTATAGAAATAAAATTTTGACAAAATTTTCTATAGAATAAAATTTTGGTAGATTATTTTTGGCTCGAGTGGCAACCATGAATATGAAGCGATATGGACCAATTTTTGTGTGATTGGGGATCGGCTATATATAACACTAGGTCACAAATAACAAAATTTTCTCTGTGAATTGGTTCTAGCATAATTTTTCTCATTGATTTTAACCTACTAAACACGAAAATGAGTTTTAAAAAATTTTCTGTCGATTGGTTTTCGAGATACAAATTTTTGAACTTTTTTTTTTAATTTTTGGAGGTACACATACAATTTTGACCATATCTTTCGTCTTCTTTTACCCATTTGATCCTAGTGCTACTCAAATTAAAGAAAAATTAGCCGTCTACAACTCATTCTCAGAAAATTCTCAAATCGGGTAAGTAGTTTGGATGTTGTCGGCTTAAAAAGGTTAAAAAACGGAGTTTTTTTAGTAAAAATGTGGCAGAAAGAACCATATAAAAATTCATATAAAATATAAAACACGATGCTAACAGCAATTTTGGTTTTTTTGCGTATAGCTGAAATTTTTAAAAAGAAAATAAGCCCTTACTTAACAAAATCTAACAACAAATGGCGGACTTATAATTTTGGTAAAAGACCGAAAAGACCAAATCAACGCCCAAAAAAAAAAAAATGAGTAGAAACAAAGATATAACTGTACATTTTATGCCATGTGGAAAACAGCGTTGATGCGTTGATTTGGTCTTTTTGGTCTTTTACCATTTGTTGTAAGATTTTGTTAAGTAAGGGCCTATTTTCGTTCCTCAAGCCAAATCGGGGGATCGGTTTATATTTGGGCTATATGTAATTATTGACCGATATGGACCAATTTTTGCATGGTTGTTAGAGACCACAAACTAACACCATGTACCAAATTTCAGCCGGATCGGATGAAATTTGCTTCTCTTAGAGCGATCGCAAGCCAAATTTGGGGGTCCGTTTATATGGGGGCTATACGAAAAAGTGGACCGATATAGACCAATTTTTGCATGGTTGTTATAGACATTATACTAACACCATGTACCAAATTTCAGCCGGATCGGATGAAATTTGCTTCTCTTAGAGCAATCGCAAGCCAAATTTGGGGGTCCGTTTATATGGGGGCTATACGTAAAAGTGGACCGATATGGCCCATTTGCAATACCATCCGACCTACATCAATAACAACTACTTGTGCCAAGTTTCAAGTCGATAGCTTGTTTCGTTCGGAAGTTAGCGCGATTTCAACAGACGGATGGACGGACGGACATGCTCTGATCGATTCAGAATTTCACCACGACCCAGAATATATATGCTTTATGGGGTCTCAGAGCAATATTTCGATGTGTTACAAACGGAATGACAAAGTTAATATACCCCCATCCTATGGTGGAGGGTATAAAATCATTGGTGTAGGAAAGTTTCTTCCACTTTAGTTCATATTGAACTTATGTGCACGGTCGTTGAACTTCGTAAAATATTTGAGACATACTTTTGACATACTTTTGTGCCTTTGACAGAATGGCATCCTGCCTATATGTTCATGTGCCACACTAAAAAACAAGAAGTGAACCCTATATGACACTAAAGCCAATTTAATTCTATTTTAGTTCAAGGAATTATTATTTTTTAAGAAAGCTCCCTTGATTAAATCTAAATCGATGTTAAACAAATTTGACACGCACAGCTAGAATATTAATTTACACCCTGTGCAAAACATGCACCTAAATCGGAGTAAAATTCCGGCTTTTCCGATTTCGATTTCTTCTAAAAGTGATAGGTTGTCAAATTTGAAGTCGATTGGAATGAAACTGCGACCTAGCCTTTGAGTACGAAAATGTGTTCACTGACAGACGGATGGACATACGAACATGGATAGATCGACTAGGAACCGGCCCGAGGACACAATGTTCCCATCTCGTCTCTTTTTGGGCGTTGCTAATATATGCAGCAACTAATACTCTTTCCACAAAGTGGCTCAAGTTAAAAAAACGAACAAAATTAAAATCTATAGACCTAAAAAGAGAGGTATTAAAGTCAATTAAACTTTATTTTAGTTAACTGAAAAACTGTCCCACTATAAGAATGTTTCCCTTATTTAATAATTAATTCAATTCAATTAATTTATTACTTTAGATACATGAACTACAAAAAGCTATGTACAAAAAAAGCAAAGAATTCCATCAAATTTGAATTTTGCACACAGTAGCCCAAATACAGTATGTCAAGAAAGTGTTTTGACAATAGGTTAAAAATTATGTTTTGTTCCAAAATTAAATATAATGAAATTTAAAAAATATTTTATTATGTATTTTGCAAAGTATACATACGTACACAGCATTGCTGCAAAAATATAAAATATTTAATATTTCAATCATTTCTGGAATTTGAAATATTTGGCAATGTCAAAAGACTTTCTTGACATACTGTATGTGTTCATTTTGAACTTAGTATGGGCCTAAGGACATTTTTGCAAGATCTTTTGACACAAAAATTTAGTTAAAAAAATATACAAAAATAAAATTACATTTTTGAACTATATATATTGACAAACATTTCCCACAATCGTTCTTTGTTCCAAACTAAAATTCGTCATTTCTATGTGTAAATGGTATTTTCCAAGTGTATATGAGGGATTTAAAATAAAACAAAATTGTGTGCTCACCTTTGACTTGTATGTGAAAGCCGACACAACGATAGACAGACTTAGTAGCATATGTAAGGGATTTAATCATTTTAGCCCTTGGTGCCATAGCGCATCCCCTTTTCAATCTAACACATAGTCCTTCCTTCAACATCTCTTCGACCATATCTATGAAGTTTAATTTCCCCAAATTTATCAGAGTGTATGATAAGCAGAAAAAAATGTATTTCATTTTGAATTAGATTTATTGTATTTTTCATTTGAGTCCATTTATTTTGGGCCCATCTACCAAACATTCACAACCAAATGTCCTAAACGCAGTTAGGGGGAGGGTGTTTAAGAGAAAAGTTTAAAACAGTAAATACAATAAGGATAATGACTTTGGATTTCTTGGGTTTTTGGTTCTCCATGGTGGTCTGAGAGTCTTATGTTCGCTTCACTTTTGGCCTTTAGCAAAATTAAGTTATTACCAAGTTAGAAGACTTTTTGCTGCTCGTGTTTTTCTCTCTCCATTACCATTTTCTCTTCCTACCGATGCTGTTGTCCACTGTCATGCTTCTAGCCACTTATGACAGCAAACAAAAACTGTTTAAGTTATTTGACCAAAACTAAAATATTACCAAGATGACATTGCTGCCAGTTGTGATGATGACGATGGTGATAGTCATAGTCATAGCTCTCCAATGATGACGACAATGATAATGATGAAGAGCAAAACTTTAGTTGTAGAGGAATTCATTCTAGTACTGCATTGCGTTAATTGTGTCGAAAAGTTTTGTGTCTTTCCATTCTTTCTTGATTCTTCTTTGTCATGTCTCGTTTCTTGGAGTTTGCAAATAATTCATATACAGTTGGAAGCCCCCCTGTGATCGTAATGGCGGCAGTGATATATTCCAAAACTATGTAGCCCTTTTGATGTCTGTCAGCAATCAAACCAAAAGTTACCAAAATTTTATTTGTTGAACAAACATTGGCCCGTCCACAAACGAATCAAGTAAGATCTTAATATCTGTTCCACTGCGAAAATACAAATATTTTTAGTTACACTAATATATATAATAATAATACAGTTTGTTTCAGCGAAAAAACACCAATGATATCATGTATTCGCTATAGCCAATTAAATGAATTTGGATTCTTTTGAAACAAGAAGAATTTGTGTTAGAATGAATATGGCCTCTGGCGCCTATGTCTACCTAATAAATTAATATGGTTCAAAAATCGACTGAGTCGTCCTTGGCTGTCCCTCCAATCATGTCCACTCCTTAATGGATTTGATGATCGCAAGATGAGGCGCCTTATCTTATCTAATCTCTATGAAGTTTGGCATAGAGTGATTTTTTACAAAGAATAATGCAGCAGCCTGCATACTTCTATCCTCCACCACTGGGAGGATAGAAGTATACTAAGCAATGCGGTACTGTCTAACCATTGCGGTGGCTCCAGATATATTCCATAGTTTCCTTTGCTTGTGTTCAGCTATTCAAACGGAAGAAGTTTTATCAAATGTTTGTATTTGCTGCTTTTCAATTACCAGCAGTTGAAAATCAAAACCAATTAAAAATAATTGAATGTTAAAATTAGGTTTTTTTATTTGATTCACATTCTCTGTAAACACAAAGCTCAGAGACAAGTTTGCATTGTCTCTGTGCCATGATGTTGAGAGAAAAGAAGAAAGAAAGAAAAAAGCCATAGTAGTCATGGCCAGCCAGGTAATCAGGTTAAATCTTTATGGAAGGTGGATGCAAGTATATCAACTATGAAACTTCAAGTTGTGATTGTGTCACTGCTGCTGCAAATAAATTGAGGACAGTTCTCAGTCTTTATTTATGTTTCATGCTCAGCCCATGAAACGGTTGCTGTAGTATGCTGCAGACAAATCCAACGATACGACAATGTCCTCTAATAGACTTGGGCTTTAGCATAGTCAATGGTTTATGTAAAAGCTTGGAGAATATGTATATGTGTGTGTAAGTTATGTGAGCAAGTATTGTTTCTTGGTTGTAATGAAATATCTTGCCGTTGTTGTTGTTTGTGTTGTTGCTAAATGTCACAATTGTTTGTTCATTGTCTACGACTGTCTGACGATCTGTTGAAAATTTCATATTAAATGAACACAAGACCAATGCTCTGTGTATTTAAATATCCTCCATACACTTCTTCCCTCTCTCTCTACATTTACTCCTACATTCTACGAACCTCACATCCTATTGCCATATAAAGTTTCTTCTTTACTCCGTGCAAAACTCTAACAATACCAACATTAACATTTGAATAACTTGTACTGCAGAGGACAGGAAGTTGGTTACATCCATTTCAACAACAATCACGGCAGTGGAAACGATGCACGAGAATCCATTGCTCTCCATTGTTCGGTTGTTATTTCTCAAGTCACAGTGCAAAATAACATGGCCACATAAATATTCTCTATGCCGGTGTACTAATGCACTATGGGGCAAAAGAAATGGGGCGATTTCTACAAATAACGAGCTGGTATATCCCAAAACCTATTGTCTATTGAATTGGTGCTGCTGCAATCAAAGAAAATCTATGTTAATTTTAGGAAGGTTCATTTAAGTTAAACCTTTCAAAAGATTAACATACGTATTACATTTGAAATCTAAATTCTTGAAAGGCTTCTTCAAATATCAGGCAACTCGCCTAAAAATCGCATTTTCTAGAAAATTGAAAAGTGAAATTGGAATATCGGTATATCTGGGACCCATACCACATCATGGACCGATAAACATCATTATTGGTACACCTATTTGTGAACCTAAAATGCCTCTAGATAAAAATTGAATTGGATAAAAACTGGGTTGTCTAGATGCTGAAGCAACTAAATCGGTGGACATTCGAATAACATACGATATCGAACTCTAACTCACTACTTAGTTTCGACTTATTTTTCGATGTTATTTGAAAGAAGAGACTGTTAGATTACAGCCCTATACCTATAACCCTATAAATATATTCCATACCGGTAGGCACTATAATACTTTTTTATAAACTTGTTGTTATAATTTTCGTTGTTTGTCATACATTTTAGTTAAAAATTGTCATATATAATCATTTTCCTTCCTGGTTGGTTAATGTTTTTCTGAGTGTATATAAACATATTTTATTTGATTATATACGTAATATAGACTGGATGACCACTTTGTAAACTTATCTATCCAATCACTATTCATGTGAATTATTTAAATTTGGTATCCACTGTATTTGACACAGTGCCTATTTTGTATGTTTAATGCCCCTAATGTTAATGGCAATGCTTAAGTTCTTCAGTGAGAGAGAGAAACGATATAGATTCATAAAATAGTACGAAACGCATGAACCAGGAAATATTTTAAGCCATGATAGAGATGCTGCATGTATGTGCACATTGATATAAAGACAAAGACCTTTGCCTTGTCTTAAATGATTATTTCAGTGGAAACCGAAGTGGTTGGCTGCCATTGAGGTTGTCTGTGTGTGATATGAGGTCGACAAAATACAGAAGGTAGACTGTGAAGAGAAGAGTCACTCAACGAACAATGGCTTAAACTCATTGCTGGCTTGCACGATAAATACAGACAACATCAGCTCCAGAATTGTCATTACTTCACCAAAGTCGGGAGGATTCTATGAAGTGATGTGAGTGTGTTGGAGATACGTAGATGAAGTTTTCGAAACAAAGAATTGCATTTCTATCATTCGTAAAATGAAAGAATTTTCATAAGTCATCGTAGAACATATGAAAAACTCATACAAAAAAATCAGAGACTGATTAATTTTTTTTTTTGTCAACGAGATACATAATCATCATATTTGCAACTTTTTACAATATTGAAAAGGAAATGCACAAAATCAACGTCATTACTTGAGTTCATGGGAAAACTTTTTATTCATTTGTAGTTTTGGTGCCGAGTTCTCGTTTATAGAAAAAAATATTTGTTTTCAATTTGAAATTTATAATTCAAAAGATTTATGCCAAGACCATAGAAGAGATGACAAAGACAAGCATCATATGAGAATGCTTAATAAAAACGCTATATATTAGTTAGCAAGATGAAATTGTTAAAAATAGTTAAAACTTAGCGACAAGATAACCTACACCAATACTACTGAATTGGCGGATTTCGGCAAATAAAGGTGGAGATATAAAACAATGGTGTTATGTGTCAAATTTTATCAAGTTTTTTATACCCTCCTCCATAGTATGGGCGGTTTATTAACTTTGTCATTCCGTTTGTAACATATCGGAATATTGCTCTAAGACCCCATAAAGTATATATATTCTGGGTCGTGGTGAAATTCTGAGTCGATTTGAGCATGTCAGTCCGTCCGTCCGTCTGTTGAACTCACGCTAACTTCCGAACGAAACAAGCTATCGACTTGAAACTTGGCATAAGTAGTTGTTATTGATGTCGGTCGGATGGTATTGCAAATGTGCCATATCGGACCACTTTTACGTATAGCCCCCATATAAACCGTGGTGTTAGTATATGGTCTTTAACAACCATGCAAAACTTGGTCCATATCGGTCCATAATTATATATATAGCCCCCATATAAATCGATCCGCAGATTTGACCTCAGGAACCTCTTGGAGGAGCAAAATTTATCCGATTCGCTTGAAATTTGGTACATGGTATTAGTATATGGTCTCTAACAACCATGCAACAATTGGTCCATATCGGTCCATAATTACATATAGCCCCCCATATAAACCGATCCCCAGATCTCCGGAACCTCTTAGAGGAGCAAAATATATCCGATCCGGTTGAAATTTAGTACGTGGTGTTAGTATATGGTCTCTAACAAACACGATATGGACACGAATTGGTCCATATTATATATAGCCCCCATATAAACCGTTCTCCAGATTTGATCTCCGGAGTCTCTTGGAGAAGCAAAATTCATCCGACCCGGTTGAAATTTGCAACGTGGTGTTAGTATGTGGCCGCTAATAACCATGCCAAATTTGGTCCATATCGGTCTATAGTTATATATAACAGATCCCCAATCACACAAAAATTGGTTCATATCGGTTCATAATCATGGTTGCCACTCGAGCCAAAAATAATCTATTTCTACAGAAAATGTTGTCAAAATTTTATTTCTATAGAAAATTTTGTCAAAATTTTATTTCTATAGAAAATTTTGTCAAAATTTTATTTCTGTAGAAAATTTTTTCAAAATGTTATTCCTATAGCAAATGTTGTCAAAAGTTTAATTCTATAGAGAATGTTGTTAAAATTTTAATTCTATTAAAAATGTTGTCAAAATTTTATTTCTATAGAAAATTTTGACAAAACTTTATTTCTGTAGAAAATTTTGTTGAAATTTTATTTCTATAGAAAATTTTGTCCAAATTTTACTTCTATAGGAAATGTTGTCAAAATTTTATTTCTATAGCAACTTTTATCAAAATTTTATTTCTATACAAAATTTTGTCAAACTTAATTATATACGTATTTAATCGGCCCTTTTTAGTTTAATATATACTACATATGGACTACCTTGCAATTTAGAAGACGGTGTTAGGAAGTTTTAAGATACCTTACCATTGTTACCGCAACCCAAGTAATTCGATTGTGGATGACAGCCTTCAGTAGAAGTTTCTACGCAATCCATGGTGGAGGGTACATAAGATTCGGCCTGGCCGAACTTATGGCCGTATATACTTGTTAATTACTGAGTTTATCATTTTCAAAGTGTAATGTAACGTATATGTCAGTAAAAGTTGGCCTAATCCAGCAATATGATACCTTAAAACTATCCCACCGTATTCGCAAATATAATAAAGTTGTTTAACAAAAGAAAACTATGTTTAAAAATTTAAGAATAATTGAGAAGACAAAACCTCATATACTCCAGGTAAGCTTGGAACCCGTTTAGATTTAACAATTTTTTTTTTTTTGTACATTTTAATAATTTTATTAATACTTACTTTGTGTGCAACCTATTTGAAATAAAAAAGTTAAAAGTACCCATTAAAAATATGAAAAAAATGAATTATAAACAAATTTTATTAAAAGAACTCCCGTGTAGTTAAATTAAAGAACATCTTTCGGGAGGACATTTTTGGAAGTGCTTTTATAGCTGTGCCTTTAGAAGAACTTCCAAATCATATCAATCCGACTTGTTCTCATCATTCGATTAGTACTCAAAAAGAGCAATTTGATTTTACGTATACAAGGCAATTATTTCTCACACTAAAAAGTAAGTTATGATTATTTTTAATCTTAAAGCAGCTAATACTTTGCAGGTTATTTTGAAAATAAAATCTCTTACAATTTCTATGAGTTTTCTAATTCCAAAAAATTTAGATTTTCAATAAAAAAATTACGTCAATGGACCTCATCCCCAGAGACAAAGAAAATATTAAAAAGATTTCCTTGATTATTTTAACCCAATGTCATAAATGGAATTAGGCTTCACTTGAAAAATGTGGAGACATTATGAGTACAACGAAAATAAATAGAAGCAGATATGTTTTTGTTTTTTTTTTTTTTATTACGAATAGCATTTACTGTAATTAATTACATGCATTTGTAATGCCATTTAACATGATGACTTTTCTTTTCATCCAACCCAAAAGCAAGGAGTATCCGAAACAGGACCACAAATTATCCTCGACGCAAAGTGAAAAGTCTGAGTGGCCAAGGGGCCATTCAATGTCAGTAACTTTGGGTAATTTGCACAGTTACAAGTTCATTAGGCCATCAATCTTTGGCCCGGTTTCTCCATCAAAATGAGAAGGAGAAGAAGACCCACAAAAAATAGAAAACGAAATGATCCTATTTCGTATATTTTTTTCTAAGGGGATACCATTATCCTTGCTTGTTTTTCTGTTTTATAATTTGTGTGTGTATGTTATGATGTTCATCGTCACTTAAGAGGCAAAAAAGGACCCTTGGATTAATAAGAACAGCATTACAAATGAGCTACGACTTACTGAGCTATAAGGAATACGAGGAAAGCCAAGAAACAAAAAATGATGCTCCATAAACAAAAGGAACTAATAACTAGCTACCCCTCCCTGCTTATTCCAGGCCATCCCATTGCATTAATGAAAGGTTAAAAGGCGGACATTTAGACAGAAATTAAATTAAGTTTTATGTTCATCAAACGCTGTCCTTTGCCACTGTCAGAGACATTGGCATGGCTCAGCTTCCATTCTTTTTTTCCCAAGATGTAATTGTGAACTTCATTGTACTTCAATGGCCAGCCATCATTCTCAAGTTCTGCTCTGGAGTGGTGCATCATGTCAACATTTAATATTAAACAACTTGGCAACCATGCTAAAAACATAGCTTTTGAAGCTGGTGTTGCTGTTGGATGCAAACATCACTGCAGCTACTTCTGCTGCAGTCTCAGTATTGCATCTCAAACCAAGTGAATTCAGGGAGATGCCCAAGAAATCTCTGCGTTTCTTTTGTTTTTTTTTTTGTGCCTTTCAAAATGCCGCACTGAATTGTCTCCTTGGCATAATCTGCTGTTAAAGATTTTGTCGTAGCACAAAACAAAATTGGCGAAAAAAAATATGACATCGTATATTAAGCCAAACACCAAAGACCCAGAATCCTAATGTCAACGTAATTAGTTGCAAAACGATGTTCAAGTATCGGAACAAATTAGAATTATCCTTGAAAATAATTTTCCATAATAAAAGGAGTAATGCGGCAACGCCCAAGGAAGAAATATAAAATGGAGCAATGTGAGAAGGAAGGAAGGAAGGATAATGATTTCTTCGACTACTGATTCATCAGAGGATGGCCAGCTGTTGATTGGAAATACATGGCATTTACTAGTGTCACAAACACGATTATCTTTTTTGTCATCATTGGCTAGTCATTGGATATTAAAATACTGAAGTGTAATCTGTTGCTGCAGTACAGTACAGGGTTAATTATCAATCGAGTTTGCATTTTGGACATACTTTGATTTAGAATTCCTACGCTTTACCTTGTGATATGAAAATGGCAAAGCGTTTGGATTCTGAAACAAATTGTTTCCTCTCAAGCGTCATCATATAAAAGTGCGAGTTAAATTTAATATAAGCAAGCTTAAATCGGAAAAATACCACGAATTGTATCTGAAAGAAATTTTCAAATACTTACCCACTAAATTTATTCATATTAAGGGAACATGGGGGATTGAACTTTTGGATTGCAATTAGAAAAATCTTCATACATATCCAAAAGATAGATTAAAGATGGTGCATCCTCGATAAAAGGTTGTTTTGTTTTAAATAAAATAAAATTTTCTTACTTCTGCGTTCAATATACCGAAAAAATGGTGTTATGTTGCAAAAGGAAAATTAAAGAATGTGTTAGGTCTTATGAATTTATCAAAATTTGCTTCAATCTTTTTACACTGAGAAACAGTGAACCCACCAGGAAGAAATCTTTCTGTTAATTTTAAAAATTTTTTTAATATTTGTAGAAAATTTTAACTAAACAGTATTACAAACGTTGGCATCACTCCGATGTCATTAAAATAAGTAAATATTTTTCGACAAATTCAAGAAAATTTACTAGTTATAATTAAGTTTTTTCACTTGTTAAAGAAACATTTTAAGTTTGAAGGAAAAAATTGGAGTTCAAAATTGCGTGAATGTCTTCAGTGACATACGAAGTTCATGGTGAACGCATTTGTAGTAAAATTTGCAAATTTAGAGAAATACTGAACCATTTTGTGGAAGACACGAATTTAGTTAATCTCTATGCTTCATTTGTGTATAGTTTTTTCCTCGGTTTTAGTTAATTTAACTAACGTACGCAAAAAAATATTAGAGTAAAGAAAACTTTCTCCAAACATAATAATTCCATGAACTAAAGTAAAGTTAAATTGGCTTTAGTGAAATAGAGAGTTCACTTTTTTTTGAGTGTAGATTATTCAAAAAAGCTATCCTATGTTAGGTTTGCTTTCTTCATCACAGATGGGTGATACTGTGATTATAGCAACCCCCTCCATACATTTTGTGTATATTCTTTGCTTAAAACAGGTGGCTCCTTTTGATTGTCTACCTATCATTTTCTTGGGATTAGAGAGCACAAAGTAGTTATTGAGGGCCAAATTTGGAGGACACTGAAGATGCGGAATCAATTCGATCAATCAGGCTTATCCCTACGATAGATGGACCAACCCGAGGACACATACATGACTAATCCCTGGTATGTATGGACCTGTCCTAGTTCTGGTCAGAATCTATGGAAGAGACTGGTTACTTTAACATGGGTTTGTCATTGACGGGTTAAATTTACACTTTAGATCACGACTTGCACTCATTACGTTCTGGTAAGTGAGGACCATAGACAAGTCCTATATTGAATATCAGATCATTTTGGCAAATGTATTTCACTAATTGTGCAAATTTTGAAAATTGTGTCAAACCGAAACCTGTGATAGGTTCGTCAGTGGAAAATTGCAACAATTTCCTATAGGAAAAATATAAAGCAACACTTTCTTTTTATCCTTCAAAACGCTATTTCACCGGTTCTCTTGAGGATTTTTCTTTTCTAAAGGTAGTGCTTTGAAAGTTTTCTCTTCTAACAGTCCATTGTGATCACTGCCTCTGCTTCCAATTTCCCCAAGTTTAAACTTAGCGTACCAATTCTTGACGTTTATTTTTCCTGGAGCAATGCACGGTTAGGTTAGGTTATGTGGCAGCCCGATTTATCAGGCTCACTTAGACTATTCAGTCCATTGTGATACCACAGTGGTGAACTTCTCTCTTATCACTGAGTGCTGCCCGATTCCATGTTAAACTCAATGACAAGGGACCTCCTTTGTATAGCCGAGTCCGAACGGCGTTCCATATTCCAGTGAAACCCTCAGAAATGTCACCAGCATTACTGAGGTGGGATAATCCACCGCTGAAAAACTTTTTGGTGTTCGGTCGTAGCAGGAATCGAACCCACGACCTTGTGTATGCAAGGCGGGCATGCTAACCATTGCACCATGGTGGCTCCCAGCAATGCACGGTAACTCTTTTTCTTCAAATACCAACATGGTTAGGTAGATACTAGAATGGCCATCCAACAAATTCGACATAGGGTCTTCAGTGTCCGGCCTAGATAACTGTTTAATTTTATATATATTTATATTTATATTATATTATATTATATTATATTTTTTTGTATAATATAATTTAGCATTTAGATATATAGCCCTTAAGGTAGAAGCACGAGTTTTGTTTAGCACAGAAGATGAATTTTCCTGATACCAAGTCTTTGCCTTGATCAACAGTCTATAAACTACTCAACTAAGGCGTTTAACTTCTATTTTAAAGTTGATATCTTAAATAAAGTAATTTCTTTTAAATTAATGTCAATTTGTGAAAAAACTCCAATACAATTTTATTCGGATTGTTCTAAAATTCTTTAATTTTTTGTAACTTGAATAGAAAGCTAAAACGTATTAAAATTGGGAAAAGTCTTTTAAAATTTTCTTTTAAAGACGTTTATCTTATAATGCAGAATTTATACTTGAGTTTTTCAAATTTAGTATTGCATTTTAAAAACATCCTTAGTGCAATTCGCCATTCCCTTTTTTTGTTCGGATTCAATACCACAATCATTAGTGTAACTACAACATATTTACATCTGGGCAAGCTTTCTCTTTAAGTGTATATAAATAACACCAAACAATATAAAATGTCCTGATTAAAAAAAAAGAAACAACATTTTCACACTGCATTGGAAATGCGATAAGAGAAAGGATATACAACAAAGATTTTTTTTTATATTTGCCATAGTTATTAAAGTGAACTTAATATAAATTGGAAACCAAATGAATTTCATTAAGGACAAGAGGTGATGCTGGTGGTGCTCGTGGTGATAACATTCGTTGTTGATGAGGGCATTTTTACTATTGCGGACCACCAAAAAAAACCCTCCATTTCTCACTTCCTCTCTTTTATGGTTGCAATCAGCATTAAACGTAATTGCGATGTTGCAGCACGTTCTACAGATCTTCGCTCATTATCATACACCCTAGAGATATTGAAGCGAAAGACCTGTTTTCCAGAAAGAAAACCTCAGCCACCTTCCAATAACCCCAATGAATGTGGTTGCTGACTTTGTTGTGAGCACATTTTTTCTATCGTAAAAGTGAACTCTAATCAGCGTAAATTTTAATTTAAACATTCGCTGAACTGTTACATGAAAATTACACAGATTCACAAATGTGAATTCACAGGGAAAAAAGGATCCAACAGATATTTTTCGAAGAAAATGTGGGATGGAGGGCAGAACTGTTCGATAAGAGACGAAACATTTTTAAAATGAGTTACAATGACATTTTTGAATTTTTTTCTGCAGAAATTAAATGAAACGCTTGTATGATTGCTGCCTCCAGTGGAGTGAAGACGAAGTGGCAGAGGCTTGAGAAGCAGAAACATGTACGGTGAACTGTAAGACGAAATTGATGGGGGGAAATACTCAGGTAGTCAACTGGGACTGGGTACAAATTAAAGCAAATGCAGAATTGACATTTGTAACACTTTCAATGTCTTGCCTGCTTTATCCTTCACCAAATTGTAGCTATATCGATGTGTGTGTGTGCACGCGCTTAATAAACCCATTTGGAGGGAATTAAATGAAAACATCAGCACATATTTACCCAAGCACTTGCATTTATTCACCCCCCCACACACACACACACACACAAAGTTTGCCACACTGTCGGAGAAAGGAATTTTGAAGCAAAGTGAAGGACGCACGGACGGACGGACAAAGCGACTTACCCAGATTCATTTGGATGAAAGCTTATGCGAACCTTTAACCTCCACTCTAGCAAAATGGAAACACGTAAATACTGGAGAGCTCATAACTAAAAGGAAAAATACTTAACTAAAGGAGCATTGCTTCATTTTTTGGCTGCTTTTACTTTCTGCTCAAAAGGCAAAAAGGCAGAAGGAGCTTGGGTAAAGGGTCCCCGAGCTGTTGTTGTCGCCATCGTTACAAGTCTTCGTGTTGTTGTTGATGCCTTTGCCGCTGCACATCCTTACGACGACTATTAATGTTAAATACTCAAAATCCTGACAGCCATATAACTGCTCTTGCTCCCCACCTCTCGCATACACCCGCTACAAAACAAGATGCGTTCTCTGAACATGCCGATAAGGTCGTAGTTGAGCTGATTTTCTGATGATTATACGAGACTAGAAGACGTTAATGTTCGTAATAACAAATTGTATACGCAAATGTTTGCGTATGGATTGGTGCGAGGCTGTGTGTGTGTGTGGAGAGGAGATCGAGAGGGAGCCACATCGCGTATATGTGTTTTCGCACCAAAATACACAATTTTCGTTTCCCTTTCTCTCGTTTCGTAAATGGCTTTCTTCGTTCGAATTCCATGGCACCGAAGTGAATGAGAGTGGGGAACGCGTTTGCACTGAAGTTCTTGGAAATTGAAGAGCAACGGAGCGTTAAGCTTAATTTACATGTTAACTCGTTCAAATAAAATGTAGCAACGTAGCAGACTAGCAGCTACATCGCATAGTTAAGCAAAAGATATGCAAGCCATTATATTATTTAGTACATCATTATCATCGTCAGTAGCTAAGCATTTCTAGCAGGCATCATCGCCGTTGGCATTGCCTTTGGCCTGGGAACTCATCAGGATTCACACAGAAACACAGTAATAACCACTCACTCACTTATCTGCCGCTGATAAGACTTTTCTCCATTATGGCAATAGTTTTATGTTAATTATGCTCGGTACATTTCTATTCTTTTGAATTGTCTATGCACTCCACCTCTCTCTCTCTCTCTATCTTTCTCTCTCACACACACACACGCACACATAATCATACCAACCTATTAAGGTACTTTACTTTATGAAACAGAATGCTGGAAGAAAGAACATTGAATTAAAGAAAATTATTTTTTAATAAGAGTAATTTTCTCATTTAGATATAAATGGGAAAGTGGCAAAGTAAAGCAAAGCTTCTTAAGTTCACTGTTAGTTATATTTGTTTTGAGACTTGAAGACCAAACAAAAATCGCATATATTACAAATAATTAAGAGTTGTTATCACAAGTGTAGCAAATTAAGAAAGCATAATTTCAAACAAGTCTATACACTGAAAAAGAAGTTAACCCAGTTCTAAAGATTTGGTGTTTACATTTTTTGGTCTGTACATTTTAGATGCAATTCATTTTGCAATTTAGGTTTTGCATACTTCGTACTGGGAAATAAAATTTAACATATACATTTTGACATTATTGTTTTATTATTATTATAATAATTGTTTTTTGAATTGTGCATTATTATTTAAATTTAAGCTTAAAGTGTGGTTACCGGATTGAAATAATATTGACCTAATATGAAGTAGGGAGCCAACGTGATGCAATGATTAGCATGTTCGTGTTGCATACACAGGTTGACGCGTACAATCTCAGTTCCGACCACACACCAAAAAATTTTTCAGCAGTGGATTATCCCCTCTCAGTAATGCTGGTGATATTTCTGAGTATTTCAAAGCTTTTTTAAGTGGTATCACCGCAATGCGGAACCCAGTTCGGGCTCGGCTATAAAAATGACGGCCCTTACAATTGAGCTAAACATGAAATCGGGCAGCACTCAATTATAAGAGAGAAGTTGACGACTGTGGTATTACATTGAACTGAATAGTCCAAGTGAACCTAAAATATCGGGCTGCCACTATATTTTACCTAATAAGAAAGTGTATGCAACCTAATTTTAAGGTCACGCAATTTACAAATATTAAAGACACACCTCTTAAAGTTAATTCAATTTAAATTAAAAGAGAGTTAAAAATATTTGCTTGACATTTTTTTATTAAATGTAGAACACAAATCTTGGCAATTTTGCCTTAAGTAAAGAAAAACATTTTTGAATTAAATAAACCGTATTTAAATTAGCTGATATATTGAGTTTTTAGATTTAAGATAAAGACGCAAAGATATTTTAAGGATTTTTGCATATTTTGTTTAAAAGTTAGCTTTTTGTTCTTTTTTTTTTTTTTAATTAAGAAAAGTTTTTACTTTGAAGAGTCTATTATAATTTGGATTTTTAAACTGGTATTTGTTTGTACGCGCAGGAGAAATTTTCCCAAAAATATTTCCAATAGAATTTTTAAATATATTCAATTAAAAATTAAATTGATTCAACAAATTTTTTAATTAAAACAAAAATCAATCACAAAAATTATTGGTATCAATTAACTTTTTAATTGAATCAATTAATATTTGAATTGACTAAGTGGTCGATACTATCATTTCTGTGATGGCAGATATTTCTACTGACTACTCGTAGCTTTGTTAGTATATTGTAAAAAGAGTGTGAAAAATCAGTAAATTTATTTTAATTTTATTAATCCTAGATTTAAAGCCAGATATCTCATTTAACAATATCTTTATTTTAAAGATACCGGATATTTGGTTTGATCCAAGTAATTTTTTTATCTCAGCTTAATTATTGTTGGCCTATTTATTTTATTTGTATACCCTCCACCATAGGATGGGGGTATATTAACTTTGTCATTCCGTTTGTAACACATCGAAATATTGCCCTAAGACCCCATAAAGTACATATATTCTGGGTCGTGGTGAAATTCTGAGTCGATCTGAGCATGTACGTCCGTCCGTCTGTTGAAATCACGATAACTTCCGAACGAAACAAGCTATCGACTTGAAACTTGGCAGAAGTAGTTTTTATTGATGTAGGTAGGATGGTATGGCAAATGGGCCATATCGGTCCACTTTTACGTATAGCCCCCATATAAACGGACCCCCAAATTTGGCTTGCGGCAAATTTCATTTGACCTCCGCAGTCTTTTGGAAGACCAAAATTCATTTGATTCAGTTGAAATTTGGTACGTGGTGTTAATATATGGCCTCAAACACCCATGCAAAAATTGGTCGAAATCGGTCCATAATTATATATAGCCCCCATATAAACCGACCCTCCGATTTGGCTTGCGGAGCCTCAAAGAGAAGCAAATTTCATCCGATCCGACTGAAATTTGGTACGTGGTGTTAATATATGGCCTCCAACACCCATGTAAAAATTGGTCCACATCGGTCAATAATTATATATATCCTCCGTATAAACCGATCCCCCGATTTGGCTTGCGGAGCCTCTAAGAGAAGCAAAATTCATCCGATTCGGTTGAAATTTGGTACGTGATGTCAGTATATGGCATCCAACAACCATGCAGGAATTGGTTCATATCAGTCCATAAGTATATATAGCCTCCATATAAACCGATCCCCAGATTTGACCTCTGGTACCTTTTGGAAAAGCAAAATTCATCCGATCTGGTTGAAATTTGTCACGTGGTGGTATTATATGATATTTAACAGCCATGTCAAAAGTGGTCCATATCGGTCCATAATCATATACAGTCCCCATATAAACCGATCCCGAAATTTGGTTTTGGAGCCTCTTGGAGGAGCAAATTGCAGCCGAGTCAGTTGAAATTTGGTACATTGTGGTAGTATATGGCCGTTAACAACCATGCCTAACTAGGTCCATATCGGTCTATAGTTATATATAGCCCTCAAATAAATCGATTCCCAATCCAACAAAAATTGGTCCATATCAAGTTCATAATTGTATATAGCCCCCATATAAGCGACCCCCATATTTCAATTGTGGCTCTCTACCACGTATGGACTAACTCACAAATTTAGAAAACGATGTTAAGAAGTTTTAAGATAACACAACCCAAGTAATTCGATTGTGTCTTTCGTAGAAGTTTCTACTCAATCCATGGTGGAGGGTACATAAGATTCGGCCTGGCCGAACTTTCGGCCGTATATACTTGTTAAACATTATTTTTTTTTTTTTAATTTTTCATAGGTCAATTGCAAAACATAAGATCGATGTTTTTCTATAGTTCTATTTCCAATATTTCGTTTTTAGGGTGGAAGTGAAGCAAAAAACAAAACAGAAAATTTTTAAATTTAATTAAAAAAAAAAACAAATCACGAAGAAACAAAAATCAAATAATAAATTAATAAACTTCTATTATAATTTAAATTTATTCGGGAGTGCACAGTTTCACATTCTGTTTTAGACTGAGTTTTAATTACTCTCGTGCTTTTGTACTGTGTGTCTATATATTCGAACGTAGCTCTTAATTTTTACTTTTTTTATATATAAACCATAAACTCATCTAATGTTTTATATAAACTAACAATATTATCAAAAAAATATATAAATGAAAATTTTGTTCGAAAATAATTAATTTCTATATACACACACCAGAAAATGGAAATGCCACTGTAATTATAATCGAAACATTCATAAAAATCTCTAAAGTACAAAAATCAAAATGTATTAAATAAATACTAATACAATAATGCAATTCTTTTAACAAATGAATTGAAAGTGCCGAAGAAATAATTTATTTGTAAGCAATTTTCTTACGGTACAATCACAGTAGGCAAATATTTGCCAGAAATCAAAAAAAAAAAAGAAAAAAGAATTCGACCCCACAGTGAAACTGGAAAATATATTTAGCTCTTATGGGATATCTAATGTGACGTTAGGAGTACTTTCCAAAAACGATGTATGTTATTTCGAAAATGTTTGTGGAAATTGTCTTTCATTCGAGTTGTCTCAAACTGCCTGCATTCTGCCTCTTTAGTTCGTAGGTTTCTAGGGTCATACCTAGAATCCCCTTGCACATATTTTATTGAATATGTTCAGTATTTTGACATTCATTTCTTCAATTGTATTGTGTTTTTTTTTTTAATTTTATTTATTTCATGAAAAACCAACATTTTTAATTTTATTCTGCCCAAGTCGTAGGCAGATTTTTTAATTTATTTTGGCTAGACATTTATTGGTGGAGAAATGTTAAAAAAAAATCCACAAATACCTGACAGCTATGGAGCATTCTTGTCAGATCATATCTTGTTTATGTTAATTCAACAGATTAAATTTGGTCACCTCACGACCATATTCCCTGTAGCTTATTTTAATTCCAATATTAGCTGTGATAACAACTAAAAAAGATACCCCAGATTATTTTTGTTGAACAAAAAAAAAACAGAAAGCAACTACGAAGTGAATTTCCATCAATATTTTCCAGGGACTGTTTACACTGCCTCCCATTTATTACCTTTCTACAGTTCATGAAAATCTCAATTTATAGACGGCTAATCTTCCAAGGCCCGCCGAAATATTCTACATAGATAAACAACTTACGTCACCCCCCTCAAAATTTGTGGTGAACGTGTTGGATTTATTTTCCAATCTCCTTATGGAATATCCAAGCTAACCAACGAATTGAACGAGGGTGAATGTTCCATTGGATGAAAAATTGGATGGGGAGTTCATCTGGTTGTCGTATCGACATAAAGTCTAGGGTAATTCATTTGAAGTTCATTTTGTTATGTTCAAAAGATAACCAACATTTTGAAATGTTTTCATAAGCAAGGCGCAAAAACAAATGAAATTTTAGGATAATATTCTCATTAGCGCATTTAAATATTCCAAAAATTAACCCAAAAGAATCCAAACGAACTCATTAAGTTGAAAGTACCAAAACGCAAAACCAACACCAACTACAATACCAAAAATAGCATTGTCCTGGCCATAAGCACCCATATCCACCCCCGCCCCCACCAACATCACCACCTCCATAATAAAAGCATAGGAAAATAAATGAATGGCCAGAACAAAGAGAACAAAACGAGAAGGACCCACCAGGCCCATTCATTGTCGTCCAAGACACTACAGCCTAAAATACCATTACCATCCATCATCACCATCACCAGCCTCACCACAACGAGTGACAAAGAATTTACATAATTTTTAAATGAAGAAAAGATTTTGTTTATCCTTTAATTTTCAACCTTCTTCAAACCCGACCACCTTCCATTTACCCAAGATGAGGTTGACTTTGGAGAATATAGAGAGGGGTGGATTTTGTCTGTTTGTCGCATGTAACACCGAACTGGCCGGATACTCACGTACCCATCTAAGTAGCTAGCTAGGTGGTTTGAATGTAGCCGTTAAGGGATATATAGCGGTGAAGACATTGTCATAGCCCGTTTGGTAGGTAATCAAAGCGTGACTCAAGTTTGGAGATAGTGGTTGAGTATCTATGGGAAATAGTTGTACAATTTACGCAAGGAAATAATCTCATTTGAGGATATTTACTTTCTTCTAGTTAAGAGTGCTCCCTCTTTGTGTCACTTGCGTATACACCATTTCCCATTTAGTAAAGAAAGAATGATATCCTACGTTTGGGGACATCGACTACATCGTATAATCGAAATTGTGCAATTGAAGCTAAATAGATAAAGGATATAATCATAAAAAAAAAGAAACGCTTATAAGAAAATGTTGCATGCCTTTCGCAACTATGTCCGACAACTATCTCTTGAAGGCATTCTATTAATTTTTGGTAATAAGCGAAATGCAAGAACAGGAATCGGAAGCCAATTCTAAACTAAGCAGAGGAAAAGCAGAGGATGAAAAAGTAGATCAAAGAGCGTTCGATGATTCTTCTCTTTCGATGGTTACATCACAAACATCAACTTGGTCCCAAGTTGAGTCACTTTAATACTTTCACTACCGATGTCGACTATAGAGGACATTCGAAAACGACTCCAAACTTGAACTCCCCACTTAGTTTGGATTTATTTCTTGATGACATTTTAAAGTACAGATTCTTATCTAAATAAGCTATAAATATTTTCCATATTGCTGGGCACTAAAATGTATTTTCATAACATTTCTTTCATAACATTGTCTATTAAATGGATAGTCATATAAAAACTATAGTCTACACTGTTAGAAAAATATGTTTTTCATATATTCCCATATAAACAAAATGTGTTTAGGGCAGAATTTTTAAACACAATATATTTAAGAGCAAACATGTAATGTTCCTAAACTAACACTAAATGTTTTGGACACATATTTCAATATGTTAGAATATATTATATTTGTAGCATGAATGTTTCATAAAAATAATATGTGTGAATGTAAACATATATAAATTTACAAATTTCGAGTAAACATATATATTTTGAGATATATTATTCAGAGAGCGACAGAGAGAGAGAGAGAGAGTATAGAGAAAGATACCGAGATGGAAACCGGGAGGGTTGACGAAAGATATCAACATAACACAGCGAGAGAATGAAAAGAGAGCACTTTCTGTGAAACCGCTTGTATGTTGTTTCGGAAAACAGTTTTACGATAAGGCCAAAAATTTGATATGTATGTTTTTGTTAAATAATGTTATGTTTGCATGGGCTCGTGGGCACTGCAAACTATGCTATATAAATGTAACTTATAACGATAATTGTCTACTGGTGACTATAACAGCTACGTAGCCCAGTGGATAGTGTGTTGGCTTACAAACTGTATGGTCCTCGGTTCGATTCTCCGTCCAGGCGAGAGGTAAAATTTAACAAATTTATAAAATTGAATAATTTCTTCAACCTTATTTGTATTACAGAAAAAGGTACCAAGAACTAAAAAATTTCGTGGAAGTGAAAATTATGTGAGGCAATGAGCACAATCTTCTTTAGGGAAAATTCTTCCAAGCATATAATATTTTTGGGCTCAAAATGTTTCCAAACATATATTATGTTCACATAAAACAAACATATTAATGTTTCGGCAAAATCCAATAATATATGTGCTTCCTGCAAAATATGTTTGGAACATATGTTAGAGAAGCGATTTTTTTTTTGAGGGTGTATATAATTTCAGATTTTTGTTTTTTTTTTTATTTTGTTCCAACACTTCAACAGATATTACAGGCCAAATATCATTTAGTTTCTTATGACCATTTGGTCACAATTCAAGAATAAAGTTTTCAGAACGAACACATATAACTTTATAAATAATTGAGGTAGGCCTTCCAAATTGCAATATTTTTTCTACATGCTATTTGTACAAGTAGAAATAGAGGAAAAACTAAAATTAGGTTTAAATCGGTAGTGAAAGGGTTAATAGCAAATTTCGACAAAAAAAAATTGTATTAATTGATACTCACAGTCGAGCTTACTGCGAAGAAAAGGAAGACTGTCCTGAATATTCTGGGGATCGACATCATGGGGAAGGGAAAAAGATCAGAGAGTTTTTGGATTAGGCGGTTGCTTATTGTTGCCTACGTACTGAGGTAGATCTCATTTAATGAGAACTTAGCGTTTCTATGTTTAGTTTAATGATTACGGAGTTTCTAAGTCATTTCGTAGTATTTGTGAATACTGGGATATTTATGACCACTTGAACTTCTTTGGCCAATAGTTCTGTACACGCAGAGAAGAAAGATGATTGTCACGTATGATCGTGACAATCATCTTTCTTCTCTTTCTTCGAAGAGCAAAATAATAAGATAGGAGCTATTTTTGCGGCGACTGTGTAACATTTTCGCCTGCAACCATGTTGGCTCAGTGAACTAAGTTCTAAGAAAAATAAAATTGTCCTTATCTAAAATGTTATTATATTGATAAAAAGAATTTTGTTTTCTTTAAAATACAATGGTCACAACCGAAAATGTTTTGATGTTTATAAAAAAAACTTTGCTCGTCGTCGAAAAAAGGACGCCACTTGAGAAATGAAAACACAAAATTAACTTTATTTGTTTTTATTTATTTATAAACTAATTCATTGTTTATTTGTATTTAAATATAATGGCGTGCAAGCTAATATCACATATTTTTACATACTCTATTTTGGTTCAATTTCAACAATAAGTAATTATTCCATATTTACTTTGTGCCAAACGCAGACATCATGTAACTGCAAATAAAAATAAATAATACCATATAGCAAAATGCAGAACAAAAAACAGGTACATTTTTTCAATTTCTTTTTTGTGTTCACATAAAACCAAGTGCCACTTCTGTCCGTTCCACGCAGCAATCAACACACGACTGACGCGCAAAATTAAAATCGTGTGTACCTTCTCAATGTTTTTACAAAATTCTTTTCACTGCAAAAAAGTTAAAAAATTAAATGGCCACGAAAAAAATGTACATGGTATTTATGGCCATGTAATGGTTCTAGACATGTCTATACGTAACCTATAAAAATATTTTTTTCCCTGCTTTATATCTTTCGAACGGTCTTCGAAAAATGTGTAGAGTATCCTGACGGATAGCAAATTGATGGTTATATCGACAAACCATAGACGACAAACATGTTGTTTACAATTCCACTTCTTTTCTCTTTTTGATTCATGGCGGATACCCGACTCTGTGTTTAGCTTATAGACAAGAGACTTCTTTTTATAGGCGAGTCCCAGCATCTAGGTTAGGTTAGGGTAGGTGGCAGCCCGATGTATCAGGCTCACATAGACTATTCAGTCCATTGTGATACCACATTGGTGAACTTCTCTCTTATCAATGAGTGCTGCCCGATTCCATGTTAACCCTAGGATAGGCGATAAGCTTTCGATCACTAAGCGGTCAAAGTCAAATTTGGTCTAGCCAGACCAAGTAGTCTATCCTAGGGTTAAGCTCAATGACAAGGGGCCTCCTTTTTATAGCCGAGTCCGAACGGCGTTCCACATTGTAGTGAAACCATTTAGAGAAGTTTTGAAACCCTCAGAAATATCACCAGCATTACAGAGGTGGGATAATCCACCGCTCAAAAACTTTTTGGTGTTCGGTCGAAGCAGAAATCGAACCCTCGGCCCTGTGTATGCAAGGCGGGCATGCTAACCATTGCACCACGGTGGCTCCCAGCATCTACAAAAGACTCCAACATTATTTAGTGGATATAAACCACCGCCGAAAAACTTTTAAGCATTGCACCACGAAGGCTCTCCAAATTATGGGATTGATTCAATTCTGAATGAAAGACAAACGGTCATAAAATGCAAAGAAGATAGTACTCCTTCAGCAGAGAATGGCTTACATTGCCCAGAATTAGACTATACACCACTGTCCCCTCCACGTAGTCATTTTTGTTTCCAAACTTTACAAAGTCCACCAATAAAAAATCAATGGAATGACGAAATTATCGTAGCCAGCCGAGAAGACAAAGTTGAAGTAGGTTACTCTTCAAATAGATAAGAGGAGATAATTATTATTCCCACATATTTCGATATTCGGAATACGCAACATTTTCGTTTTAAGATATTTCCTTAATACTAAATCATATAAACTTAAATTTTGACACAATTGTTCTCTGCAATGAGATGTTTAAATTTACAATGGATTGAGTTCCGAGAATATCTAAATTTTATCGTTGTAAAGAAATAATGCCTTACGCGTTGAGTGGTTGTAAGTCACTAATTTATTGAACAAAATATTTAACAAATGTCAATAGTTTTATTAAGCTTGAGATCTTAGTTTCCCTTAATTTATTTTTAATGCAATAGATAAAGTAGACGAGAGCAGTGGTGCTCCATTAGAATAGTAATTGTTGTGTGATCATTGGCTCATATATCAAATCGCCTCTGAAGAAGCAATTCAATGATAATTGCGAAATATTAGGAATGATGGATTAAAAATAAATAAAGGAAACTAAGATCTCAAACTTAATCCTTTAATGCCCAATCCCGCCTTTAGGCGGGCTTTATTTAATAAGGAAGCCTTTAGTAAAACACACCTTAAGACAACAAAAATGGGTAAAATAAAAAGAAAACTTAGTTTAAACTGTTCAAGAGGCTTTGGAGCATATACTGAAATTTATCGTATACATTTTTCTTGTTTAGTTTTCTTGCCTTTGTGTCATTAACATTGAAAATTTAATCAGCTGGCAAAAAAATTGGGGCATTAGAGGGTTAATAAAACTATTGACATTTATTAAAAAGAAAAAGATCGAATAAAACACCAAGAAACAAAATATTCAACCTTTATACTAAATCTTAAACTAGCTACAATCTAAATATTCTTAAAAAGTAAACAGAAACAATTATTAATACAACACAATCTTGTATTTGTTACCCCTTAGATAAGATTACATGGCTACGCATGTGTAGCACATTAGTGCGTTATCAGCCACCGCTGCATTTTTATTTTAATTGCCTGCCATAAACCTTATCTATCCTTAACACACATATTGTTAATAGTGCATGTTTGGAAATCTACACAATCCTTATATGTAAAATAAATTCTTGGGATGTGCAATTGCGAATATCGGAACTCCCATCTTCATATTTGGGACCATTCTCGTGCATAAACATCTAACTCATATTTAAACATTTGGTTTGGTATTGATTCCGAACTAGTAATGACAAGATTCTAATCATTAATTAACATTACGATTTTAATCAATTGTTTGAGTTGTATCAGATGCTGGAAAGCAATTGATAAATTTATTTTAAAATCCTTAAATAATTTAAATCACGATATCAAGTTTATTTTCTTTCGCTATAATCCATAAGTAACTCTTGAACTTTTGAGCTCAAATCTAAGTAAAAAATCTTCATATCAAGAATCACGTTTCTTTTTCAGTGAATCTAATACCCCACATATAAGGTATTAAAAATCCCATTAAGTAGAAAATCTCCTTAAAATTCTACAAAAAAAAAAAAACATTCTTCTTTTGTAAAACACTTAGCGAATTCCTACAAATCTTAACTCTATTAATGGAAATATTGGATTAACTACAAAAGCTATCATGTTCAATACAAATTTCCGAGAAATTACCTAGCAACAAAATCAATTCGAAGAACACAATTTTAATGCGTTCACATGGCAAATAGTCATGGAGAAACTTTCCAAGAACCTTTACGTCTTATATTCATAGCCCATTCCCACAAAATGCCATGCCACAATTAAAGGAAACAGTGTTCCATTGAGTAATACTACAAATAGGTTGGTTTTCATTTATTTCAAGAAGTTAGGTGACTGCTTCCAAATAATCCTTGTCATCCTTGAAATGTATATGCTTTGTTATTGCCACTAATCCTTAGCGAAGACATTCCCACCAACACGGATAGAGTCATACACCGACATCTTTAAGAAAGACTTTCTGCTATATCTAATTTTTCAGTTTTCATCTCGTTGTGTTGGTTTGCGCCCTGTTTGTCACACAGTTTCCTGACAGTCATAAAAACGGAAACTGGTGTATTAACTAAATAGTAGAGAATTGAAGTGTTCCATGCACCAAGCCAACAATACAACGGGGACGGGGGCGGCCACGGCAACAGCGACATTAGTAGCAGTAATGTCATAATTCTGTTACAGTATTCGGCAGTTGAATGGTTGTTACCTTGTTACGCTGCTGATAAAAGGTGCCGAAAATGCTCGTAATAATACTTCCGTGTTTCTAATTTGAATTCATGAATAATTTCACAATTTTAATGAAATAACCATGGCGAAATTCTCTTTTTCCCTTGAAGTTGAATGTCCCATACCACCAACCACCCAGACCACTTCCTGAAACTGCTCTAAAATAAAATATTTTTTGTTTTGGTTTCTCCCACAAAAACACAAAAAAAGACGCAAATGAAAACCTAAATAAATGAAATGTTATGCTCCATAAAATTTGGAGCATACTAAGAGGCATGCACGGGAATCAACGTGCACTGGGCTTCCTCGTTCAAGTACATCCGTGTTCATACATGTGAGTACAACAAGGGGAGTGTGGAATGTTAGTTACCCGGTTACCTGGTTCCATGCTGCTAGCTACCTAGCTAGCTGTACGGTTCACTGAAGTATTCATAACTTTTATTATTCCATGGAAATGGTAACGAGGGAAGGAATGAATTTGTATTATTGCATTACAGTTTAAAAACTTGAGGAGAAAAAAAGAAACAACCAAACAATACAAAGAGCACAGCTCACATTCCTTACACATAATTGTTGAGCCATCAGCCATTTGTTTTTTTGTTTATACATTAAGATGTATGGTGAATTTTATTTGAAAAAAAATAAACAGTAAAACTTTTTTTGGATAAAATTAGAAACAATCTGGAATACAAATCAATTTATTGCAAAGTTTTACTTATTAAATTATTTAATATACGGAATGACACTGATATGAGAATTAGATTAGTAGTCGATATCCCTGATCTTCAAAGCGGCTATAACTTTAGGTTGATACACTCAAAAACTAAGTTCACTTCAATCGGAATATTTTTGCCTTCCGTTAAAGATTGGCATTGACATGATTCCGAGCCAAATAAGCCGTTTCTGTAAATAAAATATAGATTTTATAAGATTGCAATAAGGATACAGTACATGTACTTTGTTTTTTTTTTTTTTTTAAGATATTAACATACACGGACAAAAATGCCTTCAATCACGAAATTAATTAACCCAAGTAATTTTTATTGAAATTTCTTCAATCACAGAAATGTTAATTACAAAATTATTTGATTGGATTTAAATTTCAAACATTTGAGACAGCTTTTCATTAAAGCCGGAATACGTATCCTGCAAATTTCCATAGTTTTTGTAGTATGTTTTTGCAGTAATGTTTGTTTTTCTTAATGTGAAGCAAACAAATATTTTTGATTCTGAGGAGTAACCTTTTAATTAATTGCATTTTATTTAGTCTGTTGGTCAAAGACAGAACAAAAGCTGATAGCCTAAATTGCTGGTTGCTTTTTCGTTATACATTTATTACAATTTGTAATTATAATAAATATTTTAATAAATAAATAAGAAGATAAACCAACAAAAAAACAAGTATATACGGCCGTAAGTTCGGACAGGTCGAATCTTATGTACCCTTCACCATGGATTGCGTAGAAACCTCTACGAAAGATTGTCATCCACAATCGAAATACTTGGGCTGTGGTATCTTAAAACTTCTTAACATCTTTTTCTAAATTGTGAGTTAGTCCATACGTGATATATATTAGACAAAAAAGTTATGTATAGTTAAGTCTACAAATAATTACGAATCGATATGGACTTTTTGCATTGTACGTAGAGAGCCAGAATTGATATGTGGGGGTCATTTATATGGGGGCTATATACAATTATGAACTTGATATGGACCAATTTTTGTGTGATTGGAAATCGATTTATCTGAGGGACATATGTAACTATAGACCGATATGGACCTAGTTAGGCATGGTTGTTAACGACCATAGACTAGCACAATGTACCAAATTTCAACTCCCTCGGATGAAATTTGCTCCTCCAAGAGGCTACAAAACCAAATCTCGGCACCGAAGGTCAAATCTGGGGATCGGTTTATATGGGAGCTATATATAATTATGGCCTGATAGGAACCAATGCGTGGTTGTTGGATACCATATACTAACATCACGTACCAAATTTCAACCGAATGGGAAGAATTTTGCTCTTCCAAGGGGCTCTGGAGGCCAAATCGGGAGATCGGTTTATATGGGGGCTCTATATAATTATGGACTGATATGGACAAATTTTTGAATGGTTGTTAGAGACTATATACTAATACCATGTACCAAATTTCAGCCGGATCGGATGAAATTTGTTTCTCTTAGGGGCTCTGCAAACCAAATCGGTGGATGGGTTTATATAGGGGCTATATATAATTATGGACCGATGTGGACCAATTTTTGCATGGTTGTTAGAGACCGTATACTAACACCATGTACCACATTTCAGCCGGATCGGATGAAATTTGTTTCTCTTAGGGGCTCTGCAAACCAAATCGGTGGATGGGTTTATATAGGGGCTATATATAATTATGGACCGATGTGGAATAATTTTTGCATGGTTGTTAGAGACCGTATACTAACACCATGTACCACATTTCAGCCGGATCGTACGAAATTTGCTTCTCCTAGAGGCCTCGCAAGCCAAATTTGGGGGTCCGTTTATATGGGGGCTATACGTAAAAGTGGACCGATATGGCCCATTTGCAATGCCATCCGATTTACATCAATAACAACTACTTATGCCAAGTTTCAAGTCGATAGCTTGTTCGTTCGGAAGTTAGCGTGATTTCAACAGACGGACGGACATGCTCAGATCGACTCAGAATTTCACCACGACCCAGAATATATATACTTTATGGGGTCTTAGAGCAATATTTCGATGTGTTACAAACGGAATGACAAAGTTAATATACCCCCATCCTATGGTGGAGGGTATAACTAGAAAAAAAAACTAATAAGAGGATGTTGCGTCCTTATTTACTTGAAACTAAGAAAACATTTTTTATATTCGACTGAAATTTTTTGTCCGTGAATATCATTTTGGCTATATTAATATTGTACGAATAGTATTAAAATATAAATTTTAAATTTTAGTTGAGATAAAATTAACAAACATAGTTACCCATGAAGACATCTTGCATTTGTCTCTAAATATAAGTTTTATTTTTATTAAAGTATAGAACTGAGACCATCTGATTTAATTTTTTTAAATATTCTAAATAAATAAATTGGAAATTTCTTATACCCACTTAGCTTATAATAATGCAATCAAAAAAAAAATTTACTTTTCCTAGTGGATCTCCCATGTATTTCGGTATATTCTATTCAATTTATTCAGCTATCCATTGCGAGATATTCTGTAATGCAAGAACTTTCCCATAATCGAAATAAGATTTGTGCAATGCAAATAAATCCATCAAAAAGCTTTCTATTATAAGCTTCACAGTAAAAGCTCAAATCATACCATTTTTTTGTAGAAAAGCACCTTATAAGAGCAACAAACAATTCATCTGGTATAGTTACATCCTATAACCGTAATCACATTTATGTATATGCGTCTGCATTGAATTGTAGAATGGTGGAAGGAGTGCAATGCGAACGTTAGATGCATGCAACTAGAAAAATTCTATAGATATTCAGAAAAACGTCTTAAAATTTGTTCACATTGTAGAGATTTTTTTTCTTTGAATGAGGTGATGGGAATATGTATATGATTCGAATAATTGACATTATTTTTTGTAACTGGAAAATGTGTCAATATTTATATAATTGTTTTAATGTATTTAAGTAAATAAATATTGTATATAAGCTCCAGAATCATTCTATGGGATGGATATAACAGTGAATGATCCTATGAAAATATTCCCATATACCCAATTCCAAGAAAATTGAATTAAAATTGTTGATATATTGGAAAATAATATATGTGTTCACATGAATCATTGGATTTGGCCGATGTATAAGAATGGTTCCTTAGGAATTAATATTGAGAACCCAGAAAAAAAAATTGGAAGTTCTTCTAATGGCACAACTTTAAAAGCACTTCCGAAAATGTCCTCCCAAAGATGTTCTTTATTTTAACTATACAGGAAGTTTTTTTAATTCAATTTTTATAACTCGTTTTTTCATGTTTTTAATGGGTAATTTTAAAATATTTTCTTTCAAAGAGGTTACAAACAGAGAAATAATTAATAAAATGGTACAAATTATTTACGTTTTGTCGATAAAAGTTCAAAATTCATTCTAGAAAAGTTTCGAATTTTTGAAAATATTTGTGGTCAAACGTTTCAGATAAGCGTTAGAATGCATTAAAATCATAAAAAAATATAAAATTTAATTATTTGGCAAAATATCATAAAACCTGTTAATTCACATTGAATTCGGATCACACCTTAAGAAGTGAGGGAAGCAAATTGAATGAAAAACCTTATAAAGCAAAGATTAGGACTTTGTTTTAATTATTTTTTTAATATATAATTAATATAATGATAAATACAAGCAGCTTGTAATAGTCCCAGCTTTAACCCCAATTGCACTATGAAAGCTTGATCACTTATTTTTCACTGTTTCCGTTTTCAGGACTCTAGAAACAGTTAAGTGGAGTTTTTTGAAAAATTTCAAACATCGATCGTCGAAATATCGGCCTTTGTTAAAGTCGATAGATTTTTTTTCCAAAAAAAATCGTAGGTAAAAATGTAAATATTTTACTCCTATTGAAATCTCTATTACCAGAAAATATAAAAAAAAATATATATCAACGTTCTCTAAAGCTGAAGCACTCTATTGTACATTTCTATAGTGATGATTTACATAACTTACATGTGTAAGAGAGAAATGGATGAATACATGCATGAATGCATGGATAAATGCATCAGAGGAACATTCCAATCAATCGAGATGTATGCGAATGTTTGTCTGATATGAGCTCTATATATATCCAATAAAGCTCACATGCTCACTAACACACACACACCCATACACACAACTGAATTTAAATGTATTGAAATGCATGCATGATGGGGGATACATTGAATGCCGCAAATTCGTTTTGTAAAATCCATCAAAATCGAAATCAACATTAATAAATAATAAATTTCTACCAGGCAACCCAAACAAAAAAAAACATGACACAGAATGCAGAGCATTGCAACAACAAGGCCAGGAAATAGGAGAGTAAAGTGACATATCTTAAATTCTCTTACATAAAGTTACACCATGAATGATTCACCCGCTGCAGGGGAGAATAATTGCGGTTGTATAATCGTTACGAAGACAGTTTAAGCGTAAAATGCATTTGAGCCTTATGCACATTTACACCGATGTACTGTGTGCCTGCCACACCATGAATACAATGATTGAAAACACCTACACACACATGCATGCGAACACCCTGACAATCCCCATGTGGTGGATGGGAGAAGCCCGGAGAGCCACACTAACGATATGCAATTGAATTTAAACGCTATACGATTTTCCATTCGTACAACTCTTATGGATGTT
Organism: Haematobia irritans; assembly: GCF_050003625.1. NCBI lineage: Eukaryota > Metazoa > Arthropoda > Insecta > Diptera > Muscidae > Haematobia > Haematobia irritans. The sequence continues at coordinate 228,625,553 of NC_134399.1, forward strand.
TGTTCGATAGAATGGGCGAAAGTGCATATGTATGGCTGTGTGAGTATGTATGTGCATGTCAGTGTATGAGTTGTGCGCTAACATGTTTGTTTCAACATTCGTAAATGCCACTCGTGTGGCAACAACTGCTGATTTGGCAGAATGCAAGTGAGTTCACCGTGAATTTGAAGGTTGTGCGAAAACATCTTGTTCGACTGACTATCGCCCCGACTGCTAACTTGTGTTAGCTTATGCATGGTGGCTAAGGCAACATGCTCCCCTTGATACTCTTGGTCCATATACTAACTTATGGCTTATGTAACCCGTTCACACTCTATGCTAAAGTTTTTCAATTCTTTGCCAATTTATGGTTAGATTTTGCCAGTGAACATTAAGTTCACTTGATACGAGTAATCCTAGTTTCTAAAGTGTACGCCCTTGCCATGTATTTTTTGTGTTTACCACCCTTGCCAGTGTTACCCACTCGATGATGGTGACATTGAAGACAAAAATGCATTTTTTCGTTTTCAAATGTTGACCGCATTCATCATTGCAGCCTATTAGTTGTTAAATGCGGTTAAACACAGTGTCAAACCGCAAGACTCCTCTCCGCAAACTCTTCAATTCACACCTCAAGCTATGCACCAAAAAAAAACACCACTTTTCCTTGGCAATTCAACACAAGACTTGACTGGGTGGATAATATCTGAAGAGTGATGGAAATGTGAATTGAAATGGGATGCCCAAATCCGGATGCATGGTAAAGGGTGTATGCTCTTGTATACGAGCAAAACTTAATGGTGTGGTTACATAGGAATTTATGTAAAAATTTCGTGGAGATTGAGTGAGGCTTTTGTGAGTGTTCGAAGTTATGTAGGTGTGTGTATGTGACGCACACAAACATGTAAACACATTGTGGTTTCTAAAGTTTTCAGAGGAATTTATTTTTGATGGGGTATTTCTAATTCATCACTCCATCTCGTAAATCAACCCAAATTAAGCCAATGTTGCGTGATTAGTTGTGAGGTATATGTCTGCTTCTAAATTTTATATTTTGAAGCATTGCTAGAAATTGCAGACAATAAGGACTTTAAATAGTTTGACTTAAAGTTTGCTAAAATAATTTTAGGGTTCCAAAAGAAAATTATTTAAATACGATGAAAAATATTTAGTCAGTCGAAGTTGGGTAAATGTTACAATACAACAAATATAGCTGGCGTCTAAGTTGTTTTAAAATACACTATTTAATAGATAATTTCTTCTACTAATGGGGCAATTCGATTTTAATAAAAAAAAAAACAGGAAACGATAATAAAATTGTTTATTTGCATTTTTTAAAACCCGTATAAACCTCTATAAATAACCTAATAAAAAAATAAAAAATACTTTTGTTTTAATGTTAGCCTGATATTAATGCAGACTGGTTTAATGTCCAAATTATTTAAAGTACATATTATTACAATATTTATTCGATTATTGGACAGGAAACTTAAGGGAATTGTTACTATTAAGTTAATGAAACAAAAATCCCAGATACCAATCTCGCAAGCCTGATGCATATGTTTCAGTGTTGGCTAGTACAAATTTACATAGTCTTTCGTGAGATCTGGCCGGGTGAGATGATTCAATTTGGGTCTTTTGTGTTAATTCATTATGAAAAATTCCTTATGAAAAATTAGCACAAAAAACCCCAAATTAAATCGTCTCACCCGGTCATATCAAATTTCCAAATTGAAGCTAAGATTATAAACTAACATAGGTTAGGTAAGGTTAAAGTGGCAGCCCGATTAAGATTCAGGCTCACTTAGACTATTCAGTCCATTGTGATACCACAAAAGTACCTATTACATATGGACACTTCTAGTTTTAACCGCTGAACCTTCTCGATTATTTTCTTCTGTTGAACCAACCAGATTGTTCCAAAAACATTAGCAGACTGCTTAAGTTAATGTTTTCCAGGCCCACCAGTAATCTGAAGCTATATGCCCCTAAAATTTGCTTACGCCTTACACAAAATGTAGAACACTCACACAAGAGGTGTTTTATTGATTCCTTTTCCTACGCATCCTGACAGCTCATACAATAGTCATTATACTTCACGCCAATAGTTTTTGCAAAATCGCCTATCAGGCAGCGACCCATAGCAGATATCAGGAGTGATATCTGGCGTATCGACAACACTAGCATATCTAGTGTGCGGTTTTAAATGGGGCCATATTTGCTTGGTGTCGTTACAACCCTTGCAATTCTCCCATCGAACATTTGCCATCATGACAGCCTTCTCACGCAGTAAGAGCTTGCAGATAGCCAGAGTCATATGAACAGTTTCTAGTTCCCCTGGAATATGTAAAGTAGTTCCTAGCCTTGCTAAATAGCTCATCTGCTTCGCAGTTCCCCTGTATGTTCCTATGGCCAGGCATCCATATTAGGTGAATATTGTGCTGCTCAGCCATCTCGTTGAGAGATTTGCGGCAGTCGATGGCCGTTTTCGAGTTGAGGAACACAAAGTCCAAGGATTTTATCGCAGGTTGACTGTCTGAGGATATATTAATGCCAATATTGCTTGGAGCATTACTTCTTCAAGAAATTCACCACTTCTCTTATTGCTAATATTTCACAGGTACAGTGATCAGGTAATCTTTTCGCTATTCGAAGTTCCAGATCTTTAGAATATACTCCGAAACCCACTTGTCCATCCAATTTGGAGCCATCAATGTAGAAATCTACATATCTTTTATTCCCCGGGGTCCGTGTACACCACGCCTCACTGTTGGGAATTAGAGTCTCAAACTTTTTGTCGAAAAGTGGTCTCGCCAAAGTAGTGGATTATTTTGAGGATCGAACTGTGACCGTAACTTTTTTCCGACCACAGCGATAGCTCGCGCAACCGCACAGCCGTTGTTGCAGCTGACTGTTTGGCCAGAATGTCTAAAGGCAATAGATGCAGTATGACATTAAGGGAATTTGTTCCTGTCTTGCTGAATGCACCTGAGATACACAAGCACGCCATACGCTGAACTTTGTCTAAACTTGTCGGCTGGTGAAGTGTCGGCCACCAGACTACAACATCATATAGCATTATAGGTCCAACCACTGCCGTGTATAGCCAATGCACAATTTTTGGTTGTAGTCCCCACTTTCTCCCTATTGCCTTTTTGCACGAGTATAAAGCTACCGTTGCTTTCCACGCCCTTTCTTCAATATTAAGCTTAAAGTTCAGCTTCCTGTCCAAAATAACGCCAAGGTATTTTCTACACTCACTAAAGGGAATTTCAATACCCCCGAATGAAATGGGCCTACCATAGTGCAACTCAGCTGAGCTAATATCAGCATCACAATCATTTACATATTTTTATCATGCTTACGATCGGAAAAAAAACTTTTAAGTACGTTGCTCGATTTAAAAGAACACATTCTTAATTTATATGTGTAGAAAAAAAGTGAATTCTGCACTGAAAATTTTGTGCCTGCAGTATGGACACTATTAATTAAGTGCTTCTATATTTAAAATTTTTTGCTTATTATATATCATTGTGGTTTGGACAATAAATATTTAGAAAATAATTCGTTTTGTGAATCCGGGGTATTACAAACATAGGACTTAACATACACTAGTCTGGTTTACAGAGTAATACTGAGTTGAATATCCCAGCAAAAAAGTGAAAGTTGTTCTAAAGGGACAGCTTTAAAAGCTCTTCCAAACATTTTCTCCAAAAGATGTTCTTTATTTAAACTACATAGGAAGTTATTTTAAATCAATTTTCTTATAGCTCACTCCTTTTATATTTTTATTGGGTAATTTTACCATTTTTGGTTTCAATAGTTTCAAAAACCGAGTATCCAAAAAGAACATTTCACTACTTTTTTGGCGACGCTTTTTTTGCTGGGATGTCTTACATGTACCCAAGGAACATCCTCCTATTCATTTTATACAACAAAAGTTTTGAGAATTATAAAGTCCAATAAAAATACAATAACGCAAAATTAATATCGTTGGAGAAACATCAAACTACTGTCACTAAAATTTAGTTTTGTGAAAATGTTTGATTTTTCTACTCCAGACTCTCATAGCAATAGCAACATTCAATTGTATGATGGAAATTATTCTGTATTTTGCTTATTTGAAATTGACAATAATTAATACTCTAATTTGTAACACCTGATCTTTTGACAAATTATTGCTCCCTAGATGATACCAGTAAAAATAAAAACAAACAATTTACAAATTATCGCTATTATTAATAAAAAGTTCAACAAACGGAAATTGATAACAGTTTAATCCTTTTTTGTTTAGTCCATTATGTCCACCAACAACTAACATACACTGCTGTGGAAATGACCTCCACGTGAAAAAGCCAAGGTAATTACTTCTGGATTTTGTTTTTGCAGTTCCCATTCAGTGGCAACAGCATCAACGTCAGCTCGCGATATTCTTCTTCTTCTTCCTCTGTGCTCCACACAATGAAGTGATAATCGCTTTAGTATGAGGAGAGACTCATTTGTCCTTTATTCGTTTGGATAGCTATAACGGCCAAATGCATTTTTAATGATATTTCAACATGGCTACAACCAAAGATGAGAATGAGGTGCTTAAAAAGCGTTTATTTTAATCCGTTTATACTTGCTGGCCAAAAACAAGGACCGTGAACTAGCATAGAAGAGGTGGGGCGGGCACTGGCAGCTATGGTTGTAGCAGAAAAACAAAACAACTAAAGGACTGCTATTAGGAATACAACTGACACACTTGTATTTGAATTTTTCCTTGTCGAACAATTAATTTCCTTTTATGTTTATTCACCATTACTCTCGTACATGCCCCATACATTTTATCTCGCCAGCTACTACATTTTTATTCATAGTTTTCTCTCCTCCTCTCTCTCTGTTTTTTGCAGAAGCCGACTACACGCTGGACGATTCATTTTGGAATGAAGAAAGTCCTGTTGGTAAGTGTAATTATGTTTTGTGTAGCTAATTTTGATTTTCATTACGATTATGGGTAACGTGAGAATATCGTGGTATTACACTAAGAGAAAATTATTAAAAATAATACAATAAATAATAGATGAATATTTAAATTAAATAAAATGAAATTCTGTTTTTGACATTAATGAGTTGATGAATAATGGATTACGGGAATATTTAGTCCATTGTGATAACACGTATGGTGGATCTATGTTTTCGTGAAATAAGCTTTGAATCCATCAGAAATGTAACCAGCAGCACAGCATCCCTTATCCACTGGATACTGGATCCACCACTGAAAACTTTTTGGTGTTTGGTCGAAACTAGGAATGATCCCATGATCCTTTGTATGCAAGGCGGGCATCATCGTTGCCAATTTGGCTCTTTTCTGTAGATACGATTTTATGGAAAAAAGAATCATTTCTTATGCTATGGTCACACTGGGCAAATATTTGATAGAAATCAAAAAAGATTCAGTCGCCACAGCCAAACCAGAAAACATATTTAGCTCATATTGGGTATATAGCATCATGGAAATATTATTTTCCAAGCCCCATATTCAGATATTTGGAAAATGGTTCTGGAAAAATGTTTGACACTCATATGGGTCAAATATTTGCCTAGTGTGACCATAGCCTTAGTCTTTTTAATGTTTTTTAGAGCTTTTATTATCGACATGTTTCTATTCAAATATGGACAAAACTGCATTGTATCAAACTCTTGTTGCCAAAGGTATACAACATATATGCCATTAACACTAATTCCTGGCGTGACTTTTGATACAAAAAATATTTAGTTTTCTGGGGACAATCTATTGGTTTTTGGTGAAACAATTCTGGGAACGCTGGGAGCCATTGCACTACGGTGACTACGGGAGCCACCGTGGTGCAATGGTTAGCATGCCCGGCTTGCATACACAAGGTCGTGGGTTCGATTCCTGTTTCGACCGAACACCAAAAAGTTTTTCAGCGGTGGATTATCCCACCTCAGTAATGCTGGTGACATTTCTGAGGGTTTCAAAGCTTCTCTAAGTGCTTTCACTGCAATGTGGAACGCCGTTCGGACTCGGCTATAAAAGGAGGTCCCTTGTCATTGAGCTTAACATGAAATTGGGCAGCACTCAGTGATAAGAGAGAAGTTCACCAATGTGGTATCACAATGGACTGAATAGTCTAAGTGAGCCTGATACATCGGGCTGCACCTAACCTAACCTAACCTACGGTGACTCCTCATCGTTGACAAAACTTACTGGATCGATGTACAGAGAAAATTATTCACGCTGTATGATAGAGAGTGACTTGTATTGATATCCCCTCCACACTTGTTAAGTCCTAATTAAAAAATCCCAAAATGTAAGCTATTTCCATTCGAAATTTTCTTTCTTGAATATTAAATATAAATCATAAGTTTTCTTCTTCACTGTGTACACAAACCATGTTGCCATTGGAGACTACTGGCAAAGGAAAAGACCATGTGCACTTGTATGGACTCTAATGTGCCCTTTGATGCTTTCTAACTCTCAAGTAAACTAAGATGTTAACAGTTTCAAAGGAGAGATCACACATTTGTGTCTAATCGCTGTAATTAGAGTGGAATATAGCAACCATGAAATTAAACAACATAGAGAGAATAAATGCAACCTTTAAATGTCATCAGTATAATGTCTCTCTCTCATATTGCATATCAAAGGAATGAATAGAATTTTAATGCATGTAGTTGTGCTATTAAATTAAAGCTAATCTCGTAGTATTAAAAGAAATTTCAAATTTCAATAAAAGAAATTTTAAAATGGAGACAATGCTATAGGATTAATTCGTAGAAAAAATTAAAGTATAGACAATATTTCACCCAGTTATAACAATCGATTTATTGTTCCACAGGAATTTCAATAAATTTAGATTGCGACGCTAATATGTGAAATAATTGGAATCAATAGTTTATTCAATCAGGAGAACCGAGGAAGATGTGGAAGTCCTCTGTCTCCTCACCAGGTTGGACTGCATTTTGCGTTTGCATAAAGGTGGGTATTAAATTCGAGTTTAGCCGCTAAAATGAAAAATAAATCAGTAAAAACAGTATAAAGTTATGCCTCTTTGATGAACATTTTATTATAGCTTGATGGGGGAATAGCCCAAAACAACTTTTCCTGAAGTTTATGTTCTTTAGAATCGATTATTAAAAAATAGATATTTTAGCGGCTAAACTCGATACTAATATCCACCTTAACTCAATGAAAAAAGAGTAATGACAGGATACTAAATAGAACAGTTGGAGTGTTGCATGAAATCTTAAATTTTAAAATAATTAACCATAGGTTGCCTTCAAACATTATTACCACCACTGGTATCACAAAAACAAAAATTATTAAAATGTTAAGAAAATCCTTCTATATTTAAAGACTCTCATTTCGAAGTTAATTTTGGTGATATCGATGCCTACATTCCAAAGTGCGCTTAGTCTAAAAAGTGAATTTTACAGGAAACAAGAAACAAGTTTTGTTTTTTGAATTTTCTCAAAACCCGAATAAGATAGAAATTCCCTTATTTTCGGTCATAAAATCATATTTTACGAACTCAAAATAGTGACAATAGAACAAAGCTAAAAACGACTTAGACAACTTTAGACCGAACAAACCTTTTTGCCCTTTTTGGATTGGTCATTTTTTAAAACTTTAGTCACAGGCTAAGTACAATATTAACCATAATTTTTGATATAAATGGCCAATAAATTCGAACTTTTGACAGGATGCAATTCAAATCAATTCGAATAAATACAAGTATATAAGGCCGTAAGTTCGGCCAGGCCAAATCTTATGTACCCTCCACCATGGATTGCGTAGAAACTTCTACGAAAGACTGTCATCCACAAATTTCAACTCACTCGGATGAAATATGCTCCTCCAAAACCAAATCTCGGGACCGGTTTTTATGGGGGCTGTAAATGATTATGGACTGATATGGACCACATGTGGCATGGTTGTTAAATATATAATATACTACCACCACGTACCAAATTTCAACCAGATCGAATGAATTTTGCTTCTACAAAAGGCACCGGAGGTCAAATCTGTCGATCGGTTTATATGGGAGCTATATATAATTATGCATTGATAGGAACCAATTCCTGCATGGTTGTTGGATACCATATACTAACATCACGTACCAAATTTCAACCGAATGGGAAGAATTTTGCTCTTCCAAAATGCTCCGGAAGTCAAATCTGGGGATCGGTTTATATGGGGCCTATATATAATTATGGACCGATATCGACCAATTTTTGCATGGGTGTTTGAGACTATATACTAACACCATGTACCAAATTTCAGCCGGATCGGATGAAATTTGCTTCTCTTAGAGGATCCACAAGCCAAATCGGGGGATCGGTTTATATGCACACAAAAAAATTTTTTTCTGATTCAATCACGAAATTAATTGATCCAATTAATTTTTTAATTGAAATGTCTTCAATCACGAAAATGATAGTATCAATCACAGTTTTAATTGGGCATAGAAAAAATTCTGGATTAAAAAATTAATTGATTTCATTACCAAATTTCAATTAATTTTTTAATTGATTCAATTAAAAATTTAATTAATTTTGATTGCCAAACTCAATTAATTTAGTAATTAAAAAAAGGTAACTATCTTCAATTACATTCTGAATTGGCTTAGAAATTTTATTTGGATTAACAATTGATTTTTTTGAAAAAGATTTTAATCAAAAATTTAAAAAAAGTGTTAATCACTTTTTTAATTGACTTACGGCCATTTTCATGTAGCTCCGTTTGGCTTTAACTTTCAGTTAACAGAAAATAAACTGCAAATATCTTCTCTCCGGTTAACTTTAACTGAAAATGTTTCAACAGTTAAGATCCTAACTGACGTATGGAATAAATAGGCAAAATGACAGATATCTCCACAGTACAGCTTAAAAGTTCGTTAGCTAACGTATCACTAACGGAGCTTCATGAAAATGGGGGTTAGTCTTCCGAATTTGATTAAAAGTTAATTGTATCAATTAACTTTTTAATTAAAAATTTTAAAATTTTCAATCATTGGCTTAATTAACTTAATGTTTCTATCTTGATGAAAAAGTTAACTGTACCAATTAATTTATTAATTGAACAAAATTTCAACTTCAATTAACTTTTTAATTGGAAATATTTTGGTGATATTTTTTTCTGTGTGGGGGCTATATATAATTATGGACCGATGTGGACCAATTTTTCACGGTTGTTACACAGAGAATACAGATAGATTGTGACAACCGAATTTATTGCCAACCTCCTTTTGGCAGTTGCAGCTACTATCAGTTGGCAGTTGTGCCACCCAACTGATTCGGTCAACACAACTAATACGACATATGTGTGGGTTGGGTCTGCCGACGACATCGGTTATGGCTACCTTCATCATTCGGTTGTGTTGCCCAACATTAATAATACTAATGGCCGAATTTAAAATCAATTCCTTCCCAGTTATATATTTAATTTTATTTAAATATATGTATATTGGTACATGTTATTCTAAGTACAAAATATTTGAGTATTAATTTTTGCTTTTCAATAAAATAGGGATTTACATCAAAATCTAGATATTTTCAAAGAAGAATACCAACTAAATGTAAGTACTATGTTCGCTTTTCGAGATCAAATTTTCGCGGTTACTTTACGGATCATACAATAAAGGATCATACAATAAAAGGAAGCAGATAAATTAACTTAATTGATGTCCAGTGTCTTGTTCCTCTAGATTTCGGCCTGACTTTACGGGAATATGTTTGTTTATAATTTTGATTAATTCAGGAAAAGAATCGCGAAAATAAAGTGATTTTCAACTAATATTCAGGTTTCATAACCGAATGTTGAAAATGTCTTATAAATTCTATTTCCATCATCAATAGTCGGTGCTCATTACCGAATATTGGTTTTAAATAACTACTTCATGCCAGTTGTGATAATCATTGGGAAATGATTTATTGTAGACCAATAGTGTTGGTTGACACAACCATATACTTTGACTCGGAACTATCTTTCCGTACAAAGCTCTTTCATTCTTTCTAAGGAAAAGTATACTTATTGCAAATACCGAATATTTAGGGACTCAATTGAAAATGTGTTATAAGAACGAAGATTTTGCAGCTATAATGGAATTTCAACCAAACTGTTTTCTGTGTGTAGAGACCATATACTAACACCATGTACCAAATTTCAGCCGGATCGGATGAAATTTGCTTCTCTTAGAGGCCTCCCAAGCCAAATTTGGGGGTCCGTTTATATGGGGACTATACGTAAAAGTGGACCGATATGACCCATTTGCAATACCATCCGACCTACAACTACTCGTTAAAAGTTTCAAGTCGATAGCTTGTTTCGTTCGGAAGTTAGCGTGATTTTAACAGACGGACGGATGGACATGCTCAGATCGACTCAGAATTTCACCACGACCCAGAATATATATACTTTATGAGGTCTTAGATCAATATTTCGATGTGTTACAAACGGAATGACAAAGTTAATATACCCCCCATCCTATGGTGGAGGGTATAAAAACGCTAACTCCATCAAAACATGCTAAGTCGACTTAGCGCACTCTGGAATGAGGGCATCGATATTTAAACAATTAATGAAATTTCATTAACTTGAAATGTGGATATTGGAACTATATATCAGTTAAAACATAGCTATTTTTGTGGATCTATAAATCTCCCTTATATTGACAATATATCCACATTTTAATACTTGAAGTTTTTAGTTTGTATCAAATATGAAGAAATATTTCAAAATACTCCAATCAAGCGGTTTATGTCCAAATGAATAATTATACTATTTATAATTATTACTATATACGAGCTGTTTCTATCAATTCGAATATATTTGTATGAAATTTCCCTGAATATTCTATTTCTCTGTTATGAATGTCGAGGCATAAAAAACTTTATTGTCAGTTTTTAGAATATTTTCATTTACACTTACAAACTATTACCATAAAGTCCATGTACATTTTTATTGTAACCACAATTTTTCATTACATTTTTTTTTTTTGTCCTTACTCAACATAGGAACATTTGGAAAGTGTCTGTTTCAAACTTCTTCCATTTTCCTATGTGTGGCATGGCAGTTTTCCAGTAAAGTCTTATATCTTTCAATCAGCTTCAAGTAGCCATTTTACTTATCAGTTTTTACATTTTCCCATATTCTCTATGTCTGGGATTTCTCTTAAGCGATTTATAATCTTTCTTCTAGGTGAGCTTAAAAAATTCAGGCCATGGTCATTTTCAAATCTATAAAATGACCACACTTGAGAAGATTGTCTAATTCGCAAGAGTGCAACATGTATGTAATTAATTTAATGGCATTTCTTTGTACTCTTCGCATCGTCGTTATTCAATCTAGCCTCCAATCGTCCACCACAATCACCACCATTCTCACTGCATTCATACGAAGCCATGATGCATGCAGCCTCAGTGCTGGCTGAATAGCTCCTTCAGCTTGGCTGAATTATCGGACCAACGTTAATCACACCTTTTTGGCATTTCTCTTATTACGTCTGTGTATCCTTTTCAGCTAGCATGATTTTAGCAATCTGTGTGTATGTGTGTGGTAGCTTGTGTCTGTGTTCCGTTGTTGATTGCCTTGTTGTACAACAAACAACAGCTGCAACCACATTTGCCATAAACACCAAACATAAATAATTGCCCTGTATTGCCTTGTGCTACTGCATTTTGTGTGATGTAAAGCATCAAGATGGGAGGAGGTGGTATTACGGGTGAGAGCAACAACACCCTGTTGCATGTCTCTCGGCCAGGAGCCAAGCCAACCGCAAAGTGAAGAAAATGCTGCCATGTTCTCAGACAGATTTATTTGAAACTCGTATTTAATAAGGACATTGGTCAGTACGGTCACGCCAAGATCTTTTCACTTTTTCTTTCATCACCCTCAGAGGAAGTGAACAGGTGCAGTTCGAGTAATGTATGATGAGGTATGATGAGTTGTTGCAGCAGTTTTCTTGTTTCTCGTTGTACATTTGGCAAATGGTATATGTCTTCCCAGCAATAAATGGACATTTCAATATTTATCTCGACCATTGACTCCATAATGACTTTCGGTCTGGTCCCCAGAAACACACACTCGTGTATATATCCCAATTTACAGATTACTATCACTGAATCAGTCTCTGTGATCATTGGTCAAAATGCGAATGCCTATATGTGTGTGTATGTGGAACTGTTGTTAATTTATTACAAGTATCTATCTATCGTACATTGTGTTATGACCAAGTTAATAGAACAATTGTACATAATCGTTATTGTGCAAATTGTAAAATGATTGCTTATTAAACTAGAGCATGTGGACATTTATCAAAAGGGATTGTGCATGTAGCACATGGACAATAGGTCCTGTTGCATTTCCACATGAATTTATGTCAAGCACTGCTTGCAATTCAATTCAATTAGGGAAACTTGGAATGGGAAATTTTGCGGTTTACTGATGACAAAATTTGATATGAGATTTTTGTTGATTTTTTCATTTGCTCCTCCTCCTTCTTCTTCTTCTCCGTCTCTTACAAAGACTCAATGCAACAAGTGTTGCTGAGGTCATATTGACAGGATTTATTGCTCAATTATGTGTTGTATTAAACATGAAAATTGGATTGTGTTATATAAAAAGTATTATGGTTTATTTTTTCTGATGACATTTGTAATTTAAAACTGTAATAGTTACATATAATATATGGTAGACTATAGAGCTGTTTCAAATGAAAAGTTACGTATTCCAAAAAGCATATAATTGGAATAAAATTTCCAAATTTCGAATCAATATAAATTCCAGATTTCAGATTTTCAATGAATAATTTAAAAATTTAATTGAAATAAAAATTCACATTTTTTATTATAATTAATTTATTATTTTTATTATTTTTGATTTATATAAATTACTAAATTATATTAGAAAAATTCAACTCATTTTCACTTTAATCAGTTGTGCAAATTTTCCGATATATAATTAACCTCATCACTTGCGGCAATAGCTATTTACTATTATTCTTTTAAGCGACTTCTGTTGAGATTTCAGACAATTCAAAATCGTATTTATAGCAAGTGAAAACGGCATTTCCCATAAATTCCATAAAAATAGAAAAGAGCAAAATAGTTAGGTTAATCGATTTTAGTTAGGTTTGTCTAAATCCCACATCAAACCGTATGTGCATGCTGCTTACACTGAAAAAATATTATCGTGAGGCCAATAGTTTCTAGACCATGAAATTTGAATGCTAATTTTGCTTAGCATAGAAGACGCATTTCTCTAATATAAAGTTTTTTTGCCTGTAGCAAAAGTCAATCATTTTAAAAATTTTTCAATAATTTCCAATATTTTTTTTTTTTCGTATTGCCTGTATACACTCAACAAACGGAGAACACACCACCATATAAAAGTTTCAATAATTTTAGAAAATACGAAATTAAATTTTAGAAAGTACGAAGTTCATTTTTGGTATTATATAAATTCTAAGAAATTTTAAACTATTTGGTGGGAAACACGACTTTGTACTTCAATTTGCGTATAATTTTCACCTTTTTTCAGTTCATTTATCTAACGAACGCAAAAATTAGTAAAGCCAACGAAACATTCTTAAAACATAACAATGTTCAAATTTGAACATGAATTGTATCGTAAAGGTATTATTACTTGAATTCTCATCTCTTTTGGGTTGGAAAATACCAAAATGATTACCTTAAACACAACATCTATGGAACTGGACAAACTCTTGTTTTAGTGCCCGGTGATTCTTTGCCTACGATGGCTGCAATCTAATATGGATTGAACATAATTTAAAGTGGTCAGACTTCAGCTTCGAGGTCATGACCAGGTACTTCGAAAACGGCCGCCATGGCCATACATTGTTTGTAGGCGGTAATCGAAATAACTTAGAAAGTTGGAATTTCATAAAACACGCATGAGACATATTTTAACACATAAAGGCGCACTGTATCTTTTAAGATACAATCTGAAGTTTGGACCGAATTCTATGAAATTAAATTTGTTATGTTTAATTCATCATAGAACTATTTATAAAATTATGTGTTTGTATGTTGTGAGTAATCTGTAGTGAAAACTAAAAAGTTAAATAATATTTACCAGAGATGAAAGTAATATTGGTAAGAAAAGTGTGTAGTGTAAACATATCTCTATTATCTGCTAAGATCAACTTGTTTATTTGTAAATAAAAACTTAGTTTAATTCGCACCGTATTTTTAAAGATACAACCACTATTTTTTCTGAAAAGCACAATTTTTTTGAAAAAAAAATGTGGTATGCAGATGTTCTTTATTTACCATTTTGCATATTATATATATTTTTCGAAGGAATCGGTATCCTTATGCATGTAGTAGCTAACTGAGGTCATTTAACAGCAATTTGAGACATTTCTGTCTGTGTATCTACACTGCAAAAAAAGCATGCCCGGTTCCAAAGATTTTGTCTTTACTTTAAAAAATTTGGTATTGATTCCGAGCCAAAGAAGCGGAGAATACAAGTAAGGATACTTTTAAGACAGAATTCTCTTTTAAATTTGGTGCTTGTTTCTAGGAAGCAAATTTAAAATTTTTCGCTTTTAACCACAACTTTATTTTCCAAATTCAGACTTGACTTCCAGTAGAAATTATGCTCTGTTTCAAATAAAAACGTCTTTAAAATAAAGTGTTGAAAAACATGTCCTATATTTGAACGATTTTTTGCTTTGTAGTCAAGATACAAAAAGACAACAAATTTAAAGACAATTTCATTAAATTTAAAGAATTTTTCTGAATTATTAAAGTCAAGTTGACCTTAGCCCAAACATTTTTTCTTTCATGTTATGATACGCATTTTTAAGTCAACTCACTGAATTATAGGGACAATACGACTTCATTGAAATGTTTATCGGCTTTTGGACAAGGAAAACAATTTTATATTAGAGAAATGCGTCTTCCATGCTAAGCAAAATTTGAATTCGTATTTTAAAGACATGAAATCTTTGACCTCACGACAATATTTTTTTTCAGTTTAGTTAAAAAGGAGACTATTACAAAATAGTTTCATTTCCTAAATATCTACTATTTGGTTTATATCTAAAATACTTATCAAAATAGGCTCATAAATTAAAATAGAATGCAGTATTTCTTTTGATAAAAATTATAACATTTTCGCAGAATAAGAGAAGAAATCATAAGAGATATGACTAAAACTTCAATTTTGATTTTGTTTTATTTGCGAAAAGTACATCCAATAAAGACATATATTTATTTACCAAAGGTAACATTATTGGATGCGGGTAAACTTTGCTTTTGTCAGTGTATATTATTTATTATACTTAAGTGTTCTAACTGGTATCTGTGACCGCGGTTGCTTGTTTATTAGATAATAAAAGTTTATCAATTTAACTAAATGTGCAAACTGAAGAAGTTATATCGTTTTATTAATTCTGCACTTTATCTTCAAAGTTCAGCAAATTTGCAAACCCACCAAGATTCTCCAGTATGTATACAGTGCCACACATAAATATTGACACAGCACCTTAAAACACATAGTGATCAGGGTATATGCGCAAAAAATGTGCCTACCTGCTGATTTTAAGCTCCATAAGATATATACCGATGGACTCAGAACTACCTTCTGAGTCGGTTTAGCCCTTAGTATCCGTCTGCATGTCACTATTTGGTACAGTGTGGATGGAAGAATGGGGTAATATAGGTACAAATAAAACAAAAAATAGTCCATACATTGTCTGAACTGTTTGATGCTGTTGTCAAACATAAAGGACTTATCTAAATCTACCTCTGTCAATACTTTTATTCCTAAAAATTGTGCCTTTTTAATTTTTGTATAATATTTAAAGAACAGAATTTTTTATAAAATAAAAATGATTTAGATGCTTAATGTAGTTACAATCCAAATTTAAATATTTTTTTAAATTTAAAATAGCTTCATATCACTCTTAACATGTGGTTTGGTGTGCTAATATTTATGTGTGTCCCTGTATGTGTATATATTTGACATTATATATTTTAAGTTTTTGGGCCAAATCAACCTCTATCGACCTCTAAAATCAAATGCAAGTTTTCAAAATTGCTCTAAAAGAAAAAGAAGCAAAATAACTCAATTTATGTGTCAAACAAGAAGTGTCATAGAATCTTAAGATAAATTTCAGGTTATTATGGGAAAATTGCGTTTACACTTCTCTATGGTTCTCTATGCACCATTGAAACGATGTGCCATCTATTTTGGCAAATGCCAAATATTTCTTATCCCAAGAATTTCCATCGCACATAAGTTGTGGTAAACGGTAGTTCTACAAAAAGGAGGGTATTCTTCGAATAGTAAAGATAGTAGTGTTTAATACAGCCATGGCTTGCCTAACCTATCTTATATTCTGTAGATATTTTATCCTTGTTCATGTGGTCTAATATTGGTGATGGTTTCAGGGATATTGTTGTTACTCTTCTACTGTAGATTTGGTTGAATTTTGTTGTTGTTGTTGTTGCAAATGTTTAATGATGAACATTATTCAGAATGCACTCCACACCCACCATATCAGCTCATTGAGAGTCACCAACAACTACAGAATAATCGACCAACATCAAGAATATGAAGAATAAGTGAAAGACATCTGCGTTAGCACCATTTAGACTATTTCCCAGAATGAATACATATGTGAATTTATGTAGATCGGATATTATTTGTCAGAACCATATAAAAGACACACTGTGAAAAAATTTTCATACGAAAAATACGCAATACTCAATAGATGAAGAGTTTGTTTAGAATAAAATATATCCACAATTAATAGAGACGTTTTATTCCAACTTTAGAAAAACAATTCCACCTTTCTTCTCTTTTCTTTCCCATTTTTCTTCTGATTTGCAATGACAATTGTAACTTTTACAAAGTCCCCAGCTGATTATTCAAAAAAAAAATGAAATATTTATGATTTGTTTTCTATGTACCCATTGCCATGGACCTCACATATTCAATGTCGTATGCCACGTTTATGTGAGAACCCTTGTGTTCCATTCTATGTATTAATATTTGAACAAATTCGTGTTATTCAAACTTCTTCTGATGATGATGCGAAATATTTGGATCTGAATTTAAAGAGCTTTGTTTGCATTAGCAAACTCAAGTGAGGATGTCTTTGTTCGCAGAGATTTTCTTGGTTCAGCTTAAGAGATGTTTGTATTCTAGCCAAATATTGTCGATTCTATTTACAAAGCTCAAGTCTTTCGTAGCAATTTATTTGTTAAATACTTTGAAATAAATTGTTTTGACACTTTCGAACAATGCACGACGCATCAACAATAGAAACTTTCGCAGAGTGAGAGATTGCTGCATGTATAGGTGGATATGGGTGTGAGTGCGAGAGTGTGTGCTTGTTGGCGAGTGTTTTGCCACGAAAGATTTTTAATTAAATGTCTTCTTCCGGCACAAATCAATTATTAATTTCAAATTTTTGCCAAGTTTAGTTCTTCCGAAAGACATGCTTTGTGGATTTTCTTGTCATTTCGTGTACATATCAAAATATTTAAATTTGCAATGAAAGCTATTGACAGTACAAATAATTGATTATCTATCTAGTTGCCTATTATTATATTAAAATGTCAAGTTAAATTAACAAAGCACATGGAAATATTTAACAAAAGACTCTAATGGAATATGAGTTCTATAAATATTTAATTACCAAAACTTTGTATTCAAATTAATTGAATTTTCTAAATTAAATTGATCGATATGTATGGGTTTTAGAACAAAGGATTTAATTTGTTTAAAATACCTATAAAGTGTGCAAGAGCCCACTGTATAAACCCATGAACATCCCATGTAGGGTCATGTAAAAAAAAATAATTCTTTCATCCCAAACCAAAGTTGTAGAAGAACCAACATCGTTAGCCATTTAATTTTTACTATAAAATAGTTTGGAAGATAAGTAGGGATTTTTTTGAAAAACGTTGGTGTATTTTTGACTCAAAAATTGTGAATAAAGCATTTAAAATTTGAAATTAATTGATTGAAAACAATTGTTCTCTTAAGAGTTTTCCATGATCTGGCAGAAATTTCGAAGTTTGGGCATGACATCAGAATCAAAACTAAATTTCAATGGAAATACTTTACAAAATCCTAAATATATTTTTTTACCATTTCAGAATATAGAAAAAATGGTGTATGTGGACTCCATATTTAATGTCTTGAATATTTTTTAAATATAATGTTTGCATATTTATATATTTTTGTCAGATAAACATTGAACTCCAAATTTGAAATGGACATTTTTTTCCATTTGATTGTAATTTGGTCAGTACCTACAATATGTGTACAATATAATTTATGTTGGGCTTCTCACGTATTTGAAAGACAAAATTAATTGTACCACATAGGTCATTGTATCACCATTGTACTTTTGAGAAGTCGAATGTACCAAATAAAGTACAATTGTACCAACCTTTACATCCCTGTATATATATTCATTTTTTAAATTTTACACTCAAAGAAAATTTGTTACGGAGACACAAAATTTCAGACAAACAAAATTCCCTTTTTTAACCCTGCGCTACACTGTGGAACAGGGTAATGTAAGTTGGTGTCCCGTTGGTTTGCACAACACTCAGAAGGGAACGAGATAAAAATATGATGTCTTTTGTAACAATTCTGGCTGGCCCCAGAATCGATCTAGCCATTCCCGATCGTCTGTCTGTGAACAAATTTTTGGATCAAAGTGTAGCTGGCAGTTTTAAGTCCGATCGACTTTACATTTTGGCATTAAAATTTGCATAAGTACACGTTTTTGGTGAGAATATAACCCTATTGATTTTGGAAGAAATTTTTTCAGATTTGGATATAACTACCATATATATCTCTCGCCTGTTAAAGGGTGATACGGTCAAAATTTGGTCAAGGGGAAACGCGTGTAAATCGGTGAAATCGTTTATTTAAAAAATCAAATTAAATTTCTTTTTCAAGTCCAATTAGTATAAAATTCAGGAAAAATATTCAGTTAGGCTTTCGCTTTTCCAAATCCGAATTGCCGGGCCTCACGCTTGACACCTGCCATCAAATTTTGAACAGCCACCTTGTCCACCTTCTTCACTGCAGAAAGTCAGTTTGCCTTGAACTGCTGCTCGTCCTTAGCAGTTTTTTGGTCTTCTTTAGGTTCCGCTTGACAATAGCCCAGTATTTCTCAATTGGGTGGAGCTCTGGCGTGTTGGGAGGGTTCTTGTCCTTGGGAACCACCTGCACGTTGTTGGCGGCGTACCACTCCATGGCCTTTTTACCGTAATGGCAAGATTCCAAATCCGTCCAAAACAGTATGGAACAACCGTGTTTCTTCAGGAAAGGCAGCAGACATTTATTCAAACACTCTTTCACGTAAATGTCTTGGTTGACAGTCCCGGAAGCTATGAAAATGCTGCTTTTCAAGCCACAGGTACAGATGGCTTGCCAAACCAGATATTTCTTTGCGAACTTTGACAGTTGTATGTGCTTGTATGTGCTGCTACCTTTCCCCTTCCTTTTGCCGTATAAAACTCCTGTCCCGAAAGCTGCTTGTAGTCGGCTTTGACGTAGGTTTCGTCGTCCATTACCACGCAATCAAACTTCGTCAGCATCGTCGTGTACAGCCTCCGGGATCGCGCTTTGGCCGTCGTATTTTGTTTATCATCGCGATTTGGAGTCACTACCTTCTTGTAAGTCGATAGTCCGGCTCGTTTTTTGGCTCGATGCATGGTTGTAGACGATACACCCAGCTTATTTGCGGCATCCCGGAGAGAGAGAGAGGTTAGGGTTTCGCTTGAAATTACCGGCAACTCTCTTTGTCGTCTCAGCGGCTTCCGGTTTTCGATTTCCCCCCGATCCAGACTTCCTGGCTGTCGACAAACGTTCCCAAACACTTTAATTACATTTGTAACGGTTGATTTGGCAACTTTTAGCGATTTTGCCAGCTTTGCGTGCGAGTAGCTCGGATTTCCGCGATACGCGAGCAAAATTTTGGTACGCTGCTCTTCTTGCTTGGACAACATTTTGACAACTGAAGAGTGAATTCCAAAATCAAAATAGGAGCAACATTCTACACACACACACCTTCAAAATGAGATGTCTTCAGGTTTTTTAAATGCAAAATTGAAAGAAATACGTCAAGTTTATATTGACCAAATTTTGACCGTATCACCCTTTATGTACTCTATAAGCTCCAGAAGCCAGAGTTTTACCCTAATTTCCATTAAATTATGCACAATTTATAGTGTGCCAAATTTAATTGAAATCAGTCATTGACGGGATAAAGTTACACTTTCATTGACGGGATAAATTTACACGACTTGCGCCCATCCCAAAGGACAAATCCCAGGAAAGTTTAGTGGGGCACTCCATAGGCAGATACCCACGAACCAGTCTGGAACAATTTCTTAAAAACTGTTTCATTTGGAGCATACGCTTCAGAAAAAAAAAGCTTTTGAAATATGTTGAATAATAGAATAGGTGTATTTCAGAATGTTTTGAGATTAAAAAAAAATTATTATCAAGAACTTGCAAAAAAAAAATCTATGAAACTTTAAAAATTGTTCCTATACGGCCACCGGAGATTAAAATTTCACTCCGATTGGCGAGATATTGTGTTTCTTTATTTTAAGGAAAATTTGTCTTACTTCAAAGATCTACAACTTCAGCAGAGAGACGCAAAATTTCAAGATTTGTGTTCTAAATTTAATGAAAGAATATTTTGAAGCAAGGATTATAAACTTTCTTTTAATTAAAATGTCATTATTTACAGAATTTTGTCCTTAACATTGCGTAAATTTCTAGTCCTAAAATGTAAGTTGCATAATCTTCCATATTAGGTCTATATTTTTTTCAGTGTAGGACATGTTTTTCAACGCTTTATTTTAAAGATATTTTTTACTTGAAACATAGCATATTTTTTCGGGAAGTCGAGTCTGAATTTGGAAACTCGTTTTTAAAAGGCTTTGATAGTATATGAAGAAAAAAAGCTTAAAAAAAACGAAAAATTAAAATTTCTTCCCAGAAGCAAGTACACAAAACCCAAATTTAAAAGAGAATTGTGTCTCAAAAAGTATCCTTACTTGTATTTTCCGCTTCTTTGGCTTGGAATCAATACCAAAATTGTTAAAGTAAAGACAAAATCTTTGGAAACGCGCATGCTTTTTTTTTCAGTGTAGTCAATCAAAAAATTCACATTTAAAGACAATTTCATTAATATTGAAGAATTATTGAAGCCAAGTTATCCTTAGATCTACAAGGATATGGTATATACGACCCAGACTGACGATAGACTTACTTGTTTGTAATTTGTTTCGTTAGTATTAAATACACCCCAACCCCCCCCCACCCCGAATTTGTGATAACAGAAATTCGTTTCTCATAAAAGAAATTTATTTTTTCAATATAACTTTTGTCTGGAAAATCGAATTAAAAATCGCTTAAGCCATTTATATTGATTTGCATGTAAAAATGTATCTCGCCATAGTTTTTTTTTTTTTTTTAACAACTAACCTCTTGCTCCCCTTTTTAAAAATATCATATAAAGTGAAAAATAATCCCCCTTGAAGTTCATACAAATAATAAAGCGATTTCAGTCCATGATTCAATGACAAACAACCAAAATACATGCATTACCTTATTATTTTTATGTATGCAAGTGTCAGAGTGTGTGTGAGTGATTGTGAACATGAGACCTTTGAAATTTGCAATATTTTTCATTGGAGTGTAAATGTGTTTTTAATTGGAAACACGACAACGATAAAGCAACACATTGACATCCCAACATTATTAGCTCTTGGGGAGCTGAATATACACATGTTTGGGGGAAAAACCAAACCAAAACACTCCGAAATTTAGCCTCGACATTATAAACAAGAGACAGACCACAACAACAGTGACAGCAGTTTTCAATGAAGAAGAGTAAAACAAAAATACCAGAGCATAGAAAAAATGTTCACCTGAGCATCATACGCAATTGGTAACAATAAAAACAAACACACACACACACATATACCGAGAAAAATCGTTACTCTATATCAGTGGGAATTTAAGTATTGTATTGCATACCCATACTCACAAAATCTGTCTGCCATCTAGATTGTGCTGATTTTTTTTCGCACGATTCATTTCACCAGATTCAGCAAAACACAAACTCCCGATGTGGCTCTGGTTATGAGTGTCACTTTGGATGATGGCAAATACCATTGCTGGTTACTTCTGCAGATGCGGCTGCTGCTGTTTATGATTGGGATTGTACAGCTGTTACAGGCAGCATTGCCTGCACCGATGCTGCCACCACTCTTCCACTACCGCTGTCTATCTTTTGTAACTTTTCCAATTGACAATTCTATTGTATGTTCATTATTGTAGTTATTACCAATGTTGGTCGATGTTGATGTCGTTCTCAACGTTGTCATCGTTGTCCTGTTTATTGTTGTTTCCTCTCCAGATTGGTTGTTTATGTGTAGGTGTGTGACACTGTGGTTGTGTTGCCTCTTTTGTGGCTATTACTGCTTTGCTTGGCTTGGCTTTAGCAACGTGACATTCTCTCCATATTATTCCCAAACTGACAACCATTCAGAAGTACGGCGAGTCGCCATGTGAGTGACATCAACAACAATAAAACAAAATAGCAACAGCAAATTGCCACAGACCAAAGCAAGAAAAACGGAAAAAACGGAAACAAACCAAAACCTCAAACACAATTCCCAGACATTGGACAATTGTCCTTGCGAATGTAGGTAGAGGTATGCGTGGGTCTCTGTGTAGGGAGTCTATGTCTGTAGTAATCACTGTGATTGTTATGTGGTTTCTGTAAATCTCTTTTATGATTATTTAACCGCAAATTTTCTAAACAATCATGTGATGCAACAATAATGGACTACCAGAACCAACTGTTCTCGTACGGATTTCTGAAGCGCTCCCATAAACCGATTTTCCATTTCTCCCCATATTTAAATTCAATTGCAAATAGTCTGTGGCTAACGCCAAGCTTGTTTATTACTTTTCCAGAAATTTAATTTTTAATTTAAAATGTGAAACTTTTTCAACATTTGGCTTGAAGACTTGGGCAACTAATCCAGCAGGTGCCTATTTTCTATATCACTTGCACACAAAACAAAATTCCTTACCGTATCCCAGCAAAAAAAGCGTCGCCAAAAAAGTAATGGATCCGGAAGTGGTGCAAAATTAAGCGATGAATTTAACATGGGCTTGTCATAGGACAGAAGTCTCTATTTCAACAGCCGTTGCACTGAATTTGCATTATTTCTTTAGGTGTGATCCGAATTCAATGTTTTGGATGTAAATTTAAAAATTTTATGATATTTTGTCAAATAAATAATTTTTATATTTTTTTATAATTTTTAACGCTTGTCGGAAACATTTGACCTCAAATATTTTCAAAAATTCACAATTTTTTCAAATTGGATTTAACCTTTTTTTTTTGATTTTATGAATTTTTACTCTGTTTTTAACCTATTTGATACAAAAAAGTTAAAATTACCCATTAAAATTGGGAAAAAACCATGTTATAAAATTGAATTAAAAGAACTTCCTGAGTAGTTAGAATAAAGAACATCATTGAGAGTGCACCTTCTGGAAGTGCTTTTAAAGTTGTGCCTTTTTAAGAACTTCCAAATTTTTTCCAAATTTAAATAATTTGTACCATTTTATTAATCCTTACTCTGTTTTTAACATACACTAGTAGAAAAAGTTTCGTTATATTAACGAAATGTGTCATTAAAAGTGAGCCAATGAAACAAATTCGTTAATACAACGAATTATTTCGTTATTATAAACAATTTTCTATAAATCAACGCAACGTTTCGTACTAAATATTACTAAATATTATTATTAACGAATATTTTCATTATCTTAATGAAAAATTTTTCGTTAGCTCAATTTTAATGAAATTTTCTTTGTGTGTATTTGAAACAAAAATTTAAACTTACCCTTTAAAAATATGAAAAAACGAGTTATAAAAAATTGAATTAAAAGAACTTCCTGAGTAGTTAAAATAAAGAACATCTTTGGAGGATATTTTTTGGAAGTGCTTTCAATGTTGTGATACAGGATACAACATTTATGACAGTGTCCTTCATATTTTGCCATAAATTTCGGGAATGTTGCACCTATTTTTCCAATCGAAATCGCCATAATAAACATTCTTGAATTTGTTGAAAAATATTTACTTATTTTTGTGATGTTGACGTGATGCTGGAGTTTGTAATACTATTTAGTTAAAATTTTCTAAAAATATTTAAAATTTTCTAAAATTAACCAAAATGTTTCTACCTGGTGGGTTCACTGTTTTTCAATGTAGATATTAGGCTATTTTGTAGCTTGTTTAAAGCTTGAATTATATTATCCTTTAAAAAAATATAAACAGTTTATCAATGAAATTTATATGGAAAAAGTAGATTTAAAATTGAATTGAATTTTTTTGCGTATGGGAATATTTCCTTAAATTAAAAATGTTTTTCTTTACTTTAATAAAAGTTTGCCTTACTTCAAAGACATGTGACTTTAACACAGACCTACATTTTAAAGATTCGTTTCCTAACCGTTAAGAATGCAATTTTTCAAGCATGGATAATTAACTTTCTTTTAATAAATATTTATCGGTTTAGCCACATACCCGGTTTGCGGCTTTGCAACACAGTATCACAATTTTTATAAATAGCAGATTTATTTGCAGGATTGGAATGAGCAAGTTTGGGTCACAAAGGGACATGCATTCTACGAGGTTTTGAATAAAACCAATGATTGAAAGTGGCAAGAAATTGTCACTGCACCGATTTTTTTTCAGTAGTGTCTTCAGATGCTCTGTGTCCAATTCTGTTTGCTTTGAGGCGTGTCTACAAGGTAAAAATCGAATTTCGTGAACCATTTTTGTGTAGTAGACATTCCTGAGGCAACTTCCCGAGCGACTTTGGCTGCTTTTTGACCTTGATGAGATATGTGGAAATGTTGATTCTTTTCTCCATTTCTGAGCCTGTGCTTACGAATTACTCTAAGGATACATTTCCACTTTTATTTTAAGGTTTAGGGAACTTGAAACTAGGAAACAAATCTTAGTTTATGGATTGTTTTTCATCTTTTGTCATTATGGAAAATTAAAGCCATTCATGAGCATGTTAACAACAGCTGAGAATTGCAAATGAAAACTCAACTTCAAATAGAAATCGTCTTTTTAATACTTTTTCCTTAATTAGAAGTGGGTCAGATATATCTTAGTTCAACGGAGTTTTCTTCTACGTAACGATACGCATTACAAAATCTAACACCTTAGTCTAAAGACAAAAATCCTTCGAGGAAATTAGATCGTTTTGTGGCAGAAAATTGTGTGTTTTATGCTATGCAAAAAATGGGTTTTTCAGGACATAAAAGGTGTGGGACTATATTTTTTCTAGTGGAAATGGATCTCAGGGCTAACCACTAATACTTTATTTATTTTCTAAGGATTCCAATTTACTATATTATATGATACTTTGCCTCGCGTTCTCAAAAAAGGTCACCATCAAAAGTTTACTTTTCCACAAATGTATTTTTATGCAGGTTAAATACTTATCGTATTACCATATTGTATTTACTTCTAACTATGACCACAATTATAACAAATTAAAGGTCAACTCTTGTTGTTGGGTTTTTAACACAAAATTTTACCTGATAGACATATAAATAATAAATATATGTACACCAAAAAAACGACCTTATATGATAGTAAAGCCAATTTAATTATATTTCAGTTCAAGAAATTACTATGTTTTGAGAAATTTCCTTGACTTTTAATATTTTTATGTACGTTAGTTAAATTAAGTAAAAAAGGGGGAAATTATACACAAATGAACATAAATATTTGCTAAATTCGTTTCTCCCAAAAAATAATTGAGAATTTTTTAAAATTTTAAATTTTACCAATAATGCGTCCATCTTGAACTTCGTATGGTACTTCAAACTACGAATGTGAAAACAAAAAATATTTATATCTAATAATTTTACTTCGGAATTCGTCGAATATAGTTACATATTTTTATGAAATCGGCGCGACATCTGCGTTTGTAATACCGTTTTGTTAAAATTTTCTAAAATTAACCAATATTTTCCTCCATGCTGGGTTCGCTGTTTTTTTTTTTAGTGTAAACTCTTTATCTATTTTTATCACAATATCTAAAAAGAGAGTAAATTTAACGCAATGATTATTATTATTTATTTTTTTTTTTGCAATAATTGATTAAGCCATTTCTATTCTCAACATTTCATGTACATGAATGCATCTGCATTGCATTTCCCCTTATGCTTGGGCGTTCTTAAAAATGCAAAGGTATAAATGTATCTTAAGGGCTTTACAAAAATCATTTTGCCGTTATTAAAACTATCAAAATGAGCTGTGGCATCACCAGACCCTCAATTCGCATTACCAGTGTACGCCTCGTCAGCAATGGGAAAAAATCCATTTCATACTCGTATAAGTCATGGTCATGTGATGAGGCCAAACACATACACACATACACCTACATGTGGCTACATCAATTGTTGAAATGCATAACATTCACTCATGCACACAATGACCTCTTATTCGTTTTTCTTCGGTTGTTCGTAAGCACACCATCATACATTCAAGAAATTACAAGGTAGGCTTACATACCCACACACACCGACAGCAACAATAAAAAAAAATATATCCCATTGTAATTATTGCAAGCCGTAGTTAGTATTACGTAGCACATGTGTTTGTGTGCGTGAGTATGGAATTGTGTGATGAGAGTATGCTTAAAGTACTTTGTATACTTCACCACATATCCTCCATTGTAGAAGTTGCAGTCACCATCATTATCGTTGTTGTTGTTGCTACCATTTCTTCCATATTCACTTACTGCCACTGATCCTCTCTCCTGCACTGCACTGCAACTCTACTGTAAATGTAAATCGTAATAATAATGGTCATTGCCTTTTAAGAGCAGCATAAAATCTATTTAAAAAATTACAAACTTCGGCATGAACCTCACTTCTTGCCTCCCGTTCAACACACACCACACCCCTGCTATGAATTATTCCGGTGATTTACAAAAGAAAATTATTGAAGTCATTACAAAAATTTAATTATAGGGGACACTTTCCATGCTCTTCTCTTATGTTGGCTGAAGTGAAGTGACTTTTGAGGTTGCATTACTGCAGAAATTTAATAAAAGCAGATTGGATGAGGGGACATTTAAATCCATTGAGAGAAGGCAGTAAAAAAGAAAGTAAATCAAAGAACTCCCATTGACTATGGAAGTAAACGACTGGGCGTCTATACCATTGTTCATTGTTCATGCAGAACCAAAACAAATGCATAAGGACATTTTCAGTAACTTTGTTTGGTGAGGGATAAAAAATCACACCAACACACATACACAAAATCAAATTATCTTAAGTTTATCATGACATATATACTGCCATCCTACTGTAGATGTGTCATTAACTTTAAAAGCTTAATCCTTAGTTTGCATCCTTAGGTCTTAATTATTAACAAACAAAATGACTCATTTGCATTGATGACGAATAAGTGCTGAAGTGGAAACTATCTACCCTTTTAATTAATAAGTGTAGTGAAGTAGAGTAGAGCATGACTCCAATGGGACTAAATGCAAACACGTACAGATATTTCATTTTGAGTTGAATCTTTGATGACTGCACATTGTTAAAAGGAACATAATGACAAAGTCGGTGAATCAGTGAATCGGAAAATGTATTGTGCTTGGTTGAAGATCGATTTTTCATTTGTCAAACGTCTGATGCTTATACTCGTACTATTCCGATTAATTTTTAACCAATTCTCATCTCGTGTCACTTCACTGAAGTGGCAGCTTTAATGTCATACAAAGCAATGCAAATTGATGAAAGTTATGTGAAAGGATCTATGTGTGTATGTGTGTGTTTGTTTGTTATTTTAATAAATCCATTTGCAATTTATAAAAGTTCTCAATTCAATTGCTATCAATTTATTTATATTCCTTGTTTTCTATATGCCCTCTTTAGAATGAAAGGGAAATGTGGCCAATTCTTACAGAGATTTATTCATGCCTCATACACTTTGTTTGCTTATAGAGATCCTTATAAATGGCTTGGAATAATTGCCTGATACTAGGTATGGAGTAAACAGCTTATCTAATTTTTAAGAAGATCGGGTGGCCTGACAAATATTTAACCTACATAAGAGAAACAAAAGTTTTAGAAATGAGGTGATTTATTTTTCTGTATAATCGCCATTGGCCCGCCACTTCTAAAACTTATTTTTTCCCGAGACTTTCATACAAAGATTTCCCTTGCCCTTTAAAAATTATAGTGTTGTTGATTGAATCCGATTATAGATAAAAAAAACAAATTGTATATATATATATATATATATATATATATATATATATATATATATATATATATATATATATATATATATATATATATATATATATATATATATATATATATATATATATATATATATATATATATATATATATATATATATATATATATATATATATATATAGAATTGAGGTTATTACTTTATTACCAACTATATAACAATTGTAATATATTTTTCGGCTATAAATAAGTAGCTTTTTGTATTACGAAATTGAATAAAATAAAAAAATGCGTCCTAAAAATTTAAATTTCCAAATTCA
This sequence comes from Haematobia irritans, assembly GCF_050003625.1. Classification (NCBI taxonomy): domain Eukaryota; kingdom Metazoa; phylum Arthropoda; class Insecta; order Diptera; family Muscidae; genus Haematobia; species Haematobia irritans. The sequence goes on from NC_134399.1 coordinate 228,654,185, forward strand.
GGTTCAACTTAAAGTATATACGTATTATGCTATGTTTCATAGTTCATGTGAAGGCGGCTTTGTACGAGTCCGTTCATTATGAATATTCGACACCATAAACCCAAAAAAATATTGTCTGGGTTCAATCGCGAACTTCAATCAAGGAAAGGACAATATCAATATACCAACCAAAAAATTAATAGATACAATTAAATATTTAGTTGATGCAATTAAGGTGTGGGAATGAAACGAAACCAAAAAATAAGGAATTGTTGTAATTCTCGTATGTAGTTTCCTTAGAAGAAAAATAAACTAAAAAATTCATTTTATAAAATTCAATGTATACAGAGTTGATAGAAGATATTTCAAAAACAAGTAAAAATAGTAGCCGAGTGTACCTACACATATATGACCCAAAACCAACAAGGAACTATATGTCTAGTTAGGCTTGCGAGATTGGTATCTGGTGTTGTCTTTTTAATAACTTAATAATCAAAAAACTCTAGATTAATCCTTAACCTTCATGTCCAATAAGCTGGTAATAAAAATTAAAATAATATGTCAAGTAATTAGAAGAACCAGCTTTGATGTCAGACTAAAATAAAAATAGATTTTTGTTTTGATACAAATTTAATTGATTAAATGCATTTTTAAATAGATATATTTTTTGTTGTATATTTTAACTAAGATTTTTATTAAAAATTATTGGTGATGTTTTTATTGTGTTCATTAAATAAAGGTTGCAACTAATGGGTTGATCCAATAAGAACTAGCTCTATTAACAGGTTGGCTGATAAGTCCCCGGTCTAACAAAGAAAAACACATTTTTTTGTCAAAATTCGTTTTTATTATTCAACATAGTTCCCTTCAAGAGCGATACAACGATTACAACGACCTTCCAATTTTTTGATACCATTTTGGTAGTACTCCTTCGGTTTTGCCTCAAAATAGGCCTCAATTTCGGCGATTACCTCTTCATTGCAGCCAAATTTTTTTCCCTGCGAGCATCCTTTTGAGGTCTGAGAACAAGAAAAAGTCGCTGGGGGCCAGATCTGGAGAATACGGTGGGTGGGGAAGCAATTCGAAGCCCAATTCATGATTTTTTGCCATCGTTCTCAATGACTTGTGGCACGGTGCATTGTCTTGGTGGAACAACACTTTTTTCTTCTTCATTGGGCCGTTTTGCCGCGATTTCGACCTTCAAGCGCTCCAATAACGCTATATAATAGTTACTGTTGATGGTTTTTCCTTTCGCAAGATAATCGATAGAAACTATTCCATGCGCATCCCAAAAAACAGAGGCCATTACTTTGCCAGCAAACTTTTGAGTCTTTCCACGCTTCGGAGACGGTTCACCGGTCGCTGTCCACTCAGCCGACTGTCGATTGGACTCAGGAGTGTAGTAATGGAGCCATGTTTCATCCATTGTCACATATCGACGAAAAAACTCTGGTGTATTACGAGTTAACAGCGGTGTTTGCAGCGAGCTCACATTTTTGGTCAAATGTGAGCTCGCGCGGCACCCATTTTTTTATCAAAACACGAAATTCCTTTTTGTCCATTTTTTTCACAATGACGAAAGTTGCTTCACAAAAGACGCTCTATCTCACAAACTAATTGACGTACAGACGTCAAATTTTGACACGAATCATTTGAAGGTTGGTACTATATAAAAATAATATGCATTTAATACTAGCGACGCCGTCTATGTGTCAGACCAGGGACTTATCAGCCAATCTGTTATTTTTGGCCATTTTAGTTTAATTGATCTTTTTTTGTGATGAAACTAAATTACATTTAAAAGTTTATTGTAAATTTCATACCCAGGAACTCCCTAATAAACATAGAATTTTATGTAGTTTCTACTCAGTAGTTTCCTCTGTCCTTTTGGAGTGTTTGCATTGCCAATGCCTGTGTGAAATATCCTGCTCTTATGCACGCATCTGTATTTTATTTTATTGTCAGCATGTTTGATTTTAATGCAACGCTACTTCTGTTTGAGTGGAAATATTATTACGGCCATTTGCAAACCATCACAAGCGAAACGAGAAATATTATTATGAAATAACCAATACCACTACCAACTAACAGCAACCGGAGCAGTGGCAATCGTCCTTAAATAGAAATCCAAACATATACACCCAAACTCACACACCCATCCATAGACATTGAATCACCACAACTATGTCCATGACAACTTAGAGCAATGCCACTATGACGATGATGGCAATGGCGAGCCAATTGCTTGGTATTGACTCTGGAGGGACTTCAATGTTGATTGGCTTTATGTGCGTGTGTGTCTGTGGGGGAAGGGGTTTACATTGTCTAGGATGGGAAAAGTCGTGTGGTTCGATATTGTTTTTCCCTAGATGTGTTACCATGGTTTTCATCATTGTCGCTGAAGATGATGTTGACGTTGCCTCCGCTGAGGTTATTATTAGCATTAATTTTATATTGTGATGTCTATTATTTTCATTTCGTATTGTCTATGTGTTAGAATACATGTGAGTGCGTGCGTGTGTATCTGTATGTTGATTTGGTGCGGATAGGTCTCCAGATACAACGATATCTTTGATGTTGCCCCATTCGATCAGCCACATAGACAACGCCCATATTCTGCAATTTCGTTGGTAACAAGTCTCAGATTTGTTATTCCCGGAATTGTCATTTATTCATTCCATTTCATTTCCCTTCATCATTGGTTCTGGATCCGATTCAATAGATGGCTGTCATTTCAAATGGATATCATTATTATAAGCAAAACGTTTGAATTTTTATTACATTTTGTCTTGCAAGTTGCTGTGATAATATGCTACTTAAACATATACGAATTTGACCGAAATTATGTCACTTTTGACTGTTTCCGTTTCCTGACCCACAACGAAGTAAAAAAAGGAATGAGCGGAAAAAACAACAAGAACAACAAAACAAGAAAAACATAATGTTTTACTGTCAAAACAACATTTAATAGGCGTTGTTCTTCATATGGGCATTAAGCAAAAAAAATGGTTGATGTTCGTTGTTGTTGATGAGTTTATTTTTTATTTTTGTTGTATTTCCCTCCCCTTAAGAAATGGAACACCAGACAGATTTAAATTCCCCACCTCCGGCCCAAGTTTGTTGGACTTCTTGTTAGTGGTGGTTGGTTTTAGCAATAGTAAGAGGCACATTGTATTGTACCTAGACCCGGCTCGTGCCTGCAAATGTGATGAAAATGTTGAGAAAAAGTAAATTCAAGAACAAAAAAAAGCGCGTGTGTAGCCTGAGTGTGCATCACATTAAAGGTTTGTGAAAGCAAATGCCATCACCATCATGTTGTTGAAATTATTTCCTTTGCAAGCGACATCAATTTTAGAACATTCACTTCTATTTCGACTAAAGTCTCGGATGTTTTATCACAACAAAGGACATATCTCAGTGTGTAATATCAAAGTGTGGGCTTTAAACACCGACAAGTGTAGGCTGATCAAAGAAAAAACACATAATTATAAAAAAATGAGCGAAACTACACCACAACATGAAATGAACGAGTTTGTTGGAAAATGTTTGTGGGTTTATTTTAAGAAATTAAATATTTTCTTCAAAGAAGATTTTAGTCTTTTACGATTCATAGCAATATTATTACTCATCTAGGATAATGCTACATCCCAGCACAAATTTATTCCGAGCCAAAGATGCGGCTTTCTTAAATTAAAGACAATTTTAAGCTACCTGCACGGACGACAAAGTCTGTTTTTCGTATGTTTCGGTGTAACTCAAATTTTTAGCACATTATTTTGTGGAAGTGGAAGCATATAATGTTCATAAACTTATATAACATGTTCGGGACATATACGAGTATGTTAATATGTTTGGGAAATCACATTCTCCTAAATATAATGTCTTTGGATGCAAACATATATTAATTTAAAACATATATATGTTTAAAAATTTCAAATAGAGAGAGAATAAAGATAAAAATGGCGACGAAGATAGATAACAAAAGACATCAACTTGAGAAACATATATTTTATGTGGATAAATGAGTTTATATTCTTAACAAATTTTAAATATTCAATTCTAAACACTATTAAATTTACACATTTGATTGTATATCCCGAGCCTTTTGGCCTGTTCCTGTATATCGAACGAAAGCTTTCTTTCGTATTCCAAACGAAAGAAAATTGATTTTTATTCTTTTATTTCGAAAGGCAAGTCACTTCATATTTTGTTGTCGAGTAATAAACGAACATATACAATAAGTGTCAAGCAAAAAGTAAAAGTATTGTTAACATTTGAATGAATTCTCAGGCCAAAAATTTAAAAATACTCATTTTTAATAATCAATGTATTCTCATACAAGGTTAGGTTAGGTTAGGTTATGTGGCAGCCCGATGTATCAAGCTCACTTAGACTATTCAGTCCATTGTGATACCACAGTGGTGAACTTCTCTCTTATCACTGAGTGCTGCCCGATTCCATGTTAAGCTCAAGACAAGGGACCTCCTTTTTATAGCCGAGTCCGAACGGCGTTCCACATTCCAGTGAAACCACTTAGAGAAGCTTTGAAACCCTCAGAAATGTCACCAGCATTACCGAGGTGGGATAATCCACCGCTGAAAAACTTTTTGGTGTTCGGTCGTAGCAGGAGTCGAACCCACGACCTTGTGTATGCAAGGCGGGCATGCTAACCATTGCACCACGGTGGCTCCCATTCTCCTCATACAAACGAATCGAACTTTCAAAAATAGAAAAACCCAAATTCATTCGAATTCGAGTGACTGCCTTTCTTTCGAACTGGTTTTCGTTCGATATACAGGAACAGGGCATTAAAATTGATATGCTTAGAGCGAAACATAACATATGTTTGCACAGTACTTTTAGACCATAGCAAGACGTTCAACACTGTAAATCATGAAATACTCCTGCCGAAACAACGGAAACTGTTTCTATTTTCCAACACCGCATGTAACCTGATTTCCTCATACTTGACATCCAGATCAGAGAACTGCAACCGGTGGCTTTTTTTCGTATTGCAATCTTACCCACAAAATGTCGGTGGCAGTGAGTAAGACACCAATTACCATGCGATCTATTACATTAATACAAATGCGAGAATAAAAACACCAATAGTATATAACAATGTTCGTACACACAGAAAACAAATTTGTTGTGCCAACCAATTTTTTTGCCAACCAAATTATTTGGTCCCATCTACTATCAGAATATAACCGACAAAATTTGTTGAAGCAACCAATTGTTGTCTAACACAACAGTATATAAAATAGTTTAAAGAACTACATTTTGGGCACATTAATAGTCTAATTGGCAATCACAACCAATAAAATTGCATTCGTTTGTTAAAACAACTAACTATTTGCCCGATAACCAATGCTTGCGAATTTAAAGAAAAAATCCGTTGAATTCATTTTAGTTTTTATTTTATTATATATTAATGTATATTGTAGTTATTGATCAAAAAGGATCTTGTAAAAAGCCTTTTATGAAGGGTAAAAGATAACCCCATGAAATAGCTAAGGTGGAGATTTGCAAAATCTTCAAAAGCACAATCAAATATTTCCAGTTGTTGTTGTAGTACCATATTATCATAATTGGAAGCGTTCCATAGCAAATGAATAACATGGATTTTCCCAACTTCCGCCAATTCTCACGCCCATACATTAACTTTGTTAGTTCGACCACTCACAAACACGTGATCAATTTTCAGTGTGACTTGGGATTCAATCAGACTCATGAAGTTTTTCTTATATATCGGCAGCAGGGGAAAGTTGAGATTTTGAGACCGATGATGAGGCAGACAAACCTTATATTTACCTTTCCCAACCTCAGTAATGCTCACATTTGCTAAGATATCTCTACATATGTTATGGAAATTAAGAGAAATGTGTTATGGAAATTAAGAGAAATGGTGAAGAGTGAGTTGCAATTTGATGTTTATCTTACTTACCTTGAAAAAAAATCTAACTTTATTTTTAAAATTTTATGTAATTAATGAAACAAAAGATTATTTGTTGTCATATATGTAGTCCATAGCAACAAGTTCCCTTTATAACTATCGAATCTGTTAACACAACTAACTTATTGACCAGACAGACTTTCTGTTGGGTTTGGTGGCATATTGGCAAAACAAATTAGTTATCACAACAATATGGAATAAATTGAAATGGTTGCTTACTTCAATATATAAATAACGACCAATATTTAGTCGGGTGTACGAACTTTTAGTCACACAGCTATTATATTGGTTATAGAAACCATTAAACAAGGGAAGTAACTAACATTTATTCCAAACAACTAAAAATTGTAGGTCTCCACTATCTATTTGTTGTCGTACTTGAATTCCAACCAATTATTTCTCTGGGTGTATGCAGTGTCTTGCAAAATTAAACCAATCGACATCGTAACAACGCTCGGTAAACAAAAAACGAGTGTGGCACTTAAGTGTGATTGCACTCAACAACAACAATTACCAGCAGTTGGCATTAGCTCAAGAGAGTTGAGAGAGTACCAAATAAGAGAATACCAAACTGCTGAGATATGTGTAACCAATGTGTATGATTGCTTTACTACGGTGTTTTCGAGAGACCAACATTCATACTAACAAACACCGATAGTCGTCGGTTGCATTGGACATTGGTGGTTGAAATTTTTTTTTTTTACCAATTGGTATTTTAAGATTGCAAATGTTGGTGTTTACTAAATACACTGGTCGGTTGCGGTAGATCGCAGCCGTTCTCTGATGCAGATCGCAAATTATAATTGTGGGAAATAAGCGTTCCTCTATCAAAGAAACCTCGAAAGGCGTTCCTCAAGGATCTATTCTCGGGCCTGTTCTTTTTACTATGTTATGTATATAAACGACTTGCCAGGCACAGTCCTGTCGTGCAACATTCAAATGTATGCCGATTATGTTCAGGTTTACACGAGTACCAAAGTAAATGACATTGACTCATGTGTTCAGAATATCAATGCGGACCTACAGCCTATCTCAAATTGGGCGAACAAAAATGGCCTGAATCTAAATGCATCCAAAACAAAATACATGGTAATATCCAACAATAATAATTCAGAATCTGCAAACCTCTCTAATCGCTTGTATATTGGCACCGATGCTATTGATTATGTCAACACCCATTTAAACCTCGGAATTACCGTCAACTTAAAGCTGACCTGGTCAAATCATATTGATATTGATTCTTTATTTTTCCATTTCAGTACAGCAAGTTTAACCTTATAGTAAGTACTGTATAAAAAGTTATTACATAAAGAAATGTGTCAAATGTTGCGCTGTCGGAAAACTACATGGAATGCTTCGGAGCTTATCTAATCTATACAGCTACATCCGATTTGCAAGATCGAACAGAGGCCTGAAAATAATTCACCCTAAGATTAAATACCTTGTGTCTGAAAGACAATTTCTGGTACACAGTTACCGCCTTTGGAACTCATTCCCATTCTCGTATACAAATTTTTAGCAATGCTAAAATATTTAAAAATGAAATTTTCACATTTCTTTCTTAATATTGTTTTGATATTTGTCCTTAAATTAATTATTTTTTATTAGAACATTGTTAAACAAGTAAGGAAAGTCTAAAGTCGGGCGGGGCCGACTATATTATACCCTGCACCACTTTGTAGATCTAAATTTTCGATACCATATCACATCCGTCAAATGTGTTGGGGGCTATATATAAAGGTTTGACCCAAATACATACATTTAAATATCACTCGATCTGGACAGAATTTGATAGGCTTCTACAAAATCTATAGACTCAAAATTTAAGTCGGCTAATGCACTAGGGTGGAACACAATGTTAGTAAAAATATGGGAAACATTTAAATCTGAAGCAATTTTAAGAAAACTTCGCAAAAGTTTTTTTATGATATATCGCTCGATATATATGTATTAAAAGTTTAGGAATATTAGAGTCATTTTGACAACTTTTCGACACAACTGTGGCCATTTTATAAGGAAAATGTTGGTATTTTGACAATTTTTGTCGAAATCAGAAAAACATATATATATGGGAGCTATATCTAAATCTGAACCGATTTAAACCAAATTTGGTACGCATAGCTACAATGCTAATTCTACTCCCTGTGCAAAATTTCAACTAAATCGGAGTTAAAAATTGGCCTCTGTGGTCATATGAGTGTAAATCGGGGGAAAGCTATATATGGGCGATATATCTAAATCTGAACCGATTTCAACCAAATTTAGCATGCATAGCTGCAATGCTAATTCTACTCCCTGTGCAAAATTTCAATTAAATCGGAGCAAAAATTTGGCCTCTGTGGTCATATGAGTGTAAATCGGGCGAAAGCTATATATGGGAGCTATATCTAAATCTGAACTGATTTCAACCAAATTTGGCACGCATAGCTACAATGCTAATTCTACTCGCTGTGCAAAATTTCAACTAAATCGGAGTTAAAAATTGGCCTCTGTGGTCATATGAGTGTAAATCGGGGGAAAGCTATATATGGGAGCTATATCTAAATCTGAACCGATTTCAATAAATCTGAACCGATTTCAGTAAAATTTGGCACACTTGACTAATTGTTCTTCATGTGCAAAATTTTAAGCAAATTAGGGTAAAACTCTGGCTTCTGGGGCCATATAAGTCCATATCGGGCGATATATATGGGAAGTAGATTGGACTAAAACTGCGACCAAGACTTTGATTACAAAAATGTGTTCACGGACAGACGGACATGGCTATATCGACCCAGGAGCCCACCCTGAGCATTTTTGCCAAAGACACCATGTGTCTATCTCGTCTCCTTCTGGGTGTTGCAAACATATGCACTAACTTATAATACCCTGTTCCACAGTGTGGCGCAGGGTATAAAAAAAAAAAAAAAAAACTTTTAAGAAAATTATGCAAAATCTTCAAAATAAGTCTTAGCCTATATCTGAAGCATTTTGATCTTTGGGCCGTAAGATTCAATAAATCACTCAATTTAAAGACGATTTCTGTAATTAAAATTTTTTTTCCTTACCTTAAAGAAAAATTTCCTCAGTTCAAAACATACAACGTGAACGGAAGAATTTCTGCCCTAAATTTAATAAAAACAATTTTTGAAGAAAAGATTATAAACTATCTTTTAATTAAAATTACATTATGTTTAAGAAATTTACCCTTAATATTGTGTAAATTGCGTGTCCACAGATGAAGGCTGCATAGTCTTTCATATAAGGTCAATAATTTTTTCAGAGCTTAAACGAGCAATTATCTAGTTACTTGTGGAGCACATAGTAACGTCTTTGTTGACCAGATCAATACCATTTAGCTCAAACCGTAAAGAAATCAATAATCATCTCTCAATACCGCAACTGTTGGTCCAACCTCATTTTCGAAAAAGTAGTGTTCCATGACTCCGATGAAATCCTAATATATCGCTATGTCCATCAACACAAAATCAACGTGCACCGTCAAGTACTTTGATTTATAAACCACATTGTTGGATACACACAAGCCCACACAAAGAAACTTTATTTAAAGCAAACAAACCACTTTAGTCCGTCCTTTTCTTATAAACGATGTTAAAAATATAAATATTGTTCGGCATTACATATTAGGATATACAATTTTTACTACGAAACCTCAAAATGAGTCTTAGGTTAGGTTAGGTTAGGTTAGGTGGCAGCCCGATGTATCAGGCTCACTTAGACTATTCAATCCATTGTGATACCACATTGGTGAACTTCTCTCTTATCACTGAGTGCTGCCCGATTCCATGTTAAGCTCAATGACAAGGGACCTCCTTTTTATAGCCGAGTCCGAACGGCGTTCCACATTGCAGTGAAACCACTTAGAGAAGCTTTGAAACCCTCAGAAATGTCACCAGCATAACTGAGGTGGGATAATCCACCGCTGAAAAACTTTTTTTGGTGTTTGGTCGAAGCAGGAATCGAACCCACGACCTTGTGTATGCAAGGCGGGCATGCTAACCATTGCACCACGGTGGCTCCCATGAGTCTTAGAAACGATTTAAATTCAGAAAGGAACAACGCTTGATGTAAACGAAATGAACTATGATTTTGGAATAAGAAGTATTTTTTAAATTCCATTTTGAAGGAAAGTATTTTTTCTTTGGATACACTGATTACAAAGGTGTCTTTTTGAGAGATTTTTTTTAATATATTATTCGCTTTTTGGCCAACATCAAAAATAGTTTTCAATAAACAAAAATTAATTTATCGAATTCAAAGGGCATGGAACTTCAGTTACCTTCAAAAAATCGAAACGCGGATGATCAAAATTTATAATACGCGTGGATTACAAAACACGGAAAAATTCAGCATCATTCTATGAGATGTAATACTAGCTTAGATGAACCCACCACATATGAAGTATCATTAAATTACGCACGAAGTGCTCTAACACGCGGTATTATGTGATAGTATGGAATGAATATAATTTTTTGGTTTACCTGGATGCAATAATTTTAATCTCTATCAAAATATTCCTACGAGAAATATTGAATGTAGGTATTGTAAAGTGGCGATACACGATCACTTTCCAAGTCCTTGTACACCTGGCTGTCCATCACTCCTCTGCATAAATATATGGTTAAGATATATGTTATGTAAAAACCTTCCATTCATTGCAGCGCATTCATCCAATTTCTCATAAAATTGAGTCGTTGAGCAATATAAATTTATTCTTATGTGACTATGAGCTTATGTCATTCGTGGATTAATTACTGCATACCCTTCAATGGACACATTTAATTATCTCTGAATAAAATGAGATTTCCGTTTTGCAATTTTCTATTTAACGAATCGTTGAAGTTATTTGAATAGTTTTTGGCAAAGTATTTGACTTGAATATTATCAACACTTTTTGCTATCACTTTCTCTCAGATAGAAGTTTTGCTTCCGCACCCCCAACCCTAATCCCTGTGGAGCAAATGAGAAAAGCTTCAATGGTTTTCACTTAATCTCTCCAAGAGTAGCAGCGACACAAGCAATGAAATGCAAATGCTTTTTGTGAAACCCAACACATCCACCCCCTCCAATATGTTTCATGTAATTTCCCTAAAACTCAAAGGGATAACCAACCGCATTAAGTTGGAGTCCATTTTATGAAATAGAAGCGGTCACCAATTGCATTACGGTTCAGGGCGGTAGTTGTGATCATTGTGAAGATGTGGGAGAACTGTTTTGGACAACGAATTGGCTAACCGTGAAATGTTTGCATTCCCAAAGGATTCCAAAATAAAAATATCCTTGTCTGTTTACACTGCTCCAAATGCTATTCACAGTTCCATGAATTACATTTGACACAATTGTATTTATCTTCCCCCCATCTCGGGACGATGAAGACAACAAGGTTGAGTGGGGAGAGAGGGGAGGTAAGGTTATTTCCTCTTTCACATCCGTTTCTATTCCATTTCTTTTCGAAATTTCATTGTGTAAATTTGTCGCTGGATGTATTTATTCTATTTATTCGGAGTACGTTTCCTTTAGCCTGTCACACAGTTCTGGCTGCATGGCATTACTGTCCTAGCGACAGTGTATCCAACATTCATACAAGTGTTGCTGATAAATGACATCGTTATAAAACTTAAGCTTATTATGAACCAAACGAAACGACGAAATAACCAAAACAAAAAAAATTGAAATAACCATCATAGCCCTTGCCAGCTTACAGGACTCCGACAGAGTCCTGTGTATTAGAAAGAATAGAGCGTATGTGTGTGTGTGTGTGAAGTTTGTATGGCCCTAACACTTCTCTGGCTGTCTGGGCACATTACGCATTTTGATGTCTTCACAATATAATACCACGTAGAATTGCTTGGGCATTCCCCAAAGAGTAACAAAAAACTTTTGGATGATGCTACTCATGATCCATGTTCCATGCTCTATGCTTAGTACTCCGACTCTTACTCCTCTCAATGGCATATATCCCAAATCTACCGTTGTATGGAGAAAACCCATGCTTTAGCCTTGCGAGTTTATTCCCCATTTCTATGGTCCTCCACAGTCGTTGGGCGAAACGAATGATGGAGTTGATGCTTCATGGCGGATGTTTGGTCCTTTCTGTTCGCTTGAATTGTTGTGGTGATGCTATCACCAAAATTTGTTGTCCGGGCAACTCAGTAATGTTTATGCCACAATATACCAAGAACGATGAGTTTTAATATTGTGTTGCACAAGACCACTTCTGGGCATACATAAATTGCATCGCAGTTGTGCACGCAGCCAACATTATTCACTGCTCCAATGAGTACCCTTCACACCCACACACACGCATAGACTCTTATATATTCACAAAAACAGGGAGAGCATATACTGCTACACTATCATTGTAAAACTAACGAGATCATTCGGCAAACATGAAATTTTATATTTTTTATATATGTTTGCGAGTAGAGTGAGAGAGAGAGAGGTAATTATATTTGTATTTGGCAAGAGTTATGGAGATTAATATGACTATTACTGTCTTCAAATTGTAATTGGATACAGAGACTTCAATATTTCTGGGAATCTTAAAATTAAATTCAAATGGAATTGACAAAAAGAAAATATGTTGCTTAACTGATTTAACTAATGATTAAAACCTAATTATTTCTTAACATGCATCTGTACAATATTTGAAATAAATACAACTCAAACATTGATTTTTTAAGTAAAGGACTTTGTTGTTCAAAAAAGTTGAATTAAATTTTTTTTGAGATATTTACTTTCCCAACAAAAGTTTGCTTCCAAGTATTTTGGATCCCCAATTTGTAATCCGGAAGTAGTGCAAAACTTGGATAATCTCCAATGAATTTGACATGGGCTTGTCTTAGAACGAAAGTACTCCATTTTTGGATTCTTTGCATTGCTTTAGAAGTTATGTTATGCCTTGGAAGTTCATTTGGATGTGGAGATTAAAAAAAAAACTAAAAAACTATATTTTTTCTAATTTTACTTTTTATTTTTATCAGTATTTTTGTTACACTTTTATTTTCTTATTATCTAATTTTTACTATTTGAAAACTGTTTCCCTTCTACCGTGGGGTTTAACCTGGGTCTGTTGGCATCATAACACAACGCCTTAGCACACTCAACCACAAACGTCATTGAATATGATGCATCATAACGTCTATTTAAATGTTTGTGACATGAACCTTATATGATACCATGGCAAGACATTCTAACTACTTCCTGAGATGTTCAAATCTCAAAAGCGGCATTTTTTATTAAATATGTTTGTATTTTTCTTTTTTTTTTTTTTGTTATATATACGAGTAGTTTTTATTTTTTTTTTTTCGGCATATATGTTTGTAAAACTATATTTCTTCCAAAAACAAAAAATTAAAGATTATCGTAATTTGCAAAACCTTATCAAAAAAACTTCCATGGAATTGAAAAAGTTAAACGGCACAGATTCGAATCCCAGAGGGGATTCATTTTTATACCCTCCACATAGCATAGGGGGGTATATTAACTTTGTCATTCCGTTTGCAACACATCGAAATATTGCTCTAAGACCCCATAAAGTATATATATTCTGGGTCATGATGAAATTCTGAGTCGATCTGAGCATGTCCGTCCGTCTGTCCGTCTGTATAAATCACGCTAACTTCCGAACGAAACAAGCTATGGACTTGAAACTTGGTAAAACTGTTGTTATTGATGTAGGTCGGACGGTTTTGCAAATGGGCCGTATCGGTCCAGTTTTACGTAGAGCCCCCATATAAATGGACCCCCAAATTTGGTTTGCAGATCCTCTAAGAGAAGCAAATTTCATCCAATCCGGCTGAAATTTGATACATGGTGTTAGTATATGGTCTCTAACAACCATGCAAAAATTGGTCCACATCGGTCCATAATTATATATAGACCCCATACAAACCGATCACCAGATTTGTCCTCCGGAACCTCTTGGAAGACCAAAATTCATCTGATTTAGTTGAAATTTGGTACGTGGTGTTACTATATGGTATCCAACAACAATGCAGGAATTGGTTCATATCAGTCCATAATTATATATAGCCCCCATATAAACCGATTCCCAGACTTGACCTCTGGTGCCTTTTGGAAGAGCAAAATTCATCCGATTCGGTTGAAATTTGGTACGTGATGTTAGTATATGGTATCCAACAACCATGCAAGAATTGGTTAATATCAGTCCATAATTATATATAACCCCCATGGAGAAGGAAAATTCATCCGATCTGGTTGAACATTGGTACGTGGTGGTAGTGTATGATATTTAACAACCATGCCAAAAGTGGTCCATATCAGTCCATAATCATATATAGGCCCCGTATAAACCGATCCCGATATTTGGTTTTGGAGCCACTTGGAGGAGCAAATTTCATCCGAGTCAGTTGAAATTTGGTACATTGTGCTAGTATATGGCCGTTAGCAACCATGCTAAGTAAGTCGATATCGGTCTATAGTTATATATAGCCCCCAGATAAATCGATCCCCAATCACAAAAAATTGGTCCATATCAAGTTCATAATTGTATATAGCCCCCATATAAGCGACCCCCATATTTCAATTCTGGCTCTCTACCACGTATGGACTAACTCACAATTTAGAAAACGATGTTAAGAAGTTTTAAGATACCACAACCCAAGTAATTCGATTGTGGATGACAGTCTTTCGTAGAAGTTGCTACGCAATCTATGGTGGAGGGTACATAAGATTCGGCCTGGCCGAACTTACGGCGGTATTTACTTGTTTTTTTATTATTTTTTACTTTTTATTGATTTTCTATTCTTTTTTTTTTTGCGAAATTTAATTTAAATTTTCACTTTAAACGGCCTAATTCAGTACTTCCTAAAACTTGTTCAAAAGGACTGCATAGGAAGTGGAAAAAGATCGATAGGGGATCCTGGGATTCGCTTTAGAAGAAATGTTTGTGGACGTGTCTAAAAGGACTGCATCGGAAGTGGAAAAAATTGATGTCGATTTCCGGGATGCGCTTTAAAAGAAATGCTTGTGGAACAATTGCAATTTTTTTTTGCTGGGAATTGTTTTTACTCCCACCATTCCGTTTGTAACACACTGAAATATTGACTTCGGACTATAGGAATACATATTCCGGATAGAATGTACATATGTGGAAAATTTAAATTTAATTACTTACCATTGAACCGCGTAAAAAAATGTTGATTTCTCATATCTATCGATAAACATCCACATTAAAATTATTTGATATTAGTTCAACGTTCTCAAATTATCATTCCCTACTCACTCTCGGCAGTTTATTTAATTTTTCAACTTAATTAAATTTTAACTCGCTATTTAAAATATTCCATTCCATATTTTATTGGCATTTTTATGCTTGAATTTAACAAAAATATGTCAATGTATGCCAAATCAAAATACCATGAATTTCACATTGTGGCAGGTGAAAATATTTCGAAGCCATCAGGCCTCAGAAGGTCCTGAATAAAACATTTGTTTAATATTAAGTGCAAGTAGGTGTTTTTATGGCATCGTCATACCTGCTGATTTATATGCCATAATAGATTCACAAAATCATTAAGAAATGAAAGGCTCCATCATAGTACATGCGTATGGGTTTCTAAAGCGGTGTTGGAGAACGCAGGGCATAACTAAACCAAAATATGATTTCTGTTGCGAAGGAGGGGCTCACTTATTTATGACAACCAAACAATATGGGCTATGAATTATGAATATACATTGGCATTTCTCTTCCTGTTCACATCTGGGTTATTCTGAAGCTATCGAATATGCTGGTCGAGAAGGTGGAGGAGTAGACCGAAACCTCAACAATGTTGTTACACTTAAATGTCAAGCAAAGAAAAATATTTGTGAAGGTGTGTGCGTAATGTATGTTCGCCATGACATTATTGCCTGAAACAAATATCGGCGTGTTGCGGTATTTCTCTTTGCTTGTGTCTTCACCATTTAAGTACACGCATACCAAACACTTGAATCTCTGATAAATGTTTTGTCATAAATTTGTAAAATGTCATTTTTTTTTCATCAAAAATGTCAAATTAATGATATCCTAAAACCAAATATAAATACGCCAGCAGGCATATGAATAGATAAGCTGATACACTGGGGTGTAATCAAAATTTTTGTATGGGAAAATAAAATCAGAAATATATCCGGTTATGTGTACAGAATTGTATAATGGACATACAATATATTAGCAATCTGAATTTTGACACCCTTCACCAGAAACTAATATGAAGTCGATGTGACATAACATTTACCTAAAACTATTGACAAATTTCTTAAAAATTAAAATATATAATCTCCGCTTTTAAATTTTTTAAAAATTTAAATTTAGGATATCTAACTTCTTATGAGAAGGTTTTGCAAATTACTACAATTTTAAATTTTTTATTGAGTTTAAATGAAAAAAATGTTTTTTTTTTTACAAAAATATACGCCACAAATAACAAAACAAAAGCGATATAAAACATAAAAAGTAATATTTTGGAAAAAAAGCCGCTGGTGAGATTTGAACCTGTGTTCCTTATTTTTCCATACTTACATCTCGTCAAATAGTAAGAATGCTATGCCTTGGAGTCATATAACGATCATATCACAACCATTTAAACTGACGTTTCGACGCTTCGTGTTCAATGGTTGTGGTTGAGTGTGCTAAGGCGTTCTTTTATGATGCCAGCAAACCCAGGTTCAACCCCTGGTTGGAGCGAAAAATTTTTTCAAATGACAAGCCCATGTAAAATTCTTGGGATATGATCCAAGTTTGGACTACTTCCGGATCATAAGTTGGAGATCCAAACTAGTTTTTTTGAAACTCTTGTTTTACTGGGTTCCTATTTCACCGCTCTAAAATTGATCGATATGATTAGGAGTAGAGTGTGAGAAAATGATTTTTTTATACCCTCCACCATAGCATGGGGGGTTTATTAACTTTGTCATTCCGTTTGTAACACAGCGAAATATTGATTTAAGACCCCATAAAGTATATATATTCTGGGTCGTGGTGAAATTCTGAGTTGGTCTGAGCATGTCCGTCTGTTCGTCCGTCCGTCTGTTGAAATCACGCTAACTTCCGAACGAAACAAGCTATCGACTTGAAACTTGGCACAAGTAGTTGTTATTGATGTAGGTCGGATGGTATTGCAAATGGGCCATATCGGTCCACTTTTACGTATAGTCCCCATATAAACGCACCCCCAAATTTGGCTTGCGGGGACAAATTTCATCAGATCCAGCTGAAATTTGGTACATGGTGTTAGTATATGGTCTCTAACAACCATGCAAAAATTGGTCCACATCGGTCCATAATTATATATAGCCCCCATATAAACCGATCACCCGATTTGGCTTGCGGAGCCTCTAAGAGAAGCAAATTTCATCCGATCCGGCTGAAATTTGGTACATGATGTTAGTATATGGTCTCTAATGACCATGCAAAAATTGGTCCATATCGGTCCATAATTATATGTAGCCCCCATATAAACCGATCACCAAATTTGACCTCCGGAGCCTCTTGGAAGACCAAAATTCATCTGATGCAGTTGAAATTTGCTACGTGATGATAATATATGGCCTCAAACACCCATGCAAAAATTGGTCGATATCGGTCCATAATTATATATAGGCCCCATATAAACCGATCCCCAGATTTGACCTCCGGAGCATCTTGGAAGAGCAAAATTCTTCCCATTCGGTTGAAATTTGGTACGTGATGTTGGTATATTGTATCCAACAACCATGCAGGAATTAGTTCATATCAGTACATAATTATGTATAGCTCCCATATAAACCGATCGGCAGATTTGACCTCCGGTTCCTTTTGGAGAAACAAAATTCATCCGATCTTTTGCATTAAAATTTAATGTAGCACAGTGCCGGCAATTTGTTCGAATATATGTGAAAATACATTAATTTCCGTTTCCAAAATTTATAATTGGTACATCGTTTGTATCAAAGGGATAGCCTAAAGTTGTTTGTTTTCTTTAAATAAAGTTTCTTTAAATAGGCTTATGTGTGTTCAAAAATATAGTCTATAAATATACCAGCTTGACTGTATGTGGTGCTTGTGCAATGATTACGTCTGTTGATGACCATAAGAATTGCATGATCCAGTGGATGGGGTGTTTGTACACTGAAAAAAGTGTTGTCCTGTTGCCAAAGATTTCATGTCCTTAAAATACGAATGCAAATTTTCCTTTGCATATCAGACGCATTTCTCTAATATAAAGTTTTTTTCCTTGTCCAAAAGTCGAAAAACTTTTTTATGGATAAAAAAAATCATAAAATTGAATAATTTCTTCTACAATGTTTGTATTACAGAAAAAGGTGCTAAGAACTAAAAAATCTCGTGGAAGTGAGAAAGATGTGAGGGAATATACAATTAGGCAGAAACAAAATTTTGAGCATTCAGGTCGAAAACCTATGTTGTTAGCACCTATATTACCTGCTTATTTTCATAATTCATTATGATTGTAAATATATAAATAAATAAATAAAATTTTGAGCACAATATTGTTTGGGAGAATTTTTTTTAAGCATATAATATTTTTGGGTGCAAAATGCTTCCAAACATATTATATGTTCGCATAATAACATATTGTTTTTCGGAAGACAACATTATTGAATTTGGATGCAAAAATACAAAATGTTTGGAACTTAGACTACCCAAAGATATATTGTTTAGACCAATATGCTTTCAAACATATTATATATTGGAAGAGATCAAACATATAAATGTTTGGGCAATACCCAAAAATGTATATGCTTGAAGCAAAATATGTTTGGGAGTATATGTTACAGAAGCGATTTTTTGTGAGGGTGCAGTGATAAGAGAGAAGTTCACCACTGTGATATCACAATGGACTGAATAGTCTAAGTGAGCCTGATACATCGGGCTGCCACCTAACTTAACTTAACCTTCCCTTTCATGGCGAAAATTTCAATTACAGCTCTCACTCAAAAACAGCTCTCACTGTTTCCGGCACAATTTTTAAACACAATATATTTAAGTGCAAGCATTTAATGTTCCTAAATTTTAATGCGAAGTTTCTACGCAATCCATGGTGGAGGGTACATAAGATTCGGCCTGGACGAACTTACGGACGTATATACTTGTTTTTTTTTTTTTTTTTTAATTTAAATTTCAAAATTAGGACTCGGCTTCAAATATGTCAAATTGTATTATAAATAAAAAGCGTGTTTAAAATATAGCCTTGAAAAAAGTTCATATTTTTGAAAAGCTTTTATTTTTATAGACATGATATAAAAAATTTTCGAATCTAAGGACGATTTCATTAATATTGAACATTTTTTCACATTTTTCAACATAAAAAGACCTATTTTTATGTTAGCCTGATATCAATGCAGGCTGGTTTAATTTTAAAATTATTTAAACTACATATTATTATTATTATTCGACCTTATTAGACAAGAAAATTAACGGAACTGACAATATTATGTTAATGAAAAGAAAATGCCAGATACTTAACTACACAAGCTTAATTATAATTACCAAAGCCTTTAGTGTCGAACTGACAGTGGAATATGACTCATTTTGGGACTTATATGGGAATTTCTTATTGAAATTAGATACGAGAATTATTGTTTCCAAATTGAACCATTTCTCATCACCACCACAGATCTACACTGAAGGCTACGGAAATTCGAATTAGCCAGCGATGAAATATGTGTATAGCCAGGCTTGTGCACGCTCACAAAAAATCGCTTCTGTAACATATACTCCCAAACATATTTTGCTTCAAGCATATATATTTTTGGGTATTGCCCAAACATTTATATGTTTGATCTCTTCCAATATATAATATGTTTGAAAGCATATTGGTCTAAACAATATATGTTTGGGTAGTCTAAGTTCCAAACATTTTGTATTTTTGCATCCAAATTCAATAATGTTGTCTTCCAAAAAACAATATGTTATTATGTGAACATATAATATGTTTGGAAGCATTTTGCACCCAAAAATATTATATGCTTAAAAAATTCTCCCAAACAATATTGTGCTCAAAATTTTATTTATTTATTT
Organism: Haematobia irritans; assembly: GCF_050003625.1. Classification (NCBI taxonomy): domain Eukaryota; kingdom Metazoa; phylum Arthropoda; class Insecta; order Diptera; family Muscidae; genus Haematobia; species Haematobia irritans. Next base: position 228,674,143 of record NC_134399.1, read on the forward strand.
ATATATTTACAATCATAATGAATTATGAAAATAAACCGGTAATATAGGTGCTAACAACAAAGGTTTTCGACCTGAATGCTCAAAATTTTGTTTCTGCCCAATTGTATATTCCCCCACATCTTTCTCACTTCCACGAGATTTTTTAGTTCTTAGCACCTTTTTCTGTAATACAAACATTGTAGAAGAAATTATTCAATTGTATGATTTTTTTATTTTAATTTTACCTTTTGCCGGACGGGGATTCGAACAGCGGACCACACAGTTTGTAAGGATCAAAGAAGTAGCTGATCAATTGCCCAAGGAAAAATAAAATGTTAATTTTGTAATAACAAGCAACAACCACCAACTTAATTCAATATCGCTCCCTGTTAAATAGCGCTCCAAGCTACTAAACACAAATATATTTATAGGTTATTTCCAAATTAATATATGTTTGCATCCAAGCATATTATATTTACAAACATTTTATGTCCCAAACATAATATGTTCTAACATATTAACATATATGTCCCAAACATGTTATGCTAGTTTATGAACATTATATGCTTGCACTCAAAAATATTGTGTTTAAAAATTTGTGTTCCAAACATATAATGTTTATAGCCAAACATATGAAAAACAGTCTTTTTCATCCGTGTGTATATGGGTATTAATTCCCTTAACCTTCTTGTCCAATAAGAAGGTTAATAACATGTTGATAAAATAATCTCAGTTCTTTTATTTCATGATAACTGTTTTAATGTCGAACTCTAATAACAAAACGCCTTCATTAAAAAGTTTATGGACTATTGGTCCAGGAAAAAGTTTCTCACCAATGTGCATTTTATGCTAAAAAAAACAAAAAATCTCTATGCTTAAAATAATATTTTTTCAGTACAAGTATTGAGTACTCTTGTCCTTATCATTTCAAACTTTAATATTCTACAATTACATTTTTAAGATACATTCGTCTTTTATTGTCGAAATTCTTGAGATTCATAAGTATTCGCAAATGAGTTTGTATATCTAATAGGGGATGTGTGTGCTTGCGTGAATACATGAAAATAAATAGCTCATAATACAACATTTTATCCAGAATGTCATGGCTACTTGGTAGACTATGGATACCAGCGGGTGTTGCTATGAAAAACTAAGCGCCACTAGAGACTAAACATCAAATATTCTACGATGTGACAGCAGAAAATCTCGCCAAATATTCTGGCAGTAGTCTACCTCAACCTCAATGTACACACATCAAGGTACACATTATTTGTAGTACACACACACACATTACCATATACGTAAGCCATTATATTTCATTTCTTCACCAGAGTGGCCATGTATTTGACAGATTTTTAATTAAGTTTATACCAATTGAGTCAGATGCCTGAGAATCTACACTCTCACACATACATATTCAAATGGATAACACGCAATACCCAAACAATTCACATTGGGTTTCTGTGGTAACCCCAGCTTTGGAATACAACAACTCCCTCGCAATCTCTTCTATGTACACGCACACATGATCTCTCCTCTCTCGCCGTCTCTATCTGCCTCAACGTAACCAAATTTGTGGTTTATAATGTTTTTATTTTAACTTCCATCGCATATAATAATCAACAAAACAAGAATTTCTGTTTTCATCGCTCAACCAATCATGCATGTATTTGTTGGATTTTTGGGTTTTGTGGTTTTTAAGCTAGAAATGGTATCGGCAACCCTATAGTACAACACTATATCCCAGGGGGTATCCAAGGAAACGGAAATGAAAACGAAGAGGTTTCAATTTCGCAATCTACCTCATGAACAAACACACGCACAACAAAATCTCCGACTTCCTATTGTGAGCAGGCGAAATTTTGATTTGATATCCGGGAGACCTTCATACATACAAGTGTTAATTTCTTCATCAAACTCATGCATAGAATATAATCGGCGACATAAGCTGTAGATGAAGTTATCTGGTATCTAGCATCTCAAACTATGAAAGTCAATTCGTGTAAATGTTTACCATCCTCACAATTGGAAGGCCAGAGTGTGGCACTAGGCTCAAGGAGGCTGCTAGTGGCCATCATGTTATCATCAAGTGTCCTTGTGTCCTGCATCTCATTGCATTTCGTTTTAATCTTTGAAATGTCTTAACTACCATGTAAGTCTATTCGATAACAAGATTGTCAAAGAGTTTCATTAGGTGAAAATTTTGTAGGGGTTACTGTATCTAATTACACTTCTTCACAAAGATTTTGTGGATACACTGGGGTACTGAAGAAACAAAAATCTTCCGTAGGCCTACACAATTTAACCCTCTAATGCCCCAATTTGTTTTTAATAGTTAATAGCACATACAGAATAGTTAATAGAACATACAGAATTGTTATATATTTTGAATCTGATGATTCAAAAAATGTTGTCCAGGTGAGGAAACTTTATAGAACTTGCGTGAAATTTGAACCTGGTTTTCCAACTATAAATGCATATGCAATCTCAAAATTTAATTTTTAACCCTAGACAGTTAATCTACGCCTTTTGAAGTCCCTGTGGATTTTTGGACTTTAATTCATACATAAATGTGTTATTTACCTGATCGCAAATATGACTATCTGGACTGTTGTCACCATGACAATAAACGATGATAAGTCCCACAGACCTATGGTCTACTACTGTAAGTTACGTATCTTCTACGTTACTTCCAGTAGTTTTAGCTTCCTAGGGTTAATATAACTTACTCTACAATTGGAATTTTTGTATTTTCTTTAACATAGAATGGGTTCCGAAGATGGCTTATATTCTGATATGACCCTCATCAAATTTTTGGCATATATGTTAGGATATGCATTTTTATACCCTTCACCACTTCTGTGGTACAGGGTATAATAAGTTTGTGCATTTATATGTAACGCCAAGAAGGAGAACGCCATCGTCTAGTATACCGATCGTCTTAGAATTAAATTCTGCACAGAAAAAATATCACCAAAATATTTCCAATTAAAAAGTTAATTGAAGTTGAAAATTTTTCAATTAATAAATTAATTGATACAATTAACTTTTTAATCATGATAGAAACATTAAGTTAATTAAGTCAATGATTGAAATTTTTAAAATGTTTAATTAAAAAATTAATTGATACAATTAACTTTTTAATCAAATTCGGAAGACTAATTCAGTTAAGAAAGTGCTGATTTTTTTTTTAACTTTTTTAATTAAAAATGTATTTCATTTACAATCATTTGTTAATCCAAATAAAAACTCTAAGCCAATCTAACTAAGTAATTAAAAATAGTTACCTTTTTTAATTAATAAATTAATTGCGTTTTGCAACCAATATCAATTAAATTTTTAATTGAATCAATTAAAAAATTAATTGAATTTTGCTGAAAAAATCAATTATTTTTTTAATCAAGAATTTTTTCTATGCCCAATTAAAACTGTGATTGATACTATCATTTTCGTGATTGAAGACATTTCAATTAAAAATTAATTGGATCAATTAATTTGGTGATTGAATCAGAGAAAAAATTTTTTGTGTGTGAGTCGATTTAGTGATGTCCGTCTGTCTGTCCGTCTGTCTGTCTGTTGATGTATTTTTGTGTGCAAAAGTACAGATGGCAGTTTTAGTCCGATATTCCTAAATTTGGTATAGGGTCCTGTTTCGGCTCAAAGACGATCTCTATTGATTTTGGAAAACATCGGTTCAGGTTTAGATATATCTGCCATATATATTTTTCACCGATCAGGTCATAATTGGCGTGTATATCAACCGATCTCCCTCAAATTCCGTACATCCGAATATTTTATGAGTCTCGAAAAACTTGCAAAATATCTGCCAAATCGGTTCAGATTTAGATATAGCTCCCATATATAGCTTACGCCCGATTTACACTCATTTGCCCACAGAGGCCAATTGTTTGCTCCGATTTAGTTGAAATTTTGCATAGGAAGTAGAATTAGCATTGTAACTATGCGTGCCAAATTTGGGTGAAATCGGTTCAGATTTGGATATATCTCCCATATATAGCTTTCGCCCGATTTACACTCATATGACCACAGAGGCCAATTTAAACTCCGAGTTAGTTGAAATTTTGCACAGGGAGTAGAATTAGCATTGTAGCTATGCGTGCCAAATTTGGTTGACATCGGTTCAGATTTAGATATAGCTCCCATATACAGTATGTCAAGAAAGTCTTTTGACATTGCCAACTATTTCAACTTCTAGAAATAATTGAAATATTAATTATTTTATTAAATTTGTAATTCTGTGTACGTATGTATACTTTGCAAAATACATAATAAAATATTTTTTTTTTTTAATTTCATTATATTTAATTTTGGAACAAAACATAATTTTTATCCCATTGTCAAAACGCTTTCTTGACAAACTGTATACGTTTTTCTAATTTCGACAAAAATGGTCAAAAAACCAAAATTTTCCTTGTTAAATCGCCATTGCTTAGTCGGAAAGTTGTAAAAAAGACTCTAATTTTCCTAAACTTCTAATACATATATATCGAGCGATAAATTATAAATAAACTTTTGCGAAGTTTCCTTAAAATTGCTTCAGATTTAAATGTTTCCCATATTTTTTTTTTTTACTAAAATTGTGTTCCACCCTAGTGCACTAGCCAACTTAAATTTTGAGTCTATAGATTTTGAAGAAGTCTATCAAATTCTGTCCAGATCGAGTGATATTTAAATGTATGTATTTGGGACAAACCTTTATATATAGCACCCAACACATTTGACGGATGTGATATGGTATCGAAAATTTAGATCTACAAAGTGGTGCAGGGTATAATATAGTCGGCCCCGCCCGACTTTAGACTTTCCTCACCATTAAAAGTATTTGTATCTGGAAAAGCAAACCTTTATACAGCTCCCAGCAAATTTGAAGTAGTTGAGATGGTAACACAAATGTTTGTCTACATAGTGGTGAAAGGTATAATATAGTCGGCCCCGCCCGACTTTAGACTTTACTTACTTGTTAAAACTACGATGTTCTCTTACATAATTTTTTTTCGGATTTTCGTATTCAAATTTAAATTTTATTTTGCATATTGTTCTCCAGATAAGAAATTTTTATAAAACGAAGTTTTTTTTTAATCGATTAATCTTTAAAATTTGCTACCCTCTGTTAAATAATGTTGTCTTTGATGAAAGGTATACTTTCCTTAACATAAAGAAAAATAGTTTTGAATTTAACAAATAGCCCTTAAATTATCTGAGACGTTGCAACTTTCAATTAAGGAATATTTTACCATAGGCTAAGATTTATTTTGAAGACTAGAGTCCCTGAGATAAAGATTTTTGGAGAATACGACAAAATAATACCATAAAACGCATAATAAAATTTGGATTTGAATGGGCTGATAAATTATGAATGCATTCCTGATTTTATTTTAAAGAGAATGCGTTTAAAGTTGGGCTGCTTTCTTAATATATCTGAGCCTTCGAATCAAACTTAATCTTTAAGTGAATCTTATTTTGGGATCGCGTCTGTTTTTGCTTAATAGCATTGCAAAATTTTTATAATATTGGCATTGTCCTTCTCAAAATACCAATAATTTCGTTAGAGCAGCTGTAACCTCACTAGGAACTATATTGACCTAATATGAACGATTTAAAATTTTGAGGACAAGTTTCCGTAAAATAAAAGAATTTTAAATAAAAACAAAGTTTAAATCTGCCTTAAAATTTGTTTTTGTTTTTATTTGTTTATTTTTTATTTTAGGTCCCTCTGTTAGAGTCATATGTCTTTGAAATAAGTCGAATTCCGTTAAAGTAAAGTAAAACATTTTTGATTTACCCCCATTTTCATAAAGCTCCGTTAGTGTTCCGTTAACTAACCAACTTTTAAACCGTATTATGGACGAAGGTGTCATCTTGCCTTTATATTCCATAGGCCAGTTGGGAACTTAACTGACGAAAATTGTTCAGTTAAAGTTAACCGCAGAGAAGATATTTGCAATTTACTTTCTGTTAACTGGCAGTTAAAGCCTAACGGAGCTACATGAAAATGACCGTTAAAGAAATAATCTTCAAATTAACTGATAAATTGATTCTTTGGATTGGAAAAAGATTAAGACTTATTTTGAGGATTCTTCATTTTTGGTTTAAAGTTTTTGTTTTTTGAAATTAAGAAAACATTTTTTAGTTAGAAGTATCTGTTATAAATTGGATTTTTTATTTTCATTGATTAGTAAGGGAACAGTTTTCGTTATATATGGCAAACAGGGAATGGAAATTCAATAAATGATAATTTTAATTTACGCATTTAAAGCTAGAAAGTCCCCTAAAATCGTCTTTATTAAAAAAAAGAGCATCGTGGAATCAATACTAAAAAGAAAGGTCCCCATTTTTTAAGTCAAGTGAACTTGTTTGCGTGTTATTTGAGCGAATCACCCTATTATGCCATTATAATATAAATATCATATTACGTTATAAGCCTTCTGTAAGGACTTTGGTGTTAAAAGATCTAGTTCAGCAAAAAGTCTTGTCGTAAAGTTTTCGATATGTCGGATTTCGATCTATAGCCTAAATTTCGAAAATTGAATATTCTGAATGAAAAGTTTCCCTTTCAAAAATTTTGAAAAAGTTGAAAAAGTTGTTTTATTGTACTATACTTTGTACCTATTACATCGTAAATCCTCCGATTTGTATATAATCAAAAAAAGTCAAAAAGTCAAATATCTCCAGCCATAAAGACATTTTTATATCTATTGATATGTTTGCCAGCCAGCACTGGCAATTTCTTCCCACCAAAGAGAAATTCCCGTTGCTTCAACATCTAACGATGGCAAATAAAATAAATCATATTTTTTTTTTTTTTTTTTTTTTGTATGGGATCCATCAATTGTGGTGATAATAAAAACCAAGATAAAAAAATTCGGTGTGAACTTGAAATCTTATATGATAAATGGCAATGTTTCCTGACCACAATTGACTTTGACACTTGACACGAGTCGCAATGACGCAGATTTGAAATGGTAAGCAAACAAATAACAATAAAAAATAAAACGCGTATTATACTTTTTCGCATTTTCCATGTTTTACATTTATAGAAGGCCATTCCGATGTACCATCGCACAAAACATTAATGAATTTTTATGGCAAATCATTTTCCCCTCCCAAGGGACAGTTGCAGTCACTGTGCTAACTAGAATACCTCACTCGCCCAAACGAAAGTTATTAAATTTGCCAGTTTATAGGGAAAAATTTAAAATCTTCATCTATTTTAATGACAGAATTAATTATCAAAAATGAAAGTCATTGCAAATAACAGCATCTGATAATTAACTTTGAATATTCCCAATTCAATTTGTTTACGATTCTCTCGCTATAACGTTTTGCGGAAATGGAAACATTCACTCCCAGAAGTTAGAAAGTTGGTTCGTGGAGCGAAAAAACCATTGCTGGTGGGTTTGGGTTTTCCTGTTGTGCCAGGGAAAGTTCTCATAAAACTTTATGAAAATGGGTTATATAGTCCACATAATAATGGGAACATGGAAATGGAGCAGGTAAAAATATGTACTCATTTTCAAAACAGTGTCGGTATGCTGAGGTGAAACAAAACACACCAAAAAAAAACACGCATTGAGGCCAAACAACAAAGCAATGCAAATCAAAGGAACTTTTGCTTTCTTCTCGCCTTTGTTCGGTTTGTCGGGAAACAGGGAGAAAAATGAAAATCCAATTAGCACAACAACATTCTCTCTACCACACACAAACACATACACACGCGCACACACTCTCATACGCATAACTCTGTTACTTTGCATTCTAATTTAAGGTGTACGATCTGCTTAAGCCACTCAACATGATTTCCGTTTTCCTACTTCAGACTAAAGGAGTAGATTAGGTCAACGGAAATGGTCCATTTCGTAAAGAAGTTTATGAGTGTGTGCGAGGGAGAGAGAGAGGTAAACTGTGGTTCCTGTTTCTGTCAGTTTTCATTTGGAGCAAAATCCCTTTTACCTGGTATTTTGGCATGAAAAAATTCCTAAAAGTGGACGTTGTCTTGGACACCAAATTAAAATCCATTGTTGAAAAGTTTTGCTCCCATTTTATTTCCAAGAAATATTTTGGAGAAAAATCTTCTTAATTAATAAATGTTTATAACTATGAAGAATAGTACAATAATTTCGTACTTTTGTGTATTAGGCTTCCATTTTGAGTACGAGCAAAGGCGAATTCTTGACAAAATACCAAGAGGTAAACGTAATTCTTTGATGTTGTTTTTTTCTAAAAAAAAGAGAACACGATACATCACAAAAAAGCTCTTATCATTGCATTAAGTCAAGTACTCATAGTCGTTCCAAAGGCTATTATATGCTATTCATAGCAGAAGAACAATGATATAAGTTTGTATTTATAGCTTAAATTTTTTGTTAAACAATCATCTATAAATAATCATGGGAATAGAATGCATTTCAACTAACAAGATGTAAATATTAAACAAAAGAAGATTTAGCCATGTTGGTGAGAAAATGTTTAATATTCAGTTTGGTTATTCACCTTCCTGTATTTACTATATTTTCAAGTATTTAGGAGGTGGAACTAAATATTTTTCATTTTATCGCTGGAAATTACACGAATGTTCCATTCACAAAATTTACGTAAACTTCTCATATGGAAAATCTCTACCAGGTGTACAAAAGCTGGCCATTTAAAATTGTTTAGGAAAGTCGCAAGATCTGTTTTGGTATTAGGTGGCCGAAAAAGTATTTTTGCATTTCAAATCGAAATTCAATTAAATCAATTGTAATTAACTTGATTGAAAAAAAATTGTTCCATTTTGATTGACTACCTTCGAGTAGAAACATTTTTCTTCCAGTGTAAAACATTTTTAGTTTCTCGGCTAAAAAATGTAATAATAAATTTTCAAATGCTTTTCTTCAAGCCAATTTTTCTCCATTAATGGAGTTCTGTATTGACCAAAATAAACGATAGCCCGATGGTGTAAGATCAGAGCTATATGGTCGATTTATAAAAAATTTACCATTGTAGCTCTCCTACACACAAAAAAATTTCACGAAAAATTTTCAAATTAAAATTTTAATTGAGTCTTAAAAAATATTCAACTAAAAAATTTTTTTGATTCAACAAATTTTTTAATTGAAACAAAAATCAATCACAAAAATAATAGTATCAATTAATTTTTTAATTGGATCAATTAACTTTTTAATTGACCTTCAATTAATTTTTTAATTTATACTATCATTTCTGTGATTGAAGACATTTCAATTAAAAATTAATTGGATCAATTAATTTCGTGATTGAATCAGAAATTTTTTTTTGTGTGTAGTTAATGCCGAGTCATCAACTAAGTACGGTGTCCAGATGAAAGACGATCCCCAACATCAATCCCACCAAACACAATTCAAAGTCAATTCTGGCTTCGCGGCCTTGTGGTGAGCTTTTCCAACGACTGCACCATTATTGTTTTCATATATTATTGCCCTTATTGATCCACTTTTTTCTCTTCGCGTTAGAAATAGTATGATTTCAAGTTATTAAATACTCATAGATACTAATTCGATCCATTAAATTCATTGGTGACTCGAATAGCATTATTTTCTTTATATAAATTCAATTCAATATGTTTATTGTATGCACAGTGATACATAAATTGCTTATATCTAAGATTCTTGGTTTGCCTTTTTCGGCAAAAATATTTAAAAATTGCGATGAACGATTGCTTAATTATACTAGTTTGCACTGAAAATGTCCATTTGATTAGAGGTGACTTTTCTTATGTATTTTGATCTGCTGAAATCGAAAAAAATATTAAAAAAATTTTTATGGGACAGTTTTTGAGATATTCCGTTATATTTAGTTTTTCGATCTTTTTTCACTAAACAAATTATATCTCGAGTTAGAAATATCTGAATATTTTATTTCAATAGGAAATTTTGTGAAAATTTTATTTCCATAGAAAATTTTGTGAAAATTGCATTTTCATAGAAAATTTTGTCCAATTTTTATTCTAACATAAAAAAATTATCTGTTTTTTTAAACCAGCCTTTTTGAAATGATTAAAAATTCTTTTATGTTGAATTTTTAGTTCTTTAGCTATGACAGCTTGTGTGGCAGTCATGCTCCAGCACCTTCATATTTTATTTTTTAATGAAAGCTCTTTCGAATCGAAATCAGAATGGGCGAAAATTACTATTGAACACCACGAACTGATACGCACACACATGTCATTGGTAGCTAGAGTCGCATACTTTCGTTTTTGTAAATTTTTTTTAAAATAATGTCAATTCTATTTTTCACTAATTTTGGAAACTGTAACCTTTTCCAACATCCCCGAATTAAATTTTTTGGTTTATGGGTTAAATTTTTTAATATTCACTTTTATTACGACTGAGTTTAACTCATCTAGTAATTTATAGATAATTTACAATATAGTACTAGTAAGTTAATCTAGTATTAAGATATATAGTTGAGAAATAGTACATTAACTACACTCTAATTTAAGTTAATGAAGCTTCAAATATATTTTTCTAACATAATGTGTGTTTGAATTCCATTTATTGGTAGCATCGAAGATAGACGACTCAAATGACATTTATTGACAAACTACTAAAAACTTTGTTGAGTACACAAAAACAAAAAAAAAATTCGCGAAAATGTTTCCAATTTAAGTCTTAATTGAGTTTTAAATTAAACATTTAATGAAATTAAACAAACTTGAAACAAAAATCAATCACAAAAATTAATCAATTAATATAAATTAAGATTTTAATTAACTTTCAATTAATTTTTTAATTTATACTATCATTTCTGCGATTGAAGAAATTTAAATTAAAGATTAATTGGATCAATTAAATTCATGATTGAAGACAAAAAATATTTTTTTGTGTGTACCCAATGTCATAGTAGCAAAAATAAAGAAATTAGAGCTAAAACATATTTTTATAGTACATAAAACCTCAGGAGAACACAGATGAAAATGGCTTCTCTGTACCCAAAATCTGACCACAAACCTATTTAGACCTGTTTAAATATTAGAGAGCGCAACATACTAGGATGTTCTAACTTAGATTTCTATCTAACAAAATCAAGTAAAAATTTAGTTTATAGATTTTATTTTTTTTATTGGCTGCACAAAGTTTTTACTCTTTATGTCGAGGAAATAGGATGAAAGAAATGTTCCTCTATAGGTGTCTATATTTTCTTCAAATCAAAATACTCTTATATTCTTCAACGTTAGGAAGTTTCTTTAAAATTCCTTTGTTTCTATTTCTTCCCCTAGAGCAATTCAGAAATCTAAAAATATTTCAGAAAGACGGCAGAGACTAGGGCAACAAGACGATTGTCATTTTTTTTCGAAAAAAAAAAACATAATAATAAAAAATTAATTATATCCAACAACACGAATAACACCACAACCACCATCATAATCTCTTACACTTACATAGACACAGTATCACCACCACTTACAAACCGCAAACGTATAAGGATTACACCGACAGGGCAAAAAAAGCGGAACAACAAGTACACCGGGAGAGACCATCGCACTAGTTGCCAGTTACCTGTGCATCATTATAACACTTTCGAAAATGTAGGTGGTCGGTTATATATGTTCTCATATATCAAGAAAACATAACGAGGGTTGCTATATATATTTTATGCTACCAGAAAAATATTCTTTAAAGAGATAAAGAAAGAAGCCACAAAATAACTATGTTCGAAAATACGAAAACGAAAATATTTTAGAATTCTGATTACAGAAAGTAATAGAAAAGATAAATTGGAAAATTAGTTGGTTCACTTTGAGTCCAATATAAAGATATATTTGAATTGTCTGACACAGGACGTAATGCCAAATAAAAAAAAATGGATTTTGCAAAGATCATCTTCGGAAACAAAATACAATGTAAAATAAATGCCGCTTTATGGAAAAATATATTATGGTGGATTGAACTAGACAAATGAATTGACTGACTGATGGGGAAGCCCTAAAAATATTGAAACAAGAATGATATTTTTTATGATATATTTTCCATTAGCACATGAGACTTTTATTCGGCAGAATGGCCAAATTTTTCATTTGCGTACAACGAACATAGTAGATCATAATCATTTTCTTTACTTAACTTTTCGACTACAAAAGAGACTTTTTTAAATTTTTCAAATTTTATTAAAGCCACAATACTCCTCTTTACGAAATTTTTGTATAATTTGAAGAATTAAAAAAAAAAGTTAAACTTAAGTATCACTAAAAGTGATACTTAAGTTTTGTTTTGACAAAACATTACTTAATCGTTCTGTGACTATAGTATAATTAGTGTGAAAGTCGCATCAACGGAATGAGAAACGAATCTAATGAAAACTCATTTGAATACCCACATTTGGTCTCCCAAAATATAAACAGTGACCATCTACACAAATATGTGGGTAATAATGCAGTTGCAATTTCGTTTTTCCACTTGCAAAAAGTGTTTTTTTTTCCTTCGCCTTATTTTTATTATGAATGCATATCCTGTACGCGTTCCAGTTTTTATTTACCTTAAGCAGCAGTGGTAATAGCCCCTCTCCACCAGTATCAAGAATGCTAACAACCACAACAGGACTAAAATAAAAATAAAAAACACACACACACGCACATATATACATTTGTTCATAGTCCTCGTTAACAAGGACCAATGTTCGAGAATGGCTATATAGTACAACACTCTGTCTGGGTATTACGAGTCTACATTTCCAAACATAGGCACAAAAAAGTTGTTTTCATATATGTGTATATATGAGTGTGTGTGTCTATTTGTATGGGCTTTTGAAAACACATACACACAAAGTATACTATATATATCAACCATGCATACTAACATTCTCTGGTACATATTTCATTGTATATTCGAACATCAGGAAAACCAAATTCCTGTTCAAGATTCATAATGAACTCACTTTTGTGCATGTGTATGCATGTTTATGGATTTTTTGCTGGCCATACGAGTCGACGAGAACTGTGTGAATGGTGCAGCCAGTAATTACTGCATCAATCATCAGCACAATTTCCATTGAATTCATTGCTATTGCTAGTGATAACTTGGGCTAATAATGCAATTTGCTACAGAACTTGAAAAATGTGGAGCACATCTTGACCCTCTTAAATTCAATGGACAGCTGAAAAAAAATAGGTATGCACGACTGGGCCGAAACTTAAATATGGGTTGAAATGATACGATTTCCGAAATTAAATTTAAAGTTTCCACGTACAAAGAAAAGAAATATTTTTTTTTCTTCAATCACGAAATTAATTGATCCAATTAATTTTTAATTAAAATTTCTTCAGTAACAGATTTGACAGTATCAATAACCAAAGTCAATTAAAAATTAATTTATCAAATTAAAAATTTAATTGATACTATTAATTTCTGTGATTGATTTTGGTTTCCATTAACGAATTGTTGAACCAATTAAATTTTTTATTAAAAATATTTTAGAATTCAATTAAAATTTTAATTGGAAAAATTTTGGTGACATTTTTTTTGTGTGTACGGAGACTAAATCACAATTCTGGATAAATAAGGTCTATTTTTCGTTGTGGAATTCCTCATCTAAGTATACACAAAAATTGGATTTATATTTTACTATGATTTGTAATTTAAATTCACAATATATTTATCCTCATTATTCGAATGAACACGCACTCAAAAAAAATTTTTTTTTCTGATTCAATCACGAAATTAATTGATCCAATTAATTTTTTATTGAAATGTCTTCAATCACAGAAATGATAGTATCAATTAAAAAATTAATTGAAGGTCAATTAAAAAATTAATTAGTCCAATTAAAAAATTAATTATTTTTTGTGATTGATTTTTGTTTCAATTAAAAAAATTGTTGATTCAATAAAATTTTTAATTTAATATTTTTTATCAGTCAATTAAAATTTTAATTGGAAAAATTTTCGTGCATTTTTCTCTGTGCGAGAAGTAAAATCATTAAATTGTAATTCTAGTTAGAACGAATTTGGATGATAAATGCACCTTCTATCCTGTCAAGAAGTTAAAATGAGACCTCTATGTATATGCCCGATATAAAATAAATTTGCCATATCTCCATATTACGGACCTAAAATACTAGATTCCAAAATTAAGGCAAATGGGGTGAATAAGTCCAATCGGGAGATTGGGCAACAGGGAGGTAAATCGGAATGTGAAGTTATACACATCACACTTGCCACATCTATTAGTGGAATGAAATTAATCCTACATGTCCAACTTCAGGCAAATCAACTAAAAATTAATTGAGATAGATCAACAAGGAGTCAATTTGGATGGTCGGGCTATACAAGGGCTACGTTATACAAATAAAACCAACTTGGCTCACATATTTGGGGATCTAAAATACATCTTGGTTCCCGAATTTTAGACAAATAAAAAAAAAAAAAATGTTGGTGTCCAAGTGGCCAATATATCAAACTGGCCGGTATATATGAGGGCTATACCAAAATATATACGTACATAAATTTGCTAGAGGTCTTTGTTGACATAAACTACCTCTGGACATAGGTTATTGTAGACCTAAATACTCACTATCTAAATTTGAGGCAAATCGGACAAACATTGATCGGTTTATATTAGATCCAAGTACGTATGCAGAGGGTTGGACCCGGAGCCTAACCCTCTGAAATTTTTCGCACCCAAAAGAAAATGTATTGCATATCTAGGAAAATTTTGGTTGGGTCCCCCAGAAACAGAATCCTGTATACGTGGCTGATTGGACCGATAAACATCATATTCGGAGCATCTATTTGGTGCTATGTCGGTACTAAAATACATGAGTTTTATTTATCTGCCGCAGACAAAAAAAGACACTGTGCCAAATTTAAAAAAAGAAAAAGCTCCATTATTGGATGGTGTAGACAGACAGAACTTCATTAGATCATTTTAAAATTTCGTGTATCGCTATTACGATGCGTTTCAAACGAAATGACAAACGTATTATACCCGCATCCTATGGTAGAGGATATAAAATAAAAACCGTTTTATTTTTTCGCAATTTTTTGTGCTTAAAAAATACTTCTGACAAAAATTTCAGAGATATTAAATGAGAGATTCGAACGAGTTATTGAATATATTTTTATAGAATGTAATAAAAAATTGTAAATATTGAAATACTCACATTATTTGGTATTTAAATACGGCCAGAGATCCAGAAATCTCAAACATATGAAAATGAAAAACTGTCGTTTGTGTGGTATACTCAGACACAAATTTAAGGCTTATTCTTAGAAATGGTCCAACGAGGAGTCCCATCCCCCTTTTCAAAGAGGATATATTATTTATTTAGCAAAAAAGGCGTTGGGGAAAGATTGATGACCATCATCATAAAAAACAAAATTCCTGACGAATTCTGTTTTCTATCATAAAAAGAAACAACTTAATCCCTTATAACAATATTGTTGGGGGTTTCTTTATAAATTTACAAGAAAAAAAGAAGAGAAAAAATTGTAAATTTAGGATGCTTTACTCTAATCCTGATAATGAATGGATAAATATACACCCTCTTCACAGCTCATTGGAAAATCGCTATTATGAATCACATCATACACTTTGTTGCCATTTCCAAACAACTTTTGTGATATACATGAAATGCTTTTTGTGGGGCGTTAATTGCGAAATTAATAAGCATTAATGGAAAACAAATTGGTGCTATAAAAGATTGATTTTAGCGACAGGTAACAAAAGCATGGATTTTGTAAGGTTTGGGTTCTCTCTCTCTCTATTGGCTGTAGTCACCCACGCTCATAATTCACACTTAATTTGGCGTAACAAAAATATCGACATTGGAATTCATCATCAATGCAGCGAATGTGGAAAGTGATAAACCACAATTTCGTAACTAGAGAACAATGAGGATAAGGGGCAAATTGAAGTAATGAATATTTTATATTATTATTTTTTTAGGAGTTTTTTCTTTGCTAAAAAGGAGATCATTTTAAAAGAACAGCTTTTTTGTTGATACCTATAAAATCATGAATAACTTCTCTTATTTTAATAAACTCACATTTTTTTTTTTACTTTTATAAATTGAAATCTGTATAAATCTAAAGACATTTTTCTTAACTGACATTTTCTCTAACTGGTGAAAAATATTAATTATGTCTAATTAATTTCCTTGAATTTGAATACTTTTTTATCATATTGTCATTTGTAACATGGTTTAGTTTAACATTTCTAAGGCTAACCTTCTTTTTCGTTGGGTTTAAGTCTTTTTTAGTGTAGGATTGGTCCTATTGTTCAAGATCTCCAATCATTCGGAATTGACAACATAAGACGTATTTCGGGATCAATCAGACAATACGGAAATTAATATTTGCTATTTTCTCTAGCTTTCAATATAGACCACATTTAGTGGCCACAAAACAGCATGTGCGGGAATCCTGCTCCAAAGTCAACAACGGAAAGGTTTTTGCTTCGCATAGCTACTAGGGACAATTCCGGAGAAAAATCATATCGTTACCACGTCATGCCTGAACATCGACGGCAAAGGCGAATTTCTCTAAAAGGGATACACGAAAGCGCACAACCCATAAAAAATTATTTGGAAACACTCAAATGGAAAGTCTTACTCCACTCGCCGTACAGCCCAGACACTGCTCCTTCTGATTACCAATTGCTCCAACCGATGTTTTATAATATGGTTATATATAGTGTCAGTCCTTTTGTTTAGGTTCATTGAGACTATTCAGTTCATTCTGTTATCAAAGTGGTGCAATATGTTGCCCGCCGATTCTATGTTTAGCTCAATGGCGAGGGACCTTTTTTATGGAAGCGTTCCAGTGGTATGTCACTTTTCGGTGAAACCTCTTCGAGAAACTTCGAATCACTTAGAATAGCCACCAGCATTACTGAGAGGGGATATTCCACCGCTTAAAAAATATTTGGCGTTTAGTCGAAACTGTGAATGAACTCATGATCCTTTGTATACTAGGCGGGTATGCTATTGATTGCAGCACGGTGGTTCCCTGATTAGCATTTTCGTTATTATAAGGGAGCCAAAAATTGCTTCCAATTTTTTTTCGCATATAATATTTTGTCTGATGCGTCCGATAATTATTTTTGGAGCAAATTCTAAAATAGTTGAAAAAATCCCGCATTTTTCATTTGAGCTCCTAATACGAAATACATATTATGGGGTATGGGAGCTCATTTCAATAATCAAAAATTCCACCAACGTAGAATTTCATTATCTACTCTGTTCATTTTGTAAATTATTCATCGAACTGCTAAAATTCCATGAAAAAAAAAATCTTCAAATAGGAAAACTATTGAATATAACATTTTCAATAAGGCTCTTTACTTTTACTTCAACACTCATGCTGAAATATCTAGGAATTTTCTAAGACTTACACCATTTTGCACTTAAACACATCAATATGGTTGCTAGTATGCCAACGCATACTCCAGTTAAAGAGATTACTTAGAACCACAGTCATAAATGTATAAGCTCCTCCAACATCCACCACCATCGAAGTAAATCACTTTTAATTAAGGCAAAGCAATTGAAAGCAACCAATCTCTCGTTTTTTTCGATGGATCGAAGGAAAGGACAAAGTACAATATTTTATGCAAGAGCACACCTCAAACAAAAGGACGAACTCCCAGCCTCTGTTCGAAAGAAAAAAAAAAAATCACGAAGAGTACGGTGCAAACAAATAATGGTATAAATATTATCGACAATGCTGTCAAACCTCGCGTGAAAATGGGAATACACGCACACTGCTGAACTTGCAAACCCATAGTCACATATATAAATACCCCACACCCACCTTCTCTTTATCAAACCATCTTCCACCTACCACATTTTGTTGGTGTAACGGAAATATAAAGAAACGTGGAGATAAACAGCCGCAGGACTATGAACAACCAACATTATTTAGAATTGGTAAATAATAGAAATTATTTATTACTCACCCCACTCCCTGCTCTTGGAGGTCACACTCACGGCTTTGGTCTTGCCAACAAACGTCTTAACGGAAATGGAACAAATCGTTGCAAAGCCACCAATATTTCGGAGACAAAACGAAGTGCTCTGCATAAATCTATTGACTGTTTTTCCTGTCCGTCCGTCCGTCCGACCATCCATTTCACCATCTATCCATTCTGTTCGTCTTTGTCCTTTGAAGTTGTATTTGTCTTCGGTTTTAGGCATCATTAGTGACATTAAAGCAAACACCTCCCCCGCATCCATTCTCTATTGGCCCGCTCTTCGACAAAAAAGCAAAGGCACATGTTCCATTTTTTCTCAAAATGTTGGAAAAATTGTGTCGATTTGTCATTTAATGCCGCAATCTCATGACAGCAAACAACAAAACAGTGCTCAGCTATTCACCGCAAATTGTGGAAGCAAAGCAGTGGTCTTTATATGAGAAACCCCAAGTGGAGACTTTTGGGCTAACAAAATGCCGAATGGTGTCGTTGTCGTATACACTTAAAATGACAAAATATTAATTTGTTCATTTACAATGTCATTTGGAAAATTAAAAAAATTCCCCCCTCAAATGTTTGTATAACAAAAGGTAGGAGTGAGTGGAACCAAACTTGTGGATATTCTAATGAAATGTGATTCAAAATAAAGCAAATATTATATGGCCTGGATTTAACAATGGACTCGAAGTCTAAATGAGCTTGACAATAAATCGGGCTGCCAATTTAACATAACCTATGGCCTGGATAAATGGAACTCCTCTATTTTGTCCAAATTTTACTTCTATAGAAAATTTTGTGAAAATTTTATTTCTATAGAAAATTTTGTGAAATTTTTATTTCTATAGAAAATTTTGTGAAAATTTTATTTCTATAGAAAATTTTCTCAAAATTTTAATTATATAGAAAAATGTATTAAAATTTTATTACTGTAGAAAAATTTGTCATTTATTTGTTTAACTTCTTTAGAAAATTTTGTTAAAATTTGTACTTTTATAAAATAGTTTGTCCAAATTTTACTTCTATAGAAAACTTCTTTAGAAAATTTTGTTAAAATTTGTACTTTGATAAAATAGTTTGTCCAAATTTTACTTCTAGAGAAAATGTTGTCAAAATTTTATTTCTATAGAAAATGTTATCAAAATGTTTATATCTTTAAGAATTTTTGTAAAAATGTCTACTTCTGTAAAATATGTTGTCCATATTTTACTTCTATAGAACATTTTGTCAAAATTTTATTTCTATAGAAGATTTTCTAAAAATGTTATTTCTATAGAAAATTTTCTCAAAATTTTATTTCTAAAGAAAAGTTTACCAAAATTTAACTTCTTTAGAAAATTTTGTCAAAATTTTACTTCTATAGAAAATGTTGTCAACGTTTTATTTCTATAGAAGATTTTGGGAAAATTTTATTTCTATAGAAAAATTTATCAAAATTTTATTTCTGTAGAAAAATTTCTCAAAATTTTATTTCTGTTGAAAATTGTACCAAAGTTTAACTTCTTTAGAAAATTTTCTTAAAATGTGTACTTTTATAAAATAGTTTGTCCAAATTTTACTTTTAGAGAAAAGTTGTCAAAATTTTATTTCTATAGAAAAGTTTGTGAAAATTTTATTTCTATAGAAAATTTTCTCAAAAATTTAATTATATACAAAAATGTATCAAAATTTTATTACTGTAGAAAAATTTGTCATTTGTTTGTTTAATTTCTTTAGAAAATGTTGTTAAAATTTGTACTTTTATTTGTCCAAATTTTACTTCTATAGAAAATGTTGTCAACGTTTTATTTCTATAGAAGATTTTGGGAAAATTTTATTTCTATAGAAAAACTTATCAAAACTGTATTTCTGTAGAAAAATTTCTCAAAATTTTATTTCTGTTGAAAATTGTACCAAAGTTTAACTTCTTTAGAAAATTTTCTTAAAATTTGTACTTTTATAAAATAGTTTGTCCAAATTTTACTTCTATAAAATGTTGTCAAAATTTTATTTCTATAGAAAATGCTATCAAAATTTTTACATCTTTAAGAACTCTTGTAAAAATGTCTAATTCTGTTAAATATGTTGTCCATATTTTACTTCTATAGAACATTTTGTCAAAATTTTATTTCTATAGAAGATTTTCAAAAATTTTATTTCTATAGAAAATTTCTCAAAATTTTATTTCTAAAGAAAAGTTTACCAAAATTTAACTTCCTTAGAAAATTTTGTCAAATTTTTTACTTTTATAAAATAGTTTGTCCAAATTTTACTTCTATAGAAAATGTTGTCAACGTTTTATTTCTATAGAAGATTTTGGGAAAATTTTATTTCTATAGAAAAGTTTATCAAAATTTTATTTCTGTTGAAAATTGTACCAAAGTTTAATTTTGTTAAAATTTGTACTTTTATAAAATAGATTGTCCAAATTTTACTTCTAGAGAAAATGTTGTCAACATTTTATTTCTATAGAAAATGTTATAAAATTTTTTACATCTTTAAGAACTTTTGTAAAAATGTCTACTTCTGTTAAATATGTTGTCCATATTTTACTTCTATAGAAGATTTTTTCAAAATTTTATTTCTATAGAAGATTTTTTCAAAATTTTAAATTTTTTCAAAATTTTATTTCTATAGAAGATTTTCTCAAAATATTATTTCTATAGGAAATTTTGTCAAAATTTTAATTCTATTGACAATTTTTAGAAAATTTTATGTCTATAGAAATCTGAAGTACCTCTTAGTTGGAGAGCAATATTTTGTAAAATCTACAGAAACCTCAAGAATTCTACCAATCTACCAAATAGAAAAAATCTACCATTTTTGGTAGAATTCAACAAACTGTGGCAACCGTGACTATCATCCAAATTGAGTCCCTCTCTGAAGCGTTTTTAGTGTGCAGGGGTGCGTATGGTTTATTTTCTTTGAGTCAATAACACACATACGCCACAGTGAACTACCACTTTTGCTAACAGTCGATTAACTTTTCAATGAAGATAACTGTTTATTTTCCTACTAACTCTGTGTTTTTAGCTACTTTAAGAGTAATGATGTTTTGACGAATTTTGTGTGATGGCATGACGAAAAATAGTTTAAATTGACAATTTTAAACAAAAAAAAAAAGTGGGCACCACTCTCCTTGGAAAATATCTTTGGAAGCGTCTTCCATGATGTGATTTAAATAAAAATGTTGTTCATTTTTTCTTCGACGAATGGAAAAATCCCTAATATTTTTAAATGGCAGTAAATTTTCCCTGGACTAAACCAATTGTCTTAAATTCGTCTCACCAAAAAAACCCTCTCCCAACCATGAATTTAATTTCCTCCATTTATTCCATATTCCAGAATAAATGTTTGTCATTTCCTTAAGTATTTGGTCATATTTGTTGATGATATCATTGGGAGAAATTGCATACTTCATGGACTTTGAGATATCATATTTCAATCTAGAAATTATATCTATTTCCTTATCTCAAGTCTACTACTCCACGTGCTATGTAGCTTTTATGGGACATTGTGTACATTTCGTTGCCAATGAAATGTGGCCAGAGATAGTAGTGAATTGCGTTGCCTTTGGAATGCGTTGGTCACATCTGTTTTAGTCTCGTTTATAGTGCGGAATGAGCATCGCTAGATGTTAGCTTTGTCTTTGTCCATTGTCTAGAGCTACATGACTGCCCTGTTTATCTTTACAAATTAATCTTAATTCCATTTGAGAAAGAAACAAAACAAAAAACACAAAACCTTTTAAATGGGACATTTTTGGTGTAAAGTGCTTCAGTTTAGTTTTTGAAATTTTTGCACGCACACATCGTTTAAGTGTGACTAAGCCAGAAATAATTTAAAACTTCAATTTTTGGAGTTGATATATAGACAAAAGGAAAGTAAGGATAACTTTTGACTATGTTGGCTCTTCTTACTATCTGAATACATAAATACAATATAATAAAGACCTTTAGGTTTCGTCACGTTTGCTGAGATATTCACTTTCACTCTCTGTTGAAATATTTTGTACTGTCGCTTTAGAATGTATTACAAATGTCATTACTTTGTCTTCATGGTGGGCAACAATACTGTGGACAAAAAGTAAAACGATTTTGCCTGCAAAATAGGAAAATCTTTATTTATTATTCTAAAACAATCGTAACCTCTTCAAAGGAAATTAGTCTTGGGAAAAATCGTTCACCGTAGTGATTCGGGCTTATCGTTCCTTTTGTAGAAAGGAACTAGTTCCATTAAATCGTTCCTTCGTTCCATCTCGTTCTAATAATTCGTACCTGTTTTAATATTTGCCATCACTGTCGTCTACTACCATCAGAGGAACTAGAGACTTTTTATCGTTCATTCGTTCCACTTTTTTTTTATAAACTCAGTGATTCAACTGTTGACTCTCTTTCACAAGGAAGTACTGGAAGAACAAGAAGCTCGTTTGTACGAAGAAATACAAAAGTTTGGATTAATATTCCGTATTCGATTTTTTTTGTAAAGCTAATTATATTTTTTTATTAAATGCATCATAAATGGTCCTTTTCACATTTGTTTTCTCTCTAACCTTCTCTCAGAGAGTGTCTGCATATGATGGTGTCAAACGCCTGACCAAAGTAAAATGAGACATTAAATAATAAAAGAACTATAGAAACTAAAGTGACGGAACTTGTACCGGTCGTTCCATTTGGTGAATCGTTCATTGGAACTAGTTCGTTCCGGAACGACACAAGACTAAAGGAAATTCTTCCCTATGTACCCAATACTCTGAATATGCCAAATACACCCTTTCAGGTAGAGTCATAAATACCGTTTTCGATTCGATTCGATCTCCTCAATTGACTCGAAACATGTTTCCCCCAATAGTTTCTTGAATTTTGAGGAATAAGCAGAAATCACATGGAACCAAATAAGGCAAAAAGAAGAGTTCCGGAGCGATATATCTTGAAATTGTTGGCGAATAGGACATTTAATAAATTTATTTTTTTTTCGTCTTGTGTCGTCGTGAAAAACAAAGACCTTCTTGTTAATCGCACCAGTAAATTACAAAAAAAATTAAAATACATCACCTATTTGCCATTTTTGATCCAAAATCTAAAAGTCATTAGATCGATATAGTTGTCAATGATTTTTTTTAGCATAATTTTAACAACGGATTTTTGTCTGAGTATCAATATATTGCTTCAGGTATAAGTGTGACTCCATTTTCCTATACCACGCATTATGGTTTTAACCCGAAGGACTAAAATTTGTCGTCTTCATGATTTGATTGCAATAGGCCAATATTTTTACAATTTCCAACTAAATTAATATAAATCTAAATTTCCCCCTCACTGTATCCTTGAAGTCCTTTGGAGTTGTACAAAACAATATCACATTCTGTTGATGTAGGTGTATGTCTTAAATTGCTGGTGCTACTACATCAAATCAATCTAATCTTTGAAAACCATTTCAATATTTATTTTGTCTGTGTCTGTTGAAATTAAATCTTTCGTTTCATTTTGTGATTTTCAATCTGGAAAATGTTTGCATATCTAATCCGTATAAAGTGACCTGAACTTGAGTGAGTGAATTCAAGCGTAACACAGAAAGATTTATTATTTAGTATATGTATGTGTTTCCAAAGCAATTATTTAAAACTTTTTGCGTTGAAGAGAAAAGTAAAGACCTCTCGATGCTTGCTTCAAATAACAGAATTTTTATATTTGAACATTCTTGTCTTCATCCATAGAGTAAGCATTTTAATTTGGTATGAATTTTTTTGTTTTCGTTTTTCGTTCATACATTTGTCCTGGCAAAATTGTTGTTTATTTTCTAAGGACTGGGTAGGATTCCTTTGAAATTTTTTCTTTGAAACTTTTAAATGAAATTTAATCCTTGAAATATCATATGAAGTAATTAATGCTCTCTCAAACCAACTGACCATATAACCGCATAGCATTACACGCACACACAAACAAAAAGCCTCTCATTTGATCGCACACAAAAAAACGAAAAACTACTACAACTTGTGCAACATCAGCTGCATATCGGCCATTATAAAGACCAACCAACGAACCAAGTTTATTAAACAAAAGTTGTGGCAAGTTGCAACAATGAAAGGTAGCATCAGCAGGAGCCCACCACTCACTGTCTGCTAATGCACAAAGCTGGTCAGAATGTTCGACCTAGTACGGCTGCTATCAGGATTTTTAAGTGAATTAACAACGCAATATAAAGCTGCCTCAGCAACAACAACGATAACAATAGCAACGATAGGCAAACATGGGAAAAACATCGTAAAACAAACAAGGGGGATTTTATTATGTGTACCTTTAATGGGGAGACATGGGGGAAGGATAAAGTTTTAGTCTTTACTTAATTGGTTATGTCTATTAAGATAACGTCTTTTTTCTTTTTTTTTTTGTTCATACCTATAGACTTTGACAAAGTTGGTAATTCTGCGGTAGCATAAATGTTAATATTTTGAAATTCTGATATACACATATTTTGACGTTTTTGATATTAAATTATTCCAAGTTAATACAAAATTCGAGTAGTGCTAATCGTATATGCCACGATTGTCCCATAGAGTTTAGGGTTAGGCTAGGTATAGAGGCAGCAGACTAACTGAGACTTAGTCCATAACATAACAGGAACTTCCATAGTTCACACGAAGATTTTTTTTCATTCAATCACATTGATCGAATTAATCTTTTAATTGAAATGTCTTCAATCACGAAAATGACAGTATCAGTCACCGTTTTAATTGGACAAATTTCAGTTATTTTTTAATTGATTCAATTAAAATTTTAATTGATGTTTATTGCAAAACTCAATTGATTTTTTAATAAAAAAAATTCTATTACTTTCTGAATCGACTTAGTGTTTTTAGTTTCATAAACAATAGATTGTATGAAATAAATTTTTAATTAAAAAAAAAATGCCATCAATTTTTATACCCTCCACCATAGGATGGGGGTATATTAACTTTGTCATTCCCGTTTGTAACACATAGAAATATTAGTCTAACTCATAGAGTATATATATTTTTGTGGTCCTGGTGAAATTCTGAGTCGACCTAGCGATGTCCGTCGGTCTGTTGAAATCACGATAACTTCCGAATGAAAAAAGCTATCGACTTGAAACTTGGCACAAGTAGTTGAGATTGATGTGAGTCGGATGGTATTGCAAATAGGCTATATGGAACCACCTTTATGTATATCCTTCATATAAACCGGTCCCCAAATTTGGCTTACGGAGCCTTTTGGAGGAGCAAATTTCATCCGATTCAGCTGAAATGTTGTATATTTTGTTAGTATTACTGGCCATAACAACCATGCCATAGTCCATATCCATAATTATATATAGCCCCTATATAAACCGATCCTTAGCTTTGACCTCCGGAGCTTCTTGGAGGAGCAAATTTCATCCGATGTGGTTGAAATTTTGTACGTTAAAAATAAATTGAATTTAGCATAAATTTAAGATGGTTTTTTCTTCATGCAGGTTTTCTCATTATTCCGTATGACCGAACGGTACGGAATATTGCAGGTACGGAATATTGAAGTACTTTAAAGAACGACTGGCTAAAAATAGTCTGTTCATTCTCTAATTCTGAAAGCAATACCATCACAAATTTTTATTTAACAAATGTTCGATGTCCTTACCAACTCTTTGGACATACAAGAATGCTTTTCCAGAGATGCGTTTATTTTTCACGTTATAAGAAGTTCTTGTGATCAATCTGTTATTATACAGTTTAAATTTTCTTAATTTTACTGGGTATATAAAAATAGTAAGGACAAGTAAACACTTGCGAATTTCAAAAATTTGTTGAAATTTTCCAGCGAATTTAAGCTGGTATTTGCGCAGTGATTAAAATCAAAACAGTACAGAATTATTTACCTTTTCAGTTTTTCTTACTTTATAGCACGTCCAACATTATTTGTTAGACTTCTCAACTCATCTTGTACCGTTCAACTATTTAATATATATTTAGGATAGTCAGTCCACTTTTATACTGATATCATCATCATCCATTTCATGTTTATGGCACTTTTCATAGGATTCGTACGAAACCTAGTACAAGTCACATAAAACTTTAAACCTTATTTTATTATTTTTTATAATACGTGCTCTAAATTATTTTCCATGAACTTATGACTGGATTTTTGCTCAAATTTCCATTCAATTTTTAAATTTGTGATATTGATATTTAATCAATTCCATAAAGCATTCTCAGTCGCTTTCACATATTTGCAACTACGTTTTAAATATATTGTAATAAATACGCACTACAATGTGAACGTCTGTAGTTTTTCTATAAAATTTTGTTTTATTTGCAATATTTCGTAATAAAACCTCGTTCCTTAGTTTTAATCTTTTACACTTTGGAAATGATTTATTTTTCAATGTGGTCAATTTTTTTTTTTTTTATTTGAAATGCAAGTGTTAAAGTTAAGGAATGCAGCCCCTTTTACCATTAGCTTACACATTTATTACTATTTTTATACCCTGCGCCACACTGTGAAACAGGGTATTATAAGTTAG
Source organism: Haematobia irritans (assembly GCF_050003625.1). Taxonomy (NCBI): domain Eukaryota; kingdom Metazoa; phylum Arthropoda; class Insecta; order Diptera; family Muscidae; genus Haematobia; species Haematobia irritans. The sequence continues at coordinate 228,700,557 of NC_134399.1, forward strand.
TGCATATGTTTGTAACACCCAGAAGGAGACGGGATAGACACATGGTGTCTTTGGCAATAATGCTCAGGGTGGGTCCCTGACTCAGGGACCCTGAGTCGATATAAGCATGTCCGTCTGTCCGTCCGTCTGCCTGTGAACACATTTTTGTGATCAAAGTCTAAGTCGGAATTTAAGTCCAATCGCCTTCAAATTTGGCACATGTTCCTACTTTGGGTCAGAATAGAACCCTATTGATTTTGGAAGAAATCGGTTCTGATTTTGATATAGCTCCCATATATATCTTTCGCCCGATATGCACTAATATGGACCCAGCAGCCAGAGTTTTGTACCGATTTGCTTGAAATTTTGTACAAACATAACACTTAGTCGTATGGTCATGTGTGCAAAATTTGGTTGAAATCGGTTCAGATTTAGATATAGCTCCCATATATATTTTTCGCCCGATATGGACTTATATGGCCCCTGAAGCCAGAGTTTTGGCCCAATTTGGTTGAAATTTTGACTTAGGATTAAACTTAGTAGTATAGTCATGTGTGCCAAATTTGATTGAAATCGGTTCAGATTTAGATATAGCTCCCATATATATCTTTCGCCCGATATGGACTAATGTGGTCCTAAAAGCCAGAGTTTTAGCCCAATATGGTTGAAATTTTGGTCAGGGAGTAGATTTAGCATTGGAGCTATGCGTGCCAAATTTGGTTTAAATCGATTCAGATTTAGATATAGTTCCCATATATATCTTTCGCCCGATATGCACTTATATGGACCCAGAAGCCAGAGTTTTATCCCGATTAGCTTGAAATTTTGCACAAGGAGTACAATTGGTAGTATAGTCATGTGTGCCAAATTTGATTGAAATCGGTTCAGATTTAGATATAGCTTCCATATATATTTTTCGCCCGATATGGACTTATATGGCCCCAGAAGTCAGAGTTTTGGCCCAATTTGGTTGAAATTTTGACTTAGGAGTACAATTAGTAATATAGTCATGTGTGCCAAATTTGATTGAAATCGGTGCAGATTTAGATATAGCTCCCATATATATGTTTTTCTGATTTCGACAAAAATGGTCAAAATACCAACATTTGCCTTGTAAAAATGACTCTAATTTTCCTAAACTTCTAATACATATATATCGAGCGATAAATCATAAATAAACTTTTGCGAAGTTTCCTTAAAACTGCTTCAGATTTGAATGTTTCCCATATTTTTTTACTAAAAGTGTGTTCCACCCTAGTGCGTTAGCCAACTTAAATTTTGAGTCTATAGATTTTGTAAAAGCCTATCAAATTCTGTCCAAATCGAGTGATATTTAAATGTATGTATTTGGGACAAAACTTTATATATAGCACCCAACACATTTGACGGATGTGATATGGTATCGAAAATTTAGATCTACAAAGTGGTGCAGGGTATAATATAGTCGGCCACGCCCGTCTTTAGACTTTCCTTACTTGTTTCTTTTGGAAAACTAGTCCAATATTGATAACTTTAGTTGTTAGTTTTGTGTAAGCTGATATCAAGCAAACTCAACAAAATTGCCCGAATATGATGTTACATTTAAGTGTTTGCCATACTTCCTTTAGTTTTGCCACACATACATCCTGTATCCTCATCTCTATAACAAATACTATCCTTCAGTGGATTGAAATCTAACAAAATACACAATACAAGTTATGTAAGACGATAAGTAAAGTAAAGAAATTGATAAGAGTTTTCCAAGTTAATTAATTTTAGAATTTTTCCTCGACTCGAAGAAAAAGAGGAAGTAGAAGCAGCAAAAGCAAAACCGAACTGAAGAAGCAGAAAAAAATTCTATCTATGCATTTTTGTGTTGTTAGAATGCATCAGATGTGAGCAATATAATGAAACTGTTTGAAAGGACCGATGAAATATAACCAGAGCTTAGCTTCCGTCCTTCCTTGACACAAACACACACACACACACATAACAGACTATCGAAGGGCCAAAGGGAAATGAGTTAAATGTTTGATAATGCAATTAAGTCAGTGAAGTGTTGAAACTAACTGCCACAGTACCCTGGTTGTTCAATTCTTTAGATTCTATTCAAATTGCTTATCTTCGAAAGCAGTGAAGAAGATAACCAATTTGCCTTATACACAGAATTGGTAGAAATTGAATCTGTGCTTTCAGCAAAGCAATCGATTAGAATGTCAAAGAGAATTTGACAGTACAAGACAGTAAGGATTTGACACCCTTTCACAGCTATCGAAATGAATGTCAGATGAAACTAAAAGAAAATGTTGAAAATTATTGAATAGTCATAATATTCTTGGAAAAAATATGTCTGCATTTCAACTTCTAAAAACAATGTTGATTTATTATACATGCAAATTTAGGCTAGATCGGAATAAACGTCGTAAACGTCACATACACATCGTAAATGTAGAAACAGTAGCAAACGTCGCAAACTCAAAATATTTCAGTCCCTTTACCTAGGCAGCGAATAATATCCAAGAAGTTTCAATTCTCACGAATGTTCATAAAATTATTAACGATTTTAAAAACTTGAGAATAGAGTTTTTTCAATTAGATACTCCAAGACAAAATTACTATGAACTACTCCATGGTGCTGTAAGCATTCCAGAGACGAATGAAGTGAATAACAAATTGGCATTGGGAAACAAAATTTCGTCGCCTTAAATGGGTTTAAACAATCTCCCTCTTACAGATATTTTGTTGAGGAATATGTGTACACATCAAAATGTATCCATATGAATAAGTGTAGATAAGTATATAGTAGTAAATACATATATTCTTACTTCATATATTTACTCTATTATACAGTGTTAAGGTTTATACATAGCGTTTAGCGTTTGAAGCTTATGTGGTAGAAAAGTGGCCACATGTATATGACAATGGCAAAAAAATACACTCACACTCATTGGTACTTGTATATGTATGTATGTATGTAGGTTTCAATGTGTGCATACTCAGCATACAAGTATTTGTCAAATTTAATCATGTGTGTTATCACATTGGCAAAATGTATTATTTCCATATTGGTTGTTATACCAAATCGCCCCCTTTCACCCCTCTATCGATATTCCAACAGACGCTTGTAATCTTGATTTCATTGTAGCTCTTAAATTTACTCAAGTGTTGCAAATGCCAATATCATCAAAAATCAATAGAGGACTTTAAGTAGTCCTCAAAAATTTCCAAAACAAAAGCAGACATTTTGCCATGAGCCACTCCACAGGCTCTTTAAATATTTAAACATTTAAATTGGCAACTGTCATTAATTGATTTATGCATAGCTAAGAGTACAGTGGCTGTCGTATAATTAGGGACAGTTTTATAAGATATACGACTTACGGATATTATGATTATTATACTTTCTATATAGATAACGTAAGCATTACGTATATGGACTTTTGATTAAGTTAAAATTTTTGGACACTATAGCGATATTCCTCTTCCCGCATGAGATAATCACAGTAATCAATTATGTAGCTGATGTCCAGAAATTTGGTAGCATTTGTTTTGTTGTCGAGTTCGAAAATGGATTATATCGGTGCAGTTTCTAACATAGCCACCCATATGGACCGATAACAATTAAGGTGTCCTTAACCGCAATTTAGAAATTCTTTATAAATATATATAAATCTATTAATCTAAAAGTCCAATATTAATATAATTTCCGAATAAAATAATGGTATTTAATGTAAAAGAGACTAATAGACAAAGCGTATATTAATGAAAATGTAGTTGAAATTAATAATGGATGTTAAAATATTAAGTTTATAATGTAATCGAATGGTGCAATAAATATCGAGCTTATACAAAACGGAATGCAACGAAAAATGGACTCACCTCCCAATCCCTCGAAGTCATCTGGCCAGTTGACGGACGGATTTGGGTTGTGTTCATCTGAATAATAATTAACAATGGTATAGAGCTCGATGGATATAAATGGATAGAGTAAATATTAGATAAATATGGTAGTGTAACTTAAGATCTAAAACTTCTCATCTTGAAACGATCCGATAGAAAAATAAGGTAGAAGAAATCCACACGTGAAGATTGCTCGCAATGTTAAGGACACATTAGACGTAGTGCAGGACTTCTCCACGAGGTATGGGATAAATTTAGCTCATCCAAATTCGTATATAAAGGCAATTTATTTTCAATTTTCGCCAACGTTTCCGGCTTCTTTATACTTTTCCTCAATATTTTCTAATTTCTTCAAGAAAAATTCTTCTTATTATATTCTTATCAATTTACAAATATTAATTCTTTCTAGATTGTACTATCGAAAAGCAATAGGAAATTTCAGATTATTTAGAGACATTCTTATTGCGATTTAATTTCTAATAAACAGTGCAACATTTATGAAATTGGTTGGTTGCACTTTACAAAGGACTTATGATCTCTAACAAAATTTTTGTATGAATTATCATTAGCATTACTTCTAAAGTGAAATATATCCATGAATATATAATGAATCAAATAAAAACAAATCAATTTCAGAATCCTTAAGACATATTTCGATTTTTTTTTATTTTTTGCCATTAACAACTTTGTTATCCTTCTCTCCATTTGCTAGACAAACACTTGCTTGTTTACAACTTACTTTTATTTTTTTGATGGCATCACAGGCCAATGCTCTGTGTTTGGTCCATTGTCCTGATGGCCATAAGTCAGTGCACCCCGAATAAAATACTTTTAATTGTTGTTCTGATGGAATTGTTGTGGCATCGAAACTTGAATCTATCGAGAGGAGACATAAGGACGCCCTTCATTGTTATTTGCAGTTTCTTCTTTTTTTTTTGTTGAGTATTTCTCTTTTGTACTATTTATTTCATTCAAAGTTTTCAGTCTTGTATGTATGTTAAGCTTTACCATAGGCATCTTATTTTCCAAACTTTGCTGGTTTTGCGTTCAGCTGGTTTTGTTTGTTTGAGAAAAATGAAAACGAAGAAGAAGAAGAAGAAAAAACAAATACATGTCAGAAGGACATTCGATACTTAAATAAATGTCTTTCATTAAGTGTGTCTGGGAGTATAATGTGTTCGTGTGTGTGTATGTGTGTGCAACCACCCATATACATTGACACTTGTTCAAGAACATGAGTATATATTTACAGCAAAATACGATCAAGTAAACAGTTATGGGGTATTCTTAATAGTTCGTTCAAATAAACATACACACACAAGCTCACAAAGACCTTGCATAAACACATCCACTCATACATACACATGATTTGTCCTAATGCCAAACTATGCTCAAAAATCAATTTGCTAAGTAAAGCAAATATCCAAAGTATCTGTAATCCTTAGGCATAAGATGAAAGCCATGACCGCTAGGGTTCTTTTCAATTTATAATGACAGTATGGGAAATCTTCACCATTTACTGCTCCTTTGGTTAAACTGCTGGATCACCGAATCCTAGATTTGTGTGCTAGATATGAAATAGGAAAACTCATATGGATTTTTTTTTAACAAATTAGCTAAAATCATTTTTGACAGAGCTATAGTATACCACTACATTGATGGTGTTTAGTGTATTTCAGAGACAGTGTAGAATAATACTTTTGCTGAAAATCACAAACAGTCGACTTTGAAAAAATAAAAATATAACTGTTTTTTTTTTTTATCTCAGCTTAATGCCATGCATTGACTAAACTACAAGTGTAGCTTAACCAACAGAGGAAAAGTATGCTTGTCAAATTTATTTGGGCAAAGCCCTATAGACTGCAAGATGGTTGGATGTACAGCTGTTTCGGAATTACCACATTCCTCATCAGCATCCTCTACTTGCAGCAAAACTATCAACCAATTATCAGAATAAATTCACTCAACCCAAAGTGAACTACACTTGAACCTCCCGAAAAAGGGTTTGATAGTCGGCTACTGCCTAAACAAATTTGCCAGCATATCTCTTTTCCTTTGCCAAACTCAAATCATCGATTTGAATGTATTTGGATGTGTTTGTTTTTGAGCGTGCTTCCTCTATCTTGATAGTTTTGCTGCAAGTAGAGGATGCTGATGAGGAATGTGGTAATTCCGAAACAGCTGTACATCCAACCATCTTGCAGTCTATAGGGCTTTGTCCAAATAAATTTGACGAGCATACTTTTCCTCTGTTGGTTAAGCTACACTTGTAGTTTAGTCAATGCATGGCTTTAAGCTGAGATCAAAAAAACAACAATAACGATTGAAGAGAAGCCAACAATAACAAACAAAACGAATAAAAATATAACTGAAAATGCCGTTTCCGATTTTCTTCATCTCCATCACTGTAAAAACTACATATTCAAACTATTATTCACATTGTATACTGTATTTCAAACGATTTTTAACCCAGCAAAAACTGGGTAAGCACTAGTGATTCTTTCAGTAATACCTGTAATCAAAATCATATCTTGAGGTCCGGGATCGGCTCTACGGTGGGTATCGTTAATAGTAGCGATAAGTAATGCCAAATTACATTTCAGAACAAAAAAAATTGGCAATAAAATATACCTTTGTGCACTTGATGAAAATCAACTTTTTATGTATTTTGAGCTGCTGAATTCGAAAAAAAATGTTTAAAATTTTTTTATGGAACAGTTTTTGAGATATCCCTTTATTTTTAAATTTTCCCTCTTTTTTCACTAAACACAAAATATCTCGAGTTAGAAATGTCCGATTATAACGTTGTTGGCACTTAAATGAAAGGTAATAAGATGACGAGTAATCGTGTGATAAGTTAAGTGGTTCAAATGTCAATGCGAAAATTCAAAATTTTCAAAAAAATCGTATTTTACAATGGACCTTTACCGCCAGAAAAGTATAAACCATTTAATTTTTTTCTCTTCATGGTCGTATAGACGATACTCTAACGTAAGTAATAAGACCAACTAGAAAAAAAAACGACCGCAAAATGACAAAGTTATAAGCGGAAAAGGTCCATTGTAAAATACGATTAACTCCAACTTAAGATCCAATTACCCACGATTACCTACAACGTAATAATACACCTATTATTATGATTTTTTTTTTTGTAAACTATTGTAATAAGAGATTGATTTCTTTAATATGTTGTCCAATGAATAAAAATAAATTTTAAAATCCGAAATAATACTCTTCTCCTCAGTTTGGATAATATAAAGGGTGGTTAAAATTTGATTTTGAATAAAACACAAATTATTAAGGAAACTATTGTAATTTTATTATGATATATTGGTATTACTCAATTATGTACGGAACCAAATATCGGCCAAATGGGCGCCGCGACCTCGGTGGCACACCTTCATCCGATGGTCCAAATTTTCGATGACGCTGAGCCATAATGGAGGTTATGTGCCGTTAATGTGCCGAATTATTTCATCCTTTAGCTCTTGAATTGTTGCTGGCTTATCGACGTACACCTTTTCTTTCAAATAACCCCAAAGAAAAAAGTCCAACGGTCTCAAATCACATGATCTTGGCGGCCAATTGACATCGCCATTACGTGAGATAACACGGCCATTGAATTTGTTGCGCAAAAGAGCCATTGTTTCGTTAGCTGTGTGGCAAGTGGCACCGTTCTGCTGAAACCACATATCGTCCACATCCATATCTTCCAATTCGGGCCATAAGAAGTTCGTTATCATCTCACGATAGCAAACAACATTCACAGTAACTGCTTGACCGGCCTCATTTTGGGAAAAATACGGGCCGATGATGTCGCCAGCCCATAAACCGCACCAAACAGTCACTCTTTGTGGGTGCATTGGTTTTTCGACAATCACTCTTTGATTCTCATTCGCCCAAATGCGGCAATTCTATTTATTGACAAATCCACTGAGGTGAAAATGTACCTCATTACTGAAGATCATTTTCTTCGAAAATTGATCATCCACTGTTGCCATTTCTTGGAACCATTTAACACGTTGTTGGATTGTGTATCTCTCCATGGTTCAAATTGAGTAAGTCTGAAATAGAGAAATGTCAAATAAAATTCGGAAAAAACTTGGCGTTTAGGTGGGGTTCACATTCAACATCGGCCCTTACAATTTAACCACCCTTCAAAAAGGCTTCATGTTCCTAACAGTTGCCCATAAAATGGTTTTAAGCAGAACACAGACACAATAATGTATTCAGATTTTCCAAATACTTGAAATTGAATAATATTTTAAAAGACATTTAAAATTCTACTAATAAACGAACGGCGTTCAATTACGACTGAAACATTTAGAGAAGCATTAAAACACTCAGACAGCAATGGATTATCCCGTCTAAGTAGATAATCAGCACGACAAGTTTATCTTATGAAAAACTTTCCTTAGCAACAAAGGATTTTTCTATAACCAGAAAATTAAAATATTTCATCTACCGTAATTTTATCGTCTCAAATTTATTATGTGCCGAATATTAGGCAAACCGAATACTCACAGCCGAATATTTAACCCAACTTATTTATGAAATAAATTGCTAGGCTAACATTATAACAATTTTGTGTGACTGTGTTTGTAGCTCTAACCGTATGTGTTTACATGAACTCTGGTCGTCTCTTCCACTTTGACCCAGAATCACAATCACAATCTCTCACACACACATACACAATTCTGCTCGTAGGCATAGGCAAAGGCTGAAATACAACACATCTGTCTTTGGAATAATAATACCTTAAGGTCTTGATTTACACAAGCCTAAATGAAATTGACACTAGGTCATCATCAGAAACTCTTTAATCAACACCTAAATCAATTATAATCAATCAGGACGGCCAACACGCAATCATGGTACATGGCTGCAAAACATATTTTTCCAAATAAGTGAAAACAGTAATCCTGCTGCTTTTAAGTCCTAGTTTCGCATGCTCTTACTTACACTCGATAGCCATCTTAAAGGATTTCTAAGGAGGAGAGTTTGTGCGTGCATGTGTGTGTGTATTAGTTTGTGTTGATACCATTCATCGACAATGTCTTTACCAATGCTGATGCTGCTGCTGCTTCTGATCTGACGCTGTTGCAAGTTTGTTGTGCATTTCATGAGATGAGGAAGGATGGCAAGTGTATGATTTTCCTCTTAAGGAGATATTAAAAACTAAAACTACCGTTAAAACTTGGTTTCTAAAAAATTTTAATTACAAAAGTTTCTTTCGCTTCTATGCGTCTTGGAGTGCCCTTTTTGTATAAGTGTGTATGAATATATGTGATATCCTTTAAGAGTTTATGAGAAGAAAATTGCAATGAAAATGGCATCGTGCACGAAAAAAAACACAACGAACGAAAAAAATCTTCGAATAACAAACGACACAGTTGCATCCATGGCGACAGTAGCACATCTGCGACTGCTATTCATTACACCCATAAGGTATATCTGTGCCCCGACATACATTGCTTTCATAAACTTCTTATGCCCGCATTTGGAGTGGTAGAGTAAATGTGCACAGTGATTAAAAAAAAAATATTTTTATACCCACCACCATAGAATGGTGATGGTGGTATAATAAGTTTGTCATTCCGTATGTAACACATCCAAATATCGACTTCCGACTATATAAAGTATATATATTCTTGATCAAGGAGAAATTCTAAGACGATATAAGCATATCCGTCTGTCTGTTTTTCTGTTGTAATCACGCTACAGCCTTCAATAATTGCGCTATCGTCCTGAAATTTGGCACAGATTCGTTTTTTGGTTGCAGGCAGGTCAAGTTCGAAGATGGGCTATATCGGTTCAAGTTTTGATATAGTCCCCATATAAACCGATTTCTCCATTTGGGGTCTTGGGCTTATAAAGAACGTATTTTTTGTCCAATTAGCCTCAAATTGAAAATCTAGAGGTATTTTCGGACCATAAAGATGTGTGTCGAAAATAGTCCATATCGGTCCATGTTTTGGTATAGTCGCCATATAGACTCCGATCTCCCGATTTTTATTCTTTGGCTTCTATAAACTGTATTTATTACCCGATTTGCCAGAAATTGGAAATCTAGAGGTATTTTGGGACCCCAAATATGTCTGCCGAAATTGAGGTGTATCGGTCCATTAGACCGATCTCCCGACTTTATTTCTTAGGCTTCTAGAATCCGTAGTTTTTATCCAAATTGCCGGAAATTAGAAATATAGACGTATCGTAGGACCATAAAGAGGTGTGTCGAAAATGGTCCGTATCGGTCCATGTTTTGATATATCCCCTATATAGACTGAAATTCTAAAGGTATTTGAGGAACATTAAGAGGTGGTGGGTATTGGTCCATGTTTTGGTATAGGCCCCATATAGACCTAACTCCCGAATTTATTTCTAGGACTTCAAATCAAAAACTCAAACAAAATTGGTTCTCATAAATCCAGAATCTGAACTGGTCTTCAAAGGAAGAATCTTTAATTTTTTTCTTCGGGAAGCGTACTGGTTGAACTGATTTGCTTAGGAGAAAATTTGTCATCGAACCCCCTAAAATGCTATATATTATCAAGTAACCCGCTACGACGATGAGTTTTCAAAGTAAACTCTTCATGGTGGTGGGTATTTAAGATTGGGCCAGGCCGAACTTACTTCTGTGTATACTTGTTTTTGTTAACTATTTAATAATAAAATTTTAATATTTAAAATTAAAAAATAATAAAAATTACGGATCGTACTTTACCAGGGCTTGTACTATGGAATGAATCCCATCAATGTAAATGTATCTCTTCAATAATAAACCCCTGCTAAAGAGGCCGATCCCCTCAATATATTATAAGTGAGGGTTAGGCAGATACATATAAAGGGTGATTCTTTTGAGGTTAGGATTTTCATGCATTAGTATTTGACAGATCACGTGGGATTTCAGACATGGTGTCAAAGAGAAAGATGCTCAGTATGCTTTGACATTTCATCATGAATAGACTTACTAACGAGCAACGCTTGCAAATCATTGAATTTTATTACCAAAATCAGTGTTCGGTTCGAAATGTGTTTATCGACAAATTTTGTTCAGCGATGAGGCTCATTTCTGGTTGAATGGCTACGTAAGCCGTTCAAGAACTGCCCATGCATCCCGAAAAATGCACTGTTTGGTGTGGTTTGTACGCTGGTGGAATCATTGGACCGTATTTTTTCAAAGATGCTGTTGGACGCAACGTTACGGTGAATGGCGATCGCTATCGTTCGATGCTAACAAACTTTTTGTTGCCAAAAATGGAAGAACTGAACTTGGTTGACATGTGGTTTCAACAAGATGGCGCTACATGCCACACAGCTCGCGATTCTATGGCCATTTTGAGGGAAAACTTCGGAGAACAATTCATCTCAAGAAATGGACCGGTAAGTTGGCCACCACGATCATGCGATTTGACGCCTTTAGACTATTTTTTGTGGGGCTACGTCAAGTCTAAAGTCTACAGAAATAAGCCAGCAACTATTCCAGCTTTGGAAGACAACATTTCCGAAGAAATTCGGGCTATTCCGGCCGAAATGCTCGAAAAAGTTGCCCAAAATTGGACTTTCCGAATGGACCACCTAAGACGCAGCCGCGGTCAACATTTAAATGAAATTATCTTCAAAAAGTAAATGTCATGGACCAATCTAACGTTTCAAATAAAGAACCGATGAGATTTTGCAAATTTTATGCGTTTTTTTAAAAAAAAAAGTTATCAAGCTCTTAACAAATCACCCTTTACATACACCAGGTACTAGTCCAGCGCCAGTCATGCGTTTGATACCATTACTGTAGCTTGTCCGGTTCCAAAGATTTTGACTTTTCAAAAATGATTTTGAAAAGAGCTAAAGAAGTAGATAATTCAAGGACGGCATTTGGGACATAATTTTCTTTTAAATCTGAGTTTTGATAATTTACGTTAGGAGACAATTTTTTTTTGCTTTTTCCTTCAGGTGTTTCTCTAATGAATAAATAACGATATCTTAAGTTTCCAAATTCAGACGCGGCTTCAAGTAGAAATTATGCTATTTTCATGTAAAAAAACGTTTTTAAATTAAGCGTTTAAAGGTACTTCCTAATTTTAGCTTCATTTGGAAAAAGCAAAAAGTCGAAACATTTTAATACGTTTTCATTAATTTTGAATAACTGCATTGGATTGGTTTTTCGACAATCACTCTTGGATTCTCATTCGCCCAAATGCGGCAATTCTGTTTATTGACAAATCCACTGAGGTGAAAATGTACCTCATTACTGAAGATGATTTTCTTCGAAAATTGATCATCCACTGTTGCCATTTCTTGGAACCATTTAACACGTTGTTGGATTGTGTATCTCTCCATGGTTCAAATTGAGTAAGTCTGAAATAGAGAAATGTCAAATAAAATTCGGAAAAAACTTGAATAACTTTTCAGAATTATTAAAGTCAAGTTTTCCTTAGTCCAATATATTTTTTATGGGTAGACACCAATTTTTAATTCGCATCATTTAAATACCAGTAAAAAATCATAGCCAAAAAACAATGTAAATGTTCTTTTTGGATCCGAAAGTGGTACAAAATTGGTTCAGGAGCAGTGCATTTTATATGGGCTTGTCACAAGGCGAAAATCATCTTTTTAAACATCCGATACATTGATCTTACGTCCAGTATTTCGGAATTCATTTTAAAAATTAAGGTAAAACAAAAATAGAATGTTTTTATCTCTACGTAAAGATTTTTTGATTAATATTTATTCTAAATTCGTCGAGAAATGGAAACACTTTTAAAATATTTTTTGGAAATTTCTATTATTTTATTTGTCCTGGCTGTGTTTCATGCGCTATAATATTCAGAAAAATTGAAGTTATTGGAAAAACTGCGAAAAACAAATGATTTTTATATATAACTCCAAAAGATTTTCCTGTGAAGTGAACATTAGCTTCATCTCTATAGGAGAAGAATAACTTCCTTTTTTTAGGAACAAAACGACTTCGTTGAAAAGTTTATCAACTTTTTGTCTTCTATTCGAAGCAAAACTCGCATTGGTATTTTAACAACCTGTATTTTTTGTCTCACAGTAACTTATCGACTCCACAAGTCCACAATTTAAAAATTTTGACCCACTTTTTTATTTTTCATCATTTCCACTCCTTACACCCATGCTATACGAATCTTCTCGTAATCACTTATTTTCATTTGACAAAGAACAACGTACTCGTGAATTTTGTTTTAAAAGATGAACTTAAATCCATGGAATTCATCTATGGCAAGCACTTTACATTTCTATCTATCTACTTACCGATTCTATGATGCTATTATTAGAACTTTGATAGCTTTCATAATTAAAACAAAGTAGTAAGCATCGTTGGAGTAGATAAACTTGCATATGAAGTTGTCGAATAGTTATATCGTTAACAAAGTTTATAATAGCCGAAGCTCTTCATTACATTAATGGGAATGAGTTAATATTACATTGAGTATGGCATATTAGTTTTAGTTAATTCTATGCATTTACAATATTTTAATACTAAATCAATTTAATACACTCAAAAATAAAGTTTACTTGGATCCAAAGATTTTGACCTTCCCTTAAGGATTTTGGAATTGATTCCGAGCCAAAGATGCGGCTTATTTAAAATAACGATTTTTTTGATATTTTGGACGAAATCGTATTTTTTTTTTTTTAATTATTCGAAAATCTCTTTTGACTAACTTCAAGAGACCATTATGAATTTTCACGTAGCTTAGTGTTACACAAACACATATGCCACGAAAGTTAAGAAATATGTGTGTTTTTATTCATATGGAAACTGTCAGCTTATTAATATTGATAATCAGAAGTGCAAGAACCAGCAACAACAAAAGCAACAACAACAACACAAACAATCCACAACTAAAAACTCTGTAACCATAAAGTGAACTGCAACTACAAGGGCTATAATAACATTTAAGGGAATTCATATGGAAAGTATCTCATGCATACACGGATATAAGAGAGAGATACAGTTATTGTTGTGTTGGCAGTGTTGCTGCATGCTCTCTATGAGCTGCAAGAATGAGTGACTGGCTGGTTGGTTGACTGACTGATAACAATGCATAAAACATGATAATCGTATATAATGCCATATAATGTAAAATATGACTTCACCATACATATACAAACACCCACACACGCACACACTCACATACTTATTCTTTGGCTTACTCTCACAGATATAATCGTGACAACAGTGACAGTGGTGCATTACAGGCATGACGGCATCGACAAACAAAAAAGCAAGAAAAGGAAAACGTAAACGGAAAAAAGTTGTTAAACTCGAATGCAATAAATAAATATGCATGAACGAGTACTCCCATATCGCTTATGTATGTGTTCCAAACACTTTCCTGCTAGTCATAAATATAGATGAAGCATCTACTGGCTGGTGTTCCACCAAACCACAAGATGAGCTTAAAAATTCGGGTACTGTGTATGCTACAATCCATTCATTTATTCTTACTTCCCTAGCAACCCGAGTATATAGGAGATAGTGTGCTGCATAAGAAATGCGATGTGTGTCATCTTAAAACTTGCAAAAAATATTTTAGTATTTATGCAAGAACATCAATTTTGTTGTTGCGAGAACGTTGGGGCCATTAGGAAGGAAAGGCACGTTGATGAATACTGTTCGGGCACTCTTAGTTTGCAGCTATCAATGTTGACAGTTGAAAACCATCACAGGTGATTTACGACAGGGGAAGGGGGGAGAGCATAAATGTCATCATAAAATACCATTGTGACCACATAGTTGATTGTGATCTGTGTCGTTTGCCTCCCGCCACTCCCCCTTGTTTCCAGCCATCTTTGCTGGCATTGCCATTGGAAAAGAAAACATCCTTAGGCTGAAGGTAAAAATTATTTTGCTGATCCTTCTATCCACACATACCAGGGCACAAACATCCTCATCCATCAATAATAGGACTGGCCTTAAGCAATGTTTTATGCATTACACTCTCATTTGGGATGCCTTGCCACTTCATTCTTGGGTATGGATACTTGTAGGAAATGTGACATCAACCACCACTAACACCACCATCACCCCCCACCACCACCACCATAATAGAATTATATACTCATGTGTCATTTTTATGGAAAGATATGAGCTCTCAAAGAGGCGACACCTGTTCAATGCATTAACTGAATTATGCATAAATTTATGGCAAAAATTTATGAACGAGGTGTTTTCTTTTTTTGGGCAGAATAATAGCTCTTGATGAATGAGTCTTGAAGTACATTTTCAGAATATGATAATCAAATTTACCAGCAAAAAAAGGAATAGTGGTGGTAAAAATATTTAAAGGGAATAAAAAATTTTTTTGCAAGATATAGTCCAATTATTAAGTTAAAGCTTATTGTATTCTTCCTTTATAAACTTTGATAAAATTAAAGACATCCACACAATTCGAAAATCTTGAGGGATGAAATTCTTTGCAGACTTCTAGCTAATTTCACAGTCAAACATTAATTTCACAGAAAAAAGGACAATTTCATAATGTCGGCCATCGACTGCCGCAAATCTCTCAATGAAATGGCTGAGCAGTACAATATTCACCTAATATGGGTGCCTTGCCATAGGAACATACCGGGGAACTGCAAAGCGGATGAGTTGGCAAGGCTAGGGACTACCTTACATATTCCAGGGGAACTGGAATTTGTTGGTATGCCCCTAGCTACCTGCAAGCTCATGCTGCGTGAGAAGGCTGTTAGGATGGCAAATGTTCGATGGGAGAATTGCAAGGGTTGTAACGACACCAAGCAAATATGGCCCCATTTCAACTTAAACCGCACACTAGATATGCTAATGTTCTCGAGACGTCAGATATCACTCCTGATATCTGCTATAACGGGTCGCTGCCTGATAGGCGATTTTGCAAAAACTATTGGCGCGAAGTATAATGACTATTGTATGAGCTGTCATGATGCGGAGGAAAAAGAATCAATTAAACACCTCTTGTGTGAGTGTCCTGCATTTTGTGTAAAGCGCAAGCAACTTTTAGGAGCATATAGCTTCAGATTACTGGCGGATCTGGAAAACGTTAACTTAAGCAGTCTGCTAATGTTTTTGGAACAATCTGGTTGGTTCAACAAAGAAAAATAATCAAGAAGGTTCAGCGGTTAAAACTAGAAGTGCCCATATGTAATAGGTACTTTTAGTTAATGTGGTATCACAATGGACTGAATAGTCTAAGTGAGCCTGAATCTTAATCGGGCTGCCACTTTAACCTAACCTAACCTAACCTAATGTCGATTTGATTTCATGGGCTTCTGGACACAACAATTTTGATCCGATTTGCCTAAAATCTAGAGATATTTTAGGTCCCAACATAAGAATGCTGAATCTTGGAAATTTGCGTCCCTTCGTTGAAGACGTATGTCTTTGAAGTAAAGCAAAATGTTCTTCAACTGAAGAAAAATATTTTTGATTGAGACAACTCGTCTTTAAATTAGCTGATATATTGAAGCTTTTGATTTAAAATAAAAAGTCTTCAAATATTTTGAGGATTTTGCATCTTGGGTTTAAAGTTTTTGTATTTGCATTTAACGGCTTTATTAATATATCGCAAATAGAGAATGAAAATTCGATAAATGAGATCTGTATCCTTATTTTAATTTTATTGATGTTAGATTTAAAGCTAGATAGGCTTCAAAACACATCCAAATTCTAACGAAGTCGCATCTTTGGGTCGAAAAACACTTAAGTAAAGGTCAACATCTTTAGTTCCAAGTAAACTTTTTTTGAGTGCAGAATGATAATGTATTTGTTAAAATATATTTTGACTCCAATTTGTTATCTCGTAATCAATAAAATAAAATTTCTAAAAAAAAATATTTATTCCATTGAAAGGTATCATTATTATAGGAGATGCGGTCGAAAGAGTTGAAGCTAACACTCGACAATTTTAATCTACACTGAAAAAAATATTGTCGTGAAGTTAAAGATTTCATGTCTTTAAAATGCAAATGCAAATTTTGCTTAGCATAGAAGACGCATTTCTCTAAAATAAAGTTATTTTCCTTGTCCAAAAGTCAATAAACTTTTCAATGAAGTCGTATTGTCCTTATAATTAAGTGATTACACTTAAAAATTGGTATCATAAAATGAAAGAAAAAATGTTTGGGCTAAGGTCAACTTGACTTTAATAATTCAGAAAAATTCTTTAAATTTAATGAAATTGTCTTTAAATTTGGTGTGTTTTGCATCTTGACTGCAAAGCAAAAAATCGTTCAAATATAGGACATGTTTTTCAACACATTATTTTAAAGACGTTTTTTACTTGAAACATAGCATAATTTCTACTGAAAGTCGAGTCTTAATTTGGAAAATAAAGTTGTCGTCAACTCGTTTTTAAAGGACTTTGATAGCATATGAAGAAAAAAAAAAGCTGAAAACGAAAAATTAACATATGCTTCCTAGAAGCAAGAACACGAAACCTAAATTTAAAAGAGAATTGTGTCTCAAAAGTATCCTTACTTGTATTCTCCCCTTCTTTGGCTCGGAATCAATACCAAAATTATTAAAATAAAGACAAAATCTTTGGAACCGGGCAAGCATTTTTTTTCAGTGTAGATTCTCTATTTTTAAAAGGTAACCCAGCAAAAAAAGGGTCGCCAAAAAGGTAATGAAAATTTCATTTTTTTGGATCCGGTGGTGGTGAAAACTTGGCGCAGAAGCGATTAATTTATCATACGTTTGTGAATGGACGGATGTCCACCATTTCAACAGTCGTTGCACTGAATTTGCATCACTTCTTAAGGTGTGACCCGAATTCAGTGTTTTGGATGTGAATTAAAAAATTATATGATTGTTTGCAAAATAAATATTTTTTATATATTTTTTCTGATTTTTAATGCACTCTGACGCTTGTCTGAAACATTTGACCTCAAATATTTTCAATTTTTCTAGAATGGATTTAGCATTTCGACAAAACTTTAATAATTTGTATCATTTTACTAATTCTTACTGTGTTTGTAACCTATTTGAAACAAACTATGAAAAAAGCGAGTTATAAAAAAATTTATTACAAAAACTTCCTGCGTAGTTGAGGTAAATAACTTCTTTGATAGGACATTTTTGGATGTGCTTTTTTTTTTTTTTTTTGCTGGGAAGCTATATGATACAAAATCTAACAGGTTGGCTGATAAGTCCCCGGCCTAACAAAGAAAAACACATTTTTTGTCATAATTCCTTTTTATTATTCAACATAGTTCCCTTCAAGAGCGGTTTTGCCTCAAAATATGCCTCAGTTTCGGCGATCACCTCTTCATTGCAGCCAAATTTTTTCCCTGCGAGCATCCTTCTGAGGTCTTAGAACAAGAAAAAGTCGCTGGGGGCCAGATCTGGAGAATTTTGCCATCGTTCTCAATGACTTCATGAATTTTGCCATCGTTCTCAATGACTTCAGAAGCCATTACTTTGAGCCTTTCCACGCTTCGGAGACGGTTAACCGGTCGATGTCCACTTAGCCGACTGTCGATTGGGCTCAGGAGTGTAGTGATGGAGCCATGTTTCATCCATTGTCACATATCGACGGAAAAACTCGGGTGTATTACGAGTTAACAGCTGCAGACACCGCTCAGAATCATCAACACGTTGTTGCTTTTGGTCAAATGTGAACTCGCGCGGCACCCATTTTGCACAGAGCTTCCGCATATCCAAATATTGATGAATGATATGACCAACACGTTCCTTTGATATCTTTAAAGCCTCTGCTATCTCGATCAACTTCATTTTACGGTCATTCAAAATCATTTTGTGGATTTTTTTGATGTTTTCGTCGGTAACCACCTATTTCGGGGGTCCACTGCGTTCACCGTCCTCCGTGCTCATTTCACCACGCTTGAATTTTGCATACCAATCAATTATTGTTGATTTTCCTGGGTCAGAGTCCGGAAACTCATTATCAAGCCAAGTTTTTGCTTCCACCGTATTTTTTCCCTTTAGAAAACAGTATTTTATCAAAACACGAAATTCCTTTTTTTCCATTTTTTTTCACAATAACAAAAGTTGCTTCACAAAAGACGCTCTATCTCACAAACTAATTGACTTACAGACATCAAATTTTGACACGAATCATTTGAAGGTTGGTACTATATAAAAATAATATGCATTTAATACTATCGACGCCATCTATGTGTCAGACCGGGGACTTATCAGCCAACCTGTTATATACTACAATATCACTTACAAAAATGTATGACATACTGACAGTGGTCATCTAGTATGTTTCCACCACCTTGTGGGAAACCATAAATTATTCCACCATCTCGAATATTTACATACTAAGTAAGCTTAAATAAAATAAATAAAAATCGTAGTTTAATGAAATATAAATAGTAATAACAGTTTTGTTTTTCGTTTTTTTGACCCATAATAGGATTAATAAACAATTAAAACTTCACAAATAAACATTGAGGTGGAAAATCGGATTATATTTAATACAATTTTACGGGCATTACAACCTCCGTACAAACCTTACACGCTATAATTCCACATACCTTTGAAAAGTTTCCAAAGATTTCATATATTTAGTTGGCCATAATGCAAATAAACAATTACCTTGGCTATAAGCTTAACGAGGCCAAATCAAAGTTTCTCTGCCTGTCTGTATCTTTTTTGTATTTTCTGAGTGATAATAATAAAAACAAAAAAAATAAATTCCATAAATTCTTAACAAGTTACAATTTCTTTTCCATAGTCTTGGCCATAACACTTCATACTTATGGGAGATACGATGAAGCTAAGACAAACTTTGTGATCTCAATTAGTCAAGGAAGCCTTGGCAGCAACAATCGTCGTTCTTAAATAAAAACACATTATTTATTCATCTAAAAAAAGGCCCATTCTATTCTGACACTACCTAGAACGCATTGTGTCACACTGAAGTAGCGAAATAAAAATTTTCAAACGAAACGGAATGGGAAAACGCAATACAACAAATGAAAAAAAAAACAAAAACGAATGACAACCAATCAAGAGTGAGTGAGGGAAAGCAACAAACAGTTGAACATTTCGCAAAGAACAAAGTTCAGATCATAAAACTTTTCTCATTTGACTTGACTTCAAAGTGAAAGACAATTGTATATTCATTCCAAATACAAAGCCACCTCACCCACACCCTTACACATGGCATAGCTTCCAAGTTACCTGAATAAGAACAGGTGTCATAACTTCAACAGGATATCAGCATTATACAGGACAGACACAAAAATATGCAACCGAAACAAATGTCAAAAGTGAACTTTGGTAGTGAGAGCGTCATCATTTCCTTCAGAAGCAACGTCGCAAATCCACATCAACCCGGGCGAGTGGCAGGCAGTTTCATCGAAATCCAAATGTAAACATTGTAATAAAACAACAAGAGTTTACAATTTTTGCCAAGTGCAAATCTCCTGTAACCTCCTGCACAGGATATTCTACACTCTCCCCTCCCTCCCTCCCTCCCTCCCTCGCACTCTCACACACTCCACAATAACACATTGAAATGATTTCGCATTCAATCTGAAAGGATATAGAAATTTTGCAATACTTTTACTATGGAGTATTACAAGTTTTCGTTATTCAGTCTTTTTTTTTTTTTTGGTTGTTTGCCTTGTGCTGCTTGTCTTTGTGCTCGTGGCTTTGGCGTTGTTGTTTTTGTCATTCACTTTGCAATGATCCCCATCCTGATACTGACAAATGGGGTTAACGAATTTTGTCCTGCGTTGCCTTTGCTTGTGTGGTAGGTTACCATGAGTATCCGTTTCTTGTTTGTAGAAAACGGGTGTCCGCATTGAAGTCTCTGTTGGTGTTTAGAACATGCAAAAGGGATTTGGGTGATTTTATATAGTGTAGATGGATCATATAAACATTCACTCACACATACACGTACTCATATTCTATAACGGACACATACCTTCGTATTTATATTCGCACATACTTGGAAAAACATGATTCAATTGTTAAATTGTATTCGTACACTCGGGGATAAAATTGCAGGTATTTGGAATTGGAACTAAGAAGGTGTACTCGAAAGAGTTATTAGAGTACTACTGAGGGCAAAACATACAAATTTAAATGGTCGGCGAATTTGTTCTCTACGTTGATATTCGTGAAAAGGGACTTGAGTGGGCCGAAAACTCCTTAAGTTTTGTATGACGATAGGATACAGCCACAAACCGTATTGATCTATTCTGAGTTTCCGCCAAATACACAATAGAGGTGTGCACGTGAGCAATATTTTGCTCACTCACACTCACGACGGAGAAATCTTATTCACGCACGCTCACGAAAAGAAAATTTGTACTCACGCACGGAAATCTTTTAAATGTCGTGACTCACGAAAAATGTAGTGACTCACGAATAATTTTATGAGTGATTTACCTATAGAACCTGACTGAAAACATGAGTATGATTAAAATCGAGTGCGTTATAAAACTCTTGCCACCTAGGATGTCATAAAAATTATAAATGAATTCAACTCGTAAGCATTTTATGTTCGCAAGCGGGATTATTTTCGTGAGCGTGTTTTTCCGCACACTCACGAAGATATTATTTTCGTGACTCACGCACGACATTTGGTTGGTTAATCACGCTCGCGCACACTCACGCCGTTACTGTCAGCGTGACTCACGACTCACGCGTGAGTCACGGAAATTTTCGTGAGTCACGACAATTTCGTGTCACGAGCACACCTCTAATACACAACCAATATCGTTTCACAAACACCCAACTCGCCTTAGATAGCACCTTGTGACATCTGACTGTTGCAAACATAAGCGATTGTTCCTCGGAAATCGTTTTGTCTCAATTGAAAACATTAAACATTAAATTGACTTGGAAGAAATTGAGAACGGGGAAAAATATCTCATCGTTATTTGCATATCCGTCCTCAGAATATAAGTGGCCAATGCAAATATAATTACATATCAGTATTCGATAGAACTTCAATGGTATATTCAAATATTTTTGGTAATTTCCACAAATGTAGTCTGGCTTCGCTTGAGTGATACGGAATTTTTGTCCCTTTATCTTCCATGATAGCCTTTTACGGGACACTTGGGCATGACGCATTAAAAAGCGAAATGCGACCACATTGACATGTCAAGCAAAATTTCGACAATAGCCATGAAAGGAGAAGAGTCAAATTGGTACAAATTGCCACTGACGGACCTATCACAGGACTAGTACCGGTACTACAGTTTGTCGCATTTTTATATGGTCATAGTTTATTGATTTCCATACTCGCTTGATATTAAAATGTTATTGGCCTACACATTCAG
Source organism: Haematobia irritans (assembly GCF_050003625.1). NCBI lineage: Eukaryota > Metazoa > Arthropoda > Insecta > Diptera > Muscidae > Haematobia > Haematobia irritans. Next base: position 228,722,688 of record NC_134399.1, read on the forward strand.
TGATATAGAATAATAAGAAAAACCCATTGTTCAACGTATTTAAAAACTTTTTTTTTTTAATTCCGGTGGGGTGCTCCTACTAAATTTTCCCAAAAAATGTCCTTTGGAATGAGTCAAAGACTTGTCCTAAATGTAAATAAATAATGCCAATGAAAGACCGCACTCAACAAAATGTTTACTTGGACCTAAAGATTTTGACTTTCCCTTAAGGATTTATGTATTGATTCTGGGCCAAAGATGCGACTTCTTTAAAATAAAATTTTTTTTTGGGACATACAGTGACTCACACGTCTAACCGGACACTATCAACGTTAGGTTAAATTTTATCAAATCTCTGTGAAAAATATAGATTTATGGGTAAAATGATACACCAAAATAAAGGAAATTTTGTTTATTACAAAGCAAAAAGGACAAAACGGTCACTCTTAACATATACATTTAAAAAATGTAACATTACATATGAAATATATTACAGACATCATGCAAATGTGAGCAACTCACCCACACAAAAATACCTCTCGGCCACACAGATTTGCATTTTTGTGTGGGTGAGTGGCTCATATTTGCATGATTTGACATCATTCAAATGCTTAAAATTTTCTTTAAATTAAAACAAAATTTAAACCAAAGATGCAGAATCCTCAAAATAAGCGGTTTTATCTTAAATCAAAAGATTCAGTATTTACGTTAATTTAAGGACAATTTCTTTAAATCAAAAATATTTTAAATTGAAGCAAATATTATAAACTTGCTTTTAATTAAAATTTCACTACTTTAAAGAATTTTGTAAATTGTGCATCATAAAAAATAGGTTCCGTAATCATTAATACCATGTAAATATTTTTTTCAGTGCATGTTAAAGCTATCGAAAAAATTATAAAATTCAACCATAGTCAAATAATTTTATTGGAATATAATTTAGCATCAGTTTAACGATATACTTGTATCTGCGTACAGGAAACTAATTTGCTCTTGCGATACCTTTACATATATGGTCGATATTGTAAATATTCGAATTTGTATTTTTACCATTTATACAATAAAATATTTATTTAAAAAAGAATTTAGGTAAATATATTTTATTTTACGTCTCATTTGAAATGAAAGAAATATAATTTTTTTTTTTTATTTTGGGATAGGACAACATATAATCCACTGAAAAAAATATTGTCGTGAGATCAAAGATTTCGTGTCTTTAAAATACGAATGCAAATTTTGCTTATCATGGAAGACGCATTTCTCTAATATAAAGTTTTTTTCCTTGTCCGAAAGTCGATAAACTTTTCAATGAAGTCATATTGTCCTTATAATTAAGTGATTTGGCTTAAAAATGGGTATCATAACATGAAAGAAAAAATGTTTGGGTTAAGGTCAATTTGGCTTTAATAATTCAGACAAATTCTTTAAACTTGTGTTTAAATTTGTTTTCTTTTTGCATCTTGACTACAAAGCAAAAAATCGTTCAAATATAGGACATGTTTTTCAACACTTTATTTTAAGGAAGCTTTTTACTTGAAACATAGCTTAATTTCTACTGGAAGTCGAGTCTTAACTTGGAAAATAAAGTTGTCGTTAACTCGTTTTTAAACGACTTTGATAGCATATGAAGAAAAAAAGCTGAGAAAGCGAAAAATTAAAATTTGCTTCCTAGAAGCAAGTACACAAAACCCAAATTTAAAAGAGAATTGTGTCTTAAAAGTATCTTTTCTTGTATTCTCTGCTTCTTTGGCTCGGAATCAATACCAAATTTTTAAAAGTAAAGACAAAATCTTTGGATCCGGGCATGCTTTTTTTCAGTGTCAGCACTGTTTCACCTCTTTCGAAAATGTTTTCTAATATCGACTTTTCACCATCACTGTGTATCTATGAACGTTTATAAACGAAATGGAAATGGGTGCATGCGTACATGTACATGTGTATGTTACACCGTTTGTATATTTGTTTAAAGTTTTATGATGGCAGGCAAAAAGTCAAATTGAAAAAAAGGTTCAACCAAACTCGTTACAGAAGTGTAACACCATCATATGCACCACACAAACCACTTCACCAGCCAGCCCATGCCACCAACACTTATGAGGATATGCTGTCACAGTTACAGAGGTTCAAATAGGTTGCCGAACCTCTTCCTTTGCGGGGAAAACGGTTCAACGCATATTCTCTGCCATGTAACCCAGATCTCTGAGTCCACCTTACCTTGCCACCACCATCCAGCATACAGAGCTCTGACAACGGATTTAGTATTATGATATCTTATAATTTAAAAAGTTCAACCGGCGAGATGGTGTAGGGGTGAATACTTTGTTGGATTTGTTTAAAGTGAAATCAAGACGACAGCAGCAGAAGGAAACTTTCGAATATAAAAAGTCTTGTAGAAAAAAAAAATAAGTTAATAATGTTATTATTTTGGATTTAAACGAAATGAATTTAAAGAGATTTGTAACTGCCACCAACAAAAGCCGCATTGCTTTCATATAGATGGTTATGTGTCTGTGTATGAGTGTGGCCACTTTGTTGTTCTTCTTCTTCTTCTTTATTACTTGAAGGAATTTGTGACACCACTTGTCGTCTGGTCCAAGGCGTGAACAGATGAAAGTTTTAATTTTATTTACTCCGATATAGATTTCATATGCAAATATGCATCAGGGATATGGCAGAGATTTTCGTAAGCTTTTTTGTTTTATTTTCAAACAATTTCGTGCACCAGGGATTTGTACAGATAATGGAAGAAACTTTTAAACGAAAAATCAAAAAGAAAAATTGAAAACTGTGTTAAGGGACCTTGCAGAAATCACAAATTTTGGATTTTCCATAACAAAAGACCTTTGATTTCTACAATTGTTTTTGTTCATAAAATTCATTGGAAATGTTCATTATTGAATTTAGGTAGGTAATGACGATTAGGAACATATTATATTATATGGGTATTTTCTTACGGTTACCATGGAACATTTTCAGCATACTCATTAATTTGAAAAGATTTGTTTCGTTTATGTCCATTTCCATTTATTTTTACAAATCAAAATACTGGATATAACGTGTTGGAATTTTTGGAGATACAGAACCCTAAGCACACATGCTTTTATTGATGAGTATAACATAAGGATACTTTTAAGATACAATTCTCTTTTAAATTTGGGTTTTGTGTATTTGCTTCTAGGAATCAAATTTTAATTTTTCGTTTTTTTCAGCTTTTTTTCTTCATATGCTATCAAAGTCCTTCAAAAACGAGTTAACGAAAAATTTTTTTTCCAAATTCAGACTTGCTTTCCGGTAGAAATTATGCTATGTTTCAAGTAAAAACGTCTTTAAAAAAAGTGTTGAAAAAGATATCCTATATTTGAACGATTTTTTGATTTATAGTCAAGATGCAAAAAGACAACAAATTTAAAGACAATTTCATTAATTTTAAAGAATTTTTCTGAATTATTAAAGTCAAGTTGACCTTAGACCAAAAATGTTTTCTTTCATGTTATGATACCCATATTTAAGTCAAATCACTTAATTATAAAGACAATAGGACTTCATTGAAAAGCTTATTGACTTTTGGACGAGGAAAAAAGCTTTATATTAGAGAAATGCGTCTTCTATGTTAAGCCAAATTTGCATTCGTATTTTTAAAGAAATAAAATCTTTGACCTCACGACAATATTTTTTTCAGTGTAGAGAACACAAAGCCCATAGAAGCAATATCAGTACGTATTGATGAATGGGCACCTGAAATACATAAAGCAATGTGTACCAATTCAAAGGTCGGAGGAATGACGAAAATGCTTCGGGTTGACGAAGACAAGAAAACGTCGGGAGAACTATTCAAGGAGATTAGAACAACAGTCAGGAGGGCCGTGGGAATAATGAACGGGGTCTTAGAATTGAGACCACATCTGCGACGAATAGGATCAGTAGATTATGGTGTATGTAGAACGTGTTTCAGTATGATGACACCTTGGAATACTACCTATGCAACTGCCCTTCCGTTAACCCTTAAATGCGCACTGTATCATTTAATATACAACAAGAAAAAAATCTTACGTCTTAAAATGTTGACGGAATTCTACGAAATAAAATTTGTTGCATTTAATACATCGTAACGCTATTTAAAAAAATTTTGTTGTACTTATGAGTAATCTGTAATTAAAAATCAAATTTTGACCAAAAGTTCAAAAAAACTACAAATTGAAAGTTAAACAAGTATAAACGGCCGTAAGTTCGGCCAGGCCGAAGCTTATGTACCCTCAACCATGGATTGCGTAGAAACTTCTACTGAAGACTGTCATCCACAATGGAATTACTTGGGTTGCGGTAACACTTGCCAATGGCAAGGTATCTTAAAACTTCCTAACACCGTAATATATACCACATAGTCCATACGTGGTATATATTAAACTAAAAAGGCCGATTCTATAGAAATAAAATTTGGAAAAAATTTTCTATAGAAATAAAATTTGGAAAAAAATTTCTATAGAAATAAAATTTTGGCAAAATTTTCTATAGAAATAACATTTCGACAATGTTTTCTATAAAAATAACATTTTGGTAGATTATTTTTGGCTCGAGTGGCAACCATGATTATGAACAGATATGGACCAATTTTTGAGTGATTGGGGATCGGCTATATATAACTATAGACCGATACGGACCAATTTTGGCATGGTTATTAGCGGCCTTATACTAACACCACGTTGCAAATTTCAGCCGGATCGGATGAATTTTGTTCCTCCAAGAGGCTCCGGAAATCAAATCTGGGGAACGGTTTATATGGGGGCTATATATAATTATAGACCGATATGGTTCAATTCTTGCGTGTTTCTTAGAGACCACATTCTAACACCATGTTCCAAATTTCAATCGGGTCGGATGAATTTTGCTCCTCTAAGAGGCTCCGGAGGTCACATCTGGGGATCGGCTTATATGGGGGCTATATATAATTATGGACCGATATGGACCAATTTTTGCATGGTTATTAGCGACAATATACTTACACCACGTATCAAATTTCAATCGGATCGGATGACTTTTGCTCCTCTAAGAGGCTCCGGAGGACAAATCTGGGGATCGATTTATGTGGGGGCTACATATAATTATGGACCGATTTGGACAAATTCCTGCATGGTTGTTAGAGCCCATATACTAACACCACGTACCAAATTTCAACCGGATCGGATGAATTTTGCTCCTCTAAGAGGCTCCGGAGGTCAAATCTGGGGATCGGCTTATATGGGGGCTATATATAATTATGGACCGATATGGACCAATTTTGGCATTGTTATTAGAGACAAAACACTTACACCACGTACCAAATTTCAATCGGATCGGATGACTTTTGCTCCTCTAAGAGGCTCCGGAGGTCAAATCTGGGGATCGATTTATATGGGGGCTATATATTATTATAGGCCGATGTGGACCAAATTTTGCATCGTCATTAGAGAATATATGCCAACACCATGTACCAAATTTCAGCCGGATCGTATGAAATTTGCTTCTCTTAGAGGCTCCGCAAGCCACATCGGGGGATCGGTTTATATGGGGGCTATATATAATTATGGACCGATGTGGACCAATTTTTGTATGGTTTTTAGAGACCATATACTTACACTTTGTACCAAATGTCAGCCGGATCGGATGAAATTTGGTTCTCTTAGAGGCTCCGCAAATCAAATGGGGGGATCGGTTTATATGGGGGCTATATGTAATTATGGACCGATATGGACCAATTTCAGCATGCTTGTTAGATACCATATACTAACACCATGTACCAAATTTCAGCCGGATCGGATGAAATTTGCTTCTCTTAGAGCAATCGCAAGCCAAATTTGGGGGACCGTTTATATGGGGGCTATACGTAAAAGTGGACCGATATGGCCCATTTGCAATACCATCTGACCTACGTCAATAACAACTACTTGTGTCAAGTTTCAAGTTGATAGCTTGTTTCGTTCGGACGGACATGCTCAGATCGACTCAGAATTTCACCACGACCCGGAATATATATACTTTATGGGGTCTTAGAGCAATATTTCGATGTGGTACAAACGGAATGACAAAGTTAATATACCCCCATCCTATGGTGGAGGGTATAAAAATATTTACCAGATATGAAATTAATGTTGGTAAAAAAGCTGTGTAGTGTAAAAAGGTGCTTATTCTCTACTAAAACCAAATTGTTTACTTGTAAATAAAAACTTAGTTTAATGCACACTGTGTTTTTATCATTAAGGGTTAAAAGGCAAAGAGTTAACTATATCTGTGAAGAGGTGATTGGGAACAGCGACTGGAAACAAATTAGGAAATTCATTAAGGAACAAAAAAGGCTACGATGGAACAAAAGAAGTTAGAGGGCACAAACAGCCCCATACTGGCTGACACGCATGAGCCACCGCTGAACAACTTTTTGGTGTTCGGTCGAAGCAGGAATCGAACCCACGACCTTGTGTATGCAACTAAGTTTTAGCTTTCTTACTTTTGAGTTTCAAATACCAACCCAATGGAATTTCATAACTGAGTCGATGAAACGACATCCATCTTTGACGGGAAAAAAAAGTTTACTTGGATCCAACGATTTTGACCTTCCTTTAAGGATTTTGGTATTGATTCCGAGCCAAACATGTGGCTTCTTTAAAATAAAGACATTTTTAGGGACCTCCTGGCTATAAATCTATCGATAAAATTAAAATTGGATACAGATCTCATTCATCGAATTTTTATTCTCTGTTTGCGATATATTTATAAAGGTATTCCTGTACAAACAAATTCCAGTTTCAAAATCCAAATTATGCCAAGTACTTCAAAGTAAAAACTGTTTTCTTAATGCTTAAAAAACTTTAAACCAAAGATGCAATTCCTTAAAATAAGTCTTATCCTATAAATATTTAAAGCATTTTTATCTTAAATTTAAAAATTCAATATGTCAGTTGAGTTAAAGATGATTTCTTTAAATTAAAAATGTGTTTCTTTATTTTAAGGAACATTTGCCTTACTTCAAAGATCTACAACTTCAATAGAGCGACACAAAATTTCACGATTTGTGTCCTAAATTTAATGCAAAAACTTTCTTTAATTAAAATATCATTATTTTAAAGAATTTTGTCCTTAGCATTGCGTAAATTTCGAGTATTAAAATTTAACTTGCATAATTTTCCATATTAGGTCAATATTTTTTTCAGTGTAAAATACAAAAGAACGTACGATATAGATTTCAATGAATAGTCAAAGATGTTATGGAATTGCTATGCTTTAGCGAATATAAGACACTTGGCAAATATCTTGTGTTCATTGAATTTGTGGGCTTTATCTTTTCACTTGTTCTAGTTCAGCCTCTATACTGACATTTTATTTGGATTTCTCTTGGTATCAGGATTAATGCCATTCCATCAGTTTGTCTTTAAGTTCAAAAGCTTTTCTCAATACAAATGGATTGATAAGAATACAATCCGAGAACAAGATTCATTGAATCAAATCTAATTTGGCTTTTTCCCCACTCCACCACCACGCTTTCATCTTAAATCCATATCCAATTCCTTTTCTGCTTATCTCTTACATGGCCATAATGAGTATTGGCCAAGTGCTAAGATTAGTGTCCGTTAGGAATTTGAGCACACGATTCATCGATATGTATAAAGTCACATGAGACATTACCACCACATGGACGCAAACAGCTGCGAACACGAAGCACTGGCAGTGGTATTCCATTTGCTTGAGACCAAGGACCACTCGGGCAGAAAGTAAATAAATGTTTTTGATTAATTCGGTTTTTGTTATTGAGCTCTCAATATTCACTCACCTACTTGTTCCCCATCCATGCAAAGGGTATGCGGGAAAAAGCTTTAGCACTTGGCAAACATCAGGCATTGATCGAAAGGGAAATGAATACATTTACAGGATATTTACTTTAGTAGCAACCAGTGGGGGGATATAATTAATTGATATTATGTGATAATTACTTTTAGATGGAAATGGCGATAATGGCATACTACACATCATTCCATTTGGATGGTGAGAGCCTTTGCCGCTATAAAGGCTATTTGTGGTGCCTTCTATTTTCCCCGGGGGAAAGCTTGATGGACCTCGGATAATGTCTTAACTCCTGGCCATGAACACATTTATGCTATTTTTTGTTTCTGTTATTGGTTTTTATGTTATTGAAATAGCTGGGCATTATCATTTTTGCTAATACTCAATTGTTTCTTCACCAAACATAATTGGAATTTTCGATGTGGCTTGGCTCTTACTGATGATTCGGCCTCCAAAGTGTTTGTCCTTACTTACTGGGGCTGAAGTATTCCCGTAGAATGTCTTCTATAATAAACAAATTTCAAATTGCCATTTAGTTTGTACAATGATTGCAATAAAATTCTAGCATGGATGGAAACTCATGTAATTACGAAATGGACTAAAATGTGAACACTTTACGCATTCATATTGAAATGTCATAACAAATTCAAAATTGTAAATGGACAATTTTGCACAGAGAATGGTAATTTGATTTCCATTTAAGTGGTCCCAATAGAATTGGATTCAGATTTGAATCTCATCTAAATGGTATGAATGGGTTATTAAAAGATATGGGGAGTATAAAATGAAGAGTTGGGCAAATTGGAGTTTAATGCGATTTAATACCATCCTGAGTTTGGTGCAATGGAATTGGATCTTATGCTGACGTTGAGATTTCGTTAAGGGGCAGTGAGAGTCTTTCATTAAGGGGCAGTGAGAGCCTCTGACGTTGAGATTTCGTTAAGGGGCATAATCGACTGATGTATCACAGTCGATTGTGAAAGCGGTCGATTTATAAAGCAAGCAGCACTAAAACCGATCAACGATAAAAATTCGACTAACAAATTTAAAAATCTGCAGGCTACCATTTTGAGATCTACAAAGAGGTCACAATTAACTTGTATTAAAAAGAGTGTAAAAGCCAAAACACCTACCTCTAATTCACCGTAAACGGGAGAGAGTAGTAATCACTACTACTGTTGCCATTCGAGTCTAAAACACTCTACAAAAATTTGAAGAACATTTTATCAAAAATGTACCAAAAAAAAAACTTATTTTGTCATTTTGTGTCATTTATTTTTATTTTAAAAATTTGTTTCTATAGAAAATTTTGTCAAAATTGTATTTCTATACACCCTCAAAAAAATCGCTTCGGTAAATATTTTCAGGATTGGTCCAAACAAAATTTTGTTTGTATTGTTCAAACATATTATGTTTCACCTTATGGCATACACTGGTAGAAAAATATGTTAATGAAATTTTCTTTCTTTGGATATATTTTTAAGGTGCCAATTGGTTACTTCAATTGTTATTTTATTTGCAGCATACTCTCTAGGTCTCTCATTCTAAACACATATATGTTTATAGGCTATTTCCAAATTAATATATGTTTGCATCTAAGCATATTATATTTACAAACATTTTATGCCCCAAACATAATATGTTCTAACATATTAACATATATGTCCCAAACATGTTATTCTAGTTTATGAACATTATATGCTTGCACTTAAAAATATTGTGTTGAACAATTTGAGTTCCAAACATATTCCCAAACATATGAAAAACAGTCTTTTTCGTCCGTGTAGAAAATTGTGAAGAACCTCTTAGTTGGAGAGGATTCGTCTGCAAAATCTACTTGGCAACAGTGATCACTGCACCAAAAAAAATTCTGTAGTTTAATTAACGCTAATTTTAACCTATTCTCATTGCTAAAAAATATCTGTTTGTAGTTACATTTTGTGAAAGTTAGTTTTTTAAGTATGTTTCACACATATTATGAACTGAACGTTGGTATAAAGTTCAATGACCGTACTCATAACTTCAATAGGAATTGAAGCATTTGAAAATGTTCGTACGATTCCCAAAAATAATAAAATGAATAAAATGGTCATGATTCGGCGCCAATGATGTTTTTCTTTACTTTTTGTTAATTTTTTCTTCTATACAGTGACTAAAATTAAACTCTTTACTTGAAATAAATTTTAGACAAGCACAACAACAGAAAAAATCGGATAACCACATGGGATTTCTTTAGTGTTGCCTAATGTTTCCCACACTGCAAAAAAGCATGTCCGCTTCCAAAGATCTTGGTATTGATTCCGAGCCAAAGAGGTAGAGATTTGATGCAAGGATATATTTAAGATACAATTCTCTTTAAAATTTGAGTTTTGCCTACTTGATTCTAGCAAACAAATTTAAATTCATTCGTTGCTTCTGAATTTTTCTTCATGTGCTATCAAAGTCCTTTAAAAATGTCATAACAAAACCTTCAATTTCCAAATTCGGACTCGATATCAAGAAGAAATTAAGCTGTGTTGCAAATAAAAAATGTCTTTGAAATAAAGTATTTAAAAACATCTTATATTTTTTAACGCTTTGTTGCTTTGTACTCAGGACTATTAAAGCTGTGTTGACCTTAGTCAAACAAAGTTTTCTTTCATGTAAAGCTGCCCAATTTAAAGTCGAATCACTTAACTATAAAGACAAAACTAGTTTATTGAAAAGTTGATCGACTTTTGGACAAAGAGACATACGTCATCTATGCTAAGCAAAATTCACAAATTATTTTAAGGACATAACATATTTGGCCTCACGGCAATAGGTTTTTCAGTGCACTCAGAATAAATATAGGTTACCAATGGACCACTGCTCCGGGACTCTTCTTTTGCAAAATCGTTGGACGAATCCGAGGACGAATTGGTTACTGAACTTTGTCCAGGATTACCTATAATTATATCTGGTAATAGAAGTTTTTGTTGGCAATGTTTGTCATAGGTCCAACCTCTGGCGTCTCTATATTTACTTCTATGACCACCCATCTCACAAAAATAAATAACCCCATAGTTAGCATTAAAACGTGGCGGCATAATGGAAAGGTGGCATGCAATTCTATAATAATGGCAAGCAATAACATGATGATGATGATGCTATGGGAGAATTGTATTTTGCACGGAACACTTGGTCTCATTCCATACATAAATTATATTTTGGTGCCCAAGGACATCTACAATCCAGATACAAAACTGAAACTGAAATCCCAGGACAAATGCATGTACAATTGAAGCAACAGCAACAATATTGTAGTCGTAGCCATCACCATCATCGTCGTCAGCATGATCCAGCTGAAGGACTCCATCCATAAAATGTTTGTTGGTGATGGTGGTGGTGGTGTTGCTGAAGTACAAATGCGTGTTAAATTCAATTAAATTACATCTTAAATAACAAAGTGTTGTTTAATTTACAACAAAAGTCCTTCAATTCAATGGCTGATGTTACATAAAGTAATTACACTCAAGTAGACAATTGCTACACAGACACACACACACCCAAATATTTTTACAAAGAATACCCTCCTACATATAAACCAGTGGGCCACCAGACAGGGTTCGTATTTCACTGAAATTTGAACAAATTAATTTAAATCAAATTATGTCGATTCAATGGATGGGTGTTAGTATATCAAAGGAATAGGAAAATCCAAATTTCCAAATAATCTAAAAATCTCATTATAATACAAAAATTAAGTGGATTTTTAATTTCATTTTTCTGGACATAGTGAAATACAAAATACGTTAATATCAATAAAATTTTTCCTTTGATTTAGAAATTTCCATGAATCTATTCAGGTTAATATTACAAGGTACGAGTGCTTTTGGAGTGCAATAATATTAAACATTTACAAAGGAATAGCACAATTAGAGTTTCGTAATATTTAATTTGATAGTTAAAATTAGAAAATGTTCTAAAAATATCTAACAAACATGCAAAAAGGGATAAAGGAAAAGAATCCAGGTGATTATATTAGCATTACGATGATCAGTAATAAAAAATAAAACAAGTACATAGGCCGGGACGAATTTTAAATACCCACCACCATGAATCAATGATAATAGTTTCCTTTCACAATACTTTCAGGGGGGTTTGATGGCAAATACTCTCCCAAGGAGATTGGTATAACTGGTTCGCTTCCTAATATGGAAAGTTCTGTAAAAGGAAGACTACATGAGATTTGGAATTTACAGCAACCTTTTTTTTTAGATTAATTTTAAATTCCTCGTTTAAGCGTCCAAGAAAATCAAATAAAATTTCGCCTTCCATATGATTTCAAATCTAAATCCAATAGATTTTTACACCAACATTACTCGAATGAGCGCAACAGCTCTGATAAAAAGTATGATTTCTAGAAGTTCAAAAAGTCAAATCGGGAGATCGGTTTATATGAGGGATACACCAAAACATGGCGAAGAAAGTTGCGGGAAGCTTTCTGAAAATAGGGAAACCTAACAGGGCACTTTCTATTATTGAAGAGAGGAGTGAAGTCATAGCTAATGACTTCTAGGAAGGCGCGTAAACTTCAGCGAATAGAATTTTAGTACAATTGCTTACAATTGGCGAAGTAAGGAAACCAAGTTAGATTTGTAGTAATAACTTTATTGAACCTTTGATGCGATGATGCTGCTTCGGCTGATGTTGACAAAAGAGGTAGATGGATATTTTATTCTTCTAACGAACTACAACAATTATGAGGAATATTTGGAAATGAAATTAATGACAATTATAAATTATGCGAAATTCTTAATATAATAGCCAGAGATGAATACACAGTTTTGTTATTTAATCTAGAATGCTGTTAAACTAGTTTTAACACATGGATCGATACACACCATATTCGGTACACCTATATATTGACCCATCCCAGCAAAAAAAAATTAAAGTTTTTCCAAGGGCACATCTTTAAAAACACTACCAAAAATGTCCTCCCAAATGGGTTCTTTATTGTAACTACACAGGAAGTTCTTTTAATTCAATTTTTTATAACTCGTTTTTTTCCTTATTGTTAATAGAAATTTAAAAAAGAAAAAATAGAGTCTTAATTAATAAAATGGTACAAATTATCTAAAATTTTGTCAAAAAAATTCTAAATCCATTCTAGAAAAAATTTGCAAATTTTTGCAAATATTTGAAGTCAAGCGTTTCAGAGAACGTTAGATTGCATTAAAAATCATAAAAAATTATAAAAAACATTTATTTGGCAAAATACCATAAAATTTTATAATTCACATCCAAAACACTGAACTCGGATCACACCTTTAGAAGTGATGCAAACTCAGTGCAACAGCTGTTGAAATAGTGGACATCCGTCCTATGTCAGACCCATGTTAAATTCATCGCTTTTGCGCAACTTTTGGACCACTTTCCGACACTACTTTAAATTCTCGAAAGTCTATGCAAAATTTCACCGGAGAAAATTCACTATTAAAAGCTAAATTCTCGAAAGTCTGTGCAAAATTTCAAGGGGAAAATTTCATTATAGCTATAGCGTGATTACAACAGACATACAGCCTACAGCCAGACGGAAATCGTGATATTGTCTAAAATTTCTCTGTGATCAATAATATATATATATATATATATATATATATATATATATATATATATATATATATATATATATATATATATATATATATATATATATATATATATATATATATATATATGTATATATATATATATATATATATATATATATATATATATATAAAGGGTGATTCTTTTGAGGTTAGGATTTTCATGCATTAGTATTTGACAGATCACGTGGGATTTCAGACATGGTGTCAAAGAGAAAGATGCTCAGTATGCTTTGACATTTCATCATGAATAGACTTACGATCTGCCACAACGTCGAATTTTCAGTGAATGGGCCCTAGAAAAGTTGGCAGAAAATCCGCTTTTTTATCGACAAATTTTGTTCAGCGATGAGGCTCATTTCTGGTTGAATGGCTACGTAAATAAGCAAAATTGCCGCATTTGGAGTGAAGAGCAACCAGAAGTCGTTCAAGAACTGCCCATGCATCCCGAAAAATGCACTGTTTTGGTGTGGTTTGTACGCTGGTGGAATCATTGGACCGTATTTTTTCAAAGATGCTGTTGGACGCAACGTTACGGTGAATGGCGATCGCTATCGTTCGATGCTAACAAACTTTTTGTTGCCAAAAATGGAAGAACTGAACTTGGTTGACAAGTGGTTTCAACAAGATGGCGCTACATGCCACACAGCTCGCGATTCTATGGCCATTTTGAGGGAAAACTTCGGAGAACAATTCATCTCAAGAAATGGACCGGTAAGTTGGCCACCAAGATCATGCGATTTGACGCCTTTAGACTATTTTTTGTGGGGCTACGTCAAGTCTAAAGTCTACAGAAATAAGCCAGCAACTATTCCAGCTTTGGAAGACAACATTTCCGAAGAAATTCGGGCTATTCCGGCCGAAATGCTCGAAAAAGTTGCCCAAAATTGGACTTTCCGAATGGACCACCTAAGACGCAGCCGCGGTCAACATTTAAATGAAACTATCTTCAAAAAGTAAATGTCATGGACCAATCTAACGTTTCAAATAAAGAACCGATGAGATTTTGCAAATTTTATGCGTTTTTTTTAAAAAAAAAGTTATCAAGCTCTTAACAAATCACCCTATATATATATATATATATATATATATATATATATATATATATATATATATATATATATATATATATATATATATATATATATATATATATATATATATATATATATATATATATATATATATATATATATATATATATATATATTTCGATATGTTACAAAGGGAATGACCAACATTTTATACCCCAATCATCATTCTATAGTCGTAGGTATAAAAAACAAGAAGTCTTCTCAAGAGTATCATATTTATAAGATTAAACGATTATTTGAAAATAATCATGTAAGTTATTATGCCTTTACAGCATAATGGTGTAGGGTATGTACACAACAAAATAAGGATTAAATCCCTTGCCCTGATAAGAATTGATATTCGTGCACTCACATTCTGCATTATAACCTGTTACAACCACATACTCAATGGAATACAAAGCGATCTTTTATCCGACACACACACACTAATTACGTATGGTATCTTCTTTTAATTTAAGGACCAACACACGAGTATGTATGGCCATTTGTGCGTTTTTGTATTCGTATATCTGTTGCTGGACATATAGGCCTCTTGTCTGCTTTTATAATCAGCATTAATTGGAATTGTGTTTCAATTTTCATCTTTTATTTCTTTGCCTTAATTCGAAATGACCGACCTTCAGAGATGCCAAATGAACAGAACAGGGCAATGAGTATCTAAGCAAAGACAAAGTCAAATAATGAAAGGAATTTTATACTTTGTTCCCCAACTACATTTTAGTAAAACAAAACGTAATTCTTATTTCTTATAATTTGCTTCATAAGCCATTAATTCTAAATTACAACACCAAAAGTTCCTTTGAGGTGATATATAGACGGAATAAAGTGGTTTGTTTTCTTTAAATAAAGTTTATTTACATCGGCTTGTGTTTGCCTAATAATGTGCTCTATAAATACAATTATATGTTGATGACAATAAGAGCTACATGGACCGGTTTTGATTCTTGGTCTGGATGTTTGTGTTTTCTTTTTGAAAAATGATAGAGATGTCAATTGAATTCTTAAATATGGTCTGAATGCGGCAGTAACTTTTTATTATCTGGCTTAGTAACGGAATCCGGTATCAGTTTTGAATGCGGACCACGCTTCTTGCTTATGTTACGAATATATTCTAGTTGATCTCCTTGGCGAGAGTGTTGATCCTAGGATCGGTGCTGGTTTTTCTTTGGATGTTTTCCCTCGTATCTGCCAAACTTGATGCCTTCATAGGAAAATTCGGACGGATGGCCGGAATTCGTCTCATAACAATGCTTGCTTTGTTTTACTCTAGTCAAAATATGTCTGAATATTCGTTTTTACCAGCAAACTAATCCTACTTTAAGCGTTGTAAAAAGCTTCCAGTCAATGTCAATGTTCATAAGAGTTTTCTTTTCGAGAATGATGCATAATGTAAATTATCGCTGTAATCGGAATCGGGTAAAAATTTATGCCAAATGCATACATGTCTGGTCATCTAAACCACGATCCTGATATTACTGTTGTATAATCCGACAAACTTCGGCAAAAGGTCGTTTCCAGAGTCGCATGGACCAAGTTGTTTGTCAAAAGAGAAATGACAGCTGAACCACTAAAAATATTTGCATCTAAATTTATTTAAATCGGAAGTTGCCTTTAATGAGACAAATTTTTCAATAAAATAAAATTTCTATAATGTCATTTCGCAGGAAAGAATATACGAATAATTAAAATAGAGTTGGTAACACTGTTAAATCTTCTTTACTATTTTGCTCGACATCTGTCTATGATGTTACTTGAAGCTTGTAAAAGCAGCTTGCCCTTTGTAAATGACATGATTTTAATTGGTGTTAATTTTCGTAATTAAGATTAAGATCTAAGGACTTTTAGATGTCCTCAATTGAAAAACCAAAAACAAAAAACGAACACATTTCCCAACCCATATGCCGAATAGGCTCATAGGAATATTGATATCCCTCTTACAAAGCCCAAAAGATGCAAAAGAATGAAATGAAATATTCTTATTAGGAAATTTAAGCAAAAAAAAAAACAGCCCCAACGAAGGCTTTCAGCAAAATTATGAGAGAATCAGAGTATGTTTGCCTATTATCGTAGGCTTGGAGGAAAAGTGGAGAGTTCATAGATATGGAAACATGTGTGGCTACATGTGGTACACTTGCCTTTACTCCATAGGAAATTTTGTGGTAAAACTTTATCCATTTACGTCACTACTCGGTTTTAGGACTAAGACGAAACTGTTATGGAATCGCATTAGCATTACAACAGCTGCGAATATAAGACCAAAGTTTCCTATTTGTTCCAGTCAGCTCCTTTTTCCGAAAAGGGTTGGCGGAAAATGGTTTGACGAGCTTGTCATATAACTACACTGTCATATTTCCCAACAAGGATCATTTATCTGCTTTGATTAATGAAATACTTTTGGGGGAGGGGGGGATGTTAAATCATCGATGGAAGTTCTTTACGCCATCTTCTCATCTAATGTACAAATCTTTTCTACAAATGATGACTGGCAAATGGCCCATTTTTTAAAAGAGTTCAGGTTCTGCGTGTGTTGAACACCTTGAACTTAACTCTTTGCAAAAGGCAGAGTAGCAGGAAATGAAGGTATTCCCGTTTTTCTTTGCATACAATTAATATCCATCAAAACTAAATTTAAATGCTATGCATCTTCCATTACGAACAGATATTGTCATGGAGAGAAAAGAAGCAACTAAGCCAGAGGAAGTCTCAGCTGATGAGCGATAATAAAAATCCAAGATAGCTTAGATTTGTTATTCTATTTTGACTGAAGTGATGATATTCCATTTATCATTTGCTTCCAGAATAGCAATAGCTACCAGACATCCTATGCTATAGCCACCACAAATAGAAGCAGCGCCATGCTTCTATTTCATTTTTGCCATTAGCACTTAAACTTAGGTTTTGATGGGAAAATTCAATATTTCTCTATACAAGCTTCCATTTATATTTGCATAGACAATGCAAGTATGTTTTTCCTCAAAACTGAATAGTTGGCTCTTACAAGAGAAAAAAGAAAATTAATTAATTAAATATTATTTCCCTGGGGTGGAAGTTTTGGTTTGGTTTTTTGTGTTTTCTGACAGAGGGGAACTTCCGGAAACGGAACCTATTTTATTCACATCACCAATCACTTCATACTTTATTTTTGTTAAACCAAACAAAACGAGTAGACTGCATTCTTGCCTCCCATTTCTGCTACTTCATCAGCCACAATCAAGCTAACTTTTTCCAAATCCGCATTGTACTACTACTCATCGTGCCATAGTTTTCCAAAGAGTTTTCATTATGGCTCTCTCGTCTCTCGTGAAGTAAACAACGAATCGCCCAAGTTTTGGGACAAATTCTGGTGTTGTAGTTCCCATGCAGCATAAGGGACTTTTGTTTGTCCCCCCCATTTGTGAAAATCATACTTAGTTGATTTCCTAACAACACCCACTCCATGCTGCCGGCTGATGATGGAAGTCAACCAGCTTTTCATTAGATCCTTCGCTGAACAGTTGCATTGAGGAGGGCATTAAAGGGGCCAGAAAAACATCACTCTCCAAATGAAAATTTAATTTCCGTTTTTATGCAGCATTTGAACTTTCATTCAAATTTGCATACATACCACCCTCTGTTAACCCTCTGGTGTAACCAACAACAATATCTGCATTTCACTTTGCTAGTCAAATTTTGGGGATAAACATCAACACCAACATCGTCATAGTCCTTGTCGACAGCATAAGAAATCATTACAGAAGTTGACTTTTTACTAAAAAAAAGCATTTTAATCCATTTTACTTAAAAGGTTTGCCTCATTTAGAAAGGAGTGTGCGAGACCAAATTTAATGAATGCGTAATGCCCAAGACTAATTAGGTAGACCAAAACGCCATTGACCTGTTTTATATGGAGGCAATTCCAATTTAAAATTAACACAATTTGTGCTAGAACATAGCCCAGTTGTTGACGTAAATTACCATTTACCGGCCATTTTGACAATATTTAGACTCAAACATTGAAATTACGGAATTTATTTAAAATTATATTAAAATTGGCCATTCCCAGCAAACAAAGCTTCACCAGAAAAGTAGTGAAGATGTTCTTTTTGGATACGAAAGTGGTGCAAAATTGGCGCAGAAGTGATAAATTTAACATAAGCTTATCATAAGATGTTCTATGTTCTCTATTTCAGTAGCCGTTGCATTTAATTTGCATCACTTCTTCAGGGGTGATCCGATTTTAATGTGAACTAACAAAATTTCGGCTATTTTGCAAAGTAAATGATTTTTATGATTTGTAATGCATTTTAACGCTTGTATGGAACATTTGACCTCAAATATGTTCAAAAATTTGCAAAATATAAAAAAAATAAAAATGTGAAAAGGTTTTCTTCTTTACATCAATGAATTTAGGCCCAATTAGCTAAATAAAACATAAAAGGAACAGAAAATATTGACCAAGCAAACAATTAAACAAAAAAATATATAAATAAGTTTTCCATTTTATTAATTCTGAGTCTGTTTTTAACTTATTTGACACAAAAAAAAACTACCTATTAACAATATCCCAGCAAAAAAAGTGTTCAAAATTCAATGAATATGTACTTTTTGGATGCGGAAGTGGTGCAAAATTGGTGCAGTGGCGATCAATTTAACATTGGCTTGTTAAAGGACGGATGTCCACCATTTCAACAGCCGTTGCACTGAATTTTCATCACTTCTTAAGTTGTGATCCAAATCCAATACTTTGGATGTCAATTAAAAAATATTGTGATATTTTGCCAAATAAATATTTTTTGACCTCTAATATTTTCAAAAATTCTCTATTTTTCTGGAATAGATTTAACATTTTTTCGACAAAATTTAAATAAATAAATAAAACCTTTTTATTACTTATTCCTCTGTTTTTAGCCAATTTGAAAAAAAAAAAAAAACTTAAAATTGCCCATTAAAATATGAAAAAGCGAGTTATAAAAAATTAAATTAAATGAACTTCCTGTGTAGTTAGTGGGAAAATATTTTTGGAAGTGCTTTTAAAGTTATGCCTTTAAAAGCACTTTAGAACAGTTTCTAAATTTTTCTGGGATGAAAAAAACGAGTTATGAATTAAAAGAACTTCATGTGTATTCAATACAATAAAGAACATCTTTAGAAGGATATATTCAGATGTTTTTTTTTTTTTTTTTTTGAGTTATGCCTTTAGAACAATTTTGTGCCTTAGGAACAAATGTCACTCGATCTGGACGGAATTTGATAGACTTCTACAAAATCTATAGACTCAAAATTTAAGTTGGTTAATGCACTAAGGTGGAACACAATGTTAGTAAACAATATGGGAAACATTTAAATCTGAAGCAATTTTAAGGAAACTTCGCAAAAGTTTATCTATGATTTATTGCTCGATATATATGTATTAGAAGCTTAGGAAAATAAGTCATTTTTACAACTTTTCGACTAAGCAGTGGCGATTTTACAAGGACAATGTTGGTATTTTGACCATTTTTGTCGAAATCAGAAAAACATATATATGGTAGATATATCTAAATCTGATCCGATTTCAACCAAATTTGGCACGCATAGCTACAATGCTAAATCTACTCCCTGTGCAAAATTTCAAGCAAATCGGTATAAAACTCTGGCTGCTGGGTCCATATTAGTGCATATCGGGCGAAAGATATATATGGGAGCTATATCTAAATCTGAACCGAGTTCTTCCAAAATCAATAGGGTTCTATTCTGACCAAAATTAGGTACATGTGCCAAATTTGAAGGCGATTGGACTTAAATTGCGACCTAGACCTTGATCACAAAAATGTGTTCACAGACAGACGGACGGACGGACAGACGGACATGGTTATATCGACTTAGGGACCCACCCTGAGCATTATTGCCAAAGACACCATATGTCTATCTCGTTTCCTTCTGGGTGTTACAAACATATGCACTAACTTATAATACCCTGTTCCACAGTGTGGCGCAGGGTATAAATAGCTAGCAAATCCCATAAAAAAAAAACTATTCGATTGATTTTAGGTACTTCCAATATCACAGTTGGATTTATATTTTGGCACAGCTTCCTAGGGTATATGGATTATGTTTGAAGTGTCCGAGCAGTATTTGTCATCCCATTGGTTTCCCTTATAAAGAGTTCTACCCATTCAATTAGTTTAGTTGATAATTCAGCAAGTGATTCCATAAAACCAATAGTACCTTGTACAATCCTAAAAACAAAAATCAAAAGTAATCTTCAAAAGACAAACCTACGAACGAAAATTGTTAAGCCAAATTCAAAGAGGTTGATGAGTCGAGTAGAGTTGGAAATAGACAAAACTTCTATCTATTTGAAATAGCCCGAAACTAGATTCTGTGTGGGCTATCAATGCGAACCATAAAATTTAATAATTAAAAATTTCCTTTCCCATATTTGCCCACGAGCAAAACGGGGAAGCTATTGTAACCTGGAAAAGTAAGCATTTCGCAGCAGCAGCAGACAGAGAGACAAAAATGCCCAAAGTACCATTGTTGGCTAATTAAATACACACGAATAGATGGAACGGTTAGTGGAAATGGGAATTCGTTTAGGTCTATTGACAATTTATGCAATTAATACTAAATTTGTTGCTTTTGAAACCGTGAAATTATGTATGGCTGTATTTTTAGCATTATTTTCTATTAATAAAAAAGTAGCAAAAGAATTTATATACACACAGAAAACACATTTGCTGTAGCAAACCAAACGAATTATTTGGCTCCATATACTAAAGGGAACCAACGTGATGCAATGCTTAGCATGCCAGCTTTGCATACACAGTGTAGTGGGCAGAGAACTGCAACCGGTGGCTTTTTTTTTTCGTATTGCAATCTTACCCACAAAATGTCGGTGGCAGTGAGTAAGACACCAATTATCATGCGATTTTTTACATTAATACAATGTTCGTATGCAATCTTAAACCAATCGACATCGTCACAACGCTCGGTAAACAAAAAACGTGTGTGGCACTTAAGTGTGATTGCACTCAACAACAACAATTACCAGCAGTTGGTATTAGCTCAAGAGAGTTGAGAGAGTATAAAATTACAGAATACCAAACTGCTGAGATATGGGTAACCAATTTGTGTGATTGCTTTACTACGGTGTTTTCGAGAGACCAACACTCATACTAACAAACACCGACAGTCGTCGGTTGCATTGGATATTGGTGGTTGAAATTTTTTTACCAATTGGTGTTTTAAGATTGCAAATATTGGTGTTTACTTAATACATTGGTCGGTTGCCGTAGATCGCAGCCGTTCTCTGGTAGTGGGTTTAAACCTAGTTTGACCAAACACCAAAACGTTTTTCAGCGGTGGATTATACCACATTTCTGAGTGTTTCAAAGGAGGTCCCTTGTCATTGAGCTTAACATAGAATCGCCCAGCACTCAGTGATAAGAGATAAGTTCACCACTGTAGTATCACAATGGACTGAATAGTCTAAGCCGGCCTGAAATATTGGGCTACCACTATATCTAACCTAACGTAACCATCAACTAAAAACAGACAATTGACATTGAAGTTCGATAGTACAACCAACATATTTTTTGTTTGTTAGGTTAATAACAGTCAGGTTCTTCTTTGGAGCACCAATATTTTGCTATTGGTGCCGTATGTAAAATATGGGAAACATACAAATTTTCCAAAAAAAAAAAAAAATGTAACGATCTTTTTGAGTACCAATTTCAAAATTACACCACGTCGACTTTTATGGTATTTTATTGCCTACTTTATATTTTCTCTCCCTCTCTCTCCTTTAATCAATGCAAACTGATTTTTGTAAATTTCATTTTGTTCTTTTCTACTTTCAGGTGAAGTTGAACGTCTACTTAAGGAATACCGCCAAAATCAAGAATTGGTACGCCGTATCGGTGGCCATTATTATCAAATTATATATCCGGTGCAATTGCGACACCACGAGAAGATGGGCATTTCAACGCGTGAAGTGAGTCAACCCAAGGTACGCAATCGTTTACGTTCAAAACGAAATTTAAACAATTACACAATGGTATGTTCATACTCTCACTCCTCACTCCTGCTCAAGCTATCTCTATCTCTCTCTGTCTGTCTCTATCGAACTTCAAATCCATTCATTTTGTTAAAATCCAACCCAAGTTCAGCTTTTCCGTTTGATTTCCTTATGATTTCATTTTTCAATTTTTATTTGAGATTTAAATCTGAAAGCAGCAATCATCATCATGGGTATCAGAAAACTTACAAAAAAAATCTTCAAGTGGAAAGCAATCTTCATCAAAAATTTTTTTTCACAAAAATTCCGAAACACACATAACAAAAACACACGATAGAAATGAATCCAATATTTTTTAAAAAAAAAAAAAAAAAAAAACAAGCAAACATACCATTGCTTAGCCAATAAATATATAGTTTTATTCATTTCTAGTTCTTAATGCATGTTTTCCCACCTAATGAAGATTTTTTATAGCTTAAAATTATCCACAAATTTGCATGCGCTTTCTTTGTTGTTTTCGAAAAAAAAACAATATTATAAACTTTTATAAATTCATATTCTTACAAAGAATTGTATAGATTTTTGTACCTTACATTAGAAAATGTTACCATTATCTAGTAAATTAGTGTATATAGTACATCCAACTATAGAATAGCTTTAGATTTTTTTAAATGTTTTAGGTCTTACATTATCTTTTAAATGTATATGAAAAAGTTGTTTTCATATAGATAATGCTGTTAAAAAATAAAAAAAAAATTTTAAATATTATTATTATATTTTATTCTCAAAAAAAGTTCAGTTGACTTTCACAAGGGATTTTGCTATTGATTTCAAGACAAAGCCGTGAAACTTGCTTTAAATAAATATACACAAAATAGCGATTAAGCATGTGGATAGTCAGACTTGTGGAGATTGGTATCTGGAATTATCTTTAACACTCACTTCTTAGTCTTCGTGTCCAATAAGTTGTTATTAAAATTATAATAATGTGCAAAGAAAGCCATAAACGAATGAATCAAAATTACCATAGACCACTTGAAAATATTGTTCTCTAAAATCTTTAAACTGTGGACACTTCATTTGTAAAATAAATTCTAATCTATATTCGAAACTTTTTTTATTTAACACAAAGATTCAATAAAGAAAACATTTTTTTTGTTAATAATGAGAAGAATGTTTCTTATTTCATGGACGTACGTATGTAATTTTGTGTCATTGTCGGTCAATATTTTTTAGTGTAAATAATAACGACTTGAGATACATAATGTACAAAAATATTTTCCAAAATTTTCTCAAATGTCTTGTAGGGTATTCAAGGTTAGGTTAGTTGGTAGCCCGATGTATCAGACTCACTTAGACTATTCAGTCCATTTTGATACCACAGTGGTGAACTTCTCTCTTATCACTGAGTGATGCCCAATTTCATGTTAAGCTCAATGACAAGGGACCTCCTTTTTATAGCCGAGTCCGAACGGCGTTCCACATTGTAGTGAAACCACTTAGAGAAGCTTTGAAACCCTCAGAAATGTCACCAGCATTACTGAGGTGGGATAATCCACCGCTGAAAAACTTTTTTGGTGTTCGGTCGAAGCAGGAATCGAACCCACGACCTTGTGTATGCAAGGCGGGCATGCCAACCATTGCACCACGGTGGCTCTATAACTAATTATGAGACGATATGAACCAATTTTCACAATGTAAATAAGGACCAAATTTCACACGGATCGAATGAAATTTGTTCCTCCATGAGGCTTTAGAAGCCAGATCTTGAGGGTTGGTTTATGGGCTGCTTTATATAATTATGGATAGATACGAAGCAATCTTTCCCCGGTCAAATTCATTGACATCACGTACCAATGTCAACAGTTTCGAGTGAAATGTACTCCCACAAGAGGCTACGGGATTTAAATATGGGGATTTGTTTATATCGGGGGGTTATACCTTAAAGTGGTCCGATTTGGTCCATTTGCAATGCTATATGACCTATATCAATAGCAGCAACTTGCGCCGAGTTTCAAGTCGATAGTTTGTCTCGTTTGTAATTTAGCGTGATTTCAACAGACGGACGGATGGACATCGCTAGATCGACTCAAACTTTCACCTTTACACAGAATATGGTCGGATAACAATATTTCGAATATTCATATTCTTTTTGGTATACGGAATTAATAATATGGGAGCCACCGTGGTGCAATGGTTAGCATGCCCGCCTTGCATACACAAGGTCGTGGGTTCGATTCCTGCTTCGACCGAACACCAAAAAGTTTTTCAGCGGTGGATTATCCAACCTCAGTAATGCTGGTGACATTTCTGAGGGTTTCAAAGCTTCTCTAAGTGGTTTCACTGCAATGTGGAACGCCGTTCGGACTCGGCTATAAAAAGGAGGTCCCTTGTCATTGAGCTTAACATGGAATCGGGCAGCACTCAGTGATAAGAGAGAAGTTCACCAATGTGGTATCACAATGGATTGAATAGTCTAAGTGAGCCTGAAATATCGGGCTGCCACATAACCTAACCTAACCTTAATAATATGAGGGTATTTCTCATTCATGAACACTAATAGAAAAAATTACGTTCCATAGTCGTGAACGGACGGTGACAAAATGAAATGGAGACGTTCACAAAAAAATCAAAACGGAATGTTCACAATTTCGTCCACGGGCGTTCACGATTTCATGAACGGCCTTCGTTTTTCTTTGGCCATGAAAAGTCTTAAAATAATCGTTAGACGTTATTATGGCAACTACCTCGGTGGTACAATGTGCTAAGGCGTCTGTTAACGCGTATGGTGCAGAAAACACAGGTTCGAGTCACGCTAGCGGAAATCTTTTTTTTAATTCTGTTTATAAAGTCGTAACTATAACGTTTTCAGATCATGAACGCTGGTTGTTGTTTTGACAACGCATGGTGTCATTTTATCGTTGTCAGATTGACACCGCATCAGCGTGTTTTGGACCAACATTTTACCAAAATTGGACCAAAAGTCGTACCAAATTAATATCATTTAAAAGTTAAAATTTTTCAAAATTTTACTTCGATAGAAATTTTTGCCAAAATTTTATTTCTATAGAAAATTTTGTCAAAATTTTATTTCTATAGAAAATTTTAGTTGTATAGAAAATTTTTGCAAAATTTTATTTCTATAGAATAGTTTGTCACAATTTTACTAAATGTCGTTAAAATTTTATTTCTATAGAAAATGTTGCAAATATTTATTTCTGTAGAAAACTTTATTAAAATTCTAATTCATTAGAAAATTTTGTCAAAATTTCATTTCGTTAGGAATTTTTGTCAAAATTTCAGTTTTATAGAAAATTTAGCCAACATTTTATTTCTATAGAAAATATAGTTAACATTTTATATCTATAGAAAAATTTGTCAACATTTTATTTCTATAGAAAATTTTGTCAAAATTTTAATTCTACAGAAAGTTTTGTCAAAATTTTAGGTCTATAGAAAATTTTCGCAAAATTTTATTTTTATAGAAAATTTTGACAAAATTTTAGTTCCATAGAAAATGTTCGCAAAATTTTATTTGTCTAGAATAGTTTGTCACAATTTTACTAAATGTCGTCAAAATTTTATTTCTATAGAAAATGTTGCAAATATTTATTTCTGTAGAAAACTTTATTAAGATTCTAATTCATTAGAAAATTTTGTCAAAATTTCATTTCGTTAGGAATTTTTGTCAAAATTTCAGTTTTATAGAAAATTTAGCCAACATTTTATTTCTATAGAAAATATAGTTAACATTTTATATCTATAGAAAAATTTGTCAACATTTTATTTCTATAGAAAATTTTGTCAAAATTTTAATTCTACAGAAAGTTTTGTCAAAATTTTAGGTCTATAGAAAATTTTCGCAAAATTTTATTTTTATAGAAAATTTTGACAAAATTTTAGTTCCATAGAAAATGTTCGCAAAATTTTATTTGTCTAGAATAGTTTGTCACAATTTTACTAAATGTCGTCAAAATTTTATTTCTATAGAAAATGTTGCAAATATTTATTTCTGTAGAAAACTTTATTAAGATTCTAATTCATTAGAAAATTTTGTCAAAATTTCATTTCGTTAGGAATTTTGTCAAAATTTCAGTTTTATAGAAAATTTAGCCAACATTTTATTTCTATAGAAAATATAGTTAACATTTTATATCTATAGAAAAATTTGTCAACATTTTATTTCTATAGAAAATTTTGTCAAAATTTTATTTCTATAGAAAATTTTGTCTCAAAATTTTAGGTCTATAGAAAATTTTCGCAAAATTTTATTTTTATAGAAAATTTTGACAAAATTTTAGTTCCATAGAAAATGTTCGCAAAATTTTATTTCTCTAGAATAGTTTGTCACAATTTTACTAAATGTCGTCAAAATTTTATTTCTATAGAAAATGTTGCAAATATTTATTTCTGTAGAAAACTTTATTAAAATTCTAATTCATTAGAAAATTTTATTTCTATTTTCTATAGAAAATATAGTTAACATTTTATATCTATAGAAAAATTTTTCAAAATTTTATTTTTATAGAAAATTTTGTCAAAATTTTATTTTTATAGAAAATTTTGTCAAAATTTTAATTCTACAGGAAATTTTGTCGAAATTTTATTTCTATATAATAATTTGAAAAAAAAAAATAACGATTTGACGAAAATGGACCAAAATCAACTAAATTCCATTTGGTCCGACCATCGGACCAAATTTAAAAATTAATAATTTTTTGGCAACCCTACACCGCATGTATGTTGATTAAATTTCATGAACGAATCGTTTTGAAATGAGCACGCCATGTAAGATTTTTTTCTATGAGTGAAAGTGTTTTTTCATGAATATGTGTGAATAGAAAATCTTTCTTTGGAAAACCTTGTTCATTTTGTAGGATCCCTCCCTGGTAACAAGGTGGCTCTTTTACAAAAATATTTTTTGACTGTGTTGTCTCTCGAAGATCACAATTGGTCATCGAGATGTTGTGCCACGTGACAGAGATGTTGTGCCCCAGTGTTGATTAAAGACCTTAGAGATGATACACGTGACATCAAGGATATACGTCAGCCCCTTTGCTTTTGGTTAAGCAAAATTTCATAAAAAGAATATAGTCCAGTAAGTCTGGTCTTTTAGCCCATATTGTTCTGCAGTATTAACAGCATAGCTTCCTCCGACAATGGTTCGTTAGGTCGATCTTGAGAATTTTTTCCAAGAAAGTTTACTCTGCTTATCGTGGGTGGAGACTAAGGTATGCAAATAAGTTTCAAAAACATAAAGAGTAATATTAAAAAGGTTTATTTTGTGCCAATTTGTGCCGCGTGTTTTAATGACTCTGCTGCTCTTCCTTTCAGAACGCATTAACATAAATTTTGAATTTAGTAGGAAACATATAACAAAGTTTTTAGAAATTTCATTTATATAGAGAAAATCAGTAAACCGATCCTCAAAAGCGGTTTCACTATTCGCCTTGGGTTTTTGTAACGGAATCAGGTGAACCGGATACCTTAGTGGAGTCAGTATGAGCTGCGTTTTTAAAGGGTGATTTGTTAAGAGCTTGATAACTTTTTTTAAAAAAAAAACGCATAAAATTTGCAAAATCTCATCGGTTCTTTATTTGAAACGTTAGATTGGTCCATGACATTTACTTTTTGAAGATAATTTCATTTAAATGTTGACCGCGGCTGCGTCTTAGGTGGTCCATTCGGAAAGTCCAATTTTGGGCAACTTTTTCGAGCATTTCGGCCGGAATAGCCCGAATTTCTTCGGAAATGTTGTCTTCCAAAGCTGGAATAGTTGCTGGCTTATTTCTGTAGACTTTAGACTTGACGTAGCCCCACAAAAAATAGTCTAAAGGCGTCAAATCGCATGATCTTGGTGGCCAACTTACCGGTCCATTTCTTGAGATGAATTGTTCTCCGAAGTTTTCCCTCAAAATGGCCATAGAATCGCGAGCTGTGTGGCATGTAGCGCCATCTTGTTGAAACCACATGTCAACCAAGTTCAGTTCTTCCATTTTTGGCAACAAAAAGTTTGTTAGCATCGAACGATAGCGATCGCCATTCACCGTAACGTTGCGTCCAACAGCATCTTTGAAAAAATACGGTCCAATGATTCCACCAGCGTACAAACCACACCAAACAGTGCATTTTTCGGGATGCATGGGCAGTTCTTGAACGGCTTCTGGTTGCTCTTCACTCCAAATGCGGCAATGTTGCTTATTTACGTAGCCATTCAACCAGAAATGAGCCTCATCGCTGAACAAAATTTGTCGATAAAAAAGCGGATTTTCTGCCAACTTTTCTAGGGCCCATTCACTGAAAATTCGACGTTGTGGCTCGTTAGTAAGTCTATTCATGATGAAATGTCAAAGCATACTGAGCATCTTTCTCTTTGACACCATGTCTGAAATCCCACGTGATCTGTCAAATACTAATGCATGAAAATCCTAACCTCAAAAGAATCACCCTTTACTTTCGTAAAAACGCAGCTGACTAAAGCCTAAACTTATTTGCACTGCATTAAATTGCTAGGCCATATTTGATTTACAAACAAAAAAAATTTCGTTCTAACAAAGAAAGTATTTTAGAAGCAATGTGATTAATTTTTCAACAACAAGAAATGCTAATTGTGTAATAATTAATTTTCTGAGTTCGAGCAAAAGACAACCACATACTTGAGTCAAGAGAAAATTGAAAACATTCACAAATAAATCCAATTACTATGGGGGTATTCTCTAGAGAATCCTTGTATTGCGTGTTTGTTAAGCATTTCTCTAGAAAATGTCACACTTGTAATACAGTTTTTTTTTTTATTGGTGGCATCCTTTTTCGGCTCCTTCGAATCTTGAAGAAGGCGGTAGGCCAAAGGGAATTAGGAATGTACAAAATGGAATTAAACAAGTCTTATGAATTTAATTTGGCAAAAACTTTTTTCTATGGTTAATGAATAATTCAGGACATTCGAATTGTCGACAGATAACAAGAAAAAGGTTTACCAATCGAGCAAGATGTTATGAAATGGGGCAGGTTTTGAGGCTTTTGTGGTAACGAATTTCCATGTCAAGGCAATGGAAACAAAAATTTATTTGCATTGATTTTGTCTATTCAACAAATCGACTTTTATAAAATGCAAAATACATCGAGAGATATTCTTCCACCGCTTTTCGCTCTCTCTCTCTCTCTGTTTCTCGTGTAATAAAATTTATGAAGGAAATAAGCAAATTAGCGGCAAATCGCTTTGAAGCAATTTGTTAGCGAACGTGTTTGCAATTGTCTAAAGCTGTCTTTTTCAAGCTCTTTTTGCACACACTAGAATGGGCAGGAGGAGTGCGTCGAAAAGTACTTAAAGTATAAATCGATGTTTCATTTACTTCATCAGAGAAACTTTCTAAATTCGAAACATAAGACGCTAATAACATCAGTAAGCCCGTCAATAAAACCGAATCGGCAGCGGCAGCAGCAGCAGTTTGAACATCAGCAAGCCCAACACGTAAACACGTCCCCTTAACAAATGGCTTCAATATTGTGAGAAATTGAAGAGGATGGTTGGGTTAGGCCTTGCCTGTGGTTGTGCCAATGCTAAAGGAAAAAAGGCTCAATGAAGGAGTAAATAACAGCAAGAAGATTGATTACTCTGTGGCGTAAATTGTTTTGATTTATTTCAAAATCAATGAAGTTCAACAGTTTCCCATTTGCTCGTTTGTCAGTACAACGTTGTCCCTCCGCCTCCAAAACAATATTAAGGGCCCCAGGGGTGCCCGTTTGCCATTGTCCCCCGCTCCGCATACTACTACAATCTCGGGCCAAGTGATTGCCTTAGTCAACTGTTCACTAATGGCAAATCGGATATGGCAAATGTGCGTTCGATATTCCTTCCTTTTATGTACTCGCATTCAGTGTTACAAACCGTAGACACAGTGGCAATATTTCTGTCCCTTTGGCTAAGAAATAAAAACAAAAACTCTAACATCCTGTCGTACTAAATACGAGAGTATATTTCATATTTGTTTGTTCGTGTGTGTGTTTGTTTTAGTAAACTCTCGTTTTGTATTTCGAAAGAAAGTCATATGGCACAGCGAAATGTGTTGGTTATTACAGCCAGAAAAATTTTGTAGGTTTCCTATGTGATGATATGTAAGCAGAATATGTCTCAATAATCGAATTATCGAACATGTTTCTTATAGGTTTGGAAAGTCGTACAATTCTAGAAAATTGCAAAAGAGAAACTTCCACTTGATTTGTTCCAAAATTGTCTAAAATTTGAGAATTTTGAAATAAATATGTCAATAGGAAACTCAGTTAAAGGTAGAAGTCCACATTTTTGTAACGGAGTCCAAACGGCATGGCACATGATGTGTGAAATCACTTAGTATATATTTGAATAATCAACATTGCGAAGATAATGTAAACTACCGCAAGTGAATCACCATTTTGGTATTTGGAATATAAATAATAAACAGATTCTTAAAGTTTACCTTTAGACTTTTTCAAAAGTTGACAATTCCAACTGTTTACTATATGAATATTTAAAAAAAAGTCGACCCCCGTGTACATCTTGGGGAATCTAATTAGATACAATTAGATCTCAAAATTGGCCCTTTTAGATCTACGCATATTTATCCAGATACAGTAAAATCGAGTTTGATATAATTGTGTATAATTCCTTACATGACGAGATTTAATATCAGATCCAACAGGAATAGATACAATTGTATCTAAGACATCAGATCTTGGCCAATATTGAGATCTGATGATATCTAATTACAAAGTAATCAGATATCGTAAGATCTTACTATTTTTCGGATCTACACATATCTAATCTTATAAAAGTAGATCTATCAATATTTACTCCTTCTTTTTTCCAATTTTTTGAGCTACACGCAATTTAGCCTTAAGTAATTGTAAAAAGGTTATAATTTAACAGATCCATATTACTTTTAAAATAATTATAAAATAAGTGATATATTCTACCAAAGAAATATTTTTATTTTAACAAACACCGAAATTCGATTAGTCGTATGGAGTCTGCAAATTATAAAAAACTCAACATGAGTTTTTCCACCTTTTCTCTAAAATTCGATTTTGTAAACATCCAAAAATTACACTAGTTTACACTCAAAATGTACACTTGATGAAAATCAACTTTTCTTATGTATTTTGAGCTGCTGAATTCGAAAAAAAAAAAATTAAAAATATAAGATGACGAACAATCGTAATTGGATCTGTGATAAGTTAAGTGGTTTAAAAATACCAATGTGAAAAGTCAACATTTTCATAAAATCGTATTTTACAATGGACCTTTTCCGCCAGAAAAGTATAAACCATTAAAAAAATGTCTCTTCATGGTCGTATAGACGATACACTAACGTAAGTAATAAGACCAACTAGAAGAAAAACGACGAAAAATTACAAAGTTATAATCGAACATTTTTAACGGGATATCTCAAAAAATTTTTTTAATTTTTTTTTTTTCAAATTCAGCAGCTCAAAATACATAAGAAAAGTTGATTTTCATCAAGTGTACATGATATTTTTTGTAAACTAGTGTTATCAAAAGTCGGTTGTATGACCAAACAATTTTCAAAAATGTAAAATTTGAATTTGATACATCGACATCGAATTTTCCTTTTGCGATTTTCAAAGATATCAAAAGGTGTTTTATTGAATCTGAAAATAACAAAACAGTCGACTTGGAGTTTTCGACTTTTTCTTTAGTCAATTCGATGATTTAAAATAATTTTCAAAAATTCAAAAAGCGAGTTAATAGAATTTGTTTTTTAACAAAAATTCCAGAAGTAGATTTTCGATTTTTGTTCCCACAATCTAAAATAGGACTCATGGTCCTCTTATGCATAATACGCCAAACAATGCGATCTAAGAGTGTATACCCAGCAAAAAAAAAGAAATGAAAGCGTTCTTTTTGGATCCTGAAGTGGTGCAAAATTGGCTCTGAAGTAATGAGTTTTACATGTATTTTTAAAGGGAGGAAGTCATCTTTTACAAGCATCCTGTGTTTTGATTTTGAAAAAAATTATTCAGATGTGACGCTATTTTAGTATTTTGGATTTCATTTTCAAAAATTAAAAAAAATATTTTTTTCGACTTTTACATAAAGACGTTTTGAATAATACTAAAAATTTTTATTCATAAATTCCACGTCTATCGAGAAATTAATCGCTGCCGTTTTATTTATTTATTTATTTATTTTTTTTTTGTGTTGGAAATTTCCTTTATTTTGTTTTTCCGCACTCTGTTTTATACACAGTAAAATTCATAAAATACCAATTTATTGCAAAAACTGCATAAAATTAAGAATTTTTATATATCACCTCCAAAGAACTTCTCGTAAGTAATGACTTGATACACACAACGAAAAAATACTTTCCTGTGGAACGAAATTTAGACAAACGAAATTTTCCTTTCTTATAAAGTATTCTCTTTGAGAACAATTAAACCCAAATTTATGACAAATGGTTCAACGATTGTCCCTAAAGTTTTTATAATGTTTTTAAAGAAAGTTTTCTAGCACCAAACGAAATTTTCGGAAAATAAAAGTCTTCTTTCAGTGTGAGAAGAACTTCCAACATTTTCTGCTGGGTAGTTATAATCTACTGTAAACTCCACAAAAACCGGGTATAATGGATTAAACGGAAATAAGTCCATGGATCCCTAAGTCCATGGATACCCAGTAAAAAAACGCATAGCCAAAAAAGCAATGGAAAATTTTTTTTATTATTTTTTTTTTTGATTCCGAAATGGTGCAAAATTAGTTGATTAGACATGAATTTTACATGGGCTTGTCATAGGGTTCCTTCCTCATCTTTTTAAGCAACCTATGTATTGATCTTCAGATGTGATGCTATTTCAGTACTATGGATTTAATTTTTTATTATTAAAAAATAAAAATAAAAAAATATAAAAATATTTGTTTCTTAATTTTTTCGACTTTTACGAGTATCCCTATAATAATACTAACCAATATTTTCAATAATACTAACAAATATTATATCACAAATACCACGTTTGTCAAGACATTTATCGGGAAATTTATTGCGAAAACTGCATAAAACGAACGATTTTTATATATCACCTCAAACAAACTTCCAGGGCAGTTAGAATCGAAAGTAGACTCCACAAAATCCTTAAA
Organism: Haematobia irritans; assembly: GCF_050003625.1. Classification (NCBI taxonomy): domain Eukaryota; kingdom Metazoa; phylum Arthropoda; class Insecta; order Diptera; family Muscidae; genus Haematobia; species Haematobia irritans. The sequence goes on from NC_134399.1 coordinate 228,756,288, forward strand.
CAGAATCGAATGGACAAAAAAAAATAATTTGAATCCTAATGCCACTACAAGTTCTGTCATTTGAAAAATTTACGCTATATCAAACTTTGTCAACCCATTATGAGCCTTGTGTTTCTTATGATTTCAACTTTTATTACAAACCCAATTAATGAAAATCTACTCATCATACAAATATCATCATACTCATTAATACAAATAGCAAAAATTTAAATATCTTTTTTTTTTTTAATCAGTTTTCAAAAGTTCAATTCAATACATGAAACATCAAAAATGTAAAAAAATAGAAAAATATAAATTTACGATAAGAAGATTTAAAAACAAATTAAAAATGACGTTTAGTATATTTTTGACAAATAATTTGATATATAAAATAACACATACAAAAAAAGTAGATTATGGGAATTTAAAGATTGTAAAAAAATCCACTTCAACATTGTCGATGTTCGCGTTTTGTATACCTAGAATAACGATTCATTGTTTGAAAATTTTACAACTAAATTTGTGTTAGAAATAGGCAGATAAAATTACATTTGTGTTTTTTACATGCCAATAAACTGAGCTTCTTAAAAGATAGTATATTTGAATAATGCCGTTGGTTTGCCCTCACTTACATTTTTTTCCGAAAAATAAATGTTATTGTTGAATAAAATTTCCATGCCGTGAAAGCCTAAAGCAATATTTCAACTACCAAAAGATTTTTTATTATATCAAAATTCCGTTTTGGTTTTAGAACATTTATGAATTAACCTTTTTCCTTGAGTTTATTTCACAATTTATTATTACAAACTTAGCTTAAGGCTTTCTCCATATAAAAGAAAATAAACTCTTCGCCATGTTCATAGTCGAAGTTGTACCCCCATCCACCTTCCTTACCCCCAATGAGTAAAGAAATGGAAATATTGTGCCGGAAATGTACACAAAAGATTTATTAGCAAAATTGATTTACAACATTCTCCGGCAAAAGAGGCAAACATAATCGTTTCTTGCTACCGCTAATGCCACGTTGCTAAAACTCCAAGTTTCTTCCCTTCCCAACTGTTTTTGAGTTAAGGCTTCGATTTATTTCTGGTTGTTTCTGCTTACCATTCATTTTGTGATTCTATGCTTTTTTATTGCATTTTAGTCCTCCATTTTCATTTTGCTTCTAATGAGAAAAGAACAGGCCACAATGTAGAAGAAAACATAAAACATATCCCAAATGGTTCATTTGGCCGAATAATAATCATTAAAGTGGAACTCATGGTTAGATTAGTGGTCAATTTTGGTGCAAAATATCTACCGAAGGGAATGTGAATGGAATTGATAAAACAAAAAATACCCATGATCATTGAAAACACATAAACTTCTGATGAATTCCCAATATTGAATAGGGTTTACCTACAAATTATTTACGATTTCTTTTGGAAAATAATTTAGAAGTAATTTAACAATTTCATTAAATAGACATCTACTACCGGAAACCTTAATCCTTTGTCTACCGATGTCCTCGTTAGAGGGCATGACATGTTAATGCTGTTGTACAAATTCCAGCATGGTTTTCATTCATTTTTCTGTTGTTTGTTCAAAGATGAGTCTATTACCCATGAACGAGTAAGTTGCATATATTGATCATATTAGTAAGGATTTACTATCTATGATAATAATTCCTATCGGGTATTTTTACCATAGAGAGGTCCTTAATAATCGGATTAAAAATTATAAATTATCAATTGAAAAAACTGTATTAAGTTAAATAAATATTAAACATTTTGAAAATCATCAATATATCTAAAATGAAGCATACACTGAAAAAATTTTGTTGTGAGTGCAAAGATACGATGCGAATTTTTCTTAGTATAGAAGATGCATTACTCTGACACAAAGTTTCACTTTGAAAAATACTTCATTTTCGTTTTTCTTTTTTTAATAGATTTTACAATTTCGTTCATATTTTGACCAAATTTAATACCGATATATTTGCTAAAATTTATATATGAATTAAAACAAGGAACTACTGATTTGTAGTTCCAAAATTGAACACAATCTGAATTTGCTTTACTTATTAAGGTGTGATTGGAATTCCGGGTTTTTGATGTGAATTAAAAAATTTTGTAATATTTTGCCAAATACATAATTTTATATTTATACCCTTCACCACTACTGTGGTACAATGTACAATAAGTTTGTGCATTTGTATGTAACGCCAAGAAGGAAAAGTCTGAGACCCATCGTTTAGTATACCGATCGTCTTAGAATTAAATTGTGAGTCGATTTAGCGATGTCCGTCTGTCTGTCTGTCCGTCCGTCTGTCTGTATATGTAATTTTGAGTGCAAAGTACAACTCGCAGTTTAAGTCCGATCGTCCTCAAATTTGGCACAGAGTTTTACATGGGCTAAAAGACAATCGCTATTGATTTTGAAAAAAATCGATTCAGATTTAGATATAGCTGCCATATATACTTATCACCGATCTGGTCATAATTGACGTATTTATCAACGTATTTTCTCCTAATTTCGGGCAGTCAATTATTTTGGGGCTTTCGTAAGATATGCAAAATATCAGCCAAATCGGTTCAGATTTAGATATAGCTCCCATATGTATCTTTCGTCCGATTTGAATTTATATGGCCAAAAAAAGCCAGAGTTTTGTCCTGATTTGCTTCAAATTTTGCACAAGGAGCACGTTTAATAGTATTGTTAATTGTGCTAAATTTGGTTGAAATCGGTTCAGATTTTGATATAGCTCCCATATATATCTTTCGCCCGATGTAGACTCATATGGTCTCAAAAGCCAGAGGTTTGCCCTGATTTCCTTCAAATTTTGCATAAGGAGTACGTTTAATAGTATCGTTAAGTGTGCCAAATTTGAAATCGGCTCAGATTTAGATATAGCTCCCATATATATCTTCGCCCGATTTACACCCATATGACCACGGTGGCCAGAATTATTCTCCCATTTACGTTTTTTTGTTGAGTTAGCAGGATTATTATTCTAACTATACATGTCAAATTTGGTCAAAATCGGTTCATATTTAGATAAAACTCTCATATATATACGCAAGAATAGGGGAAATATGGTAGAATGTTTCATATTTTAGACCCATTTTCAATGGGAGTTTTCTCCAATTGACTCGATAGATTCCACAGAGAATACATTTAATATGCTATTTAAGTGTGCCATCTTGATCTAATATGGCCAAAATACCCACATTTTACACAAAATTCTGTGTAAAATGTGTAAATATTACTCAAATTGTCCTATATCTCGAATACATATGTATCGCCCGATAAATCATAAATGCTCTTTTGTACAATTGCTTCAAAATTGCTCTAGCTTTATATTTCCCATATTTTTTTACTAACATTGTGTTTCATCCCAGGTGTTAGCCCATTTAATTTTTAATTGTAGCGATTTTGTAGAAGCTTGTCTCAAATGTTTGACCTCAAATACTTTCAAAAATTCGCAATTTTTCTAGATTGTATTTAGATTTATTTTCATCGACAAAATTTTAATAATTTGTACCATTCTTACTCTGTCATTTGAAACAAAAAAATTAAAATTACCCATTAAAAATATGAAAACAATGAGCTATAAAATATTGAATTAAAAGAACTTCCTGTGTAATTAAAATAAAGAACATCTTTGGGAGGACATTTTTGGAAGTGCTTTTAAAGTTGTGGGAGGCACCGTGGTGCAATGGTTAGCATGTCCGCCTTGCATACAAAAGGTCGTGGGTTCGATTCCTGCTTCGACCGAACACCAAAAGTTTTTCAGCGATGGATTATCCCACCTCAGTAATGCTGGTGACATTTCTGAGGGTTTCATAGCTTCTCTAAGTGGTTTCGCTGTAATGTGGAACGCCGTTCGGACTCGGCTATAAAAAGGAGGTCCCTTGTCATTGAGCTTAACATGGAATCGGGCAGCAGTAATTGATAAGAGAGAAGTTCACCAATGTGGTATCACAATGGACTGAATAGTCTAAGTGAGCCTGATGCATCGGGCTGCCACCTAACCCAAAGTTGTGCCTTTGGAAGAACTTCCAATTTTTTTTTCCTGGCATATAGTCTTGAAAAACTTCTTCTATTTGTTCAAAGTCAACAATTTTAAAGAAGATTTCATTAACTTTGAAGAATTTTTCAGATTTATTAAAGCCAAGTTGACCTTAGTTCAACAAATTTTTCTTTCATGTAAAAATGCCCATTTTAAGACGAATCACTTAACTATAAGGGTAATACGACTTTAATGAAAAGTTGATCAACTTTTGGACGAGGAAAAACTTCAGAGAAATGCGTCATCTATGCTAAGCAAAACTCCTATTCGTATATTAAGGACACGAAATTTTTAGCTTCATGACAATATATATTTTTTCAGTGTTATACGATACAAATTGAAATTTTGTTCTTACATTATTATTAATCGAAAATAATCCTAAAAATGCATCCATGAATAATTTCACGGTTTTAGTGGCAATGAATTTAGTATTAATTCCATAAATTGCCAATAGGCATAAATGAATCTTCCCGTTCAAGAGTTGCTTGCTGTCCGTGTGTATTTAATTAGCCAACAATAATACTTTGAGCTATTTTGTCTGCCGGTCTGCTGCTACGGGGAAATTCCTATATTCATAGGTCTCAATAGCTTCCCCTTTTTGCTGTTGGGCAAATATGGGAAAGCAAACTTTTAATTATTAAACGGTATGGCTAGTATGCATAGCCAGCACAGAATAATGTTTTAGGCTATTTTGAAATAGGTAGGAGTTATGTCTATTTCAAAATCTATTTATCTCATGGACTTTTTGGGATAAGGCTTAAAAGTTGTCGTGCCTTAAGATAATATTGAAGAGATTCTCAATCTGTTTGTCTTTTAACTCTTGTAGGACATTGATTGTAAAAACTTCTGTCGGCTTTTTAAAAACGCTGGAACTATCAATGAACATAAGTTATGAGATGAATGGGATCACAATTACTACTCGGGGTATTTTTCAGATATCTTTGGATTTCCTTGATAAGCAGCTTATGGCGAATTGCAAATGCGATTATCAGTTTAACACTATTTCATAACTCAAGCTTGAAAGGAAATTGCTTTAGAAATTCATACTTAGTACAATCATCCACTTCTTTGGCTTGGAATCAATTTCATTAATATAAAATATTCTTTGAAACTACGAAAGTTCTTTTGTCAATGCATTTTTCACAAATCTGCAATGTCTTTGGGCACCTATCCTAAATTTTTCATTTAATTCTTGTATACTATAGCCAAATATCTTTCCAACTGCCGGAATTCTAGGCAGTTTGGTGGATTTCCTTCGCTTGGTACATATTGTAAGCAAGCCATGACATTGTCAACATGCCATAGTGACATGATGATAAATCTAGGCAAAATATTTAGGCCCTTAAATGGTGATTAATAAACAGCCAAATCCCAACTATTCTTAATATGTATTTCAGTGTTTATCGAGCCTGATTAATGTTTGTTTTACTTATCGCAACAGTAAATCGCTTGATATACAAGGAATTTCTTTGGAAATTTAGTTTGTTTGTTTATATTGTCCTTCTGCTTTTTTTATAAAACTGAACTTTTTATATTAACCACATAGGATGGTGACTAATAAGATTGGCATTCCATTGGTAACACATCGTACCATAAATTTCAAACTTTATAGTAAACTTGAAATTTAAAATCTTGAGGAATTTTAATATCGCCAAAATGTTTCGAATAGAATCGATCTCCCGATTTGATTTCTTGAGAGCATGGAAGAAATGACTTTCATCCTATTTGCTTGAAATTTCAAATCTGGTTATATATATATGGCAGTAAAAACCTCTTTGTTTTACTATAATTTCCACACTGACCGATCTCCCAAGTTTACTTCTTGAAACCATGGAAGTCGGAATTTTCATCCGATTTGCTTGAAATTTACAGATTTGATCCATTTCGAACAATAACCATTCACTGCCCAGCAAAAAAATTTGGAAGTTCTTCCAAAGGCAAAACTTTGAAAGCACTTCCAGAATATGCACTCCCAATGATGTTCTTTATTTTAACTACCCAGGCAGTTCTTTTGATTCAATTTTTTATAACTTGGTTTTTTTCATACTTTTAATGGGTAATTTTAACTTTTTTTGTTTCAAATATGTTAAAAATAGAGTAAGAATTCATAAAATGATACAAATCATTTAAATTTTATAGAAAAAAATGCTAAATCCAATCTGAAAAAATTAGGAACATGTGCCAAATTTGAAGGCGATTGGACTTAAATTGCGATCTAGACTTTGATCACCAAAATGTGTTCACAGACGGACGGACGGAGGGGCGGACAGACGGACATGGTTATATCGACTCAGGGACCCACCCTGAGCATTATTGCCAAAGACACCATGTGTCTATCTCGTCTCCTTCTGGGTATTACAAACATACACACAAAAAAAAATTTTCTGATTCAATCACGAAATTAATTGAACCAATTAATTTTTAATTGAAATGTCTTCAATCACAGAAATGATAGTATCAATTAAAAAATTAATTGAAAGTCAATTAAAAAGTTAATTGATCCAATTAAAAAATTAATTGATACTATTATTTTTATACCCACCACCATAAAATGGTGACGGGGATATAATAAGTTTGTCATTCCGTTTGTAACACATCGAAATATCGATTTCCGACTATAGAAAGTATATATATTCTTGATCAGGGATAAATTCTAAGACGATATAAACATGTCCGTCTGTCTGTCTGTCTGTTTGTCTGTTGTAATCACGCTGCAGCCTTCAATAATGGCGCTATCGTCCCGAAATTTGGCACAGATTCGTTTTTTGTTTGCAGGCAGGTCAAGTTCAAAGATGGGCTATATCGGTCCAAGTTTTGATATAGTCCCCATATAAACCGACCTCCCTATTTGGGGTCTTGAGCCTATAAAAACCGTAGTTTTTATCAGATTTGCCTGAAATTGAAATCTAGAGGTATTTTGGAACCATAAAGAGGTGTGTCGAAAATGGTCCGTGTCGGTCCATGTTTTGGTATAGCCCCCATATAGACCGATATCCCGATTTTGTTTCTTACGCGTCTAGAAACAGTATTTTTTATCCGATTTGTCTGAAATTGAAAATCTAGAGGTATTGTGGGACTGTAAAGAGGTGTGCCAAAAATTGTGAGTATCGGTCCATGTTTTGGTATAGCCCCCATATAGACCGATTTCCCGATTTTGCTTCTTACGCGTCTAGAAACAGTATTTTCTATCCGATTTGTATGAAATTGAAAATCTAGAGGTATTTTGCGATCATAAAGAGGTGTGTCGTAAATGGTCCGTATCGGTTCATATTTTGGTATAGCCCCCATATAGACCGATCTCCCGATTTTGCTTCTAGGTCTTCTAGAAACTATATTTACCATCCGATTTGCCTGAAATTGGAAATCTAGAGGTATTTGAGGACCATAAAAAGGTGTGCCAAAATGGTGCTCATCGGTCCATGTTTCGGTATAGCCCCCATATAGACTGATCTCCCGATTTTGCTTCTTGGGCTTCTAGAAACTATATTTCCTATCCGATTTTCCTGAAATTGAAAATCTAGAGTTCTTTTGGGACCATAAAAAGGTGTGTCGAAAATGGTGCCCATCGGTCCATGTTTTGGTATAGCCCCCCATATAGACCGATCTCCCGATTTTGCTTCTTGGGCTTCTAAAAACTATATTTACCATCCGATTTGCCTGAAATTCTAGAGCTTCTATAAACTTTATTTATTACCCGATTTGCCTGAAATTCGAAATCGAGATGTATTTTTAGACCACTAATAAGTGTGCCGAAATTGAGGTATATCGAGGTCCATTTTTTGGTATAACCCCCATATAGACTGATCTCTCGATTTTTACTTCTTGGCGTCTAGATACTATATTTTTTAGCCGATTTGTTTGAAATTGAAAATCTGGAGGTATTTTAAGAACACATATATGTGAGTTGCAAATGATGCCTATCGGTCCATCTTTTGGTATAGCCCCAATATAGATCGATCTCCCGGCTTTATTTCTTGGGCTTCTAGAATCCGTGGTTTTTATACGATTTGCTGGAAATTAGTAATCTATAATGAAATTTTAGACAAACGAAATTTCCTTTTCGTATAAAGTATTTTCGTTTATTCAACGATTGTCTCTAAAATTTATGTCAAAAAAAAAAAAACAAAAAAAAAAACTTTGCTTGCCTAAAATTACGTTTCTCAAAAAAGAAAACACTTCTTTCATGGTCATGAAAATTGCTTGAAACTGAAAGTAGTATTTCCAAATTTAACTCATCGTATTTGTTTAAATAATGGCGGAAATAATCTACAGATTTAAGATTTCAAATTAAGTCGTAATTTCATCATATACACGATATGTTTATAATTCTCTAAAACTCAAACAAAATTGGTTCTCATAAATCCAGAATCTGATCTGGTCTTCATTGACTTGCTTGGGAGAAGATTTGTCATCAAACCCCCTACAATTCTATATATGATCAAGTAACCCACTACGACGGAGAGTTTTCAAACTAAACTATTATATTTGATTCATGGTGGTGGGTATTTAAGATTCGGCCCGGCCGAATTTACTGCTTTATATACTTGTTGTGATTGACTTTTGTTTCAATTAAAAAATTTGTTCAATCAATTAAATTTTTAATTGAATATTTTTTAAAACTCAATTAAAATTTTAATTGGAAAAAGTTTGGTGAAATTTTTTTGTGTGTATGCACTAACTTATAATACCCTGTTCCACAGTGTGGCGCAGGGTATAAAAAACATCTTTAAAATAAAGTGTTGAAAAACATGTCCTATTTTTTAACGATGTTTTGCTTTGTAGTCAAGCTGCAAAAAGACAATAAATTTAAAGACCATTTCATTAATTTTAAAGAATTTTTCTAAATTATTAAACTCAAGTTGACCTTTCCCTAACAAATTTTTCTTTCATGTTATGATACCCATTTTTAAGTAAAATCACTTAATTATAAGGACAATACGAGTTCATTGAAAAGTTTATCGGCTTTTGGACAAGGAAAAAACTTTATATTAGAGAAATGCGTCTTCTATGCTAAGCAAAATTTGCATTCTTATTTTAAGGACATGAAATCTTTGGCCTCACGAAAATATTTTTTTCAGTGTGGATAGCACGGAACATGCAAAGATATACGATTTTTCTCTCGTAGGCGATCAAATAATAGAAACTTTTTAATTGTCCAGAGCCATACCATAATGCAACCATTATATGGTGGTTCAGAATTTCTTTTTAAAAATTAATGGTTTTCCATTCATCATTAGATTAAATAATTTATATTGAATATTGTTTGTTTCGCATTTTATTTTCCCCAATAATAAAAATTTTATTATTGTACCTTTACTAAATAAATTATGTCTTTCATTGAGTCTCTGTAATTATTCAAAATCCTTTGGAAATGAGTACTTGGCCATTTGCCTTAACAACTATCCCCTTTAACTGTTTTTCAGTTTTTACTGAACTTCAATACCAATAAGTGCTGCAAAATTTTTTTAAACTTCACATTAAGGGACATATATTTCCTTCTTTTTTATTATAATTCAAAACCCTAAAACATTAAATGTTTTGTGATATGTTTTTTTTTTTCTTCATCAAATAACAATTTTAAAAAATATTTTTTTTTTATTGCGAATAACATTTATACACGCGCAATATCGTAGCAATTGTTTGGATTGGATTTTACTAAACTATTTGCCGTTGCGCCGTTTTTGTCTTGTATAAATATTGCAATAAACTTTTTCTTATTAATACATTTAATACATTTAAAACAGTTTTTGCTTTTTCACAATTTATATATCCATTCAATAAATTTTTACTTTGGGCTGGATTTATTCAATAATAATAACAATAATGGTAGTATTTAAATATTAATAAAAGTCTTTTGAATGTCATAGCAAATAATCGTTTTTATTTCTACAACATTGAATACTTTTTTAAAGTGCACTTTTAGTATTAAATATTAATACGCCAATGCCAACAAACAAAAATAATCCTTGACGCTTTTTCTGTTCTGTTTTTTTCTTTGTGTATTACAGCCGGGTCAACGACCACGTCCTCATGATGACGGTGGCTTTAGTAGAGGAAGAACAAAGGTAGGTTAATCTCTATTTTGATCCTTAAACCAAAACAACTATGCAGATAATTCATATGTAAGCCTAGATAATGCCCATGGATTAATTAAAAATGAAGCAGGTCACCACCACCACAACCAACAACAAACTCAAATAGCCCAGATGGGTTAGCTGGCAGCATTCAACCGAAACTAAAATATACCAGTGCTGGTTGTTATCCGTTCACATAACACATTTGGAACATTTTTGATATTAACAGGTCAAAGGGAATATGCTCAAATGAAGGGAAAACTAGAGATGGTAATGGAAGGAACCTGTCTCATTTACTAACACACCAATAATTAATTCATTTTGTCCCTAATGCTAGGTCATATGTGAATGTGTGCGTGTGTGTGTGATTAAGAGGATGTGGCTATGCATGCGGTTTTGTTTGCATTTGTATTTGTGTGAATTTTTGTCATATATTTTATGATGGCAAATAAATCCCTTTTCGAGCGTGTGTATATGTGTGCGTGGGTGTATACATGTGGACACTGGTCCATAAAGGGATTTCCAGTTGAGCCGGTGATAATTCCCTGCAATTTATTTTATGAATAATGTTGGCGTCAAAGCCCCCCCCCCAAGTGTACATGAATAATTACACCAAATTCATATTGTCTTTCATCAATGCCACTCGGCACAGTGGGGCGTTGTTAAAATAGATAACATAGAGCATTGCCTTTACCCCCAGTAACAGCTCATCGCTATCATCATCAGCATCATCATCCAGTTGCTAGTACCATGGAATGGCAAGTGCCTACATCATTTGTCAGCCGGATAAGCAAACATTATTAATAAAACATATTATAGTGGATTATGGGAAGTGCCACTCGTACAAGACACCACTACTCGGTGGGAAGGCAAGGTTGTGGTGGTGAAGGCATTGGTGTTACAATATCCAATTGGATAATCTTAAAGAATATGCATTTGTCATGATTTTGGCAATAGGAATACTTCCGTATACTCGCTATGTGTGTGTTTGTGGGCATACTACATGATTCCACAATAATTTCGTATTTTAGATACCAATAGCACAACAGCTATGTAGGTAGATTCATTTACAAGAAATTTGTATTTGAGTATATTTGAGTGTGTGTGTGTGTCGCAGACTACCCATGGACCAGTAGACAAGTAAAGTTTATTAGATCTTTTATGTGTTGGCATGACTTGGGTGAATTTACAAAATATTTCCCACATTCCTTATGGCCCAGATTCTTGTCTTTTTACAATCACAAGTACATACACATTTTGTCATATTTTACCACCCACTCTGTATTATCTCTAAGTGTTGCTTAGAAGTAGATTATGTCCAAAATTATTAGGGTAGCTTGAATGACTCGCATGGCCGAAGGCTCTTTTGCTCTCTTATCAAATTATAATCATTTTAAAAATCAAGCACCGCACTTGCTTTACTGGACAACAAACTTAAAATATTTTTGAAATATCAACTCCGGTAGACCTTACATTTGTCCTTCCTTTTGAGAACAACAATCTGTTGTCTTTGGGAGACATGGGTCATAACGTGTCTGGGATAATTCTAAAAGAGCCCAAGCTAATATTCTATAGATATAAGAAATATGGTGGAGCACTTTAGTCAGCCAAAGGTCATGGAGGGGGGAGTGGAAATGTGGGCATATTTGTGTACAAATAAACAAAGCCACCTGACCAGAGATAATAAAATATGCAGGTACCACACACCTCTCTAATGTAATCTTCGTACTATACATTAACCTTAGACAGAAATGTACAAACAGCATCCGGTATTCGCATGAGGAAGTCTTATAGTTCGTTGTAGCGAAACGAAATACCAATAGAGACAAGTGTATTGTACTTAAGTTATCAGGAGATGAAATATTCTGAAGCCAAAAAAAAAGCAAAAAATTACTGTGAGCAACAAATCAAGACACATAAAATCTTATAAAATGTATCCTTTTATGGCTAACAAATGAGCCATCAAGAATGCGTTTATAGGTGGCCGAAATGAAGAGAATTCATATTAAAATAAATTATGGTACAATAAGCATAGTAAATATTTTATTCATTTGTGTTTATATCCTCCACCATAGGATGGGGGCTATATCCGGCTGAAATTTGGTACATGATGTTAGTATATGGTCTCTAACAACTATGCAAAAATTGGTCTACATGTGTCAATAATTATGTATAGCCCCCATATAAACCGATCCCCCGGTTTGGCTTGCGGAGCCTCTAAGAGAAGCTAATTTCATCCGATCCGGCTGAAATTTGGTACATGGTGTTAGTATATGGTCTCTACCAACCATACAAAAATAAATAAAGCTCCATATAAACCGATCGCCAGATTTGACCTCCGGAGCCTCTTGGAAGACCAAACTTCATCTGATTCAGTTAATTTTAGGTACGTGGTGCTAATATATGGCCTCAAACACCCATGAAAAAATTGGTCGAAATCGGTCCATAATTATGTATAGCCCCCATATAAACCGATCCCCAGATTTAACCTCCGTAGCCCCTTGGAAGAGCAAAATTCATCGGATTCGGTTGAAATTTGGTACGTGATGTTAGTATATGGTATCCAACAACCATGCATGAATTGGTTCATATCAGTCCATAATTATATATAGCCCCCATATAAACCGATCCCCAGATTTGACCTCCGGTGCCTTGTGGAGAAGCAAAATTTAAACCGATCCCGAGATTTGGTTTTGGAGCCTCTTGGAGGAGCCAATGTACCAAGCCAAATCATCCGAGTGAGTTGAAATTTGGTACATTGTGCTAGTATATGGTCGTTAACAACCATGCCTAACTAGGTCCATATCGGTCTATAGTTATATATATCCCTCAAATAAATCGATTTCCAATCACACAAAAATTTGTCCATATCAAAATTTCCCGGGAATTCCCGCACTTCATTCCCGGGAAAGCGGGAGCGAAAAAATAGCAATTTACCGGTAATTCCCGGGATCCCGTTCCCGGGAAAAAAACCCTACCCGTAATGTATAACTAGTCCACTACACGCAGAGAAGGAATATGATCACCTCAAACATGTGTCAAGACCAAAATGTTATTTTTGTATGGTGACCATGTAACACGTTTGTCACTAAAATGTTATTTTCTCGTCAAACATAACCTGCTTGCCGAATTCAGATACATGATTTCCTAGAAAATAACATGGTTGCGAAAACCATGTTACATGGTCACCACCCAAAAATAACATTTTGCTCTTAAAACATGTTTGAGGTGATCACATTCCTTCTCTGGGTGTAGGAATAAACCGGAGGCCAACTGACAGTCGAAATAGTGAACTTCAAAAATCGAACGTGCTACCAAGATGAAGGCCTTTCCCATCTCCAGTTGTGATCCTTACCGAATGCATCCCAGCAAAAACTACTTCAGCAGTAAAAATTTAGTTGCGCTTTTTGTATACAATAAAGTAGGCAGTGCATCCACACTGTATGCATCGGTGGCAATAACGTAAATGAGTAATCAAACTAGTTTATGACCATTCGTGCAGTATGGATGCATGAAAGATAGTGCTATTTGCCTTCATATCAGCAATGCTATTAAATAGGAAACTTAAGATTATATGTCACTTCTGAGCAATATTGCTATTGAAATATGAGCACTAATTAGAAGGTGTTCTAAATCGGGACATCGCCCACAAAAATCAGCGCTGATTCCGTTGTTTTTGTAAGCAGTTAGTACTGCCTTTCTCCCTTACAGTCCTGCTGAAATAGTGCCCCATGTTTTGCTGAGATGAATGAGAAATCGACTACGAAGCTGATTCTTTTGGAAAAAATAGTCCGAAATTACTTCTTCCTATAAAGAAAACAAAAATTAACGAAAAATCATTGGTGGCCGATAATGATCATATTGGCTTGGCTTATTTCTGATCGAATTTCGATTCATTTTTGTATTTGTAATGAACAATCAAGTTCAATTTGTTAAACTTTTTGTGCTTGCTTGTCGCCAAAGTACGACAAATATTTTGAAGCCAACTTTTCTCCACTAAAGGATTTCTGCATTATAGACGTGGTGTTGTATCCATCTCTTCACCAGGCTTGAGTGACTCAAATTAGATGAATTGTTTCCAATCCCATCAAAAACTTAATATAACCTTTCGCCAATCATGGCTTTACGACCATTTATTCGAACATTATTGTTTTACCAAAAAAACTACGATCCACAGTTTTTTTAACCCTTGACGGAGGAAATAATTAAACGTCTGTGGGACGTAGTGGCAGTATTTGTTTTTTTTTTTTAATTTTTGTACTTACATAGATTCTTAATAAAATCCTTCTCAAAAAATCGAATTTCAGTATTCACTTCATTATTCGAAAAATTAGGAAGGCATACGTCTCTCTGATGTAGCTGTCTAGGGTTAGATGAATCCGTATGGTTCCCTGGTGATGTTTTGTTCCAATTTTTCCCTTAATTTCAACGATAGGTTGATCAGCGCGAGGTGCATTTTTCAAATCGCAATTTCCAGTACATACCCAGCAAAAAAATTTGGAAGTTCTTCCAAAGGCACAACAGTTCACCAATGTGGTATCACAATGGACTGAATAGTCTAAGTGAGCCTGATACATCGGGCTGCCACCTAACCTAATTTAACCTAACCTAAAGGCACAACATTAAAAGCACTTCAAGAAGATGTACTCCCAATGATGTCCTTTATTTTAACTACACAGGAAGTTCTTTTCATTCAATTTTTTATAACTTGCTTCTTTAATGGGTAATGTTAACTTTTTTGTTTCAAGTAGATTAAAAACAGAGTAAGAATTAATAGAATACTACAAATTATTTAAATTTTGTCGAAAACAATGCTAAATCTAATCTGAAAAATCTGAAAAAATTTTGCATTTTTGAAAATACTTGAGGTCAAAAGTTTCCGACAAGCGTAAGAGTCCATTAAAAATTATAAAAAAATATAAAAATTATTTATTTGACAAAATATCACAGACTTTTTTTAGTTTACATCCAAAACATTGAATTCAGATCACACCTAAAGAAGTGATGCAAATTCAGTGCAACGGCTGTTGAAAAGGAGAATTTCCGTTCTATGACAAACCCATGTTAAATTCATCGTTTCTGCATCAATTTTGCACCACTTCCGGATCCAAAAAGAACATTTTCATTACTTTTTTGGCGACCCTTTTTCGCTGTGTATTTGAGCGAGTTATTGTTGTCTGGCAGTAACTCATAAAGCATCATCTCCGTAAACTTTACAAATTGTATAGGTGGCTTTTTAATACAAATCTGCAAAATATAGAGAATATTTCATTATTTGCTCTCATTTTTGAAAAGCTACAAATGTTACCACTCCAACAGCATGTCAGAACAGAACAGACTCCAGATCACCCAGTTTTATTTTTTAGCTCCGATATAAACACATTTTTTACTGAATTGTGGTTCAAATCCATTTCAAAAAATTTATTACGATTTTTCAATAGCCGACTATACACTGGTATAGTGTATATGGCCTTACTTGCTTAACTTCAAAATGTATTAAATTAATGTTGGCTATTGAGAAACTCAGTATTCCTTTGACTTTGGAAAAATTCTTTGAGATACTTATTCTACTACATAAAATAAAATAAAAAACTTTCTTCAAAGGATATCCGGTTACTGTAGATACATGGAGATTTATTTAAAGATATCCACATTTGCATGAGGGTGAGTGCAGAAAGGTCACCCACATCCCACAAACGTAAACTACACATTTGCTAGAAGCTAAACAAGACTTTGAGGGGCTCACATACGTACCTTTCAGTATAAATCCCAATAGATTCAGTTTTATTTGGGTCGTCCGGAAATTAAGTTACATTGCAAAAGGACATTTTACCCTTAGACATTGCCAAAGATTCGTAAACAAATCTCAAAGCAAATAGAAATTTGTTTTCTAAAACAGAGAAGAAAATAGAGAATACGGCTGTACACTGGACAAGATGAATCAGTTCGGTTTAGAAGAACATTTCAACTGTCTCCCACACATTCTCATACACAGCCACTAAAATTTCACATATACGCATACGAAGCGAGTTTGACTCTTTTTGGCCCTTTTGCTGAAATTGCAAGTCAAGATGGGGTTTGGGAAAGTGTGAGAGTGAGACTATGTGCATGTATAGGAGAAAGCATGTCTACTGTAAAATTTGTACAAAGCAATTAATCAAGTTTATACCTCTGTGCCATTTGGGTTCTATGGAGAATTATGTCGGCTCATTCCTAGCCTTTTTCTAAGCTCGCTTATGCTAGAGTTTGTGTGTGGGTTTCCCTACATTTTGCTTTTATTATTGTTTTGTTAATATTTAAATATATAAACAGCATCAAAATTTCAGCTTCATCTTTATCATCTTTATTACCTCCCAAATAATGAGGAGACACCTGCATTATTCCAAGCCACAAAAAAAAAAACACATTCCAAAGTTTTGGCATAATAAGGCAAACAACCACAGATCTCAGGCACAACACAATACTGATGCTTTGGTTTTATTCTGATCCTGTTTTGAATTTGGGACGGGAATAAGAATTTTAATTTTCTTTATGCTTTATTTTGGATAACTTTCGACTTTTCAGCTCCTCTCAAAGGAATTAGTTCAAGTCGGGTAACTACTTAATATGGCCTGCTTGCTCTTAAGCTGTCCTCAGTATGGTTATTTTTGAAGAGCTGTTTTTTTATTTTCTTCTGTCTTTTCTGTTAATAAAATGTAAATAAGTTCTTGTGTACTCATATCAAGTACTATATACATATGTTTGTATGACAGCGATAATATCCTTGGCTTGCATTGAAAGGTGGTAGATACCCAGCGTATAGGATAAACAGTTACTCACAAAAGGATAGCACTAAATTCAAAATCTTCATAAGAAAACATAAGAAAACAAGTAAGGAAAGTCTAAAGTCGGGCGAGGTCGACTATATTATACCCTGCACCACTTTGTAGATCCAAATTTTCGATATCGTATCAAATCCGTCCAATGGGTGTTCCCATATAGATATATTTAAATCTGACCAGATCTGGACAGAGTTCTACAATATTTGTAAACTTTAAATTTAAGTCGGCTAATGCCAGGGAAACATTTAAATCTGAACCAATTTTGAGGCAACTTCGCAAAAGTGTATTTATGATTTATCGGTCGATAGATGTGAATTAGAAATCAAGGAAAAGTTGAGTCACTTTTAAAAGTTTTCGAATAAGCAGTGGCGATTTTATAAGGAAATTGTTGGTATTCTGGTAATTTTTGGCCAAATCGGAAAAACATATATATGGAAGCTATATCGAAATCTGAACCGATTTCAACCAAATGCTATTCTACTCCCTGTGCAAAATTGGAGTAAAAAATTGGCCTTGGTGTCATATGAGTGTAAATCGGGCGAAAGCTATATACATATACCGATTTCAACCACCTTTGGTACAGACAGTTTGAATGTTAATTCTACTTCCTGTGCAAAATTTCAAGTAAATCGGAGTAAAATATTGGCCACTGTATATATGTCGCCATATATATCGGGCGAACGATATATATGGGAGCTTCATCTAAATCTGAACCGGTTTCAATAAAATTTGGCACATTTGACTATAGTACTAATTGTTTTTCTTGTGCAAAAATTTAAGCAAATTAGGGTAAAACTGTGGCTTCTGGGGCCATATAAGTCCATATTGGACCAAAAATATATATGGGAGCCATATCTAAATCTGAACCGATTTCTTCCAAAATCAATAGGGTTCTATTCTGAGACAAAACACATACTTGTGCCAATTTTAAAGTCAATTGGACTAAAACTGTGACCTAGACTTTAATTACAAAAATGTGTTCTCAGACAGACGGACAGGGATCATAGTCCTTCTCTGTGTGCATTTTTCTGGAACTCGTTTAAACTCCCAATTCCACATTGCGATCACAAACGTGATAACATCTTTCTAATTTTTTGCGATATTTTCTATATCAAAAAATTTGTTCTGTCAGCTCGTTTTTAAATACAAAAGTCTTAGAGAAGAAAAGTATAGCCTTTCTAATATTATTGATTTGCAAATATTTAGTATTATTGAATAATAATTTCTTTAAGTTTTCCTATTGAATTACTGTTTTCTTTTATTTAAATTAAACGAAAATTGAATAAAGTTACCTTTGAAGTTAAATTTCTTATGTAACGAAGGCATTTACCAGTTGGACAAACAGCTGTTTATGACACTAGATGTCTGATGGATGCGGGAGGACTAAACAGCTATAATTGAAGTAACTGAACAACAAAAAAGGAAGTTTTTTGGCGATCGCCAATAAGATAAGACCGAATTTTAGTTGGATCCGAGTTAATCTCAGCCTAAAATTAAAATAAATTAAACTTCTGAAAAGCAGCGAAACTTTGCCTACGAAGTATAATCTTTGTCAGATAAACTCTTCCCTGCTTTGGCTACGTAGTACACCCAGAGGAGGAATACGATTACTCCAAACGTGTTTCGAGAGCAAAATGTTATGAAAAAAATTGTCGCAATTATGTTATTTTCTCCAAACATTTTGTATCTGTCTTCTGGACCATGTTTATGTTTGCCAAGAAAAGAACATTTTCCGACAAAAGTGTTTTCATGTTCACCGTCCAAAATATTTTGTTCTCGAAATATTTTTGGGGTGATCATGTGTGGTGCCCACTTAGACTACATTGACCCGTGGAGTAATGTCTTGTTTGTTTTCACTTTGCCAACTTATTACTTTGAAAAATTGAATTTTGTTTCTTGTTAATAACAATAATAATTTGTCCAACAAAATGATTACTATTCTAAAATCAATCCTCTACTTAAAAGCATTTAAACATTTGTTATTAAAAATCAATATTTGTAATTTACTTATTAAAATAAAGCTGTAATTTTGAGTTTTCTAAAATCTGGTTGTGTGTCTGAAGAATCTCAATCCCCCTTTGCAACAAACTCCTTTCTCCGCGTCTACGAAGTCAGTCGTTTTGCGTTCCTCTTGAACGATATCCGGTACTCTAATTGTCGCCAGCCATAGGAGACGTACCCTGAGACCCTATCGTCCATCCACAGTCCGTATCAATGCTGCCCGATTCTATATTTAGCGCAATGACAAGGGACCCCCTGTTTGGTGTATTGATTGAAACTGGGATTGAACCCATGACCCTCTGTATGCAAGGCAGACATGCTAAATACCCAGCAAAAAAACGTCGCCATAAAAGTAGTGAACATGTTCTTTTTGGATCGGGAAGTGGTGCAAAATTGGCGTTGAAGCTTGTCATAGGACGGATGTCCACGATTTCAACAGCCGCTGCATTGAATTTGTATCATTTCTTAAGGTGTGAGGTAAATTCAGTGTTTTGGATGTGAATTAAGAATTTTTGTGATATTTTGACAAATAAATAATTTTTAAAATTTCTTATGATTTTTAATGCATTATAACGCTTGTCTGGAAAGTTTGTCATCAAATATTTTCAAAAATTCGCAATTTTTCTAGAAAAGATTTAACATTTTTTCGGCTTAATTTAAATAATTTGTACCATTTTATTTATTATTAATATGTTTTTAACCTATTTGAACATATAATACTAAAAAAACTGACTCAATTGAACTTCCTGTGCATTTAAAATAAAGAACATCTTTGGGAGAGCATTTTTGGAAGTTCTTTTAAAGTTGTGCCTTGAGAAGAACTTGAGAAGAATTTTTTGCTGGGTATTGGAATACGATGGCTCCCTTGGTATTAAGCCAAAGAATTAAACTAACTTTATATTTAAGACGCAATTCACTGCACAATATAGGTTTTGCATACGTGATACTATGACACAAATTATAATTAATTCGTTGTAATGTCGAGATCGTAAGAGTGTCAAAATTAATATTCGAAATTCAAGGCTTTAGTTATAAATTATGCAATTTTTCAAGTAATAAGATTCTTAAAAATGAAATATTGAAAGTCGTCTCTTATTATAGGCAAAGTACAAAAAGTGAACACGTTTAAGGCGATTTCATTTTGAAGAATTTTTTACAATTATTGAAGCCAGGTTGTCTATCACCTTATTTTAAAGATAAACCGTATTCAATGAAAAGTTTATCAACTTTTGATAAAGTAGGGAGCCACCGTGGTGCAATGGTTAGCATGCCCGCCTTGCATACACAAGGTCGTGGGTTCGATTCCTGCTACGACCGAACACCAAAAAGTTTTTCAGCGGTGGATTATCCCACCTCAGTAATGCTGGTGACATTTCTGAGGGTTTCAAAGCTTCTCTAAGTGGTTTCACTGGAATGTGGAACGTCGTTCGGACTCGGCTATAAAAAGGAGGTCCCTTGTCATTGAGCTTAACATGGAATCGGGCAGCACTCAGTGATAAGAGAGAAGTTCACCACTGAGCCTGATACATCGGGCTGCCACATAACCTAACCTAACCTTTGATAAACTAAAACATCTTTGTATCAGAGAAACTCGTATTCTATTCTACGTAAAATTGCATTCGTATTTGAAGGAAATGAAATCTTTGAGCTGACGACAATATTTTTTGTCAGTGCGCATAACCAAATTTTCGTATAGGAAATATATTAGTAAAGGGATTGCCGTCCGACGTGATTGTCATATTGTTATTTTGTCGGTTTTCATTTATTATAAATGTAATGAAATTTTTTCGTAAAACAAAATACATCAAAGACATGGCGTTTTGCTGAACTTTCCTATCTGTGTTATTTTCTTATATCAGATGTGCATAACATACATCCGGTACTTACGTATACGTTTAAAACATGCTTTCATTATGAACGCATTTTCAAAAAGATCAATACTTTTACACCATCTTGTTGGATATATTTATAAACAGAAAGTGATAACTAATGTGCACTGAATGCTATTTAATTAACCAGCAGTGTATTAAGAGATTAACAGACATGCCTCCGGTTTGGTCTTGAGGATTTGGATATGATGGCTGTGTTGTAGGATGAAGGAATACACAATGATTAAATTCATTGGCGAGGAATATCGTAGAATCTGTCTTATTCGTATTTATATTTGTGTATTTGTTGATTATTGTTGTTGTTGTTGTTATTATTATCCTTATGAAAATGCAAAGTCACTTTAAAATTGCAAATATTTCCCTTGGTAATATTTGAACAATATTTCAAACTGTTTTCTTATCAAGACAAACTCATTTAAATGAGATTCTTGTGCCAGAGCTTCTCATACTCTCCAAAACGAGGGAAACATAAACATTTTCAAGATATTTCGAATATATTTTTAGATTTTTGTATTTCAATTCATTCTCAGCATCAGTATGCTCAACATCTACATCCACATCAACATCATCATCACCATGACGCATTTACCAGACCAAGGCATGTAACCAATTGAAAAGAGAGGAGAATTTACACAAAATTCAAATCATTCTTGAGCCTGATAAGCTGAAAATGGTTCAAATGCTCACAATTATTTAACATGTTAGCATTGTAAATAAATGCCTGTACAAATCATTGAGTTGAAATGATGAATAATCCTGCCAGCAGCCAGTAATGTCTGATGCCACATAGACAATATCTATTCTTATATTGGGTATAAATAGGATTTAAGATTTATGTAATTGAATTTTCAGTGTATTAAGTAAGTGTCCTGAGGTGGTGGGCTTTGTTTCACATTATGTTTAAACCAATGTAAGCAAGTATCATTTAAAAGTGCGCCTTCCATGGAGACCAAACTGAATGTGAAGTTATATTGTGGTTGCATTAGGATATAGCGATATACATTGAAAAAAGCATGCCCGGATTTAGTTTTCCTCTAATAATTTTATTATTATTTCCAAGCCAACGATACGGAAATTTGAAGTAAGGACACAGTTAAGACACAATTCTCTTTAACATTTGAATTTGATTCTAGAAATAAATTCTATTTGATTAATTGTTTCATCTTTCTCTTCATTGGCTACCAAAGTCCATTAGAAACGTGTTAACGACAACCTAAATTTCACAATTCGACTCGATTACAAGTTTCAAATAAAAACGTCTTAAAAATAAAGAGTTAAAAAACATTTCCTATTTTTATACCCTAAACCACATAGTGGTCAGGGTATAATTAGTTTGATCGGCCAAAAAATGTGCCTACCAGAAATATTGATTTTAGACCCCATAAAATATATACCGATCGATCTAGCGCTTGGTATCCGTCCGTCTGTCCATGTATTTGTTGTTCACAGGATTCCGGTCGCAATTATTAACCGATTTTGATGAAATTTGGTACAGGGAGTTTTTTGGACACAAGGACGAACGCTATTGAATTTGGAAGAAATAGGATTAGAAATTTAGATATAGCTCCCATATATATGTATCGCCCGATTTCGAAAAATGGGGTCACGTTGCACTTTTTTTTCAAACGGATCGTCACCAAATTTGGCAGAAGGTACTCTTTTCCATCGTCCTTCAAGTGTGCAAAATTTCATCCAAATCGGTTCAGATTTAGATATAGCTCTCATATATATCTATCGCCCGATTTTCCCAAATTTGGCCACAAAACCCTTATTTATCAACCGATCTTACCCAAATTTGGCTAAATGTAGTCTTCTATAGCACTAACTATATGTGCAAAAAATCATCGAAATCGGTTCAGATTTAGCTATATCTCCCATATATATGTACCGCCCGATTTTTCTAAATTTAGCCATAAAACCCTTATTTATCAACCGATCTTACTCAAATTTGGCTAGATCCAGTCCTCTATAGTATTAACTATATGTGCTAAATTGCATCGAAATCGGTTCAGATGTAGATATAGCTCCCATATATGCATCACCTGATTTTGAAAAATTCGCCCCTAATAACCTTATGTTTGACCATACAGGCCTCATCTCTTAACTGATCTTACTCAAATCTTGCACAAGGTAACCTTTTGTGGTATTAATAAAACCCGCAAAATATTATGCAAATTGGTTCAGATTTAGATATAGCTTTCATATATATGCATCGCTCGATTTTGCCAAATTTGGCCATAGTACTCTTATTTATTAACCAATGGTACTCAAATTTCAAATTTTGATGTACTAGCCGATCGTACTTATACGTAATTGTAGCTCTTACATAAGAATATTGCTCGATTTTTAAAAATTTGTACTACCACACTAATTTAACGATTTTCTCTTTTTTTAATAATGGGCTCAATATTAGTGGCATACTAACTCCGTAGGTGCAATTTCAACACAGCCAGTGTTGCTAGAAGTAGGGGAAATACCCTATATGTAGGGTTTTTCTAATATTTAGCGTCTTGTAGGGACGTAGGGCTACAATGTAGGACATTTTCACTCAACACAATTTGTAATAATTTTTACATTTTGGTGGCTCTAGAGGAGGAAATTAGAAGCCGGCAAGGCTTGATCTTTAACAATGTGTGGTAAACTTTATTCCTGTAGAAAATTTTGCCAACATTTTATTTCTATAGAACATTTTGTCAAAATTGTATTTCAATAGAAATTTTTTTCAAAATATTATTTCTATAAAAAATTTTCTCAAAATTGTATTTCTGCGGATTTTTTTCTCAAAATTTTCTCAAATTATAGAATTTATTGTCAAAATTTTATTTCTATAGAAACTTTTCTCACAAAAATTTGTTTATAGAAACTTTTTCCAAAATTTTATTTTTATAAAGATTTAACAAAAAAGATTACTAATTTGCGTAGAATTCTACCAACTGTGGCAACCGTGGTGGTAATACAAATTTATATTCTAAGTTAAATACGTTGCATATTCATGTTTTAAGATAATAAAGTTCTTAGAACGATTTTTGTTTTGTAAAATTTTTTAAATTTAACGAAAAATATAGTAGGGGAAATTGTTTAGGAATGTTTGGGAAAGTAGGGAACTTTTTTTGTCCTTGTAGGGTAAACCGAACATTTTCCCTGGCAACATTGACTATGAGCTATAGTCAGATTGACACAAAGCACCCATAAACATGTACCCCTAAATTTTCTTAAATATGCAACTGCGGTTTATCTCCCAGACATATATGTTACCCTACAAATGCGTATGATTACTAATTCTATAATGGTGGTTTAGGGTATGATATAGTCGGCCCCGCCCGACTTTCTACTTTACTTACTTGTTTAAAAAAATTTTGCTTTGTATACAAGATGGAAAAAGTCAACAAATTTAAAGACGATTTCATTAATTTTGAATATTTTTTTCAGAAGTATTAAAGCCAAACTGACCTTAATAAAACGAAATATTCTTTTAAAATTTAATTGGCCTCATGTCCAGGGCTGTGGAGTTGAGCCAATTTTGCTCGACTCCGGCTCCGACTCCAGCATTTCTTATTAGCCTCGGCTCCGACTCCGGAGTCGACTCCAGGTAGTGTACCTAAATCTCATTTTAAACAGTATTCCAATTGTAATTTTAAGGTTTAGTGTTCCAAAAATAGACCGATATAAGTATTCTATTTTGCAATATGTGTTTATATGTCCAAAAGAACTCTAATTTTAATTTTTGATACGACTCCACTACAAATCTCAGCATTTTAGGAATGTACAGAACTATACATTTTAATTTCCGGGCAATAAATTAAAATACGACACAAGACTGTATAGAGACCACATAAAAATATGGGTCGATAACAACAATCATTCTGGAGATTGAATTTATAAAAACACAAAATTTCAAAAAATAATTAGGCATTTTATAAAAAATCTATATTTATAAAAAAGAAAAAAATACACAAGCCAAAATGTCGGGCTAATCAGATTTAAAGTTTAGATGTTAAAAAATGTAATGTGTTGGATATAGAAAACAGATATAAACTGCAAAAATTAGGACGGGTGGAATTTTAAATAACCACTACCATACAACAGATGACAGGAATAGCTGGACAGTTACGAATATTGTTTCTATAGAAGTAACATGGTGAAACATCGATATATAAATGGTCTATCATGGACATTAGAGGCATTAATTTAATGTAAGAATTCCGAGTGGTTTTGATGAAATAAACGTTCTCCCAAAAGACCGCCTCAGATGGTACGTTGGCTGAGGTTGAATTTAAAATTACAGCTTCCAAGGACATCGGGATTTCTCAAGTAATTATCTCCATATACAAAATCTGGTCCGACGGCAAATTTAGGGATCTCAAATAACTCAAAATTTCCGACAAATCTTATGAAAATTTTAGACTGGGAAAAATTTCTTATAACAAATCGGAGATGGGTTTATATGTAGGTGCTATATCACAAAATTGTCCGGTATGACCCATCTTCGAACTCGACATGCCTGCCAAAAATTCAGAACCTTGGGTTCTACTGCTATATTGCCTTAAAATTGTACGTTTATGAAGGGTTAAAAATCGATAGTTTAATTTTTAAAATTGGACTATACAATTGATCAATTCAGCCCATATTCTAGTAAACCCCACTTTTTATATCACCGTTAAATATAAATACACTTTGAATGGCCTGAAATCCAGTACCTCGTTTTTCGTTCTTCGATTAAAAACCCCAATCGAATCTAATTTGTCGAAATATTTTTTTAGTTACAAAGATATGAAGTGTTTTTGATATTTGTTTCGCCGGAGTCGGAGTCGAGCAAAATTTATACGACTCCTGCTCCGACTCCAGCAAAATCTTCAGACTCCGGCTCCGACTCCACAGCCCTGCTCATGACAATAGTTTTTCAGTGGTAATGGGATAAACTGGAAATGTAGGCACATAATTTCAAGCGGATATTCTCTAAAATATCAAGGAGAAACTTACAGGTTACTGAATGAGCAAGTCACATATCTAATAAGTCAGGTTTTAGGTAAGGTTAGGAAGGTGATGTCTAGACAAAGACCCGCTACTTTATTTTTCCATATTTGGTCGCGGAGGTGGACCACCCCTTTATACGATTTTTGTTTAAAGAACAGTAAAAAAAACAACAATTCTCTGATTTACTTGAGATTTACACAGAACACGCCGTCAGGTTACGAATTTATTATGGGGTACCTGATCTTTTAAAACTTGGACGGGAAGGGGGACCTCTCCCTTTGCCAGAGTTTTTGAAAATTGGAACAAAATTATGCGATTTGCTTGACATTTTCAGGGAAGAAAGGGCGTCAAGGCAAAGAACAGCTACCTTATTTTTCGATATTTGGTCGATGATGGGTGTCTCCCCTTTGTCCGATTTTTTTTAAAGTTCAGTGAAAAAACTAAAATTTGTCGACTTACTGAAATTTTACGGATAACTAACCGTGAAGCAATTAAACTTTTTCAATTTACTTGAAATTTACAGAGGATGTGGGGTAGGTTATATTGTTATAATGGATAGCTGATTTTGTGATATTCGGAAGGGAAGAGGGGCCTCCCCTTGCCCTGCTGTTTAAAAATTTGGCTTATAATTTGCTTGAGATTTTCGGTGACGTCTATACAACATACGCTATATAATTTTTCGATATTTGGACGGGGAGGAAGACCTCCTCTAAAACTGAAAAAAAAACTAGAATTCTCAAGTTTACTTAAAATTTACAAATGCCTTAGGGGTTGGTTATGAAATCAATATGGTGTAATTGAGTTTTGGGTATTTGGACGGGAACCTTCTCTTGCTCCACACTATGAAACTTGAAGGAAAGTTTACAGATTTTCTTGCAATTTGCAGAGAAAGTGATGTCCCTTAAAAAAATAGAGCAAAATCTAACCTTCTCCGATTTACTGATAATTGGGAGAAGATGATTAAATTTATACAGCGTATATGATTTTTCGATGTCTGGTTGGGGAAGGGGAATAGTGAAGTTGGGTAGTTTGTGAAATGAATATGGGGTACGTGAATTTACGATATCTGGTCGGGGAGGAGCAAAGGAGGGGGTTCCCTTTTGCCCGAGTTTTTGAAAATAGAAAGTAGAGGATTGTCGATAAATGGGAACTCGGTACATAATTTTATGTTTTTTTCACAGACTTTTTTAAGTAAAAAACTTAAATTTACATGAAGTTGACAGGCAACGTAGAGGGTGCTTCATTTTCCGGTATATGTTTAGGAAACGCATGTTCTCCGTATCCAACACTTTAACAAATGTTAATATGGTAAATTTTTAAGTACTTTTACTTTTTCCGATTTATTGGAAGGTATGTTGAGGAGAAGCCTACATCCCATTGACAAACCACGCTTTAAATTCAAAGGAAATGTAGAAGATTGTCCAGCGATTTGAATACATAACAATAAAAAAAAAAACAAAAAATTTGTTGAAAGGGAACACCCCCTACCCGACGTTTGTTAAGCTGGTCCGTTTTACATCTGCATAACCGCCCTATTTCTGTATATAAACGAAAAAACAGGTAGTCCGATTTTCTTGAAATGTACGGGACACGTGTGTGGAAACCATGGAGTGATCAATCAGTACTTCAGTTTTTGTGCCAGAATTCCCCTGACTCGTTTTAAACGAGTTCAAATCTTTTCGAATTTGTTTTCAGCTCGAAGGATATGGTTGACTAAGTTAACGAAAATATGCTTCGGAAGGCGTAGATAAGCGGGCCGGCTTACTCTAGTTTAATTTTAAATTTGCTAAATATTGTTTTTTTTTTTTTTTTGTTTTTTTTTCTCCTAAAAATCAAAATTTAGGCTATATCAATAGATTTTGTATGAACCGATTGGTTTTTTCGTAAATTTAAGGCTAAACCCTTTTAAATCCCACGAGCGTTTTCAATTTGGCTGTTTTCGGCTAGATCTAACTATTTTCAAAGTCTTAGCGGGGAAAAAATTTTCAGGACATTTTTAGCGGATTTTAGCCTTTTTAAATTTAATTTTCTTGCCTTTTTGAATCACTCTCTAGAACAGGGTATTACAAGATAGAGCAAATGTTTCCAACACACCAAAAAGAGGCGAGATAGGCACAAATTATATTTGGCAATGTTGCACAGGTTGTTGCTGTCCGTCCGTCGGTCTGTCCTACCAGCTGTACATTTGTATGTGAACACATTTTTATAATTTTAGTACCAATCAACTTCAAATTTAACACAAGTATGTAACTTGGGGCAGAAAAGAACCCAGTTGATTTTGGAAGAAATCGGTTTTGATTTGAAGATTTGAAGATCTCCAAAGATTATTCATTATGTTCAACGAGTCCATTGCATTCAAACACCCGCTGTGGGAACCAACAATAAAGGATTCACTTATCTTCGTTAAATTTGTTGCTAAAACAAAATTTCCTAAAACTTATAAAACTGTTCGTCTTTAAAAAATTCATTTCATTTATATGAATGAGAAAAATATTACTCCAATTTTTATTTTTACCTTTAGGCTATTGAAAATCTTTGGAAAATAGGAAAGAAAAGCAAGTTCCACCATATCTCATCACTTTGGATGGAAAAAACATAAAATTCTTTTCTCTGTCGATTTATTTTTTGTTAAAAACCTTTTTATCACCCACTCCCCAAGCAACCAGCTTATGATATACGTGGCGGTATTTAATGCAAATATTGCAACAAATAAACGATTACAGATCGAATATTGAAACAGGATGCTTTGGTAGAGAGCAGCGCACACATTTCAATATGGCTGTAAGTAACTTTCAATTCAGCAATTTTTGTTTATACATCCGTTTCCGACAATGCTTCATTTTAATATCCGTTCAACCCCACCCATACCAATACTCGCACTCGCACACTCACTGATGTGAACAAGCTAAAGTGAATATCTAACGAGTCATCTCCGAGTGTAAGTGTGAGAGAGTAGAAAGAAGAAGGATTCAGTGAAAATATCCATATGACACCTTGTATGGCACTCCATGGGTGTTATGGACAAAAAAAAAAATATTTGTTAAAGCAAAAATGAACATAGTTATGTTTATGACAAGTATCCACCTTCAAGCATCCCCCCCCACACACACATACATTCACAGAAATATTCACTTGCCCATATGACAACGGATGTGTGTATGTATGTGTTTGACGGATATGCATAAAAACTACTAAAAACCGCCAACATCATTTACGAAATATACACATGTGTTTACATCTACAGTACATGTGTTCTCTATGCCGGTCTGAATCGGGGAGTGAATGTGTTCGTGTATGTGTGTGAGTTTAGTTACGAATGTCTGTTAAAGTTGTCTCTATGTGTCATGTGTTCATGTAATGCAACTAATCTCGATCAATCAGGAAATGCTCTGGGATTACTAAAGCTTTTAAGAAGCTTTACTATATTCGGATGGGTACAGGGGCCATATATCTTCCTTTGAGATATAGTTTCGGTTGCGGCCCTACTTATCTCATACAGCTGTAACATTTACAAATACCACCAATCCTTCTACTCTGATTTTACATCATCATGTTCACTATCTCATCTTCTGTTTGTTCCCAGATTCAAATGAGAATTTGCGGTTTCGTTCAAAGTACATTTTAAATAGGGTCTTTTAACCATGTTCACAATCTTGTGTGTCCGTTTATGTGTGTGTGTTTTGTGGATACGTATGTGACAATGTCTTTTTTTTTCTACATACATACATATGTAAATGTCTATTGATACTGATGCCACATTTAGGTGTGGTTGTCACATTAGTGATGTTGCTTTTTTTCAAATGAATTTCCATATTTGTGTAAAATTTGTGGTTTAATTCTATGTCTTTCGCATAGTCCCTGTGATTTTATGGTGCCATTAGTGATTCTGTTGAAGCATTTGTGTCCTTCAATAAACTCACATCATTGTTTCAATTGAAACATGCAATGAAGTTTCGCAGAATACACAAATTGTTCACCCATTTTAACATTTAACTAGAAATTGTTTCTATTATTTTTTAAAGTGAAGTGCTTTTTTAATCTTGGTTGGAATTGCTGTATATTGGCGTGTGGCCCGAGTGAAAATCACAGCTTCCATTGTTTTTCGGAATCACAAAGCCGCATAAATGGCGTCTAATACTGCTTTGAAATATTCTCATGGTTGCGCTCATTTCTATAGATTTATCAAATCCAAAATTTCGTTCAGGATATGACCCTCGAACTCGCTTGATTGGATAGCCTAACAAAAAGTCATTAATTCCTCACTTTAACTCTCTTCGTGGTAGCCGTTTTCAGAGCACTTGGAAATGGCTCATAACACAAACCATTATGGGGTCATGTTGAAACTCAATTAACCCATTTTTTGAACAGTAAAAATATCACAATATCAAATATCAAATGAGATCTTTATTGAATTAGAAAAAACCTATTCAAGTAAAAATTACTTCATTATAATATTTTTTAATCACAATAAAAATCAAGTCCATAAATCAATTGAATGAATTAAAATTTTAAGTGGAACACTCAAAAATAAAGTGAACTCTATATGTGATTAAAGCCAATTTAATTTACTAAATTTGTGTCTCTCATAAAATAGTTCAGACTTTCTTAAAATTTTTAAATTGTACCGATAATACGCCCATCTTCAATTTCGTATGGCACTAAAGAAATTTCTGCAATTTTGAATTCCAATTTCTTCCTACAAACTACGAATCTTACTTTAACAAGTGAAAGAAAATAATTATTTCTAATATGTTTTTTTTTTTTTGAATTTTTCGAAAATTTGTTAATTTGAATTTTGTTGCAATACACGATAGCTTTACCAATAGAGTCTAATAATTGATATGAGTTGATCGTCCAATAAAGGGAACTGATGTAGGCGTGGATAACCGAAGCAGGCTTTTGACCCCTTTTTTGCCTTATCATAACATAATAATAACGAATAATGATAGACTAATATTTATATGAATAACATGTACCACATGTACAATAGAGTACAATAACGTACTTCGTACAGTAACAGTCTCGAATGCGCATCATAGATAATCAAAGCATTATCCAAAAATTTTTACTTTTTTGTGAAATCGACCTGCGTTTGTAATACAGTTTAGTTAATATTTTCTCAAAATAAACCTAATTTTTTATATTTACCAAAATTTTCCTTTGTTGTTTGAGCGAACAGTTAATTATACCCTGCGCCACACTGTGGAACAGGATATTATAAGTTAGTACATATGTTTGCTACACCCAGAAGGAGACGAGATAGACACATGGTGTCTTTGGCAAAAATGCTCAGGGTGGGCTCCTGAGTCGATATAGCCATGTCCGTCTGTCCCTCTGTCCGTGAACACATTTTTGTAATCAAAGTCTAGGTCGCAGTTTTAGTCCACTCGACTTCAAATTTGGCACAAGTATGTGTTTTGGCTCAGAATAGAACCCTATTGATTTTGGAAGAAATCGGTTCAGATTTAGATATAGCTCCCATATATATATATATTTCGCCCGATATGGACTTATATGGCCCCAGAAGCCAGAGTTTTACCCTAATTTGCTTAAAATTTTGCACAAGAGGAACAATTAGTACTATAGTCAGGTGTGCCAAATTTTATTGAAATCGGTTCAGATTTAGATATAGCTCCCATATATATCTTTCGCCCGATATGGACTAATACGGTCTCAGAAGCCAGAGTTTTATTGAAATCGGTTCAGATTTAGATATAGCTCCCATATATATCTTTCGCCCGATTTACACTCATATGACCACAGAGGCCAACTTTTTGCTCCGATTTAGTTAAAATTTTGCACAGGGAGTAGAATTAGCATAGTAGCTATGCGTGCCAAATTTGGTTGAAATCGGTTCAGATTTAGATAAAGCTGCCATATATATCTTTTTCTGATTTCGACAAAAATGGTCAAAATACCAACATTTTCCTTGTAAAATCGCCACTGCTTAGTCGAAAAGTTGCAAAAATAACTCTAATTTTCCTAAACTTCTAAGACATATATATCGAGCGATAAATAAACTTTAGCGAAGTTTGCTTCAGATTTAAATGTTTCCCATATTTTTTTACTAACATTGTGTTCCACCCTAGTGCATTATCCGACTTAAATTTTGAGTCTATAGATTTTGTAGAAGTCTATCCAATTCTGTCCAGATCGAGTGATATTTAAATGTATGTATTTGGGACAAACCTTTATATATAGCCCCCAACACATTGACGGATGTGATATGGTATCGAAAATTTAGATCTACAAAGTGGTGCAGGGTATAATATAGTCGGCCCCGCCCGACTTTAGACTTTCCTTACTTGTTTTTAATTACTATTGATTAAATCATTTTCATGATTGACAAAATTACAATTAAAAATAACTTGTACTCATCTCATGATTTTAAAGGCATGATTCTAAAGCCCAATCCCGCCTTTAGGCGGTCTTCATTTAATAAGGAAGCTTTTAGTAAAACACTCCTTAAGACAACAAAAATGGGTAAAATAAAAAGTAAACTTAGAAACTGTTCAAGAGGCTTTGCAGCATATACTGAATTTTACCGCATAAATTTTTCTTGCTTTTGTGTCGTTTACATTGAAAATTAAATCAGCTGTAAAAAAATTGGCGCATTAGATGGAAGATATTTTTCTTTTCTTGTTTTAATAATAAGAATTCGCACTGAAAAAATATTGTCTTAGCACAAAGATTCCATGTCCTTAAAATATGAATGCATGTTGAATGCAATTGATATTAAATATTAATTAAGAAAATAATATTTTGAATGATTTTGTTGCGACATGATGAAAAAACAAAAAAAAAATATAAACTCACATTTGTGCGCTAGTGTAAATTACAACAAAAACTCAACATTTAAAACAGAATTGGGTCTCAAATACATCCTTAGTTCAATTATTGACTACTTTGGCTCAAAATCGTTTGGGACAAGGCTATAATCTTTTGAGCGCGATATGGCTGGCCAGTAAATTCTACAGGAGCTAGCATAATTTACCTGAGGCGTAAATAAACTTTTGACTATTATACTTCAAAATTATTACTTTTTTTCATCGTTTCTGTTATTTAACAAAATTCCCATAGAATTTTCCTTTTGCATTAATTTCTTCAGTACACCCTAATATATAAGCGTTTTACCAACATTAGCATATGTTATGGCCCACCAGTGGTTGATGTAATGTGTTGTCGTCGTTGTTACTGCTGTTTGTTAGGGATTTGTGAAATTAAATTTTAATTTAATATGTTTTCTACATTGCATAGTTTTGTGGCAAAATTTTCCATCAACACACACACACATACATTCGAAATTAAGCACTCTCCTGTACGTAGTGTATGCGTACACATAAACATAAGTTGGGAAAAAGTTTACCCCCCATCACATACTCGTATCATAGAGTAACTAACTCATACGTATGGTGGTATACCATGATGTGAGTGTCTGTGTGCCTCACTCAATATTCTCTCCTCTTTACATTTTTGAAAGTTTTACCATGAAATTGTTACAACACCAAAATCAATTCCTAGGGAAAAATCATACTTTCAGAGAGGGTTGTTCATGGATGTAGAAAATAGATGTTGTACGATAGACCATATGCTAAGGGTTTTATTGTCCTGGCAATGACAATTCTCTTAAATTTTCATTGGTTGTCATGCCTTAGTAAATATTTCCTTAATGTTGAATTTAATTTTAATTAGTAATTTCACATGAATGTTCTATTCACAAACTCTAGAATATTGTAGAAGAACTGAAAGCTGAATACTTTTTGTTGCTATTGATTTTACTCTTGCCATAGCAACAGCAGCAGTAGCAGTAGCAATGGCAAGAGCAACAGAGTTTTCTATTACTGTTCAAAAAAAAAAAATCATGTGTATTGATTAAGATTATTTTCCGTTGATTTTTCTACTTCTTCTACTACTGCCATTGCTGTTTTGTTGATATTGTCGTCCTTTTTGCTACAGTTGTTGTTCTTGTTGTTGTGGTTGTTGCTTGGTACTTAATTAAATTGAAAAATTCCATTAGACTAATGAATATGTGTGAAAACAAAAGGCAAATGTTGGCATAAATATGCTACTGCTGCTGCTGCTGATGGCAACATCACTAATACAACCAGATCAACACTGGCACTGGCTTCAGAACTGGCAATGGTACTGACATTATTAACACATTCCCAGTTACCAATAGCTTCCCGAGTGCATCTATAAATTGGTCCTTCGTATGGCATTTTCGATAATTTGAAATATAGCGTGCTAAAAACAAAAAAATATATATTTTTTTTTGTATTCCTTGTTACTATAGAAAGCGGAAAAATATGACAGAACAACATTTTGCTAATTAAGACTGGAATACAATTCATCTGTTTTACAAATAAAAAACGAAAAAAGTGGGATAATAATGAATTACAAAAGCTCTTATACGAGGGCGGTTCGGAAACTTCTTAGCCTATCAATGAAAGAGAATAGTTAGTTTTTCAAAAATATTTTTATTTTCCAATATGATCTCCTGAAACTTCAATACACTAAGTCTAACGCTTCTCTAGCAATTCTATCCCTTGATTAAAATAGTTTTCTTCAAGGTCTTCAAAATAGTGGTTTACAACAGTAATTGCATCTTCATTTGAGGTAAAACGCTTGGCAGCAAGGAATTTTTTTAAATTTGGGAACAAGTAAAAGTCACTGGGAGCTAAATCAGGAGAATAAGGTGGGTGGTCAAGCAACTCGTACTTTAATTCGTTGATTTTAGTCATTATTAAAACACTCTTGTGGGCTGGAGCGTTGTCTTTATGATTTTTTTTTTTGTAAGCCAGGACGTTCTTCTCGAATTTGTACATTTAATTGATCCAAAAGTTTCCAATAGTACTCTGAATTTATTGTTTTACCCTTTTGCAGATAGTCAATCAATAAAATACCTTTGAAGTCCCAAAAAACCGTTGCCATAACCTTACCAGCCGATTGAATTGTTTTTGCCTTCTTTGGGGCACTTCCTCCAGCTTCAGTCCATTGTTTGGATTGTTCTTTTGTCTCTGGAGTATACTGGTGGATCCATGTCTCATCAACAGTTGAAACGACGCTTAAAATCCATTTTTTTTTTCGCTTAAAACGATCCAAACAAGCTTGAGAAATTTTCATTCTTATGCGTTTTTGATCGACTGTTAACAAATGCGGCACCCATCTTGCAGAAAGTTTTTTCATCTGTAGTTCTTCATGCAAAATGAAATGGACTCGATCATTTGAGATGCCCATGATATTAGCAATTTCACGCACTTTTATTCGTCGATCATTTAATACCATATCATGCACTTTGGCTACAATTTCTGTTGTAGTTGCTGTTTTTGGACATCCAATACGTGGTTCATCTTCAATGTTTGTACGACCACGTTTAAATTCAGCAACCCAATTTTTTACTGTTGCATATAAAGGAGCATTTTCACCTAACACATTTACATAAAAAAGGTATATCGGGACAAGAAATTCATAATGATATGGTGCATTATGAATTTCTTGTCCTGATATACCTTTTTTATGTAAATATTTAATGACAGCAAGCATTTCTAATTTTTCCATTGTAAAAAAATTGCGGATGCGTCTTTTTTGAACACCTGTTTCTATATGAAGGAGTTGCCAGATCGAAACAAAATTTAACATGTGTTCATAACAGAAATGGAAATTTCCAAAACACCTGACCTTTTTTCTGTTTATACCGCGCTTTTTGTGCTAGGCTAAGAAGTTTCCGAACTGAAATCTATTTCTTGCAATGTCCTCTATAATCACATTTCGCTCTTTCTCGGTGGGTCATCATAACTGCGGAAAATATTTTCGCATTTTGGCACAATCACTTGATGTATTCTTAAGGTGTTACTTTTATTGGTTTTGCTTAGGGAGAGTAAAGTTAGAAAAATAACAGATTGAGAATTTGGGGAACAGAGATTTTTTCCGCTAAACTGACTGAAATTGGCACTAATAGACTTATCACAGAACTGGCATGAGAGCTCCAGTTTGTTACTGTTTTTAAATTTTCATGTATAGGATCTACACATTTACTGTATTACAGTTATAAGAATAATCTGTTGTACAAAATATTCGAAACGTTTTTGCTGAAATGAAACAGGTTCCTAAAAGTTGGTCCCAGACTGATTCACGAGTACTGTTCTGTGGGGTAGTCCTATTAAGTTCAGAACATATCCTTTGGAACATGTTCTTTGGAATGTTTAAGGTGTGGCCACTTTAATATGGGTTAGTCAATGACTAACCCATATTAAAGTGGCCAATCCCTTCCTTATGTTGTGGTTCGAACTGTTTCCAGTCCTGTTCATTTCCCGTATGGATTTTTACCTATATTGAAATAATGTTCATAGCATTGCTGGGATATATTTCAATATGCACAATTTTCTTTTGGAATTTACCTTTTCCTTCAAGCTGAATTTGTAACTGAAGTGCAGAATTTTAATACTGCCAAATATTTACTGGTCGATGCAAGATGAATTGCACTTTGATTGTCACAGTAGATTAGGGTAGCTTTTTCGTTGAACTTCGGATTAAGCTCTTTTTCCAAATTTCTTAACCATAAAATTTCTTACACTGTAGCAGAAAGAGCCATATATTCGGCTTCAGTGGTTGACAAAGCTATTGTGGGTTGATGTTTAGATGCCCAAGATATTGATCCGCCTTGAAAGATACTAACGTATCCCGTAACTGAGCGTCGTTCATCACAATCGCTTGCCCAATCAGAATCCGAAAATGCAAACAAATCTTCGTTACCATTTTTACAAAATTTTAATTTCACATTCTTTGTCCCTTTCAAGTATCTTAAAACTTGCTTGACTGCGCACCAGTGTGCTTTGCCTGGACAATTGTTGAAAGTGCTGAGTTTATTTACTGCTTGACATATATCAGGTCTCGTACAGTTTGATGCATAGAGTAAACTGCCTATTGCTTGCTGATAGGGTATACCTGACATTTCTCTTAATTCGACGTCTGTTTTAGGAGACATTTCTTTTGAGAGTTTCGTATTTACATCTATAGGTGTTGAGACAGGATTACAATTTTCCATATTAAACTTCTTTAACATCTCATCTATGTATTCCTCCTGGTCTAAATAAATATTACCATCCTTTCTTGTTATTCGAATGCCCAAACAATGCTTTGCTTCTCCCAAAAACTTCATCTTGAATTCTGTCAAGAGTTGAGATTTTAAATCCTCTAGGTAGGCTATCTCATTACTAAAAAGCAAAATATCATCATCGTAGATGGCCAATATTGTCATCGTTGCTCCTTTCCTGTGAATATAAATACAAGGGTCAACTTTAGATCTTATCAATCCAAATTTTTGTAATGCCTTGTCCAATTTTGTGTTCCATATTAAACTGGATTGAGTTTCAAAACCTGACCATCAGATTTCGCTTGAACACCTTCGGGAGTTTCAATATAAATATTTTCTTCTAGGCTCCCCTGTAGAAAAGCTGTCACTGCATCCATTTGTTGTATCACAAGATCATATTTTGCAACCAAGGCCATTAAGAAACGGATTGACGTGTATCTTACCACTGGCGAATACGTTTCGTCGTAATCTATGCCTTTCTTTTGTGTAAAACCCTTGGCTACCAATCTAGCCTTAAATCGTGTGTTGTTGCCAGGTTCCTTCTTCTTTTTGAATACCCACTTGGTCTTTATAACATTTACTCCATATGGCTTTTCTACAAAACTCCAAGTATCGTTTTCTTCAAGAGACTTTAACTCGCTCTTCATGGCCTCTATCCATTTATCATTTTCAGAACTTTTCATTGCATCTTCAATATTCACAGGCTCAACCTGATTAACGATATTAATCGACCTTCGCTGATATTAAAAAATATAAGTGAAATATTGATTTTTTCCGAGACCAGAAAAAATTATTCACTTTAAACTTCATTTCTTTAAATTTGTATACAAGCAGACCTACTAACCATTGGTCCACAATAGCTCTCGTGGGTTAAAAACTCATCTCTACACATAAAAAATATCACCGAAATATTTCCAATTAAAAAGTTGATTGAAAATTAATTGAAACAATTAACTTTTTAATCAAATTAAATTAAATGATTCTAATTAATATTTTTATTAAAAAATATATTCAATTAAAAACATTGATTTGAATTGAAACGAATTTGCCCGGGAATATTTCATTTCTATATACATATCAAATTGGTTCATGAAATTTTGACTCAAAACTAAAGAAAAATCCAACTATTTTTATCACAAAATTCATAAGAAAATATAAACTCGTATGAAATAACATGAAAATTGTTTAAAAAAATTGTGAATAAATAAATAATAATAAATACTAAATAAATGAATGCTTCAATTAAACAATAAGT
Organism: Haematobia irritans; assembly: GCF_050003625.1. NCBI lineage: Eukaryota > Metazoa > Arthropoda > Insecta > Diptera > Muscidae > Haematobia > Haematobia irritans. Next base: position 228,794,424 of record NC_134399.1, read on the forward strand.
TATGTTTTGTGATCAAAAAAGTAAAATTTTTATGAAAAAGTAAAATTTTTATGAAATCAAGTAAAATTTTTATGAAATCAAGTAAAATTTTTATGAAACCACTACAAATTTAATTGAAAATGTCGAAGAAATCAATTACTATAATTTTCGTGAATGTGGCAATTTCAAGCCAAATCTTAATTGTATCCATTAATTTGACGATTGAATCAGAAACCATATCAGGCTACGTATTTTGGTTATTTATCTACTTTACACCGTTAAATATAGGCATACCACTCATACCAGTCCTAAAAAGTGGCGTATAGAATACGCTGGGTTATCCAAAATTTGTCTGTTGCAGTCGATCCATCCGTCGGTCTCCCCATTACCAAGCACTTGTATTTGCTCTTCATCGTCCATATAAGAATATACAGATTAAATTTAAATAGTTCTCAGATTTTTAAAAATATTATTTAATATACTACTATTATTGCCAGTTCTTAATCTAGCATCACTAAAAATTGCAACAAAATATATTTTTGCATAGAATCGACTTCGATTTAGATATAATCACCATATTAGTTTGCAAACCAATTTCCACAATATTATCATATACTACTGCACCATAACCCCTATTCTCAATGGCTATCGGTTCATTTATTATTCTACACAAGATAAAAAAAACAAAATTTTGACAAATCACGACAACATCTCAACTATGTTATATATAACATTTATTTTTTTTTTTCTATTATTTGGTTGAGACAAATCTCCTTAGAATGTGTCGAGGAATAGCAAATAGTGACCATTAAAATGACAACTCTTCTAGATTGACCACAAAAGCATAAAATTTTTGTTATCTATCTAGAGGTCACACGGATAGACTAAGCTCAAATGAGATTGTATCATTTGTACACGTTTCAAATGTTCAAACTTTTAATGGGGAAACTTTTTACTATTGTCTCTATTGTTCTGTGGACAAAACTATCCCCTTTGGCGTAAAGTAATTTTTTTCCATTCATACAAACGCACAAATGATGTGTTTTTGTGATTTCATTTTTATTAACATTTCGCATTCGTTCAATTTTGTTTAAAATATGAGCAGTTGTTGTTGCTGTCCTTATCATGTGCTCGATTTAATTTTCCATCTAGACATTTTTATTTTGATAATTAAATATTTATTATCAAACTTTTATGCAAACAGTGATTTTTCATTACATTTTATTGGGGGAGATTTGGTTGAGAGTGTCCGGCCGATATTGTATTACAATGGATTTTGTTGTTTTATTAAGTTGTACATTGGCTTACAATAACTTTGTTTTCAACTAAAATATCTCATTTACAAAAATTAATTTTTGTACAATTTTAAGTATGTCATAAAAATAAAATTTTATTGTTACTATGTTTGCATACAGAGAAAAAATATCTGTCGTTTACAAAAATTTCAAAACCACCAAATAGACTCTCTCAAGTTGAATATTATCCATATACATATCTCTGAATATTTTTTTTTCGAATACTCGTATATAAATCCACAATCCCACGTTTTACAATTCCCAAATAAAATTTAAATTGAAGATAATATCTATTTATTGTATAGGTACCATATATGATCAAAGAAAAAAATATCACCAATTAAAAAGTTAATTGAAGCTGAAAATTTGTTCAATTAATAAATTAGTTAATACAATTAACGTTTTATTCACGATAGAAATATTGAGTTAATTAAGTCAATAATTGAAAATTTTTGATACAATTTTTAATCAAATTCGGAAGACTAAGCCAGCTAAAAAAGTGATGAACATTTTTTTAATTTTGTATTTCAAATGTATTTCAAACAATCAATTGTTAATCCAAATAAAAACTCTAAGCCAATTCAGTAAGTAATTTAAAATAGTTCCTCTTTTTGATTAAAAAATTAACTGAAATTTGCTAATGAAATCAATTAATTTTTGAATCAAGAATTTGCCCAATTAAACCTGTGATTGATACTATCGTTTTCGTGACTGAAGACATATCAATAAAAACAAGTATATACGGCCGTAAGTTCGGCCAGGCCGAATTTTATGTACCCTCCACCATGGATTGCGTAGAAACTTCTACGAAAGACTGTCAACCACAATCCAATTACTTGGGTTGTAGTATCTTAAAACTTCTTAACATCGTTTTCTAAATTGTGAGTTAGTCCCTACGTGGTAGAGAGCCAGAATTGAAATATGGGGGTCGCTTATATGGGGGCTTTATACAATTATGAACTTGATATGGACCACTTTTTTGTGATTGGGGATCGATTTATCTGAGGGCTATATATAACTATAGACCGATATGGACCTAACATAGTTAAGCATGGTTGTTAACGGTCATATACTAGCACAATGTACCAAATTTCAACTGACTCGGATGAAATTTGCTCCTCCAAGAGGCTCCAAAACCAAATCTCGGGATCGGTTTATATGGGGGCTGTTAAATATCATATACTACCACCACGTACCAAATTTCAACCAGATCGGATGAATTTTGCTTCTCCAAAAGGCACCGGAGGTCAAATCTGGGGATCGCTTTATATGAGGCTATATATATAATTATGGACTGATATGAACCAATTCCTGCATGGTTGTTGGATACCATATTAACATCTCGAACCAACTTTCAACAGAATCGGATGAATTTTGCTCTTCCAAGGGGCTCAGTAGGTCAAATCTGGGGATCAGTTTATATGGGGGCTATATATAATTATGGACCGATTTCGGCCAATTTTTGCATGGGTGTTTGAGGCCATATATTAACACCATGTACCGAAATTCAGTTGAATCAAATGAATTTTGGTCTTCCAAGAGGCTCCGGAGGTCGAATCTGGTGACCGGTTTATATGGGGGCTATACATGGTTATTAGAGACCATATACTCACGCCATGTACCAAATTTCAGCCCGATCGGATGACATTTGCTTCTCTTAGAGGCTCCGCAAGCCAAATCGGGGGATCGGTTTTATGGCGGCTATATATAATTATGGACCGATGTGGACCAATTTCTGCATGGTTGTTAGAGACCATATACTAACACCATGTACCAAATTTCAGCCGGATCGGATAAAATTTGCTTCTCTTAGAGGCTCCGCAAGCCAAATCGGGGGGTGGTTTTATATGGGGGCTATACGTAAAAGTAGACCGATATGGCCCATTTACAATACCATCCGACCTACATCAATAACAACTACTTGTGCCAAGTTTCAAGTCGATAGCTTGTTTCGTTCGGAAGTTAGCGTGATTACAACAGACGGACGGACGGACATGCTCAGATGGACTCAGAATTTCACCACGACCCAGAATATATATACTTTATGGGGTCTTAGAGCAATATTTCGATGTGTTACAAACGGAATGACAAAGTTAATATACCCCCATCTTATGGTGGAGGGTATAAAAATGAATTGGATCAATTAATTTCGTGATTGAATAAATAAAAAAATGTTGGCTCACTTCATCGGTTTTACTTAACTTTTTAAAAAATAAATTAGGATATTTTCCCTAAGATTTTTTTTTACTTTCGTTTCAATTTTGCTTTCAGGAGACGAAAAAGTTTTATAAATGATAGTTAAAAGTTTACAAATATTAGTTAATTGTCATTATTATGACTATATCACAAAATGGAATACAATTTAGTTCAATTTTTACAATTCTCTTTGTGAGATCGTTTGCTGTACCAAATTTTAGAGTGGCTGTAATATGACCTCGAGAGCTTCACGAAGTTTATGTTGTATTAAGTTATGTTATGATGTTAAGTCAAATGATCTCTTCGAGAGATAGCACGGTCAGGCAGCTTTTCCTCTTTTGGAGAGATTTCACCATAATAAATTTTGGAATTGACGAGCCCTAGATTTTTTGTAGTGAATTTTAATAATGACAATGAGTTTTTGTTTCATTGTACTTCAAATGTGAATTATCGGGAGATTCATTTTATTATTTTCTCTTGTAACGCTTTTTACGTTTTTTTAAGTGAGTAAGTGATAGATAAAAGTCAGGAATATTATATAAAAAACACCTAAAAATTTGTTTCGTGTTCTTGATTGCTTAAAATTCTTCCAAAAATTAAAATTCTTAAAATTCTTACTTCTTATCAACTATCAATGAGAATTCACATACGAATACTCTACTTGATGTGATTAAAGTGAGCTAAGACACTGAGTACGGCAATGATATCGAAAAATAATTGCATTCTCTCTCTATCTCTCTCTTGATAAGGAGTACTTGTCTGTATTTTTGTGCATTTGAAATTGAATGGCCCAAAGATATGTTCATAAATGTACAAGTATGAGAGTGATTGTTTATTCGTGTGTCCACACATCAAAACTATCTTGAAAAGGATAACATTTTTTTCATAATCCATTTGAGTCAAATGCCTTTGTTTGCAAGCCTATACTCAACTACACACACACACACACATGCACGATACTAAGTTACATTTGTTATGTGTCATAAATACAAGTTACGCAAAGAAACAATCTTTTATACACATGTATGCTAGCCGAACAAACTAGTAATTATCCTAGCGTGTTTTTGTGTCTCTATGGATTTTTTGTGTGTATGTGTGCGTAACGCTCTGCAAGTTCGCAAATGGCTTTAGCAGCTTTATACCTGAGAAAAACACCGAATATGAAGCATTTTCATGGCATATTTCTAAGTTGAGAATGAACAAATATTTGCATTGTGGTATTCAGATACAAGGATACCCTAGCACACTATAACACAGAGGAAGGAGGGGAGGGGTGAATACAAGTATTGTTTTTAAGTTTGTAAAACATTTTTTGGCAATATGCCCAAAATTACCATTTTACGCTCTAAACACTAGCTCTCCCACACACACACAGCCTTATTTATGCATACTAACACGCACACCCCCTATTACCCATACGGTCTTTCCATAGTTCCTCGTAGAGATTCACTAGGAGGTATGGGTTGTGGATGAAAGATTGCTAGTGGCAGTGCTGTCAGCCAGCCAGCCAGTTTAATGGATGGATAAACATACATATCCTACATAAATACCCACACAGTTGGACAGTCAGAAGGACAGCCATTTATGTCCACATGTGCATTTGCACCAGATGAGCTCCAGCTTGAGCTGAAAAAGCCTTTGTTGAGGTCATGCATAATCTTTTAAATTGAAAATTAAAAACGACAATTGAATTATTTAGACCAATGAAAGTTCAGAGCTTTATGCAAATCCTCCTGTATTAGGAGGCATCACAAGTCCATAAACTATCGGATGCACATAAAACAAATGCAAATGAGTATCACACACACACACTGACACATTCACAACCGACATACCATTCGAACTGGCTGGGATCGGTTTGGGTCAAGCAAGCAAATACCACTCGAATGAATGCCATGAATGAAAGGAAAAAACATTTCCCTGGGATATTTAAAAATTAAACAAAATTGGAATTCAGCTTGTTTTGCTCACCAAGAGAGGGAATTTCAGTTATACTGCTACAACAATTTCGAATATGATGAATATAAAATGGCAAATATCACTGTCATTCTCGAGAATAGTCAACAAAACATTTAATGACTTCTATCTTTACTCAATGGCTCTAGAGAACAACGAGCAAAAATATTTCCTTTTTGTTCGATATAATTTCGAGATCAAAACAAAAAAAAATCGGTACCGGATACACTTACAAATGTCTTATAACTTTAATGGGTACTATAATAAGTCTTGAAAAATTACATTATGTTCGGGTCTGTGTGAGATTTTTTAAGATCACTTTGCACCAAATCCCGCTATGGGAGAATAACGTAGTTTGGTTAGGCTAATCAAGATACATCATCTGGTAAAATTCTCTTCTTTCAATGGGCGCTGACCGTTTAATTAATTGAATGCATTCCACTATCTCATATAACCAAGCCTTGCAAAGGCATTATTCTGTTTCATACAGTTGGTATGTAACCATTTAGAGAAGCTTCGAAATACTCATGAATCTTACTACCATACTACCCGATAAAAAAATCAATTTATTTTTAAATATATTTTTTCATGGCCCTTCATGAAAAGCAGGGTTCTATTAAAAACAAGTAAGGAAAGTCTAAAGTCGGGCGGGGCCGACTATATTATACCCTTCACCACCATGCAGACCAACATTTGTGTTACCATCTCAACTACTTCAAATTTGCTGGGAGCTATATAAAGGTTTGCATTTCCAGATACAAATACTTATAATGGAGACAATTTTATGTACTTCTACAAAATCTCTAGAATTAAAATTGAAATCGGGTAACGCCCTGGTATGAAACACAATGTTAGTAAAAAACAAGTAAGGAAAGTCTAAAGTCAGGCGGGGCCGACTATATTATACCCTGCACCACTTTGTAGATCTAAATTTTCGATACCATATCACATCCGTCAAATGTGTTAGGGGCTATATATAAAGGTTTGTCCCAAATACATACATTTGAATATCACTCGATCTGGACAGAATTTGATAGACTACTACAAAATCTATAGACTCAAAATTTAACTCGGCTAATGCACTAGGGTGGAACACAATGTTAGTAAAAAATATGGGAAACATTTAAATCTGAAGCAATTTTAAGGAAACTTCGCAAAATGTTATTTATGATTTATCGCTCGATATATACGTATTAGAAGTTTAGGAAAATTAGAGTAATTTTTACAACTTTTCGACTAAGCAGTGGCGATTTTACAGGGAACGAATATATGGAGGCTTTATCTAAAACTGAAACAAATTAGAACAAACTTGACACACTTAAATATCATATTAAATATATTCTCTATGTAAACTATCCAGTCAATTGGAGGAAAATCCCATTGAAAATGGGTCTAAAATATGAAAAAGTCTACCATATTTCCCCAACTCTGGTGTACGTATATATGGGAGCTCTATATAGTCTGAACCGATTTTGACTAAATTTGAACTACATAGTTAGAATAATAATTCTGCAATCTCTGCTAAATTTCACGTAAATGGGAGTATAACTTTAGCCCCCGTGGTCATATGAGTGTAAGTCGGGCGAAAGATATATATGGGAGCTATATCTAAATCTGAAACGATTTCAACCAAATTTGGTACACTTACCGATACTGTTAAATGTACTCATTGTGCAAAATTTGAACTAAATCACGGCAAAACTCTGGCTTTTGAGGCCATATAAGTGCAAATCGGACGAAAGATATATATGGGAGCTATATCTAAATTTGAATCGATTTCAACCAAATTTGGTACACTTACCCATACTATTAGACGTACTCCTTGTGCAAAATTTGAACCAATTCACGGCAAAACTCTGGCTTTTGAGGCCATATAAGTGCAAATCGGACGAAAGATATATATGGGAGCTATATCTAAATCTGAACCGATTTCAATCAAATTTGGTACACTTACCCATACTATTAAACGTACTCCTTATGCAAAATTTGAACTAAATCACGGCAAAACTCTGGCTTTTTGGTGAAGGGTATAAAAATTATTATCAGCAAAACACAGGATCAAATCGGGGAATGATATAATAGTGGCAGTGATTCGTAGTCCCATGCGGGGAGGTGTTAGAAATGATTTCAGATTTTTTTTAATTAAAACTCATACGCACAAAATTGCATATACTCCATATCTTGAATCCTGTTCGTTATTTCTGATTAAATTAAGGGATTGAAACCCATCGATAAATTTTGTTGTTATTTCTCCACATAAATTAGCACCACGTGAATCTGAATATGAAATAATATTTCAAAAACAAGTATATATGGCCAAAAGTTTGGACAGACTTAATCTTATGTACCCTCTATTCAAGACAGGTATCCACAATCGCCTTACTTGGGTTGTTGTAATAATAACCCTTTAGAAGCTATTTCTAGGTTGATTTATACAGAAGACTCTGTATAACCGTTCTGGTTGAAATTAAGTGAACTGTTCATTTCAACCAGAACGGATCTGATCCTCTAGTAAGGGTTGGTTTATACGACTATTGTGTGCCAACTTTTAAGCCGATAGTTCGGAATTGGGGTGATTAGAACAGATTGACAAACGGTTATCGTCAAATCCAATCAGGTATCCACCTCTGAAATGTGGACACCCACGGTCTCCTAAATTTGGTCGACCTTTGAGAGGTGTTAATATATCAAATGTCCCCAGACAACTGCCCATTTTTGGGAGGTGTCCAGTTTTCAGAGTGTCCAAGTTTTAGTGGTTTAACTGTATATACTCTATAAAGTCTGGAATGTATTTCATAATATCTATGAAGCCACGTAAATTCGAAACACTCAGAAATGTCACCAGAATTTTTAATAGGAGATAAACCTCTGCTGAAAAACTTGGTGGTGTTCAATCATCAAATGGGAATAAATCCATGTCGCTTTGTATGCAAGGTGGGCGTAATAGCCATTGCATCACGATAGTGAGACTAACTTAACTTAATTATTTTATTGTCATAACCGAAACGAATACTTAAAAATGTAACTCATTTTTTCCTCAATTTTATAGTTACGAATCGAATAAACAGTTGAGAATAACATAAACACAAGCTTAGTTTAAGCAAAACTATTGATCCCATAAATAGGGTACCAACTTAATAATAGTCCGAACGGCGTTCCACATTGTAGTGAAACCACTTAGAGAAGCTTTGAAACCCTTGAAACATTTCAAAGGGTTTCAAAGCATCTCTAAGTGGTTTCACTGCAATGTGGAACACCGTTCGGACTTGGCTATAAAAAGGAGGTCCCTTGTCATTGAGCTTAACATGGAATCGGACAGCACTCAGAGATAAGAGAGAAGTGCACCAATGTGGTATCACAATGGACTGAATAGTCTAATAGTCTACGAGCCTGATACATCGGGCTGCCCCATAACCTAAGTTTTGGCAACTGCTGTAAGCTTTCACTTACTTTATCTTATCATTTACTTTGATTTTTTTTTTTGAGCTAAAATTCTGTGAACTTTAATATGATGAGAACTTTTACTCAAGCCTCTCAGAATTCAAATATCCATTAGGACTTCCCTTCCATTCACCGCAATCACTCTAAATAAACTGACAAAAGTTTGCAAAAAGTTTGGCCTTTTCTTTTATGGAATATCCCATTCGATGTGGGACTTTAATTGAATTAATTTTTGAAAGCACAGTAAAATACTTTATTAACCAAGACCTGTAATGAATTCCTTTTACCACTCGTCCTGCAGTAAATAATCCTTATAATTGTTGGCTTTGTACGAAACAGATTAACATCATTACGTGGTCAGTTGGATGCCAAACAAAATTGGAAATTGAGACAGGCATGCAACCAAAAAGAAAAAAAAACATCGCCTTTCCATCTACATCGTATCCATAAACATACGAATTTCGGGTATTCAATACAATGGCATGTCCAGTCTTTTGTTGTTATATTTTTTCCAAGCCAAGCAAATCTTCATTTTAGGACATAATCAATAGTCATTGAACGGGGTGCTTAGAATTTTATGATTTGGCTATTCCTTGGCCAAAAACTCAGCATGATTACAGCTTCATTTGATGGTGGAATTGCCATGGATGGGGGTCTGAAAATTCTCTCCGTCTATATTTGGCCTAGCATAAAAGAACGTCATGTGGTACTGTACTATGACTATACGCCAGACACTCAATCAATGAGATTGGATTTTATCGAAATTCAGTTCACGTTCCGCCATGACGCTCCAGGTGCTATGCCATAGTCATATAAACGGCCCCATTAATATAATGGTTTGCCGATATTATCGTATTAAGTTTGACCTGTTTTTTTTTCGTTTGTGTTCATTTTGTCTTTTACCACACCCTTTCCATCATGTAACCTCTGGTACATGGAATGACCAAAACTAGATAGCTAAGGCTTATGTAAGATTCTAGTTGTGATTTATGCGAGTAATTCTAGGCCCAGCAGTAGATGGAATGGAGACAATACAAAATTTTCAATGAAAGTAAATTTAAAAAGGTGCCAGATTCAAGTAAGAAGAACACATCGAATAGAGAATAAATGTCCCATATATCATTTTTTGGCCCTCAGTGGTGTTGCTTCTTTAAAAAAAATGGTTTTTAATGTGCCGATGATATTTGAGTTCAAGTCGTTTATTTTGTGAATACCAACCAATTCGTTTACTTCGGTATTCGGCAAGTTTTGAGAGACTTCTGCGGAAAATATATTTCTTAAAAAAAAGAACAAACAAGAAAAAAAGTAAGTTGGTTTCAATACTAAATATTACAAGTTTTTAACATTTTTTTATGGTAGCCTTTAGCGTTTTTTACCGCGTGGAGTCTCTTTGGCATTGAGTGGGCTAGGGTTTTCGTCAAATCTACGGGAATTAAGGTCCATATATCAATAGGGATATTTTTGAGAGTTTCTTCGCTGGAAATGTTAAAGTACTTCAGCTTTGTTTTAATATATGTCAATAGGGGTTCCATTCGATTCAAGTCCGGGCTCTGTGAAAGGTGAAGTAGTACTTTTTTGGTGTTGTATGTCAATTATTCTTTAAGAATATGACCCATTTTTTGGGCAGATATGGCTAAACTATTCTTCAGAATATATAAATTATCTATTGTGTGTGTATTTCCTATGTGGTTAACTGTAAGTGTAATATTTTATAATTTAAATCAAAATAAATCAAAGAGAAAAGAGAGAGAAAACGAATGACAAGTGAAAGCTTAAGAATACAACCAAATATAAGACGAACAATGAACTTAAAAAAGATACGGACAACATAAGTGCTGTTTACAGTGTTGCAATCCTGAAACACCGGCTGTGATATTAGTTTTAATGTATGTTTTATGTTGTTTTATACGTTTCGTGTATACTGTAATTCAATGTAACTTAAGTTAAAACAATATTGGAAGTGGAAATGTTTATGGTGTTGTAAAGACTACAAAATTAGAATGTGTTTTTATTTAATAGACGAATTTTCCTGACGAAGACAAGAAAAATTGTCGAAACGTTGGGAACAATGCAATAAATAAGACTTTTTATTTGCAGAAAACAACCTTAGATCTGATAGCTTAATCATATGGGGATATTTAGAAAATAAATCTATTAAATTCATTTAAAACAAGTAAAGAAAGTCTAAAGTCAGGCGGGGCCGAGAAATATTATACTCTGCACCACTTTGCAGATCTAAATTTTCGATACCATATCACATCCGTCAAATGTGTTCGGCGCTTTACATTTAAACATCACTCGATTTGGACAGAATTTGATAGACTTTTACAAAATCTATAGACTCAAAATTTAAGCAGGCTAATGCACTAAGGTGGAACACAATTTTAGTAAAAAAATATGGGAAACATTTAAATCTGAAGCAATTTTAAAATCTGAAGCAATTTTCGACTAAGTAGTGGCGATTTAAAAAGGAAAATGTTGGTATTTTGACCATTTTTGTCGAAATCAGAAAAACATATATATGGGAGCTATATCTAAATCTGAACCGATGTCAACCAAATTTGCTACTTTTTCCTCCCTGTGCAAAATTTCAACTAAATCGGAGTTAAAAATTGGCCTCTATGGTCATATGAGTGTAAATCGGGCGAAAGCTATATATGGGAGATATATCCAAATCTGAACCGATTTCAACCAAATTTGGCACGCATAGTTACAATGCTAATTCTACTCCCTATGCAAAATTTCAACTAAATCGGATCAAAAAATTGGCCTCTGTGGGCAAATGAGTGTAAATCGGGCGAAAGCTATATATGGGAGCTATATCTAAATGTGAACCGATTCGGCTGATATTTTGCAAGTTTTTCGAGACTCATAAAATATTCGGATGTACGGAATTTGAGGAAGATCGGTTGATATACACGTCAATTATGACCAGATCGGTGAAAAATATATATGGCAGCTATATCTAAATCTGAACTGATTTTTTCCAAAATCAATAGGGATCATCTTTGAGCCGAAACAGGACCCTATATCACATTTTAGGACAATCGGACAAAAACTGCGAGCTGTACTTTGCACACAAAAATACACCAACAGACAGACGGACAGACAGACAGACGGACATCGCTAAATCGACTCAGAATTTAATTCTAAGCCGATCCGTATACTAAAAGGTTGGTCTATGATTACTCCTTCTTGGCGTTACATACAAATGCACAAACTTATTATACCCTGTACCACAGTAGTGGTGAAGGGTATACAAATAAAAAAAGCACATACATTAGAAATTTAATTAAACAAAAACGTCTTTTAAGAAAATGATGAAAAGCTTCTCTCTTACCGATGAGTGCTGTCGTAAACTTCCTTTTTTGAAAAATTTCACCAGCATTGATAAAAGAGGATAAATCATCGCTGAAAAACGTGTTGATGTTTGGATGAAACTGGCATTGAACCCATGTTACTATGACTATTGGCCTACGCTGGCTTCCAAAAATAGAAATAGTGGGATACATTTCAATGGACATAAAAATCACTATTAAACACACTGTGCACTGTACCATAATATAAGCTTATATGTTGTGAATTCAAAAACATTAAAAATAGCAATGGGGAAGTCTAAAGTCGGACGAAGCCGAATCTGTTATAACCTTCATTATACAACATCCTCCAAATTGAATCAGGATTTACCAAACTTTACCAAACTGTGGGTAAATCGGCGATAAATCAAACCTGGGAAAACTTGGGAAAATTTTGAGAACGATTGGATCTAAATTATGAGCTTTACTAGGAACAAAAATACCTTCTTTGGATGGTCTACGTGATTAGGCTGCATTTCTTGACATCTGAAAATCCTTAATCGTTCACCGAAAAATATTTACTACATCTTAAAATCAATCCACTTTTTTGTTCTATGCAAATTAAGTAAAATTCACAGTTTACTTTAAACTAACTTGGCCTATTGTCGACAAAAAAGATTAGCTTAGTGTACCTAAAACACGTGATTCCAAATGCCACTATAAGCATCCTTGCATTCGCCTTCCCTTCGAGAGGAGGATAACCCCACTCCGAAATTGTTATATAGGCTCACACACATGTTGCAGTTGAGCTGTATAAATATGCACTTTTTGAGTGGTATTGTATCACTCGGATATTCTATTACTAGAAATGTCTACATAACAGAGGATTATACCATACATTGTCATTGGTGTTGAATAGCGAACAACAAAAGCTCAACTCAAGTTTGCCATACAAAGGATGAAGAAAATGTGACAGTGTATGTGTTTGTGTTACGTCAGAGGGGATCACATGCACAAATCGAATTTTAAGTCGAATGTTTTTACAAGATCAAAGCTAAATTTCAGTACTGTTGAATAATCCCAATATGCAAGTATCCTAGTAGTGATGATGCTGGTGCGAATCCCAAAGACCGTAAGGAACCAGCAACAACAACAAGAACAACAACTTTAAAATCCTTTCGACAAATGAAAAACTCAAATATTTTGCATACCCTCAAGTCCTGTTGGCATCTATGCTTGAGCGAATATAGTAGGCTTTGCTGAAGCTGCAGCCATTCCATTGTTGGTCATGTCCTTAATGTCCTCTGGCTTCGTTGGCTGACTGAATGGCTGAATGGCATACCATTGCTATTCGTTGTATTTTTGGCTGTATCACTTGTATTTCCATTGTAGCCGGATGCCATTCGTAATTGTGCTGCATTGTAGGATGGTGTTGTGAGTTCTATGAAGCCTACACGAAGCCATACGTGGGGGCATTGGCTCATATTTCAGTTTGACTAGAGATATAGACAGTGGTATCGAAGGAAAGTTTTATCTTTGTAATATATTATCGGGTAGAACTCTTTGATAAAAGAGAAATTCACATCATGTAGTATCGCAATGAACTGAATAGACTATGTGTCAGGCTAAAAATAACGGGCTGACACTATATCTAACCTAACCTATATAGAGTCAATTTAACATCTATTAAAATCAATTTAAGCCCTGATAAACATAAGAAGTTAATGTGAATCATATCTACTACATAATTTTAAGTGACTGTAAATATTAGAATATCGGTTAAAAAGTCAAATCGATAAACGGCTGGCAACCCTATCAAAATATTGGCAATATTGACTATAGTTAGCACTGCACTGTTAAATGGCTCCAAAATACCTTCAGATTTTCATGTAAATCTAGTAAAAATTGTGGTTTCTGTGCCTTCACGAAGCCATATCGTTAAATCGGGCTATATATCAGAATGTGGACCAATACGAAACATATTTGGCGTAGTTCTTTATGGATTTCAAATACTTCTAGGTCTCAAATTTCGATGGAGTAAAAATTGCGTCATCTTTGTCATTAAGAAATCAAATCGCGAGATCAGTCTAAGACCGATATACACCATACTTGATCTTTGTGAACTATTCGATTTTCAATTACAGAAAAATTATATAAAAATTACGACGTGATAAATAGTGAAGTCGTAGTGAAGTCCTTAGAGTTATAACACCAGACCAGAGAATGAAGCCACCGAGTCGCGCCGCTGATATTAGCCGCCGCCGACCTCTTTTTTGGCAGTCGACGCCGCCGCCACATATGTCGATTCATATCGACTCACATTTAGCCCCCAATGGGAGCCACCGTGGGGCAATGGTTAGCATGCCCGCCTTTCATACACAAGGTGGTGGGTTCGATTCCTGCTTCGACCGAACACCAAATAATTTTCAGCGGTGGATTATCCTACCTCAGTAATGCTGGTGACATTTCTGAGGGTTTCAAAGCTTCTCTAAGTGGTTTTACTGCAATGTGGAACGCCGTTCGGACTCGGCTATAAAAAGGAGGTCCCTTGTCATTGAGCTTAACATGGAATCGGGCAGCACTCAGTGATAAGAGAGAAGTTCACCAATGTGGTATCACAATGGACTGAATAGTCTATGTGAGTCTGATACATCGGGCTGCCACCTAACCTAACCCAGCCGCCAATTAATCAAAAATATGTATAAATATATATTAATAATAGTTGTATTTTCTGTCAAAATTTTGAACTTTCGATGCACAATTATTAAATATTAGGTTATAGAAACAATTTCGGAGAAATCTTGCTCAAAAGATTTGAATGATATGTAAATTTGATTGTAAGATTGGTTGTACAACTAATCTCATAACCATTCAGATAACCACAATGTGATTTATAATGGATAAATGTCTGCCGCCGAATATACAAATTTGTATCCACTTAGTCGTCAAGCCGCCGATAAAAATGGGTCGGCTTTATTCTCTGCTCCAGACAGACGGGCATAGGTATATCACCCTAATCAGCAATATTGTCGAAAACCCCCTTTTATGGTGGCTTGTGCCCACCGTGTTTCACTGAGACATTCTCCATTTCGAATACCAGAACGGTGGCCATCAACTCTCCAATGGAACAATATTCGCCTTCTACACCCTCAAAAAAAAATCGCTTCTGTAACATATACCCCAAACACATTTTGATTCGAGCATATATATTTTCAGGATTGGTCCAAACAAAATATTGTTTGTATTGTTCAAACATATTATGTTTCACCTTAGGGCATAGACTGGTAGTAACAAATTTTAATGAAATTGTCTTTGTGTGGATATATTTTTAAGGTGTCAATTGGTTACTTCCATTATTTTACTTGCAGCATACTCTCTAGGTATCTCTTTCTAAACACATGTATTTCCAAATTAATATATGTTTCCATCTAAGAATATTGTATTTACAAACATTTTATGTCCCAAACATAATATGTTCTAACATATTAACATATATGTCCCAAACGTGTTATGTTAGTTTCTGAACATAAAATGCTTGCACTCAAAAATATTGTGTTAAAAAATTTGAGTTCCAAACATATAATTTTACACCCAAACATATGAAAAACAGTCTTTTTCGTCCGTGTACAGAGCACATCCGTAGGTTGCACTGTTTCCAATTTCCTTGATATCCAGAGTTCACCCAATAAATCAGGATATCAGGATAATTGGAAAAAGTGCAGCGATACGTAGATAAAAGCTATACCTTAAGCTGATAAATTCAATGAAGCCGTGTTGTCTGATGAAGATGGCATTGAATACTTTGCATCATATAAGGAGAACGTAAATTAACCCTAGCTCTGGCATTATTTGTTATGTAAATAAAAATAGGTGCCAGAGCTAGGCTTAAGAAATGGGGAATATGTAACCATAGCTGTAAAATTAGGATCGGTCATATAGAGTTTATGTTATATGCTATTCGGTATGAGTGAATAATTTGCAATCTGGCCCAGCCTGAAGACAGAAACTGAAAACTATTTTGGAAATTCGTGAAAAGCTCCGTGTTTGTGGAATTCGATGTTTGAAAGAAGTTTGAGCGTCCTATAAACCAAATAATCTAAGCTAACCTATTCGACTTTATATTCTCATCCACTGTACATGCCATAGAGTACTAGAATACCTTTCAATGTTCATAAGCGTTACATGATGATGCGGTATTGGTTGCTCTGGTGCCACCGTACCATTCATTTCATTTTCCCAGTCACGGAGGCAATTGTTTCCATAACAATTCTATGGTTGCAAAAATTTCTGGCACATTGTCAACAGTCATTCAACCAAACATACGAGCAAAAAAAGAGAACCAGCTAAATTTCCAGGCATTCATCTGGCTTTCTGAAGCTACTTCTGCTGCAGTTGTGGAAATATATATAAGGCATTCCAACCAATTATCACTTAAGGGCAACCATAAAAATGATCAAAGAACAGAGCCAGCCACAAAGAAAAGTCCATACAAAAAAACACTCTCCAAAAACATTATTTTTTTATGCAGAAAAAAAGAAGATATTTTAAATAATTCTTCTTCTTCTTCTTTGGTATGCATGCACTAATTCATCTATTAGACTCTTTAGATATTTTCCCCTTTCCCATCAATTAAGCGAGCAAAGCCTTAAGCTATAAAATTTCAATTTGTTATTACTATAGCTCGTATAACAAAGCAGTTATCGATTGCTTAAATGAAAAGAATACCTACTGCCAGCTCTTTTGTTTCATTCAATGGCTATTCCATTAGTGTAGCCAGATGATGAAGTACCCAATGTGCTTAGTATTCCATTATGCACACACACACACACATACACTCACATATACACTCTAGACCCTGGATCAAAATCGAAAGTCGTAAAATGGTATAAGAATGGCAAACAATATCTTTTTAATATTCAAGAAATTTTCATAAAATTTCAATATTTATTTTCTGGTCTGGTCTGTGGGATTCATAGTAGATCCCTGCGACCAATGCCATAAAATGTATTCTACCATGCCCTACGTGAGCAGAGGATTTATGAATGTAGATTTCATCCATTAGCCATGGTACTTTGGTTCAAAATGTCTCATAAATCTCGGGAAGCCTGTACATAAATTACTCTACTTAAAATATTTTTGTTAATTCATTCTATCGTTGGCGTATTTGCACAATACTCCATCTCCATTGGCTGCCCATCGAAGCATCAGCTACAGTCATCAGCTCAAGTCATTGCCATTGTTTCGTTTCAATGCAGTGTGAGTGCATGAGAAAAACTTGTGACATTTATCAATTTCAAATGAATACTAATGACAACAATTATCATTAACAAATCCAAATGATATGACCTAATTTAGTTAGAGACCAAAGGAATAGAAGCGATCAACCGAATAAGGTATTCGGTTGTTAGTATATCCAAAAGAAAACCATTTTAATGAAAATCGAGAATTGAACCCAGGATGATTACTCCAGAAATTTTAGAATTTTTACTACTGTGAGATTGATTTCTTTTATGTCCAATTATAGTAAAAATTGGCCGCAATTATGGGTCGACAATTATTCATTTTTACACCACGATTGATTCTTCCTGAATTTTTCGCAAAAAATCCAACCATAGCTTCACAACTACCGTATTCGTTTCATTTAGCTTCCTCATTCTTCTGGCTATTTAGCAAACCAAAGCTACCGCTCCAAAGAAACAGTTTTGAGTCAATTTAATACACTAAACGTAAATTGCTGTGAACATTGAAGGATACTGTTACACTGAAAAAAAACATGCCCTGTTCCAAAGATTTTGTCTTTACTTTAAAAATTTTGGTATTGATTCCGAGCCAAAGAAGCGGAGAATACAAGTAAGGATACCTTTAAGACACAATTCTCTTTTAAATTTAGGTTTAGCGTACTTGATTCTAGGACGCAAATTTGAATCTATTCGTTTTTTTCTGTTTTTTCTTCATGTGCAATTAAAGTCCTTTAAAAACGTGTTAACGACAACTTAAAATTTCAAATTCAGACTCCTTCAAGTAGAAATTATGCTATGTCTCAAGTAAAAAAAAAACGTCTTTAAAATAAAGTGTTGAAAAACGTCTCCTATTCTTAAATACATTTTTGCTTTGTTGTAAAGATGCAAAAATACAACAAATTTAAAGACAAATTCTTTAATTTTGAAGAATTTTTCACAATTATTAAAGACAAGTTGACCTTAGCCAAACAAAATTTTCTTTCATTTTAGGATACTCATTTTTAATTTAAATCACTTAATTATAAAGAAAAAACGAAAAGTTCATCGTCTTTCCGACAAGGCAAAAAACTTTATATCTGAGAAATGCGTCTTCTATGCTAAGCAAAAAACGCATTCGTATTTTAAGGACATGAAATCTTTGGTCTCACGACAATATTTTTTTCAGTGTATGAATATTGGAAAAAAGTTTGTCATTAATATATTGAGGTCACAGGGGAATTACTTAAAAACATGAAAAAGATATCCGAGAATTTATAAAGAATTTTAAAAGTATAAACTTTTTACACTTTAAAAAAAAAGGTTACTTGACTTAAATTATTTTGACCTTCCCTTAAGCAATTTGGTATTGATAGCGAACCAAAGATTCTGCTTCCTTAAACTAAATATTTTTTTTTTAATAATATTTTTCTAGCTTCAAATCTAGGCTCTATAAAATTATAATTAGGATACAGATTTGATTTATCGAATTTTCATTATACTTTATACAAATCTATTCAAGTGCAAGTTAGTGCCAGTTTAATACCCCAAATTATAACATATACTTCAAAGCGAAAATAGATTTCTTAATTTCAAAAGGAAACTTTAAGCAAATGATATAAAATCATCAAAAATTTTTAGCTTATATAGAAAGCATTTTTAACTTTAATGCAAATATTCAATGTCTCAGTTACTTTAAAAATGTTTTCTATAAACCAAAAATTATTTTCCTTCTTATTAGGTCAATATTTTTCCGGTGTAATTGCTATTTATTGCTCACAATAAGTTTCTTCAATTCTTGTGTGTAGCTTTAATTAGTCGATGAACGAAACACTCACCACGTTTGTTTCTGTTTTTGGCGCTATAAATATAGGCTTCATGAATATTAGCCCCAAAAACCAAAAGAAGCAGGACCCTATATATGGAAAACTACAACACCAAATTTTTATGTTTTTTGGGTTCAGTTTGCATAATGAAAATAAATTAAAATATTTAAAATGAAGATAGCCCCAATTTCATTTGGGATTGTGTTTCGTTTTCAAGTGGGGTCTACTTTAGCATTCTGGGATTTGACACTGTTGCCAATTATTCACATTTTTGTTCTTCTGAATATCATTGTATCACAAAAAATTTGGACTCTGTCCATAGAGGCTAACGCGATTCCCAAAAGATTCATACTGAGTAACATATATTTAATTTTTTTCTTAAAACTTCATATTTTTTCCATTTATTTTCACACAGAAATTTAAAATTTATTTTATGGTCAATTTTCATGCTTCAGATACATTTTTTTGGGGCTCATATTCATTATGGAGCGTTGTCCTACATTTGTGGCTCTGTATAAATTACACTGTTAGAAAAATATGTTTTTAATATGTTCCGATATAAACAAAATGTGTTTCGGGCACAATTTTTAAACACAATATATTTAAGTGCAAACATGTAATGTTCCTAAACTAACACAAAATGTTTGGGATACATATGTTAATATGTTAGAATATATTATGTTTGGGGCATGAATGTTTCATAAAAATAATATGTGTGAATGTAAACATATATAAATTTACAAATTTCGAGTAAACATATATATGTTGTGATACTTTATTCAAAGAGCGCCAGAGAGAGAGAGAGTTAGTATAGAGAAATAAATAGAGATGGAAACCGGGATGGTTGAATAAAAAGATATCAACATAACACAGCGATAGAATGAAATGAGAGCAATTTCTGTGAAACCGCTTGTATGTTGGTTCGGAAAACTGTTTCATGATAAGGCCATAAATTTTATATGCTTAAGTCTAATTACTATTTAATTTGAATATTAGAATGAGTATTCAGAATAAAGAGAATATACATTCGGAACCAAGAGAATAGACATTTGAAAGAAAAAACAGCATATTTGTATTACAGAAAAAGATGCGAAGAACTCAAAAATTTCGTGGTAGTGAAAATTATGTGAGGGAATGAGCACAATCTTCTTTGGGGAATTCTTCCAAACATATACTATTTTTGGACTCAAAATGCTTCCAAACATATAATACGCTCAGATAAAACAAACATATTAATGTTTCTGCAGTATCCAATAATATATGTGTTTCCTGCAAAATATGTTTGGAACATATGTTAGAGAAGCGATTTTTTTTGAGGGTGTAGGTTTTGAGGCTCATTTCCTGGGGCCCATACCACCTTTCTTTATTACTTCAAAATAGGTTTCAGTTGTGGAAATGACTTCTTCATTCGGTTACAATTTTCAGCGAGAACTTTTTAAGATCTGAGGGATGGGTATGACATCTGGGATACCCATATTAAGGAATACGGTGGATGCGTAAGTAATTTGGAGCCCGATTCATGGATTTTTAACATTGTTAATATTTTTCCAAACGCCACCGTTTTCCATCAATTTCGCTTTAGAAACGGCATGTAATATTCATTCTTTTCAGAATAGTCAGTCAGTTTATAGTCATTTTTTCAGGATAGCCAATGAAAATTTTTTCGTGGGCATCCCTAAATGCAGACATCATAATTTTTCTCAAACTGTGGTTCCAGTTTAGTGTGGCTGCATCGTATGCAGTTGTTTGGACTTCAGAGTGAAATGATGAAACTTATCGTCTTCAATGGTTATCAGTACTGGGCATATCATTTCCAAGAACTATCCGGAAGATCGTGGATCTGGTGCTCTATTCATAACATATTTTTATTTTTATACCCTCCACCATAGGATGGCGGATATATTAACTTTTTCATTCCGTTTGTAACACATCGAAATAATGCTCTAAGACCCCATAAAGTATATAAATTCTGGGTCGTGGTGAAATTCTGAGTCGATCTAAGCATGTCTTTCCGTCCGTCCGTCTGTTGAAATCACGCTAACTTCCGAACGAAACACGCTATCGACTTGAAACTTGGCACAAGTAGTTGTTATTGATGTAGGTCGGATGGTATTGAAAATAGGCCATATCGGACCACTTTTACGTATAGCCCCCATATAAACCGACGCTCAGACGCATGCCAAGGGTCGTGGGTTCGATCCCTGCTTCGACCAAAGATTTTTTGTTTTTTTTTTTTTTTTTGTTACATATATTCCAGATATGTTCGGAAGATTCCGAAAAAATGTTCAACATTACATTGTATTAAAGGGTGATTTGTTAAGAGCTTGATAACTTTTTTTAAAAAAAAAACGCATAAAATTTGCAAAATCTCATCGGTTCTTTATTTGAAACGTTAGATTGGTCCATGACATTTACTTTTTGAAGATAATTTCATTTAAATGTTGACCGCGGCTGCGTCTTAGGTGGTCCATTCGGAAAGTCCAATTTTGGGCAACTTTTTCGAGCATTTCGGCCGGAATAGCCCGAATTTCTTCGGAAATGTTGTCTTCCAAAGCTGGAATAGTTGCTGGCTTATTTCTGTAGACTTTAGACTTGACGTAGCCCCACAAAAAATAGTCTAAAGGCGTCAAATCGCATGATCTTGGTGGCCAACTTACCGGTCCATTTCTTGAGATGAATTGTTCTCCGAAGTTTTCCCTCAAAATGGCCATAGAATCGCGAGCTGTGTGGCATGTAGCGCCATTTTGTTGAAACCACATGTCAACCAAGTTCAGTTCTTCCATTTTTGGCAACAAAAAGTTTGTTAGCATCGAACGATAGCGATCGCCATTCACCGTAACGTTGCGTCCAACAGCATCTTTGAAAAAATACGGTCCAATGATTCCACTAGCGTACAAACCACACCAAACAGTGCATTTTTCGGGATGCATGGGCAGTTCTTGAACGGCTTCTGGTTGCTCTTCACTCCAAATGCGGCAATTTTGCTTATTTACGTAGCCATTCAACCAGAAATGAGCCTCATCGCTGAACAAAATTTGTCGATAAAAAAGCGGATTTTCTGCCAACTTTTCTAGGGCCCATTCACTGAAAATTCGACGTTGTGGCAGATCGTAAGTCTATTCATGATGAAATGTCAAAGCATACTGAGCATCTTTCTCTTTGACACCATGTCTGAAATCCCACGTGATCTGTCAAATACTAATGCATGAAAATCCTAACCTCAAAAGAATCACCCTTTATATTAAATTTTGAACTGTAAAATGTGTCTTATAAAGACCTAAAGTCAGAAAAGAACAGTATTTGATATAAACGAAATGGACTATGTTGTTGTTTCAAAAATAACTTTTTTTATTGAAAAAATAAAAATGTTGTAACAAACGAATTTTTTTGGTGATAAAAGTTTAAAATTTTCGAAGCAATTCAAAAAACTCTAACAAAAGAAAAACGTTTTCGGTACACGTTTTCCAAACGTTTTTTTTTTCTTTGCGTGTAGTGAATAGCACCCCTAACCTTCCCTGAAAATTCTTGAAACTTTCCTTCATGTGTGGGGCAAGGAAGGTTGCCTCTTCGTTCATAACCATCCCCCACTGCCTTTGTAAATTTCAAGAAAACTTAAGAATTTTTTTTTGCAGTTTTAGAGGACGACCTCCTCCCCGACCAAATATCGAAAAGTGATGTAGCGTATATTTTGTAAACGTCCCAGAAAATGTCCAGCAAATTATAAGCCTAAAGGGGCGGCCTCTCTTCCGTCCAAATATCACAAAATCAGGTATCAACTATTAATATCGTAACCTCTCCCCAGTCCTCTGTAAATTTCAAGTAACTCGGTAAAGTTTAATTGTTTCTCTCTAACATATGTTATGTACTTAAGAGAAGCGGATGTCTCCCTATGCCCTTTTATTTTTATTAAAAAATCAGGAACCTGATATAAATTTCATAACTTCACCCTTGTTTTCCGTAAAATTTCAGTCGGGGGAGTTTAGTTTTGGTTTCACTGTACTTTAAAAAAAAGCGTCGGTCAAAGGGGTGGTCCCCCTCCCCGACCGAATATCGCAAATAATGTAGCGGATTTTTGTCTAGATGCCAACCTCAACATTCAATGAAAATTTCAAGCAAATCGCATAATTTTGTTCCAAGTTTCAAAAAGTAGGGCAAGGGGGAGGTCCCCCTCCCCGACCACATATGAAATCATCAGGTACCCCATATTAATTCCATAAGCTCACCACATGTTCTCTGTAAATCTCAGATAATTTAGAGAATTTTAGTATTTTCATTGTACTTTAAAAAAAGTCGAACAAAGGGGAGGTCCCC
The DNA here is from genome assembly GCF_050003625.1 of Haematobia irritans. NCBI lineage: Eukaryota > Metazoa > Arthropoda > Insecta > Diptera > Muscidae > Haematobia > Haematobia irritans. The sequence continues at coordinate 228,817,940 of NC_134399.1, forward strand.
CTCCGCCACCAAATATCGAAATATAAAGTAGCGGATCTTTGTCTAGATGCCAACCCCACGACCAGGTGTTAAAAAATGAGGTACCCTATTTTCACCACATGAACGCCCCCTACGATCTCTGCAAGTTTCAAGTAAATCGGTTCAGCTGTTTCGGAGCCAACTCGGAACATACAAACAAACAAACAAACAAATAAACAAACATAGATTGAATTTTATATATATATATAGATAGATATAGATTTTGTCAAAATTTTTTTACTATAGAAAATTTTGTCAAAATTTTATTATTATAGAAAATTTTGTCAAAATTAAAACTTATGATTACTGGTGGTACCTTCAACCTTTGTATGAGTGGAAATTCTTACTCAGACTTCCCAACATTGTTGTTGTTGTTGCCATCAATCCCTGTAGTTGCTTTCTTCGCCGTTTTGTGGGTTGTTGAAACTTCGTTTGGCTTAATATAAAATTGCTGCATTATTGTTGTTGGGTGTAATTGGAATTCGGTTGTTGATATTTTTTGGGTACAAAAACTAATAATTTAGCTCATATTTAAGTGGGAAGAATTCCCCAGTCCTTCATTGGATTTTATTTCTATAGAAAATTTTGTCAAAATTTTATTTCTATAGAAAATTTTTTCAAAATTTTATTTCTATAGAAATTTTTGTCAAAATTTTATTTCTATAGAAAATTTTGTCAAACTGAATTATTTACGTATTTAACCGGCCTTTTTTTGTTTAATATATACCCCGTATAGACTAACTTACAATTGAGAAGACGGTGTTAAGAAGTTTTAAGATACCTTGCCATCGGCAAGTGTTACCGCAACCCAAGTAATTCGATTGTGGATGACAGCCTTTAGTAGAAGTTTCTACGCAATCCATGGTGGAGGGTACATAAGATTCGGCCTGGCCGATCTTACGGCCATATATACTTGTGTTTTTTTTTTTTAAGTGACTTCTGCGATTTACGCAAATTTTAGTAAGCGAATAATCGCGTCAGTAATCAAGTGCTAAAAAAACAACCCTATTATATATTGTTGACAAGGAGGCTCAGACGGAAATGTTCCCAAAGCACAAACCATTTTTTTATTTATTGGTAAAAAATCATGCTATTTAATCTACATAGTCAGGGTCCTATTTCTCGTAATTAATCTATGTTTTTCCTTCAAAAACAATATTTTATCAACTCGCGAAATTACTTAAATAACAAAAACTTACAAACTGATGACTGTCAAATTCATACCTGGTTACTTTTTCATGAAGTTTTATTATATTATAATTGAACAGGCAACTCAAAATCTTAGAGAAAGTGTTTTTATATTTCCCATCCAATTAGAGTTATGTTCTATGTCGATCTACTTTCTTTTTTTAATTTTTCGTCCATCTTCCAAATCGTATGCCCATGCATAAATTCGGGTCTTATTTCTACTGTCCATCTAATTTGTAATTTTTTTAAAATGTACATCTTTTTCATCCATATTTGGTTTCGGCTATACTATTCCTTTGGTCATTTCATTTAGGTTTATAACAACCAATACAATTAGATTCTAAAGGATCACCGGGAATTACATTAGGAATATAATGCAAATGGAGTGGTCACCCTTCGGCCTTATGGTAGTACAGAAAGCTGTCAATGACAGGTTTAATTTACTTGAGATTTAAATTTCAACGTGATGGTCCATTACAAGGGATGGGAACCTGCTTGCCAATAGGGCCATAAAAAAAAGAAAAAATCTCCCTACCCCTGTGTAAGGTTATAATCATAAATGTTAAGTGTTTTGGGTGCCTGGGAGATGGTAGCGATAGCAATTTCGATGGTTGGTAGTGGTGATGGTTTCGTTACTCAAGAAGGCCTATTAAAAATAATGAAGAATTTTTAATAACACAAAGTACCGACTTAATTGGGTGGAAAAAAACGACTTTAACATTGTGAGAGGGTATTTTTCGTTTTTCTGGATAGTATTCCTAAACAGCACCTACAGGCATAACCATTGATTTTGTGGTAAAGTGCGTTCTTTGTCTGGAGTATTTGACTTTGCTATGCCAAGCAATTCACAAAAGCTAAAGGTCAGGGGACTAATAATTATTTAAATTCCATGAAGTGTTATTGTGGTATGTGCTGTAGCTATTGCAGAGCTACATGCCACAAGTGCAAAATTTTATTTCACACTTGAGTCCAATTTGTGGTTAATTTAATATAAAATTTCTGACAATTCAAGGCCAAGTGATTATGGCACTTATAAAATATTAACCTTTTCACTAGCGAATTAAACTACTTTGAAAAATAAGTTTTCATTCAGAAATAGTTTATAACGCATGAAAAATAATGAAAACTAAATTTTAGGGCACATAATTTACACAATACTTAAGACAACTTTCTTTAAAATAAGTAAATTTTATTAAAAGATTATATTGCTTTAAAATTGTTTCAACAAATTTCGAAAATGAATTTTTGCAATTTATGTCCCTTCGTTAAATTCGCTTGTCTTGAGAGTTAGGCAAATAATAAATTAACAAAACAAAAATTTAAAATTGATTTGGAGAAATAATCTTTCATCAACTTGGGATATTAACAATTTGAATTGAATTTACAAAGCTTTAAATACAGGGCAAAACTTTGAGGATTTTGCATCATTGGTTAAAGGTTTTTTGGTACTCAAGAAAATATTTTTTTTATTTTTAAAGAGCCTTAACTTAAACTTAGATAGCCCACGGTTGCCACACGAGCCAAAAAAATCTACCAAAATTTTACAAAAAATCTACAAACTTTCAAAAAGTTTATTCACAAGAAAGATATTCAGTATTTACACTATTATATATTTTGATCTCTCCTATTAGCGACAATTTCTTGGGTGTATAGTTAACCCTTGAATTGTAAATGTGTCGATTTTAATTGAGAATTTACTTTCAATGGATTTTATTAGAATGATCTAACACAAAAATTAAAATTTTTAAAAGTATTGAATTTATAGAAAATTTTGATAAAATGTTGTCAAAATTTTATTTATATAAAAAAGTTTGTCAAAAGTTAACTTCTAAAGAAATGTTAGTAATCGCGAAATATTGGGAAAAACAAATAAAATATTTAAAAAAAATACCTTGAACATGAAGAAACATGACTTTTTTACTCTAACAAAAAGGTCGACAAAACAATCAAAAAAAATAATAATGAAGATTTTATTAAACTTTTATTTCTATAGTGCCAAAATTCAACTTCTATAGAAAATTTTGTCAAAATTCTTAATTCTACAGAAAATGTTGTCAAAATTTAATTCTGTAAACAATTTTGCCAAAATTTTATTGCTATAAAATATTTTCTGAAAAGTTTATTTCTCTACAAATATTTTCTCACAATTTTATTTCCACAGAAAATTTTTTAAAAATTTTATTTCTACACTAAAATATCGTGAGGTCAAAGATTTCATGTATTTAAAATACGAATGCAAATTTTTCTTAGCAGACGCATTTCACTAATATGAAGTATTTTTCCTTGTCCAAATTCGATAAACAATGAAGTCGTATTGTCCTTATAATTAAGTGATTTGACTTAAAACTGGGGTATCATAACATGAAAGAAACAATGTTGGGCTAAGGTCAACTTGACTTTAATAATTCAGAAAAATTCTTTAAATTTAATGAAATTGTCTTTAAATTTGTTGTCTTTTTATATCTTGACTACAAAGCAAAAAATCATTCAAATATAGGACATGTTTTTCAAAACTTTGTTTTAAAGACGTTTTTACTTGAAACATAGCATAATTTCTATTAGAAGTCGAGTCTAAATTCGAAAAAAATAAAGTTGTCCTTAACTCGTTCTTAAAGGACTTTCATAACATAAGAAGAATAAAAGCTGAAAAAGCGACAAATTAAAATTTGCTTCCTGGAAGCAAGTACACAAATCCCAAATGGAACCGGGCATGCTTTTTTATCATATAATATTTTGCAAAATCTACCAAAACTTCAAGAATTCTACTTATCTACCAAACAGTAAAAAATCTATCATTAGAATTCTACCAACTGTGGTAACCTTCTCCATAACAAAAATTCTTATATCTAATTATACAATTATCTTTCGAGCTTTAAAAATAATTGTATAATTAGATATAATGCATTTGGACGTCAATTGTCTGTTTCGGTATCAGGCTAACATGTAATATAAAAATTCTTATATTTAAAATAAGTGGCATCTTTGTCTAGGGATGAATACTAAAACCCTTAACGTAATATTAAAATCTTTTCTATGGCATAAAATACAAAAGAATAGTTGTTAGAAGTATAATTAGGTAATCGTGTATGTAGCAAAATATCCTCCTGGATAGACTTTAGGTTAGGTTAGGTTAGGTGGCACCCCAATGTATCATGCTCACTTAGACTATTTAGTCCATTGTGAAGTTTTGAATCCCTCAGAAATGTCACCAGCATTACTGAGGTGGAATAATCCACCGCTGAAAAACTTTTTGGTGTTCGGCCGAAGCAGGAATCGAAACCACGAGCTTGTGTATGCAAGGCGGGCATGCTAACCATTGCACCACGGTGGCTCCCATGGATAGACTTTGGTAGTCAGAGCACTAAATGTTTTTACTACCAACAATGTGCAATCTTTCAAATTCTTATGCTCATAGGTAGTCAAAGGGTTAAATAGATGAGTACAAGGGTACTCATATTTCTATAGCCTAAACTACTATGTGGTGAAGGCAATTTTGGAAGAAATTAGGATTTTTCGTTATAAACTATTGACCTAATACGAAAGATTATTTAATTCAAAATTTAGGATGCAATGTTGACTGCATCTGTATAAATATTAATATTGTAAATGCGAAAACCCGTATAGAAAAATGCACTTTTCAGCTAAATCAATTATCAATGAATTTGAAATAGAATCCATGCCAGCAAAATAACTTAAATTCATTGATTTCTACATATGAAAAATGTTCAGGGTTAATCCCCAAATGATTCGAAATTTGAATTTCGAATTGTCATTAAGTAGTTTCAGACTAAGCTAACAATGGACTCAGACTTTTAACATTAAGATTTCGTCAATATCTAGAGCCATTACTGATTACTGATCGACACAATTGCCGTAAATGTCACTCACATCGAAGTAGTACATTGTAAAAAAAGTATGACTTTATATACCATAAAAGATAAAAGTGTAGTATGACTGGATATTGTTTAGGCCTTTACATTAGAGTCATTACAATGGTCTGGGTTTTGTTTTCACTTTGTTTTCCCAAATAGACACAATTGATGATGAGTTTGCTGCCCCGTTAACTTGGTCTGGTAACCCATCTCACAATTCACCCAACGGCATAATCATCCAATAACTGATATTTGCATGAAATACAGGCCAACTATATCTCCCTCGAAAAAGATATGAAGATAAAGCTTCTGTCTCTGACATGGATAACAAAAGGTGACGCGGCAGATGGAGGTGTGCAAATGTTTACAACAAATGCTAACATTTCAGTGTATCCTACAAACAAGAGAAAGATGTATACATTTTAATTTGTTTAATGAGAATGTTGAGGCAAGTAATTGTAGGCTTTCAGAGCAGCACAACAAGAGTTTCAATGACATAAAAAAAATTTTTTCTTTTAAGAAAAAAACAAAATAATTTCGACCAAAAGCCATAAAATGACACGACAGATCGGCAATGGCAACAGAACAGAGTAATAGCACAACAACAGCCATAACAATTGTCATTTTTTTTATTTATATTTCATTGAAAAGAGGATAACAGTTCGCCGTTTTTTGGCTATACTGCCCACGGTCCGTAACGAGTGCTAGCAATGTTTTTGCTGTTTTTCGTTTTGTTACTGTGTGTATGCGTGTATGTGCGTATTGTGCAATTTGTTTATACATTCATTTAAATTCATACCTTGAAAATTGTTTACTTATTTTTTATTTGAGACATAAACTAAAGGGCGTTGATGGCGGGGGGCTTTATTCGTTGCCTTGGTAAACGGCCTAAAGGAATGAGAAATACACTTTGCTATTTCTGTTTATTTGTATTTGCTCTTGGGTAGTGGACTCTTGCTCTCTCTCTCCCTCTCTCGCACGCTCTAAATTTGGATATTGCTGTGTACTTTGGAGGTAGGACAAATTTTTCTTCTTCTCATTTCCATTGTTTGTCATTGGTTTTTGTGAATCTAAAGTGCTTTCAAGTGAAACATTTTAATGGAAAGCGGTTTTCCAATGCTTTCATTCTGTTTATCAATTAAATTTCAATTATTCAAATGAAATGAATGGGGTTTACATTACTATTGCAAATAAATACCCCCGCCCCAAATAGGACCCTGTCAACTAATCAACCCACCAAAAAATACCACACACTCTCCCCCATTACGATATTAGAATTCGTTCGATCGTGTATTTTTGTTTATGCGCGTATGTGTATGTGTGTGTGTAGTGGAAATGCAAACACTACCAAAATATTTCAAATCAAATATTTAAATAATTTAAAGCCATGCTATTTGGGAATGCAAATGTATGCGTTGTTAGATGAATGTGGCAGCATAAATCCTATTTCAATCCCATCCCCGAGCCAAACCAAAGTCAACTTAAAATGCGGATAACCCCAAAAGCATAATAACTCTGCAAACATCGAAATGGTTTTAGTTGGTGGCCTCTATACACCTGATCACAACTATTTTGGCTATTAGCTGTGACAGATTGACACTATCTTCCATCGCTTAGTTTTTCATTGCGAGTTCAAGGTTTATTCCAAAATTTATTAGCATAATTTTATTTACATAACTCAGTGATGGCATAATGGATATTTATAACAAATAAATATACAATTTAAGTGTATACGTCTGTTCGTGTACTGCAAAGTACAAATAAAAATTGTTGACTTTTGATTAGATTTCAAATAGAATCTTGAAATTTTTAATTTTGCTAATGGAGAAATGTAAATCAAACGTATATTCTTCCTAATTAATTTAAGAGCAGATACTTTGGTAAACAAAATTCCTAACAAGAATTTAACCATAAATGTATACAAAAGTCATGATATTCCGCTTGCTGTAACAATATAGACAAATTGTCGTCCGTTCTTTTGGACTTCGACTTCCATACACAGCTAACTTATCGACTGTCATGGAGTGCCAGTAATTCTGTGTTCTGCGGATGTAGTTTTACAAACAATCCTTTATGAAACTTCTTAATGTCAGAAATTTTTCTCCTCGATGGATGCCACATACCATTTAGAGCAAAAAGCTCATAAAAGGTGACCATTGAATAGCTGCATTTAATCCCAGCAAACAAAATGGAAGTTCTTCTAAAGACACAACTTTAAAAGCACTTCCAAAGATGTCCTCCCAAATAGGTTTTTTTAGTTGAACTACCCAGGAAGTTATTTTAATTCAATTTTGTATAACTCGATTCTTTCATATTTTAATGAATAATTTTAAGTTTATTTAAATTCATTTTAGAAAAATTTCGAATATTTAAAAATATTATAGGTCAGACGTTTCATACATGCGTTAGAATGCATTAAAAATCAAAAAATATATAAAAATTATTTATTTGACATTTTTTTTTAATTCCCACCCAAAACACTTAATTTGGATCAGACCTTAAGAAGTGATGCAAACAACGGCTGTTGAAATGGTGGGCATCCATCATATGACAAGCCCATGTTAAATTAATCGCTTCGGCGTCAATTTGGCACTACTTCCGGCCCCAAAAATAAAATTTTCACTAACTTTAGCGACTTTTTTTCTGGAATGGTATTAAAATGCATCCCAGAGCAATTTAATCGCAAAATTGTTAAACTAATTTTAGAACAATTTCATACATGCGTTAGAATGCATTAAAAATCAAAAAATATATAAAAATTATTTATTTGACAATTTTTTTTTAATTCCCACCCAAAACACTTAATTTGGATCAGACCTTAAGAAGTGATGCAAACAACGGCTGTTGAAATGGTGGGCATCCATCATATGACAAGCTCATGTTAAATTCATCGCTTCGGCGTCAATTTGGCAGCACTTCCGGCCCCAAAAAGAAAATGTTCACTAACTTTAGCAATTTTTTCTTGGATGGTATTAAAATGTATCCCAGAACAATTTAATCGAAAATTTTTTAAATCAATTTTAGAAAAATTTCGAATATTTAAAAATAATATAGGCCAGACGTTTCATACATGCATTAAAAATAAAAAAAAATATATATAAAAATTATTTATTTGACAATTTTTTTTTTTTTAATTCCTATCGAAAACACTTAACTTGGATCAGACCTTAAGAAGTGATGCAAACAACGGCTGTTGAAATGGACATCCGTCATATGACAAGCCCATGTTAAATTCATCGCTTCTGCGTCAATTTGGCACCACTTCCGACCCCAAAAAGAAATTTTTCACTAACTTTAGCGACGTTTTTTCTGGGATGGTATTAAAATGCAATTAGAGGGAGCCCCTACGTCATTCCCTATAGTCGAAGAAACATGGATATACATGTACATACCGAAGGCCAAAGAAAATTCTGAATTGTGAAGTTTATGGTCACCGATTTTTTGAATTTACAAGGTATAATCCACTCCATCAACCTAAAAGGGGTAAACGGTATAGAAACACATTTCTTACGTCCTTCCACGTTTTGCTCAAATTTGATTAATTAGGCTATGAACTATTGCTTCATCAGCCGTATTCTTCTGATTTGACCTCACGCTACATTTGTTTTCCTTTCTTTGATATGTTGCCTATTACAAAAACTAAAACCTTCATTAGGTAGCAGCATTAAAACAAATATGATCCTCTCTATAATTTAAAATGTCCACTTATCGCGAAACAGTCCAACGAATTGAGTCGTCAATTTAAATCGATTTTATAAAAAAAATACAAAAGTCGATTAAGCCAACTAGACGATTACGAAAAATCCTCTTAAACTATTCTGACAATAACCTAAATCCATTTTATAAAAATAAACAAAACCGATTAGGCAAAGTATAAGATGATGAGTCGAAAAGCCCATTTGTGGCCTTAGGGACTTTTGAATATTTGTGAGTGCCTTTAAAATTAAATCACTGTTCTTAACTAAAAGACGCAGAATAGAATGATATTTCCTAGAATATTTTTGAAAATGACTTTCATTATTTAACTTAATTTAATATGTAATTAAATATATCTAAGATTTCACATCTGAAAACCCCACAACAAAAACATTTCTAAAATATATTTCTAGTTTGTTTAACACTGACGTAATAATCTATAATCAACTGTTTGTTAGGGATAAAACTACAAAACAGTTCTTGCTCTTAATAATGACTCACTGCTACTGAAATCAAATCATAAATCAAAGAACTCTACTAATCCTCTTAAGAAACTTTTTCATTATAACTAAAATATCCTTTATACAAATTTTTACTACTTTATGTGAAAACTTTGCTTTGATGGTGTGCCTTGTGTTAGCTTTAAAACCTATTTTCTGATATTAACATTTCAGCAAATTTAATGTTTCCTTTGTAAGTAAATCTTTTGAAAGTTATTTCATTTTTTTCTTTCTTCTCTCTTTCTTTACAGAAACACTTTCATCGAACCTCATTGTTAATTAAGGCCTTTAATCATAAGTTTCGTTTAGATCTGGAATTAAATTCGTAAGTATAACAAGAAATCATAAAAGTGTGAAATCAATATTGTTGAAGTTTTATTAGTTTTTGTTTTCTACGGTCAAAATATTTATATTAGAATGAAAATGAAAAAGGCTAAAAGAGAAACTGACGTTCATATATTGCGAATTTATAGCGATACTACTTTTGACTGAATCTGAATATGTCGGCACAGAGACATGTCTATGTCTAGGAGAGAACAATCTTTAAAAAATCCAACATGTCCAACAAAGATCACTTTCCATGTATACCATTCCTGTAAATTGCCAAAGTCAAATCATCGATTTGAATGCATGGTTTTAGGAGGAAATCAAAACAATAATAATAAATCAAGAAATTTAAAGAGTAAACGTTTATATAAAACTGTTGATATTTTCTTTGTTTAGTGGGACACTGTGTCGTATGTGGAATTCCCTCATAACAATGCAGTACTCATACGCACGAGTGTACTTTACATAGACTATCGGGCCTGTTCTGGTTTTCACATATTGTCGCGTAATTGAAGTGATTTGAAAACGCGCGTATTAGATTTGCGTGTTTGCACATTCGCGAGATTTACAATTAAATTCAAATTAACAAAATGGCAACACAAAACTATTTGCAACAGATGATAGGCAACAGCTGATTTTACATTTCACAAAATTATTTTTCTGAATTCATTGTTTAAAACACAATTATGTCCTTCATTCACGCATTTGCTTGTGAAGAAATAAAACTAAGACGCAAAATTCATGCAATTCGTAAAAATCGCAACTTAAGAAGTTCAAATAATATGATGGGATTACTAGAACCGCAGTAAGTAAAGCAGACTTCCTTTCGATTTCAATAGATACAATTATATTTAATTTATTTGTAGGTTTATTGAGTCGTTTAGAATTGACAAAGATACTTTTCGAATGGTAGCAGACACGATTGCACCACACTTAAACTCTAGTATACATCCCAACATACAACTAGGAGCCGTGCTTCGATTCTTAGCAACCGGATCATACCAATTGGCCATCGCAAAAGACCACCAGATTAGCATTGGCAGAAGCACATTTTCTAAAATCCTACACAATGTTATATGTCTTTTGGAGTACCACTATTGCAGTGATTACATAAAATTGCAAATGACAGATGAAGAAGTAACAAGATCCAAGGAATACTTCTACTCTCAATATCGACTTCCTAGTGTAATTGCATGTGTTGATGGAACGCATGTAAAAATTGTTAAGCCCCAAAAGGACGAGTCTACTTTTTTTTAATCGAAAGGGATATTTTAGTTTAAATGCGATGGTGGTTAGTACTTTATGGAATTTATCTGACAGGGTAAAAAATCTAATATATTTTTATAGGTTTGCAACTATAATTTAGAAATACTGGCGATTGATGCCACTCATCCTGGAGCATGCCATGATGCATTTATTTGGAAATACAGCGACGCTAGAAATTATTTATCAAGAATTCAAAATTGTTTTGATTTGGCAGATTCTGCCTATACTTTTGTCGATATTGTCGTGCGCACTATAGGTGTTTTGAACAGCAGATTTAGATGCTTGCAGTCTACTCTTCATTATGACCCAAAATTCGTATGCAGTTTAATAAACGTGTGTTGTGTTTTTCACAATATTTGTCGAAGGCTTAAAACGATTCCGCAGGACCTCTTTGATAACGAAACAGTGCCTATTATTTTGCCTTATTTTGAAAACAAAGAAGAAAGTTCCACAGAAGAAGAAGGTTTAATAGCTTCTACTATAAGAAATCGCATTGCTCAAAGCTTGGTTTAAATGTAAGAATGCAGTATTATGTATAGGTGGGTATCAAGTTCGAGTTTAGCCGCTGAAATCGAAAATAAATTTGTAAAAGCAGAATAAAATTATAACTTTTTTGAGTTATTTAAGAAAAATAACCGTGAAAAAATAGTAATTTTAGCGGCTAAACTCGAACTTAATACTCACCTTATAACGAAAATGTAATTCCATTTATTAATAAAATAAAGATTCAATTTTGTCGAACATATTGTCATTTATTTAAATATACATAGAGATCACTTTTTTATACTAAAAGAAAGTACAATTTAAAAATTGTTTTAAGATTTTTTTCCATAAGGAATTCATAACTAGGCTCCATACAAACATAAACAAATAAAAAAAAAACATAACATAAGCTAATTGCAGCTTTCATGGAAACTCTTTTCAAACTCAAATTCAGGTTCACAAATCATTTAAAAAAATAGTTTGATTAAAAATTTTAAGGATTTTTTTATCTATTCAACACATAACTTTCACGAGATCAATTTCATTCATTATTTATGCGATTAATTTCCAAATTTGTTTTGCAGTATATTTTTTATGTCCCTAAAAATGTCATTTTGCTCACGTAAAACCGAATGAACTTCGCCGAGAGTATCGACAACTCTGTCCATCATTTCATTTTGAGCAGTACATAGATCTTCCAACTCCACAGAAGGCTGAGATCGACGGCTACGCTTTGGCTTGTATTCTGGACTTCTGATGGCAGCATTTTCGTCACTTTCAAAATGCAATTGTTTTTTTACCGCCTTCTGAGAGTCGGGAGACGTCTCGCAAACAATATTTTCAAACACACCATAGGATTTGGTGCCTTCTACACCATCAATCATTTTATATAAACCGCACAATTGGGCTATTCGGTCTTCCACAGGTGACACGGCAAGTTGTGAGTACGGTCCACCACCAGTAGCAACTTCTTTCGAATGTTTACTTCTTTCGAATGTTTACTTTCCAATCAGACCACACCTATTCAAATGAAGTCTTAATCGTATATGTTTTCCACAATTCTTATTGTTAAATAAAACTTACTTTCTTCCAACTATTTACATCTTTTACTGGTGGCCCAGCACTATTTAAAGACGCTGTTAGTCTTGCCCATTTCTCATCAGCGTGTAGGCGATCTCCTTTCACAAAGCCTTTAGCGATGTTCGGATTTTCATCCATAAACAGAAATATGTCCTCCTGCTGTAAGTTTTTGTGTTTTCGTCTAAAATAAAAAAAAAATTGAATTAAAAATGAAAAATTAGTCTTATCACAATACTTTACGAACCTGCTGCCATTTTTGTTGTTTCTGAAATTCTCAGAGTTGTCAATTATTTACAAATTAGTCTACAGGGTTACCAATCTTTTCCATACTTACGCCAATTACCCGAGTAGTGTCACTCTAAAATTACGGACTGTTTGAAAATGATTAGTTTTACGAAAAATAAGTTTCGGATGTGGGTTTTATTTTTATAAATATCTTTAAGACACAATTCTCTCTTAAATTTGGGTTTTGTGTACTTGATTCTAGGAAGCAAATTTAAATTGTTCGTTTTTCCAACTTTTTTTCTTCACATGCTATCAAAACGAGTTAACGACAAGTTTATTTTCCAAATTCAGACCTGACTTCCAGTAGAAATTATGCTATGTTTCAAGTAAAAAACATCTTTAAAATAAAGTGTTGAAAAACATGTCCTATATTTGAACGATTTTTTGCTTTGTAGTCAAGATGCAAAAAGACAACAAATTTAAAGACAAATTCATTAAATTTAAAGAATATTTCTTAATTATTAAGGTCAAGTTGACTTTAGCCCAAACATTTTTTCTTTCATATTATGATACACATTTTTAAGTCAAATCACTTAATTATAAGGACAACACGACTTCATAGAAAAGTTTATCGACTTTTGGACAAGGAAAAAAACCTTATATTAGAGAAATACGTCTTCTATGCTAAGCAAAATAAGCATTCGTATTTTAAAGACATGAAATCTTTGACCTCACGAGAATATTTTTTCAGTGTGCCTAGGAATCGTATGAATTGGTAACTAACCATGCATAACTCATACACCATGACATGCATCACTACTCAGTTGCCAGAACATTAGAAATAAATTCCATTATCCCCCACGACAACCATGACAAAGGTCAACAACGAAAAAATATATAAACAAGAAGAAAAAAAATTAATTTTCTTAAATGTCTGCCACAATATTCGTAATGAAAAGTAACCCTCCCACAGAACTCGCCATTTCATCAGCCGCTTACTTAACACCACTACCGCAAGTTATAATCATAATTCCAGCCGACCACTTCCCCCTTTGCCAGTCATTCACCTAACACCAAATTAAAATTTTCTATGTACTTAAGGATGCTTGAAATAACTCTGAGAACTAGGCACTAAAGTAATTCTATTTCATGACCAACAGAATCGTTTCCGTTTCTTTGCAAACTTCATAATGCCAGCAGTGATCTTATTTAATATTAAATAAGTGAATTTTTCTGTCAGAGCTGAATCCTTGGAGGTAAAGAAAAACGTGTTGCCAAAACTTCCTGGCCATTGTCACCGCAACAACAAATCCCTTGCCGAGGGCGCAAACCTTGTGTCCGCTGGCCGTAAATTATAAGACCAACAGTTGGACGGACGCGAAATAAAACTAAATCCAAGCAAGACCAGTGAAGAAAGATTTGTTTATTTGATGCGAGGTCAAATTAAGACAAAACAACAAAAAAACGAAGGGGAGAACGAAAATTGTGACAAGCAACCATCCAAGCCACATTCACATTCAGCAACCAGCACTGAAAGGAAAAAGCAAACAATTTGCTTAGGTTGGTAAAAGCTCAGATGTTTTGTCAGTCAGTCAGTAGGTTGGTTGGTTGGTGAGTTCTCTTCTATTTGCCATGACCAAAATACACAATGTCACTGTAATGGAGGGCATTCTACCCTGAGTAGCAATTAAAGGTCACTTTCTACTAAGCGAGTCTTTTTCACACTTCCTCTGTATGCCCATCCGAGATATGTTGATATTTAATTACTTATGAAATGTACTTCTTACTATTTTATCTTGGGGTGAATTTGGTGGACTTGATGCTAACCAAAAAAGAGAACTAAGCTCCAAATATTTGCATGGTGATAAATTAATATATGCTTAGGCAATTATCAACGCGAAGACAAGTCGTTATTTGTCAATTGAATTCTACTGAATAACAAATAGCTACCAAATAGTAATTTAGTCAAATATAGTACTACGAATTGCTGTATGTGGAGGTAGAACCCAAGGTCTACATGGAAATCCACACAAAAGTCGAATTTTCTTTAGAGTTGGTAGTCAATATCCCATTTGGTGATTAAGGCGATATTTCACCATAATAACATATTACCTCACACATCACTTACCAAATTACCAAGAGGTATTTCCCCATTAACTTTGAAGAACACAAACATAAGTGGAACATAAAACGCCATCATTGCAGATCTATTCTGCAGGCCTTCCTTCTAACCCGTATATTTGGGCAGATTAGACAGTTGGAGAATCTCTCGGCCAAATACAAAGACGAAGAAGACGATATTGTAAACTACGGGCAGTTCGGAAACTTCTTAGCCTAGCACAAAAAGCGCGGTATAAACAGAAAAAAGTTAAGTGTTTTGGAAATTTCCATCTCTGTTATGAATACATGTTAAATTTTGTTTCGATCTGGCAACTCCTTCATATAGAAACAGGTGTTCCAAAAAGACGAATCCGCAATTTTTTTACAATGGAAAAATTAGAAATGCTTGCTGTCATTAAATATTTACATAAAAAAGGTATATCGGGACAAGAAATCCATAATGATATGGTTAGGTGAAAGTGCTCCTTCATATGCAACAGTAAAAAATTGGGTTGCTGAATTTAAACGTGGTCGTACAAGCATTGAAGATGAACCACGTAGTGGACGTCCAAAAACAGCAGCAACAACAGAAATTGTAGCCAAAGTGCATGATATGGTATTAAATGATCGACGAATAAAAGTGCGTGAAATTGCTAATATCATGGGCATCTCAAATGATCGAGTCCATTTCATTTTGCATGAAGAACTACAGATGAAAAAGCTCTCTGCATGATGGGTGCCGCATTTGTTAACAGTCGATCAAAAACGCATAACAATGAAAATTTCTCAAGCTTGTTTGGATCGTTTTAAGCGAAATAAAATGGATTTTAAGCGTCGTTTTATAACTGTTGATGAGAGATGGATCCACCACTATACTCTAGAGACAAAAGAACTATCCAAACTGAAGCTGGAGGAAGTGCCCCAAAGGAGGCAAAAACAATTCAATCGGCTTGTAAGGTTATGGCAACGGTTTTTTGGGACTTCAAAGGTATTTTATTGATTGACTATCTGCAAAAGGGTAGAACAAAAATTCAGAGTACTATTGCAACCTTTTGGATCAATTAAATGTACAAATTGGAGAAAAACGTCATGGCTTATAACACAAAAAAAAATAATTTTTCATCAAGACAACGCACCAGCGCACAAGAGTGTTTTAACAATGGCTAAAATAAACGAATTAAAGTACGAGTTGCTTGACCACCCACCTTATTCTCCTGATTTAGCTCCCAGTGACTTTTACTTGTTCCCAAATCTAAAAAAAATACTTGCTGGCAAGCGTTTTACCTCAAATGAAAATGCCATTACAGTTGTAAACCACTATTTTGAAGACCTTGAGGAAAACTATTTTAATCAAGGGATAGAATTGCTGGAAAAGCGTTGGACTAAGTGTATTGAAGTTTCAGGATATTATATAGAAAAATAAAAATATTTTTGAAAAACCAACTATTCTCTTTCATTGATAGGCTAAGAAGTTTCCGAACCGCCCTATTTCGTATTAATCTGGAAAAATAAAGAAAAACTTAAAAACAGTGGTCTTTACTTTTTCGATTTCTACTTCTGTACAAAAATGTTTCGAACAATACCAGCATGGCATTATGGAAAAATCCGTATTAGCCGAAAAATCACTTTGAAAAAGTTATTGGCAAATCTTTATTATTTTATTTGTCTTTTCTAACATTTAGAAAAAAAATTATTGCGAAAAGTGAATAAAACAAAAAAATATATATATCACATCAAGACAACTTGTTGTGGTGTCGAAATTCCATTTCTATAAAATCCATTTTCATAAAATGATTTTTCAATGTATTTCAGAAGTAATCACTTATTTATTTCAATTTATTTCCTGCACTTAAACCTCTAATGCCCAATTTTTTTTTGCCAGCTGATTAAAAGTTCAATCATAGACCAAGGAAGGTATAGACATCTGAAGTGAATTCACAGCGCTGTAGTTTGTCTGCACACCGTAGAGGGCTCTTTTACGTCTGCAATTGAGTGATTTTTTAATTTGGCTTTAATTTGTTTTCTTTCCTTTGTTTTCTTGATGAAACATCAAATATTGTAAAAGCATATACAAATCTATACATCCACACCTTTTTTGTAATGCAATTTGACTGATTTGTACGGTAATTCTCGTTTTCAAAAAAAGAATTGAGTCATTTGACTGCGCAATTGAGTGGAATGACTGCGCACTGCAAATAAACAAAACCATGGTGGATTGTCAAGGTATGTCACTACTTTAATTGGTCTATGGTTCAATGTTAACGACACAAAAGCAAGGAAACCAAACACGAAAAACTTCTACGGTAAAATTCAGTATATGCTGCAAAGCCTCTTGAACAGTTTTAACAAAGTTTTCTTTTTATTTTACCAATTTTTGTGGTCTTAAGGTGTGTTTTACTAAAAGCCTCTTGATTTAACAAAGCCCGGGATTGGGCATTATAGGGTTAAAAAGATAAGGTTTACTAGGATCCCCTTTTTTTACCTCCTCTTAAGGACTTTGGCATTGATTCCAAGTCAAAGAAGCGACATCTTTAAAATAAAGAAATTCTTAGCGACCTATCTGGCTTTAAAACTAGGTTCAATAAAATTAACATTAGGACACAAATCACATTTATCAAAGTTTCATTCTATTTTCTCGGTATGTTAATAAAGCTATTTACAAACTGAGGTTTTAAAAATCCAAGTTGTAACGGATAAGTATCTGTAAAGTGAAATTTTTTTCTTAATTCCTAAAAAACTTTAACCCTTTCACTACCGATGTCCACTTAGAAGGACATTCGAAAAAGTCAACAAATTCTATTTTCCCACTTAGTTTCGATTTATTTCTCGATGTTATTTTAAAGTAGAGGCTTTAATCTAAATAAGCTATAAATATTTTCCATATTGGTGAGCACTAAAATACATTTTTATAAAGTTCTTTTACAATAAACGAAAAATACCAAAATTTGAGACAATTTTTCTACTATATGTATCAAGGACATTCATACAAAAACTATAGCTAATACTACTTAGGGTTCTTTTTTGTATTTTTTCTCATACTTTGAGAGATATTATAGGCCAAATAGCGCTTATTTTTGTAAGGCCATTTGGTCACAATTCAAGAATCAAGTTTTCAGAACAAGCTCATATAGCTCTTGAAGTAATTGAGGTAGGTTCTCAAAATTACAATTTTTGTTCTACATGCTGTTAGTACAAGTAGAAACAGAAGAAAAATTAAAATTTTTTAACATTAGGTATATTTCGGTAGTGAAAGGGTTAAACCAAAGATACGAAATCAAAACAAGTCTTAGCCTATATTTGAAGCGTTTTAATCTTAAATCTAAAGATTCGATATTTCAGTTAATTTAAGGACGATTTATTTAAAACAAAATTATATATTTTTTTTTATTTTAAGGAACTTAGTTCATACGACTTTAATGGAGGGACGCAAATTTCCAAAATGTTTGTACCACACCCAGCAAAAAAATTTGAAAGTTCTTCTAAAGGCACAATTTTAAAGCACTTTCAAAAATGTTCTCCCAAAGATGTTCTTTATTTTGACTGCACAAGAAGTTCATTTGAGTCAATTTTTTATAACTCGCTTTTTTCATATTAAAATTTTTTTGTTTCAAATAGTTTAAAAACAGATTCAGAATTAATAAAATGATGCAGATTATTTAAATTGTACCGAAAAAAATGTTAAATCCATTCTAGAAAACTTGCGAGTTTTTGAAAATATTTGATGTCAAACGTTGCAGACAAGCGTTAGAATGCATTAAAAATCATAAAAAACTTTAAAATTTATTTATTTGTTAAAATATCACATATTTTCTTAATTCAGATCCAAAACACTGAATTCGCATCACACCTTAAGAAGTGATGCAAATTCAGTGCGACGGCTACTGAAATGGTGGACAACCACCATTTCCCAGCAAAAAAAGCGTCGCCAAAAAAGTAATGAAAATGTTCTTTTTGGATCCGGAAGTGGTGCAAAATTGACGCAGAAGCGATGAATTTAACATGGGCTTGTCATAGGACGGAAGTCCTCCATTTCAAAAGCCGGTACACTGAATTTGCATCACTTCTTTAGGTGTGATCCGAATTCAATGTTTCGGATGTAAATTAAAAAATTCTGTTATATTTTGTCAAATAAATAATTGTTATAATTTTTTATAATTTTTAATGGATTCTAACGCTTATCGGAAACGTTTGACCTCAAACATTTTCCAAAAATTCATAATTTGTTCAGATTGGATTTAGCACTTTTTCGACAAAATTTAAATGATTTGTACCATGAATGAATATGAATTCTTACTCTGTTTTTAACCTATTTGAAGCAAAAAAAAAGTTAAAATTACTGATTAAAAGTATGAAAAAACCAAGTTATAAAAAATTGAATTAAAAGAACTTCCTGGGTAGTTAAAATAAAGAACATCATTGGGAGTACATCTTCTGGAAGTGCTTTTAAAGGTGTGCCTTTGGAAGAACTTCCAATTTTTTTGCTGGGTTCATCAATGCATGTAGGAAAATTTTCGTACGATTCCCAAAAATAGTAAGAATGAACTACAGTAGGGTTAATAAGGTCATGGGTTTGGCACCTTTAATTTTTTCTTTAGTTCATTCTTTCTGCTATGAGATGATGTAATTTCGTTAAGAGCAGTTAAAAACTAAATCAGGGCATTAAGAATTCTTTATTTGAAAGAAATTTATCTTTAGTGTAAAATGGTTGCATAATCTTTCTTATTTGTTCAACATACTTTTTAATGTAAACTCCATTTAAATGTACTTTCATGGACCTCACGCCGAAATCTATGGATTATAAATTATTCAAAATATTTTTCTTAATTAAATATATGTACCCTAGAAAGAATTGTCAAAAAAAGAAGACATTTGTATTATTATAGAAAAAAAAACAAATACAAAGTGACATCTGCTCTTCGTCCTTGAAGCATACTTGTAAAATCCAAAGTACTTTTCCTTGCATGATAATAATGCGGAAATGGAAATGTGTTTCCTTTTTATTTTCTTCCTCTACATATCCAAAGCCTTAACTATGGCCCACTATCAAATAAGAGGCACAAGAATGAACTCCCATAACCCACTATCAGTGATTGAATGTTAAGGCGCTTTCTTTTTTTTCTGTGGGCGGGTTTTAGTTTGGTGTTCATCCGTCATGGCTGATGTATCTCTTCTTTTTTTTGTTTCCTTTATTTTGAGAAAGGGGAAGTTCTCAAATCCATTGTTTGTTGTGCTGTGTGTTTGTGTGTTTTTTCCATGTCCTTGTTGTTATTTTGCATTCGAAGCTTTGGAGCAGATAAAACAACTTAATTTGATTTCATTCTTCATATTGTGTTTCTTTTTTTCGCTTGTTGGCCCATATTCCTGCCTATATGGAGATGGATGGATACATGGGGTATGGATGGCTTTCACAAGCATGGCCTTTTTTTATTATATTTGGAAATGCTAGTGTAGCTGTTGATGCCTTTTGCCTTAACATTATTCCCTTGTTGTTGTTGTTGTTGTTGTTTATGCCACAAACGTACACACAACACAAAGCCTCTCTCACAGACAATGAATTAGGGTTTGATTTCTTGCGAAATATTTTATTGTCTTGTTGCGTTGTCAGTTGTTTTTTTTTTTTTCTCCTGGTCCTTTTTTGCCAAGATCCTTTCTAGGCGAGCTGCTGTTGTTGGTATCGTTTTTCTTATTTCATTTCCATTCTGACTCTTTATCACTTTTCTACTTTTTTTTTTTTTTTGCTATCCCCTTATCATACAAAGGGAGGAGAAACATAAGGCCATATTCCTTTTTGGCCATGGGATGATATTTCTCTTGTAATTCCCCGTTGTCAGACCATAAAAAATATCGTCGAGAGAAAAATAAAACAAATTTTAAGTGCAAATTGTAGCCAATGCCTAAAACACTTAAAATGCCAAAGATTTCTGACCTTTCATCTAGTTAATGTACAACAGTGTCCATAATGAAGCCAAGAATCCTTAAAAGAATGTCCAGGGTCCAGTCATCATGCCAGAAATGTCAGAGGTATAAACAATAAAAATTAAAATTGTGTTAATAAAACTCAGTCATAGCTGGCAAACAAAACAAAAAAAGCACACAAAACCGACAAGAGCAATTGTATCATTCAAAAAGGTTATATGAGCCAAAGGACAATTTCTTTGTCCTTTTTACTTGACACAGGGATCAATTGTGGTGGTGTCAACTTACGCATAAAATATCATTTTATGCTCTCGCCCAAACAATACCGCTAATTAAGTTAAACAAAAACAAGAAATTGCTATAGCTGTCCAAAATGATGTACCTCCTTAAAGGCTCACAATGTTTGTTATAAATAAAAGCAAATAGCAAAAATATTTTAAATCATCGTGTAGACATAAAAACAATATTCCGTGGCACTTGTGAATTTTTTTCGAAGTGATTTGAAGGTAAGGAGGCTGATGCAGATTAGAGAAAAAAATTTCCGGCTTAAAAACTGCAAAAAAACTTAGTGTGTATGGTACTCTTTTCCGTCTTGGAAGTTCTTGAAAAAAACGCTGGCTGTTCAGAGGAAGCTTCTGTATCGCACATCATCAATAATGATAGCTCGTTATGTTAGACTTATCGAGATTCCACAGGTATCACAATGTAAATCATGCGGCTAAAACAGTCCACAGCTAATATCAAAAATTTAGTGTGCTTACACTTGATGGAATATCGGGGTTTAATGACTACCACTACAATAGTGGCAACCCGATATTTCAGGTTCACTTAGACTAGACATCGTGATACCACAGTGGTGAACTTCTCTCTTATCACTTAGTGCTGCCCGATTCTATGTTGAGCTCAATGACGAAGCACCTCCTTTTTATAGCCGAATCGGAACGGCGTTTCACATTGCAATGAAACCACTTAGAGAAGCTTTGAAACACTCAGAAATGTCGCCAGAAGTACTGAGGTGGGATAATACACCACTGAAAAACTTTTTGGTATTTGGTCGAAATAGGGTTCGAACCCACGACCTTGTGTATGCAAGGCGGGCATGCTAACCATTGCACCACGGTGGCTCGTACTGTGAGCCAATTTTGAATATGAGAAGTTAGTTTGGGAGATGTTGCGTTCCTTCACTCTGGTTAGCAAACTCAACCACGAAACAATTTCATAGCAAGTTTGGTACAATTTCAACGCAACCTATCAGAGTTTCGGTATCGGTATTGAGCAAACCACAGGCGGAACAGTGCACTCAGCGGCCATTCTCTGGAACAAACTTAGACTGAATTCTTTCTTTGAGTAACCAATTACTTCTCAAGGAATAAATAAAAATTAATTTAAAAATTTTAAGAAAAATTGGCAACTGAAACTTCACTGGGACAGCTTACGCAATTATCCTAAGAACATATGTGATTGAATTTATCACTCACACTGGTATGACGTTAAATCAGAAGAAATAAATCCACCCAAAAACCAAATCGCTTAATTCCCCTTTCAATTCCATTAATGCAAACAAGCGGAAGTTTTTCCTAAGTCATTATTTTTAAGGTCCAACAAAATTGTATTGTATCCTTACGTATAAAAATCCTTTGTTTTACAAAATCTTCTATTAAATTCTCGGAATTTTACCGTCTTTAAAAAAGCCAGTAAGGTTAAATAAAATAATGGAAATTTGCAATGATCATTTGAAAAGTGTACCGATCCATTTTTCGGCTGTGCGAAACGCCTAGATATAGAGGTTGCAATATCAATATAGTTGCTTCGAAAGATGAACTCCGATCTACGACAAGCCTATGCAAAATTCAAAATCGGATCGGAAGATTCTACACCACTTCCAAATCCACAGAGAATATCTCCGTTACTTTGTTTTTGGTACATGTTCCAAACCCCGCTGTTATTGAAAATAGTGGACTTTTCTATTTTTATGTCAGCCTACACTGAAAAAACAGTGAACTAATCAGGAAGAAAAATGTTGGTTAATTTTAGAAAATTTACTTGTTTTTTTTTTAGAAAATTTTAACTAAACAGTATTACAAACGCTGACATCACACCGATATCACAAAAATAAGTAAATATTTTTCGACAAATTCAAGAAAATTGATTTGACATAATAAATTTTTTCACTTGTTAAAGAAATTTTTATAGTTTGGAGGAAAAAATTGGTGTTCAAAATTGCAAGAATGTCATACGAAGTTCTAGAATGGTAGTATTTACAAATTTTAAGAAATTCTGAATTATTTTGTGGAAGGCACGTATTTACTTATTCTTTATGCTTCATTTGTGTTTAATTACTTCCTTAGTTTTAGTTAATTTAACTAACGTACACAAAAAAACATTAAAGTCATGGAAACTTTCGTAAAACGTACTAAAGGAGAATTAAAACGGCTTTAGTGAAATATATGGTTCACTTTTTTCTGAGTGTAATATCAATGCCGGCTGGTTCTTTATCCAAAATAAAAAAAAAAATAATACCAGATATCAATCTTCACAAGCCTAACTACACTGAAAAAAAAGCATACTCGGTTCCAAAGATTTTGTCTTCACTTTAAAAAATTTGGTATTGATTCCGAGCCAAAGAAGCGGAGACTACAAGTAAGGATACTTTTAAGACACAATTCTCTTTTAAATTTAGGTTTTGTATACTTGCTTCTAGGAAGCAAATTTTAATTTTTCGCTTTCTCAGCTTTTTTTCTTCATATGCTATCAAAGTCCTTTAAAAACGAGTTAACGGCAACTTTATTTTCCAAATTAGGACTCGACTTCCAGTAGAAATTATGCTATGTTTGAAGTAAAAAACTTCTTTAAAATAAAGTTTTGAAAAACATGTCCTATATTTTAACGATTTTTTGCTTTGTAGTCAAGATGCCAAAAGACAACAAATTTAAAGACAATTTCATTTTCTGAATTATTAAATTCAAGTTGACCTTAGCCTATAAATTTTTTCTTTCATGTTAAGATACCCATTTTTAAGTCAAATCACTTAATTATAAGGACAATGCGACTTCATTGAAAAGTTTGTCGACTTTTGGACAAGGAAAATAACTTTACATTAGAGAAATGCGTCTTCTATGCTAAGCAAAATTTGTATTCGTATTTTAAAGACATGAAATCTTTGACCTCACGACAATATTTTTTTCAGTGTAGACATATATTCTTTGCTGGCGGGTTGAGATTTGGGAAACTTTTCTTGGTTAACCTGAAATACTCTTCTTCACACAAACAGAGACTATTGGGGATAATTATTCGCCGCTTTTACAAAATGCTCTTTCTTAGAGAGGAAACATTTATCAAACTGACCTCGTCTTTGAAAGGAAAATTTCTAATAATGAGAACGTGTTTAAAATTTCTAATAATGAGAACGTGCTTAAAATTTCGTAAAAAAAAGGAAAACAGTAGAGATAAACTGAAGTGGTGTACTTTTCAAGATACAGCACTGTAGTTTACCGCCTGACAATAAATACTAAGAAAATTTAAATTAAATCACTGAGTGCACCATTTTTAGATACTGGATTGTAATAAAAGTTCGTAGGGATTCTTTTCAGAAAGACGCTACAATTCACCCATTTTTGTGTAAAACCAATTGGTTTAAGGCGTTCATTTGTTCGGCCAATTCACGAGTTGGTTTGCCGACGATCTTCCTACATCCAATTCTGCAGGTCGTTGATAAATAACCCTTATGTTAAAACCAAACTTATGTTAAAACCAAATATTACTGAAAAAAGATCAATTACCGCTGGAAAACTCTTTGATATTCGGCAAGACTTGCCACCTATTGGTTAGGTTAGGTTAGGTGGCAGCCCGATGTATCAGGCTCACTTAGACTATTCAGTCCATTGTGATACCACATTGGTGAACTTCTCTCTTATCACTGAGTGCTGCCCGATTCTATGTTAAGCTCAATGATAAGGGACCTCCTTTTTATAGCCGAGTCCGAACGGCGTTCCACATTGCAGTGAAACCACTTAGAGAAGCTTTGCCACCTATTGGTACACGGTGGCTGAAAATGTGATGGGTTAACAATTTTTTGCAGCGTTTTATATTCTTAATGAAAATCAAATAAAAAAATGTACCCACCTTATGAACAACAAAGGATTATCGTACAAGCGAGTGAGCTCACAGACAGCCTTAAAAAAAAATCGTTTGACCTCGTGATTATTAAGCAATCGATCTATTGACGATATTTCTAACAAGGGAGATACATCTAAAATTTAGATATTTAATTCATTTTTTTTTTTTTTTGCAAATATTTAAATTTTTCAAAATCTCAAATTTTACAATTTCCCATTACTACCCGGACAACAAATTGTAAATTGTGTCGACTTTATGGATGTGCGTGTGGATGTGTGTGTGTGTGCGAAATAAAACATTTAGTATTAAAATAACCAGAAAACTCCATGCATAAATTTTATCTAAAATAAACAATTCAATAGAGCCATTCTAATATTGGTCCATAAGTTTTTTTCTATGGCAGACACAAAATTGCATGCATTTATAAATGAATTTTGATACAAATGCAAAACATGTAGACGACGCGGGGGGTCAATTGTGGAAGCATAGAATAAAAAGAGGCAGAGAGAATTAAATTGATATTTGTGTAAATGGATATAAACTCACTTACATCTAAATCCTTTCTATGTGTGTATTTTGAAAGCATAACGAAAAATATACACTCACACAAACAGAATTATTTACACATTTGCACATATGTGGAACTCGGACAAAACTTTTTCACACCCACACATAAACATGGTCATACTAGGCCATGCATTCACCATGATAAAGACTTTGGCAAAGCTCACTTCATTTTAAATGCAGTAGGCATCGCTTATGACCAACTTTGATAAAACTTTCAAGCAATTCCAATCAATAAAGATGAAATTCAATCACTACGGCAAAGAGGTTTTTTCTTCTTCTTTCTTTAAGGCAGCAAAGAAAATTCTGCAAAATTCTACTCAAAATAGGCTTTTGCACAAGTTAGTTGTATACAATGAAATTGTATTTAATGTTTATTTCGATATAGAAAACAAACGAAGATTCTAAGTGATTGTAATTAAAATAATACACACAACATTTCCCCAAACGATAAGCTACTTATTTCACATAAATTGATTTTAAATGCTACAAATTATGCAACAAAAAACTTACCTTTTTGTCAATGTAAAAAAATGTATATATATCTTTATGAACTTGCATTTACATTTTCCTTTAATTGGCAAATACATAAAAAGGATTAAAGTAATAACAAAAAACGTGAAGGACATTGAAAAAATATATTGTAGGGAATTTAAAAGTAAGACTGCTTTATGTTCGATAACCTACTTGGCTCAAACTCAAATGAGATTTTTTCTTTACAAAATATATATTTTGAATATTATTGTAAATTGTTTAATGAACAACAGTCTAAGCCATAGAAGCTCCACAACATTGTACTCTACACCATTCGACATCACTATGAATCTAGATAAGAAATCGTCCAACTTAATTGAATCGAAAAATAGAAAGGTAAGACATACATTTATATTTTTCGAAAATTTCCATTTTTTGCCCTTAATTTATGACTAGCTATTGTTGCAATAATTTCTTTTAAAAAAATTGATAAGTTCTTAAACTTTGTTCTTTAGAAAAGAAAACACTAATTTCTGTGCAAATGCATCTCAGACAAACATGAAAACTATATGTAAATGTGGACCGATCTCGGTGTCTAAAATGTATAGAATTTTACCCAACAAACGTTCATGAGTGAAATTTCAAATTTTGTTTAACTAAAATTGAACCTCAATTTTATATGCAAAAATTCAAACACAAAGGTTTTCTTTTGCATCAAAGGAAAAAGTCGTTTGACTAAGACTTCTATCAGATAAGTGTCTACACTTAAAAAAAAAGTTTACTTGGATCCAAAAATGTTGACCTTGTGTGATCCTTAAGGGATCTTGGTGTTGATTCCGAGCCAAAGATGCGGCTTCTTTAAAATAAAGGCATGTTTTAGCGGCCGAATTTTCATAATCTTTTCGCGTTTTATTAATAAAACTGTTCACATACAAACAATTGACAGTTTAAAAATTCAAATTATAACGGATACTTCAAAGTAAAAAATGTTTTCTTAATTCCAAAAAACTTTCAACTCAAAATGCTGAATCTTCAAAAAAAGTCTTAGCCCATATTTGAAGCGTTTTTATCTCAAATCTAAAAATTGAATATTTCTGTAATTTTATGAAGATTTCTTTAAATGAAAAATGTGTTTCATTCCATTAAGGAAATCTTACCTTAGTTCAAAAACATATGATTTTAATGGAGGGAAGCAAATTTCCGAAATGTGTGTCCTAAATTTAATAAAAAAAATTTTTGAAGCAAAAGATACAAACTTTAATTTATAAAAAAATCTAGAACAATTTGAGTTTTTCTTTTAATATTTGAAGAAAGGTTCAAAATCACGCGTCAATACATAGAACAGTTATGGCAAGTGTTGTTATCCTCATGACCATTGTCTTTACCCTTATATCTATCCTAATAAAAAATTTCATTGTTTTTGACTCCATTGTACTTAGACTTACGTGATTTTGGTCCTAACATAAAAGATAATTTCGTTGAACAGAGATCAACTTGGCTTTAATAAATCTCAGCGAATTTTTAATTCTTAAAGAAAGCTTTCTTAAATGTATACTGAGTAAAATTGTTTGCTATTTCGACTTGGAATGAATACCAAAAACAATTTAAGACAAACACCTTTGGAACTGAGTAACATTTTGTTTTCAGTGTAAAAACGAATGGAACTTCATCAGTCAGTTGGTAATTGATATGTTTTTCAATTACCCCTGGTATGGTCCAGTCCCAGTTCTGGCCAAACGTATGGAAGGGACCGGTCACTTTAACATGGGTTTGTCATTGACGGGGAAATTTACATTTTAGGACGCGTCTTGGGCTCATCTCAAAGGACACGTCCTGGGACAATTTAGCAGGAGTACCCCATAGACAGGTCCTCAGGAGCCAGTCTCGGACAAACTCTAAGAAATCAGTTTCAATTTGGACATGGCAATCGAACCCGAAATGAAAAAAGAAAACTTTTGAAATATGTCGAACAATAGGTTATTCTGATAACTTTATTTCACTAACGGCAATTTTCATGTAGCTCCGTTAGGCTTTAATTGCCAGTTAGCAGAAAGTAAATTGCAAATATCTTCTCTCCAGTTAACTTTAACTGAAGAATTTTCGTCAGTTAAGTTCCTAACTGACATATGGAATATATATGCAAAATGACAGCTTCTTCCATAATACAGTTTAAAAGTTGGTTAGTCAACGGAACACTAACGGAGCTTTATGAAAATGAGGGTAAATGTGAAAATGCTTGATATTAAAATCTTAATGGATCTAAGATTTTAATATCAATCGAGTATGGAAATAAATAAATTACGACTGTTTAAAAATTGCATCTAACTGGAGCACAGGTACCAGTTCTGTAATAGGTCCCTCAGTGGCAATTCGCATCAATTTCCCGTAGGGTTGTGTTTATACACAAATTCAATTTATAATAAAATATTCTATTTGTTAAAAAAAAACATATTTTTGATTAAATTTTTTTTTTTCAAAAATATATTTAAGTGAATGTTGACAACGTTTCCATTTCTTTTACGTTCAAGTGTTTAGTTACATTGCCTTTAAATTGTACTGAATTGACAATATTTTTCAGTTACAACATAGCGAGCTAATAATCCTTAAGGATATCTTAGTATAATAACAAAAACAACAATATTCCTTACAGCAATAGCTCAGAGACAATATACCCACGTTGGTTGGTTGGTTGGTTGGTTGGTTGGTTGGTTAGCGATGGAAGGAGGCTTACATGTACATAAATGGAATATTAAAGATATGTTCATGTCCGCACAATGTGATTGGCTCAGTTCGTGACTTGATTGCAGTCGACCTTTTTGTCGGCTCTGTGGTCAAGAGACAATTTTAATTAACTTCCAGTCAAGACAAGGCAATTCAACACAAAACTAAATCGCAATCTCCTGCTTCACATGTTTGCACGCACGCACACACACACACACACACAATCACCAAAGACTGAGAATTGCCAATGCTCAATCACACTCACAATATTTCAATCTCTATACACCCATGTACGGAGAACACAAACAATGGACAAAGGATATTAGTTCATGGCCTGGTCTTATCTTGGCTTTAAATAGACATCATTGAATTCATTTTTAAATTGTATGATGCTACACTGCATAGGTTACTGATGCCGATGAAGATGATTCGGTCCAGTGACCTACAATAGCAATGAACAAGCATGAACATGCACCACAGATTATTTCATTCCCACGAATAATCATTTTCACTAAGTACTCGATTTCATTCTCGTTTTGGGACAAAATGAATATCGGACAGCTGGCCAAAATGTAAACATGTTACCAAACAAATGTCAGCCAAAACAAATAAATTCTTAAAATAAAACCCAGCACAAGATAAATAAATAAATAAAATCTATTTAACCGACAATGGACGCCACAGTCATTTACATACTCCATTTTAACGATGAACTGGCACTCATGATGTGGTTGTTGGTGGTGGTGATGGTGATGGTAGACCGGGTACTACATTTATCTTCAGGCCATATAATTGTGGGCCAATGGACCATTGAGCTAGTTGGCCATTCGCTTGTAAACTAATAGCCAGGATATGCTGCAAATAAATGTGTGTGAACTCTTGGATGTGGTAGATTGTTTTGAGGGTGAGGAATATTCGAGCTCATTGTTTAACGGAATAGTCCATGTTTAATTAAATTTTCCATATAATCGCATACAGAATAGAATTGAGAACAATTGTTATTTCACATAATTACAATTACACTCACGCACTCTCTAATACACTAGGAAAAAAATGAGGTTTTCCGATAATAAATTGCAATGGTAGTATGGACAAATTAACACCAATGGTAGATACATTTTAGTATAACAATAACAATACTTCTTACCATGAATTTTCAATTATCAGGCAATTCGGTGAACAATCCATATATGTTAACATAATAGGATATAACAATTTATATATGAAATATATGACTTCATATTTTTTAACAAATTTCTATTTTTTCGGAATTGGTAGAGAACGCCTAATTCAAAAAACGAAGTACTAAGACCGATTTCATTTTAATTTACTTCACAAAAAATAGATCTTACTTACAATTTCCCTAATATTTGAAGGTTTTGCTTAATTCAATTATACTTTGCTTACTTAAATCATGTGAATTGAAGTGCCGTTAAAACAGAAGTTAATCGCTAATTTTTAGTATCTTCGAATTTCATAGAAAGTAATTGAGAATTTCCTAAAACTTTTATATTTTTGCAAATCTATGTCCATCTTGTCCAATGTCTATAACATAGACAAAAACTAATTATATGCAAAAACTTTTCTTAAATTGGACTAAAAATATTTACTTATTTCTATCACGCAGAGAAGAAACATGATTGTCACAATCATATTCGAAGAGCAAAATATGATAGGAGCTATTTTTGCGGCGACCATGTAACATTTAACCTGCAACCATGTTGGCTCAGTGAACATGGTTCTAAGAAAAATATACTTGTCCTCATCTAAAATGTTATTATATTGATAAAAGAATTGTGTTTGAATGAAAAGACTATGGTCATAATTTAAAATGTTATGGTATTCACTAAAAATGTTTTTCTCCTAGTTAAAAGAACATGGTCACAACCTAAAATGTTTTGATCTTTATGAAAAACTTTTTTTCATCGTCGAAAAAAGGATGCCACTTCAGAAAAAAAAACACAAAATTAACGTTATTTGTTTTTTTTATTTATTTATAAACTAATTCATTGTTTATTTGTATTTATAATGCCGTTCAAGCAAACATCATATATTTTTACACACTCTATTTTATTTCAATTTCAACAATATGTAATTAGTCCATATTTGTATCGTGCCCATCAAATGTACGAACGCAGACATCATGTAACTGCAAATAAAAATAAATTATACCATATATCAAAATACAGAACAAAAAACAGGTACATTTTTTTCAATTAAACTTTCCTTTTTTGTGTTCACATAAAACCACGTGCCACTACTGAATAAATAAATTAACACAAAACACAATAAATCCGTATTCTCCGTCCATTCCAAGAAACCATCAACACACGACTGACGCGCAAAATGAAAATCGTGTGTACCTGCTCAATGTTTTTATAAAATTCTTTTCGCTGCAAAAAAGTTAAAAAATTAAATGGTCACGAAAAAATGTAAATGGTCTTTATGGCCATGTAATGGTTCTAGACATGTCTATAATTAACCTATAAAAATACTATTTTCTCTGTAAAAAAGTAAAAAAATTGAATGGTCAGGTACATGATTTTCCCGACCATTTAATGGTCTCAAATTCTATCATTTAAATGATAGAACATGTTTGCGATATTTGAGAACCATTCAAATGCTTATTGCCACCATACATTTTTTTCCGCTCGAAAACTATTTTTACAAAGACAAAATACATGGTTTTCGCGGCAATTACATGCTCTACATAAGCATTAAATGGATGCGGCAACCATGTCCAAACATGGTTTTTCTGTGCGTGATCATACGGCATATATAATTTAGTTAGTTTGTTTTTTAATTAACAAATGTTAATTTAAAAATTAATCGAATTAATTAACATTTGTGATTAATTTTACTTTTTATTAAAAAATTTGTTTAAAACTATAAGGCCTAAATTATAAGGTCTAATGTAGAGCCAACAGACCGGCAACCTCCTAAAATTGGTCCCATTAGAATATCGATCTTCATTTGTAATTCGCTCTCAAATTTAGTTTTTTTTTTCGGAAAAAAATCTGCAAAAAAATGCTAAATATGGGGCGCTACTATATGTAATCAAAACAATTCCAATTAAAAAGTTGATTTAAGTTTATAACAAAATCAATTAAAAAATTAACACATGAAATTATCTTTTTTAATTAAATTAACAATTTTAATTAAATTAAAAATATGTCAATAAAAAAATGTTGTACCCAATTTACAATTTAATTAAAATATTTCCAAGTTAAAAAGTAATTAAAAATTTTATCCGGAAATAATTAGCTTGGTTCATAAAGTTTGACTTCAACTATAATCAAAATTGCAAGAAAATTATTTAATCTAAAGGTAAACCAATTATAAGTAAATAAATTATAATACAAGAAAATTTTTAATTGGACCAACAATTAGTTAAAACTGCCAAAGTAATCAATTAATTAATTATATTATGAAATTAATTATGTGATTGATAGTATAATGTTCGTAATTGATAAATAATTTCGTTGCAATAAATGATTGATTGCCCAACTTAAAAATTTGCGATCAACATCAAAACTTTTTTTTTAATTCATATTTATTAATGCCTTCTATCTTAATTCGATATTTACATTATTCTTAGTGTTTGTTATTTCCTTCAAAACTGAATCAATTGAAGTTTTAATTAAATCAATTAAAAACAAGTAAGGAAAGTCTAAAGTCGGGCGGGACCGACTTATTATACCCTGCACCACTTTGTAGATCTAAATTTTCGATACCATATCACATCCGTCAAATGTGTTGGGGGCTATATATAAAGGTTTGTCCCAAATACATACATTTAAATATCTCTCGATCTGGACAGAATTTGATAGACTTCTACAAAATCTATAGACTTAAAATTTAAGTCGGTTAAAGGGTGGAACACAATTTTAGTAAAAAAAAAATGGGAAACATTTAAATCTGAAGCAATTTTAAGGAAACTTCACAAAAGTTTATTTATGATTTATCCCTCGAAATATATGTATTAGAAGTTTAGGAAAATTAGAGTCATTTTTACAACTTTTCGACTAAGCAGTGGCGATTTAACAAGGAAAATGTTGGTATTTTGACCATTTTTGTCGAAATCAGAAAAAACATATATATGGGAGCTATATCTAAATCTGAACCGATGTCAACCAAATTTGGCACGCATAGCTACAATGCTAATTCTACTCCCTATGCAAAATTTCAACTAAATCGGAGCAAAAAATTGGCCTCTGTGGGCAAATGAGTGTAAATCGGGCGAAAGCTATATATGGGAGCTATATCTAAATCTGAACCGATTTCAACCAAATTTGGCACGCATAGCTACAATGCTAATTCTACTCCCTGTGCAAAATTTCAACTAAATCGAAGTTAAAAGTTGGCCTCTGGGGTCATTTGAGTGTAAATCGGGCGAAAGCTATATATGGGAGCTATATCTAACTCTGAACCGATTTCAACCAAATTTGGCACGCATAGCTACAATGCTAATTATACTTCCTGTGCAAAATTTCAACTAAATCGGAGCAAAGAATTGGCCTCTGTGGTCATTTGAGTGTAAATCGGGCGAAAGCTATATATGGGAGCTATATCTAAATCTGAACCGATTTCAACCAAATTTGACACGCATAGCTACAATGCTAATTCTACTCCCTGTGCAAAATTTCAACTGAATCGGAGCAAAAAATTGGCCTCTGTGGGCAAATGAGTGTAAATCGGGCGAAAGCTATATATGGGAGCTATATCTAACTCTGAACCGATTTCAACCAAATTTGGCACGCATAGCTACAATGCTAATTCTACTCCCTGTGCAAAATTTCAACTAAATCGAAGTTAA
Source organism: Haematobia irritans (assembly GCF_050003625.1). Taxonomy (NCBI): domain Eukaryota; kingdom Metazoa; phylum Arthropoda; class Insecta; order Diptera; family Muscidae; genus Haematobia; species Haematobia irritans. Next base: position 228,851,302 of record NC_134399.1, read on the forward strand.
AAGTTTGCCTCTGTGGTCATTTGAGTGTAAATCGGGCGAAAGCAATATATGGGAGCTATATCTAAATCTGAACCGATGTCAACCAAATTTGGCACGCATAGCTACAATGCTAATTCTACTCCCTATGCAAAATTTCAACTAAATCGGAGCAAAAAATTGGCCTCTGTGGGCAAATGAGTGTAAATCGGGCGAAAGCTATATATGGGAGCTATATCTAAATCTGAACCGATTTGGCTGGTATTTTGCACGTTTTTCGAGACTCATAAAATATTCGGATGTACGGAATTTGAGGAAGATCGGTTGATATACACGCCAATTATGACCAGATCGGTGAAAATATATATGGCAGCTATATCTAAATCTGAACCGATTTTTTCCAAAATCAATAGGGATCGTCTTTGAACCGAAACAGGACCCTACACCAAATTTTAGGACAATCGTACTAAAACTGCGAGCTGTACTTTGCACACAAAAATACACCAACAGACTGAGAGACAGACAGACAGACGGACAGACAGACGGACATTGCTAAATCGACTCAGAAATTAATTCTAAGACGATCGGTATACTAAACGATGGGTCTCAGACTTTTCCTTCTTGGCGTTACATACAAATGCACAAACTTATTATACCATGTACCACAGTAGTGGTGAAGGGTATAAAGAAGTAAAATGGCCGAAGAAATCAATTATTTTGTTAGTTTTTTATTATCTAAGTAATTGTGTGATTGATGCTATCATTTTCATCATTGAGCCAATTCCAATATTGTCTCTTATTGCAGACCTACTGAGATTAACAGGCCCATAGAATCAATTAAGCTATTCGCTTTTATCATTCTCAATCAAATAATTGTTTCTCCAAATCTTTAAACTCTTTTTTGGCAAAAACGTATTATACATTCCTAAGAACTTTTCGACTAAGACAAATTTTTCTCTGTGTAAACTCTAGCCACGTGTAGAATTTGCTACAAGTTAATGAAAATCGAAACATAATACCAAGCAAACAATATAGAAAAAACACACACACACAAAACAAAATAATATAGGAATGACGACACCAGAGGCTGTTGGTGTAGTGGAATCACTTAAACACAAAATTATTTATTAGCTTCAATAAATATTTAACGCTTTTATAAGTACGTGCAATGCAACTTAATTTACCACAAACTTGATTGTCATTCGTTTCCGGCCTGTTTATGTTAACAATGTCCTGCAAATAATTAACTGGGTGATAACATAATTTTCTCCACCCAGTATTTCCTGTTATTTGAGAGGATATACCAGGCGACAGAAAAAACAAACGGATGGCAAAGGAGGATGGCATTTATAGTCTTTAATGATAATGTTTTTTTTGTTTACTTGTTTAATTTTTATTAAAGCTTATTCATATATATAATAATTTTTCGTTTTCATTTCTTTATTTGCAGACAACTTTTATCGCCGAATTTAATACAGAAACACTATCACTCTAGCGGTTATTTAGTAGATGGCAATCGTCATGTAAGTACCAATGCAATCCTTTTTCATTGTTCTTGTTGTTGTTTTATGAAAAATATATCCATCGTATCTAGCAGAAATTTACGAGCAAACGGTAAATGTTGGACTATACACAAAATGGTCAATTCAATTCTGAGCCCCATTTTATTGCTTTGAGTGAGATACGGTTCAGAGACAGGTTAATGGAGAACGGATTTATGTGTCTCTTTTTGAACTGAAACTACTGTAATATTTACAGTAGATAAGGAATATACGTTGGTATAGATCTAGTGGAAGTCCGCTTTTCAGGCTCATTTAGACTGTTCAGGCCATTGTGGTACAAGGGCTATAAGAAACATAGAAAACAATACAATTTTATTGTACATAAGGACCATTAATGATAATATAAACAAGTATATACGGCCGTAAGTTCGGCCAGGCCGAAGCTTATGTACCGTCCATCATGAATTGCGTAGAAACTTCATCTAAACACTGCCATCCACAATCGAATTACTTAAGTTGCGGTAACGCTTGCCGATGGCAAGGTATCTTAAAACCTCCTAACACCATCTTCTAAATTGTATGTAAGTCCATACGTGGTACATATTAAATCAAAAAAGATCGATCCAATACGTATATAATTCAGTTTGACAAAGTAGACATAAAATTTTGACAAAATTTTCTACAGAAATAAAATTTTAACAAAAATTTCTATAGAAAGAAAATTTTGACAGAAATTTGTACAGAAATAAAATTTTAAAAAAATTTTCTATAGAAATAAACTTTTGCCAAAATTTTCTACAGAAATAAAATCTTGGTAGATTATTTTTGGCTCGAGTGGTGAAAATGTTATTATGAACCGAATAAAATTTTAACATAATTTTCTCTAGAAATAAAATTTTGACAAAATTTTCTATAGAAATAAAATTTTGGTAGATTATTTTTGGCTCTAGTGGCAACCATGATTATGAACCGATATGGACCAATCTTTGTGTGATTGGACCAATTTTGGTATGGTTGTTAGCGACCATATACTAACACCACGTTCCTAATTTGAAAAGGATCGGATGAATTTTGCTCCTCCAAGAGGCTCCGGAGGTCAAATCTGGAGAATGTTTTATATGGGGGCTATATATACTTATGGACCGATATGGACCAATTCTGGCATGGTTGTTAAAGATCATATACTAACACCATGTTCCAAATTCCAACCGAATTGGATGAAATTTGCTTCCCTTGGAGACTTCGCAAGCCAAATCTGGGGATCGGTTTATATGGGGCTATATATAATTATGAACCGATGTGGACCAATTTTTGCATGGTTGTTAGAGACCATATACCAATATCATGTACCAAATTTCAGGCGGATCGGATGAAATTTGCTTCTCTTTGAGGCTCCACAACCCAAATCTGGGGATCGGTTTATATTGGCGCTATATATAATTATGGACCGATGTGGATCAATTTTTGAACGGTTGTTAGAGACCATATACCAATATCATGTACCAAATTTCAGCCGGATCGGATGAAATTTGCTTCTCTTTGAGGCTCCGCAAGCCAAATCGGGGAATCGGTTTATATGGGGGCTATATATAATTATGGACCGATGTGAACCAATCTTTGCATGGTTGTTAGAGACCATATACCAACACCATGTACCAAATTTCAGCTTGATCGGATGAAATTTGCTTCTCTTTTAGGCTCCGCAAGCCAAATCTGTGGATTGGTTTACATGGGGGCTATATATAATTATGGACCGATGTGGACCAATTTTTGCATGGTTGTTAGAGACCATATACCAACACCAGATACCAAATTTCAGCCGGATCGGATGAAATATGCTTCTGTTAGAGGCTCCACAAACCAAATCTGAGGGTCCCTTTATATGGGGGCTATACGTAAAAGTGGACCGATATGGCCCATTTTCAATACCATCCGACCTACATCGATAACAACTACTTGTGCCAAGTTTCAAGTCGATAGCTTATTTCGTTCGGAAGTTAGCGCGATTTCAACAGACGGACGGACGGACGGATGGACGGACATGCTTAAGTCGACTCAGAATTTCACCAAACGGAATGACAAAGTTAATATACCCCCATCCTATGATGGAGGGTATAAACACAGCACAAATACAAATATGGTTCAATAGCCATATACTATGAAACCATGGACGGTATTAAAATAATCAGAGTAATTAAAACCGTGAGGGTAATAGAAATCGTGGGTATAATTAAACACTGGTGAGCGTGAGTGTTAACATGAACATTTATTTTACAATGACCGAGAACATTTTCGTGATTCATGTCATTTCTCATGATTCAATGAAAGTTTTGTTTCACGACTGTACCTTTAGTGAGCAAAAATTAAGATCGAAGAATTCTGCAACTAGGTTAGGAAGCTTCCAGAGTGATATTGCGGTGACACGAATAGGTTTGGCTAGACAAGCGAAAATGTGACTCGTGACGCTATCAATCATTGATTGGAAGGAAATGGCGATTTCTATTGGAAAACAAGGTGCAACATCCTCGAAATTGATTGCAAAATGTGAAGGTCATTGTCAAAGATTTTTGTATCCTATATCCCTCACAATACTATGAATTGACAATAACTTTAAAATGACACTATCATCTGGGCGAAAATACAATAACTTAAAAAGTAGTGTAACACCAAAGTAATATGTTTTTGGTGAAACGGAAACGTCCCTTATTGTGTCAAACTAACCTAATCTGCCGTGGCGGTATCTTTCGGTGCTATGGTCTTTTGTTCGGACTCAGAGAACAGGATTAGCCTTCTAATTTCTCACCGCTTCATCTACCATATCATCATAAATCATATTCAGATTGATATGCTGCCTGTTCTAGAGGCTCTCTTTTGTAGTCCTTGATCTCGCTTTCTAGATAACCTGGGTGGTGGATTTGGTTTGGATGATTACTGCGATAACAACCTAGAAAATACTGCTTCCACTGGATATACTTGAGTCTACACACGGGAGGATCTTGTACTCCACTTAAAGATGATTCAGAGGTGTAGGGTCTCTATCCTATTCCACAGCATATAACTTGTCTGAGGTCTTCACACCGGAGCTGCCTCGTCTACCACTCACAGCCCAATTGCCGTATCAACACCTTGTTGTTTTTTGCCACTTTCCTAGGGCTATCGGCAAGCGACTTGAGGACCTTGTTTCTACCAAATAGCGGTGGCGTTGGCAGAAGACTTGAAAAGGCTGTCGAATATGACCACGAGAATCTTGTTGATTTATAATCGGAATTGTTTCGTCATCGACTCTGACATTCAACTAACATACATGCGTAATTCTGTTGTCCATATAGTGAATAATGTGGCTGAGAAGTTGATGGCGAATATCTTCAAATTTCGAATAGTGTTATAATTGGTCAGCAAGGTAGACCTTTAATCGATCGCAGATGTCATAAACAATGGACCCGGATGCCATAATTATACAGTCGTCCACATATGATAAAATCTAAATGCCGGTAGGAGAAATAGAATTAGGGCAAACGTAGAGGTTGAACAGTGTCGAAGATATCACCCTCTTTCGGGAATTTCCCGTTGCACTCTAAATTTTTTCTTTAAATTCCAAGTAGGACTGGCAACCGCACAGATAATTAATTAACCAACGTTTGTGTTCCTGCCGGTAGGGACATGTTTTCGATGTCCTCGAAGACCACTCTGTGTCATGGCTTGATCTGGTTCAGTTCTCTATTTATGTCTGCTATGATGACATACAAATCTGTGTACTTCGGTTGGAATTTTACAGTTTGCTTAATAAAATGTACGCATTTGACTGTTGTACCCAATACTACAACTTTTTTATCCTAGAGGGCACCATACAAAAAAGGCAAATATTAAACCCATCACATGATTCGGCTTTTAAAGGAGATGGCATAAAATGAAAAATGTTGGCAATTAATGGTGTCCCTAATTACGCCACCGCCATTGTATATCTATCTCCGTAAACTTATCAGATAAATTAATCAAATATTAATCAATTGCCTGTTAATGTATAAAGCCATACAACATTGTTTTAATCAAGTGGGCTAAAATAGGACCTCCATCACAAAATATTAATTGTCATTGGCAATAGCGTCACCAGATAAAGAACCGTATCTGCCCTATTAGCGAGAGAGAGAGACGGAGGCCAAAAGCATTTCATGGAAAATTTAATTATTGCCTGTCACCGTTTAGTACATGCCTGTCGCATTGTATTAACGACAAATGCTGTTGCCTTCGCTTTTTCAGTAGCTAGTGAAGCCGATGCCGTTCTGCTAATTTATAGTTGATAATTTGTTTATCTATTTTATGGCAACGTTCAGCTTTTCATTCGATTTAATTCAATTGAGCTTTTAAAGTGCTCGTGATACATAAAGCAATTCATATCACATTAAATTTATAATTTAACTAAAAACCTTTGTACCAAAAAAATAATAAAAAGATTTTTTTATTTAGGATTTGATTCTAAGAGAACAAAGGCATATAGTTTTATTTTCCTAAATTGAAGAGAAATTCATAAAAAAAAATATATTTTCTTTAACCAACATGCTATCTTCTTCCTGGATATTGAATTGATAACAAAATTCATTTGGAGTTTCTATTACTCATAAGACAACCAACCCTCTCTTTCTCAATCCAACGTACCCCGCTATTGGAAAGAGAGGGTTGGTTAGCTATATCTTACCTATCGTTTTATGCTTCTGGATTTATGTAACGCTAATGGGAGCACGTACTTTTCCTCCCATACAAAACGTTTGGCAATATCTGCCAAAAAGACCTACTGAGCATACACTTCTCTGATTGCCAGTCCATACTTGGAAGATGAAGTGGCACAGGTGTGAAACGATTTGTCTTAAACTAATAAATAAAAATCACTTGACGTGCAAATATTCAATGAAGAAAAACAAAACCCAAGCAAATGTTTTCTGTTAAACGAATGCTAGCTCTAGCGTTTGTTTATCCCTAGGAAAAACACTAGCCTACAAATTGCTTGGCATTAAAAATGTCAATAACTTATATGTAGGAGTTTTGGATGTGGCCGTGACAATTCCAGTATGTTTTTGTCAGCAAACTACCGTTCTATAGACTCCTTATATTTTAAGCAAGTCCTAAGCCGCTCGATGATTATCAAGTAGTTTTGGGCGATCGATGTAATTGGGTGCTATATTAAAAAAAAAAAAAAAAAAACAAGTATATACGGCCGTAAGTTCGGCCAGGCTGAAGCTTATGTACCTTCCACAACACACAAAAAATTTTGTTTCTGATTCAATCACGAAATTAATTGATCCAATTAATTTTTTAATTGAAATGTCTTCAATCACGAAAATGATAGTATCAATCACAGTTTTAATTGGGCATAGAAAAAATTCTTGATTAAAAAATTAATTGATTTCATTAGCAAATTTCAACTAAATTTTTAATTGATTCAATTAAAAATTTAATTGATGTTGATTGCAAAACTCAATTAATTTATTAATTAAAAAAGGTAACTACTTTCAATTACTTTCTGAATTGATTTAGAGTTCTTATTTAGATTAACAATTGATTGTTTGAAAAACATTTTTAATTAAAAATTTAAAAAAAGTCTCATCACGTTTTTTTAACTGAATTAGTCTTCCGAATTTGATTGTATCAATTAATTTTTTAATTAAAAACTTTAAAATTTTCTATCATTGACTTAATTAACTTAATGTTTCTATCATGATTAAAAAGTTAATTGTATCAATTAATTTATTAATTGAAAAAACTTTCAACTTCAATTAACTTTTTAATTGGAAATACTTTGGTGACATTTTTTTCTGTGAATGGATTGCGTAGAAACTTCTACTGAAGACTGTCATCCACAATCGAATTACTTGGGTTGCGGTAACACTTTCCGATGGCAAGGTATCTTAAAACTTCCTAACACCGTCTTCTAAATTACAAGGTAGTCCATACGTAGTATATATTAAACTAAAAAAGGCCGATTAAATACGTATATAATTAAGTTTAAAGTTTCTATAGAAATAAAATTTTGACAAAATAAAATTTTGACAACATTTTCTATAGAAGTAAAATTTGGAAAAAATTTTCTATAGAAAAAAAATTTGGAAAAAAATTTCTATAGAAATAAAATTTTGACAAAATTTTCTATAGAAATAAAATGTTTACATAATTTTCTATAGAAATAAAATTTTTACAAAATTTTCTATAGAAATAAAATTTTAACAAAATTTTCGATAGAAATACAATTTTGACAATAAAAATAAAATTTTGGTAGATTATTTTTGGCTCGAGTGGCAACCATGAATATGAACCGATATGGACCAATTTTTGTGTAATTGGGGATCGGCTATATATAACTATAGACCGATATGGACCAATTTTGGCATGGATATTAGCGGCCTTATACTAACTCCACGTTGCAAATTTCAACCGGATCGGATGAACTTTGCTCCTCCAAGGGGCTCCGGAGATCAAATCTGAGGAACGGTTTATATTGGGGCTATGTATAATTATGGACCGATATGGACCAATTCTTGCGTGTTTGTTAGAGACCACATTCTAACACCATGTTCCAAATTTCAACAGGATCGGATGAATTTTGCTCCTCCAAAAGGCTCCGGCGGACAAATCGGGGGATCGGTTTATATGGGGGCAATATATAATTATGGACCGATGTGGACTAATTTTTGCATGGTTATTAGAGAACATATACCAACACCATGTACCAAATTTCAGCCGGATCGGATGAAATTTGAATCTCTTAGAGGCTCCTCAAACCAAATCGGGGGATCGGTTTATATGGGGGCTATATATAATTATGGACCGATATGGACCAATTTTTTCATGGTTATTAGGGACCATATATTAACACCATGTTCCAAATTTCAGCTAGATCGGATGAAATTTGCTTCTCTTAGAGCAATCGCAAGCCAAATTTGGGGGTCTGTTTATATGGGGGCTATACGTAAAAGTGGACCGATATGGCCCATTTGCAATACCATCTGACCAACATCAATAACAACTACTTGTGCCAAGTTTCAAGTCGATAGCTTGTTTCGTTCGGAAGTTAGCGTGATTTCAACAGACGGACGGACGGACATGCTCAGATCGACTCAGAATTTCACCACGACCCAGAATATATATACTTTATGGGGTCTTAGAGCAATATTTCGATGTGTTACAAACGGAATGACAAAGTTAATATACCCCCATCCTATGGTGGAGGGTATAAAAAAATTACTAACAGTCCAATACAACTTGGAAAAAGAAGCAATCGGCAAAATGTTTATGGTCATATTTTGATTATTATGGATTGGATTTAATCTACATCGAGAGTTCGCAAAGGTTAAAATGAAAGCTGGTGCTGTATATCTAATTCTATTCTGAGACAAAATCTGAACGTCTGGGCATCTTATAGTCTTTTATATCTAACACCCACAATTTCGTCTGGTGAAGTGAAAAATTCAGGTTAGGTGGCAGCTCGATGTATCAGGCTCACTTAGCCTATTCAGACCATTGTGATACCACAGTGGTGAACTTCACTCTTATCACTGAGTGCTGCCCGATTCCATGTTAAGCTCAATGACAAGGGACCATAGTGTGGTGATACCACTTAGAGGAGCTTTGAAACAGTCCGAAATGCCATGATAATCCGCCACTGAAAACCCTTTTGTTGTTCGATAGTAACCCATGACCCTTTTTATAAAATTCGGGTATTCTAACCATTGCACTACGGTGGCTCCCCAGATCAAATTCCATCTCCCAATTTTTTAAAAGAGTTATAATAGGGGTTTCCAACAAACTCTATTTCATTGGACTAGTGTAGTCTTTATGAATAGTGGATCATTGGTAACCGAGAACTAAAGTCAAAGGTTCAACCAAAAGAAAAAATTCTTAGGTTTCCACATAGCGTTTTAAAACCTTCGGTCACATTCGCTGCCTTCTACTCATTCTCCAAAGATTATTTTCTGCAGAGTAGTGTATACGTTTCTTCTCAAGCTATTTGCCCGGTTTATGCTGATGTTTTAGGAAAATCTCTAGATAATCGATTTAAGCCTACTTTATTAATTACTTGAAAAATTCTCTGCTTTTACTCTCTTTTTCAGGATATAGAACATTGTTACTATCACGGAACGGTTAAGGACTATCCGGGTGCCAGTGCAGCCTTTCACACATGCAATGGTGTGAGCGGTGTCATACACATAGGCAATGAGACATTCGTGATACATCCCTTCTATGGAGGTGATTTGTCGGTAAGTAATTGAAGAAGAATACCATATGGCACATCAATGATCTCGAATATAATAGGCCGGCCTACGTGCCCGTTCAGTGAATGCCACTTTTACTACCTGATGTCGTTTTCGCTGTTGTGTTTTTGGCTTATTGTGCCATGCAGGATGGGGATGTGCTCCAACGAAGTCAAGAAATTTATGGGGTGCCAAAATGAAATTCACGATTCAACACTTTCGGAACTTTTTGCAATAAGGAGCTACCTTTTTTTGTGTTAAGTGTCCCAAACACACGGTTCTCGTTTACTATTAGCCAAAAACGTTTCAGCCATATCCTCCAACCACACTCAAACTAGGAAACACCCACAATCCTTTTTCTGTTGTTGGTTTCTTCGTTTTTTTTTTGTATTATTACCCAAGAAACAACAACGACAAGAAAACAATCAAATATTTCGATTATAACCCTGTGTATGTGTGTGTGTGTGTGCATGGGGTTTAAGTGGAAAAAGAAATCATTTTCTAACCAGAGGAGGGAGGAAGGACTGGCTGGGGGAAGTCAAAATTCGAAAGGTTGTCAGGACAACGAACAAGACCTCTAAATGCGACAACTTATGATTCTTTTTTTTTTGTTGTCGTTGGCGTTTTTCACGGCATTGCTTACAAGCAACGCAACCCATCACCTCGATTGGGACCATTTATTTGAATTTCACATTCGAAACTTAAGGATCAGTTTAAAATCCCAACAACCTAGTGATGAGGGGAGATGAGACAGAGAGTGAGAGAAACCGAAATGGTATAGGCAAAGAAGACCGCGATGGCTACACCCGAAACGACAACAAAAGGCAGTGGTAACATCAAAATCGACGGCAATCGCAACGCCAGCAAACGAATTAGATTTATGGCAGCAAAGCTTTATATTGATTTTCATTGCTACCACCATTACCATCGCCACCAACCACGAATATTTTCCCATAAATCTCACAAAATATGGAACGTTGGCCGTATAAAATATTAATCGGTGTACAGCAGCAAAAACACACACACACACACACACAAAACGCAAAAGGACTCATGGACGAATGTAAAAAACACAACGTTGACAACGAAAAACTCAACGTTTAGATTGGAGCATGTAGAAAAATGCTGATTGAGTTACTTCCAAGGGGGCCCTAAAAGAGCGGGCGGAGGGAGAGCAATGCTATTAGCATCGGGTTACACCGAACAGGTGTCAGGATGAAGTGGTATTTCCTCAATGCAAATGACTATGCTGCTAACGTGCCTTCAAACACACACACATATACACGCCCATACTCACCCACCCACCCACACACACATACACACGCCCAATGCATGGATAACTGCTGTCCCATTATTATTGCCCTCATTTGAAATTCGATTCTGTCGTCAACTTCATTTCGCCATAAAAATCATCACATTTCATGGATTTTAATACGAGGGTGAATCAATTTTACATAAACTGGGAGTGCGAATTGAATTCAATTGGAAATAAAAAAATTGGCAACAATAAATCTAAAAGAGTGATTGAAAATTTTTTTTCTAATAACACCATACATTTTCCACAGAACTCAATTGAAATCAAGAGAATCCAAATTTGTATTTTGATTTAATAAAGAGAATTCCAAAACATATATTTTCGGTAAAAGATCACAAAATTTATATCGCTATTGCACATGGCAAAGGACAAGTTTCTAATCTTATAGAATAATCCATTAAACTTTCCATAAAGTTCGTTTAAATCGATTCTGGTTTTGTGTTTTGCAATTACAGTCATAACAACATAACACAACGGCAATACCTTAAATTCCGAAAAAGTATCGAAATTAATTAGAAATGAAAAATATACTTCAATAAAATATTCATTGATTCAGATATATTTTTAATTGGAAATATGTTTATGCCCTCCACCATAGGATGGGGGTATATTAACTTTGTCATTCCGTTTGTAACACATCGAAATATTGCTCTAAGACCCCATAAAGTATATATATTCGTGGTGAAATTCTGAGTCGATCTGAGCATGTCCGTCCGTCCGTCCGTCTGTTGAAATCACGCTAATATCCGAACGAAACAAGCTATCGACTTGAAACTTGGCACAAGTAGTTGTTATTGATGTAGGTTGGATGGTATTGCAAATGAGCCATATCGGTCCACTTTTACGTATAGCCCCCATATAAACGGACCCCCAAATTTGGCTTGCGGGGACTCTAAGAGAAGCAAATTTCATCCGACCCGGCTGAAATTTAGTACATGGTGTCAGCATATGATCTCTAATAACCATGCAAAAAGTGGTACACATCGGTTCATAATTATATATAGGCCCCATATAAACCGATCCCCCGAATTGGGTTTTGGGACCCCTAAGAGAAGCAAATTTCATCCGATACGGCTGAAATTTGGTACATGGTGTTAGTATATGGTCTCTAATGACTGATCACCAGATTTGACCTCCGGAGCCTCTTGAAAGTCCAAAATTCATCTGATTCAGTTGAAATTTGGTACGTGGTGTTATTATATGGCCTCAAACACCCATGCAATAATAAGTCGAAATCGGTCCATAATTATATATAGCCCCCATACAAACCGATCCCCATATTTGACCTCCGTTGCCTTTTGGAGAAGCAAAATTCATCCGATCTGGTTGAAATTTGGTACGTGGTGGTATTATATGATATTTAATAGCCATTCCAAAAGTGGTCCATATCAGTCCATAATCATATATAGCCCCCATATAAACCAATCCCGAGATTTGGTTTTGGAGCCTCTTGGAGGAGCAAATTTCATCTGAGTCAGTTGAAATTTGGTACATTGTGCTAGTATATGGCCGTTAACAACCATGCCTAACTAGGTCCATATCGGTCTATAAAGGGTGATACGGTCAAAATTTGGTCAAGGGAAAACGCGTGTAAATCGATGAAATCGTTTATTTAAAAAATCAAATTAAATTTGTTTTTCAAGTACAATTAGTATAATATTTAGGAAAAATATTCAGTTAGGCTTTCGCTTTTCCAAATCCGAATTGCCGGGCCTCACGCTTGAGGCCCTGTACAAAATCTGATGGCAGGTGCATCAGATTTTGTACAGCCACCTTGTCCACCTTCTTCGCCGCAGAAAGCAAATTTGCCTTGAACTGCTGCTCGTCCTTAGCAGTTTTTTGGTCTTCTTTAGGTTCCGCTTGCCAATAGCCCAGTATTTCTCAGCTGGGCGGAGCTCTGGCGTGTTGGGAGGGTTCTTGTCCTTGGGAACCACCTGCACGTTGTTGGCGGCGTACCACTCCATGGCCTTTTTACCGTAATGGCAAGATGCCAAATCCGTCCAAAACAGAACAGTACCGTGTTTCTTCAGGAAAGGCAGCAAACGTTTATTCAAACACTCTTTCAAGTAAATTTCTTGGTTGACAGTCCAGGAAGCTATGAAAATGCTGCTTTTCAAGCCACAGGTACAGATGGCTTGCCAAACCAGATATTTCTTTGCGAACTTTGACAGTTGAAAATATCTGCTACCTTTCCCCTTCCTTTTGCCGTATAAAACTCCTGTCCCGGAAGCTGCTTGTAGTCGGCTTTGACGTAGGTTTCGTCGTCCATTATCACGCAGTCAAACTTCGTCAGCATCGTCGTGTACAGCCTCCGGGATCGCGCTTTGGCCGTCGTATTTTGTTTAACATCGCGATTTGGAGTCACTACCTTCTTGTAAGTCGATAGTCCGGCTCGTTTTTGGCTCGATGCACGGTTGTAGACGATACACCCAGCATCTCGGATAGAGAGGTTAGAGTTTCGCTTGAAACTACCGGCAACTCTCTTTGTCGTCTCAGCGGCTTCCGGTTTTCGATTTCCCCCCGATCCAGACTTCCTGGCTGTCGACAAACGTTCCCCAAACACTTTAATTACATTTGTAACGGTTGATTTGGCAACTTTTAGCGATTTTTCCAGCTTTGCGTGCGAGTAGCTCGGATTTTCGCGATGCGCGAGCAAAATTTTGATACGCTGCTCTTCTTGCTTGGACGGCATTTGGACAACTGAAGAGTGAATTCCAAAATCAAAATAGGAGCAACATTCTACACACACACACACATTCAAAATGAGGGGTGTTCAGGTTTTTTAAATGCAAAATTGAAAGAAATACGTCAAGTTTATATTGACCAAATTTTGACCGTATCACCCTTTATTTTAGTTAAAATTTCTCCAATATTAGAAAGTCTCCGTGACATTAATAATTTCTTATGTACGTTCGTTAAATCAACTAAAATAGAGGAAATTGGAGAATCTCTTAAAATTTGTAAATTTTACCGCGAAGGCGCCCAACTTAAAATTCGAATGGCTCTTAAGACACTTTTGCAATTTTGAAGTCCAATTTTTCATATGCGTTTTCATATACGACATTTTCTTTAACAAGCTAAAAAAAAATTGTAAAAACTGTTGTTCAATTTGGCAGTAATGCCGGCCTCTACCTTGATCGAACCATATCCGTCTCCCCGCCTTTGACCACATTTTTGTGGTCAAAGTCTAGGTCGCAATTTTAGTCTAATCGGCTTCAAACTTAGCACAAGTATGTGTTTTAGATTAAAATATAACTCTATTGATTTTGGAAAAAAATGCTGTAGATTTAGATAAAGCTGCCATATATACCTTGCCGATAGGCACTTATGTGACTCCAGAGGACAGAGTTTTATCTAGAGTTCCCAATGGAACCAATCGGAAAAAGTCTAGGTCGCAATTTTAGTCTAATCGGCTTCAAACTTAGCACAAGTATGTGTTTTAGATTAAAATATAACTCTATTGATTTTGGAAAAAAATGCTGTAGATTTAGATAAAGCTGCCATATATACCTTGCCGATAGGCACTTATATGACTCCAGAGGACAGAGTTTTATCTAGAGTTCCCAATGGAACCAATCGGAAAAAGTAATAGATATATGTCCTGTTCTATTTATGCTCCCATTTACGTGAAATTTCGCATAGATAGCAGAATTATTACTTACTTGTCAAATTTAGTCAAAATCGGTTCAGATTCTATATAGCTCCCATATATACGAACACCAGAGTTGGGGAAATATGGTACACTGTTGCACATTTTAGACCCATTTTCAATGGAAGTTTCCTCCAATTAACTGGATAGCGTTAGCCGATTTAAATTTTATTTCTAGAGATGTTGTAGAAGTAAAAAAATTGTCTCCTTTATATAGCTTCCAGCAAATATGAAGTAGTTGAGATGGTAACACAAATTTTGGCCTACATAGAGGTGAAGGGTATAATATAGTCGGCCCCGCCCGACTTTAGACTTTACTTACTTGTTTTTTTCTCAATTCATCAAGTTCCTTAATCTTCTTTGTCCAAAAACAAAAAGCTCCAAAATAATGATAATTTTAATTATTGGTGAGAAAAAGTACATACAATGCTAGTGTACGTTTGTGGCCATTAAATATCTTATATGATATATTTCTGGACCTACCCTCGTATTTATCTCACACCAACTGTTCGCACCTGTGGTGGTAGCTACAGAACTTTTTTTTAATTCCAATACCAGAAATCACTTGAAATTGTAGTATGGATAAAAACAACAGCGATGTTTTCTACTCCCTTGGCGGAGGTTTTATAACTTCACACTGAAAGTATGTGTAAGTGTAAAGCAATTTGTATGAGTGTAGACACATATACATCTATACACGATTATGTCCTTGCCGTTTTTTTTGTAAAAAAAAAAGATTTTATTGTTATGGCTCTGAACTGGCTTTCGTTACTGCTGGGAATAAATACCACGAAAACATGGTTGGACCATAAGCTCGAGACGACTGCAGGAGCTTAACTTTAAGGTAAACACCAACCACGATTGTTATGATACCCACATCGTTGATGCCGCTGATGATGACAGTGATGATGGCAATAGATTAGGGGCCCAACTGATAGCAGGCAAGACAAAAGAAATCACGGAAAAACGATTTAAAGTGATTTTCTGGTAATATTTGCCACATTCCACTACTGAGAATTTTGTCAATATGTTTGTGTTCTTTTTTATTTGGTGGGGACAAATGTGATCCTCATCAAAATACCCAAGAAAAAGGATTGAACTATGTGTTGATGCCTTCGTCTATAGCGATTTTGTATACTGGTCTCATGAAATCCCTTAGCCAACTTTGTCCTTGCCGATTTCTAAAGAATACCCTCAATTGCAGAAAATGAAAGGATGAAGATGACCTAAAATTATTTTCATTGTTGGAATTCAATTATTTTCAATTCAATTTGAAGCGACCTCTCTTGTTTTCTATTCCCTCTCTGTAAACACGATTAGCAACAACAGCCATTGAATTCCATCAACGGCATAGCCAGAACAGGATGGAATCGTCTTATAACGATGCAAAGTGAAATCAAAATCCAAATCCCAATCACAATTGGAAATTGTTTGTATGCTTTGATTTTAATTGCTTCAATTAAGTTTATTAATTAGGTTCAATTAGAGGAGAATCGTAAGAATAGTAAGGCAAGATCCCAATGTCAGAGGTTGACAACCCACCAGCTCTTACTATCGCCCTCACAACAGAAATTACAAAACATTTGTACACCCCAAACAGCCTCCTTCTCGAACATATAGCAATCAAAGGTCAATTATGAAAATGCTGACAACCAGTGACACCCCTCATTTCATTAGATTCACTTGGAGAAACCAAATGAAATCCATTGGGCATTACCATTTAGAAAAGGAAAATGTTTCTGTCACCAATTTCATCGTCAAATTGCAATGCACTAAATGATTTGATTCAGCATAATATTCATGGCATGCCGATTTTCCAATAGGGATGCCAAATGAGATATTTCTTAGAGAATTTTTGAGATTTCGTTTTCACGTTATTATGCCAAACATTATGTTTCGATTTGTGTAGCTGACCATAACATTGACATTTTGAAAGCAAGCTTGTCATAATCGGTTCTTGATAATACGCTTACTTTCGAAATAATGGGAATATTGGTTTTACATTTTAAAGATTTTGCTTCGTATAGCTGTCATTCGTAAGGAACACGTGATCGATTGTCTATAGTTCAGATACCTTGAAGTTGTGTACTTGATGTTATCGGAAAGAGATCAGCCACATAAAATAATTTACAAATCAGTTCATAAATACGTACGTATAGCCATCTGAGATAAGGAATTCTTGGTAACACTTGTGGAAAACACAGTGAAACCAAAAAGTCCAGCGATTTGAACAAAGAGAAAATCAATGAAACTTTACTTAATATATCAAAAAATACTGGTTTTCTCTTAGCGTGAGAGAACCACAACATAGAGTTACTCTCAATACAAGTATATAATACGAGACAAAAAAAAAACGAAACAAAACGTTTTGAACACTCTCATAAAAAATCGCTTCTGTAACATATACTCCCAAACATATTTTGCTTCAAGCATATACATTTTTGGGTATTGCCCAAACATTTATATGTTTGATATCTTCCAATATACAATATGTTTGAAAGCATATTGGTCTATATTCCCCACATCTTTCTCACTTCCACGACATTTTTTAGTTCTTAGCACCTTTTTCTGTAATACAAACATTGTAGAAGAAATTATTCAATTGTATGATTTTTTTTTTATTTTAATTTTACCTTTTGCCGGACGGGGATTCGAACAGCGGACCACACAGTTTGTAAGGATCAAAGAAGTAGCTGATCAATTGCCCAAGGAAAAATAAAATGTTAATTTTGTAATAACAAGGAACAACCACCAACTTAATTCAATATCGCTCCCTGTTAGATAGCGCTCCAAGCTACTAAACACATATATGTTTATAGGCTATTTCTAAATTAATATATGTTTGCATTCAAGCATATTATATTTACAAACATTTTATGTCCCAAACATAATATGTTCTAACATATTAACATATATGTCACAAACATGTTATGCTAGTTTATGAACATTATATGCTTGCACTCAAAAATATTGTGTTTAAAAATTTGTGTTCCAAACATATAATGTTTATAGCCAAACATATGAGAAACAGTCTTTTTCATCCGTGAAGGCAACACGTGTGTTTGAGTTTTTCAGTATAGTTTGAGTCGCCGTCGCGGTTCGAAGAATTTTTTATTGCTGTAAAAAATTAAAACCTGTATTTTTTATTTTATGAGTTGTTTTCATATAATTTATGAATCCCGCACTGTTAGAAAAATATGTTTTTCATATGTTCCGATATAAACAAAATGTGTTTCGGGCACGATTTTAAACCACAATATATTTAAGTGCGAACATGTAATTTTCCTAAACTAACACTAAATGTTTGGGACATCTATGTTAATATGTTAGAATATATTATGTTTGGGGCATGAATGTTTCATAAAAATCATATGTGTGAATACAAACATATATAAATTTACAAATTTCAACTAAACATACATATGTTGTGATATTTTATTCAAAGCGACAGAGAGAGAGTATAGAGAAAGAAATAGAGATGGAAACCGGGAGAGTTGACGAAAGATATCAATATAACACAGCAAAAGGGTCAAAAGAGAACAATTTCTGTGAAACCGCTTGTATGTTGTTTCGGAAAACTGTTTTATGATAAGGCCAAAAATTTGATATGCTTAAGTCTAAATATTATTTAATTTGAATAAAGAGAATAGACATTCGGAACCAAGAGAATAGACATTTGAAAAACAAACAGCAGATATTTTCGCCTTGAGAGCAGCATTTTATGTATGTGTGGACATGTGTTTTGTTTATCATTTTGGCATTATGGGCACAATTTTTTTCTTGGTTCGTTAAAAGAAATCAGGGGTCTTCATAAAAATAACGAAAGGGCACTATACTCTTTTTAGAGTCGGGACAGTAAAATGAAATAAGGAGGAAATAGTGAAAAATTACACAGTAAAATGTATAAAAACAAAGTTTAGTTCCTCTTTATTAATAAGTAGTCCACGGACACCTTCAAATATAAAAGCGGTCATTAAGTTCGAGTTTTACAGCTAAAACAATTTAAAAAGTTTATTTTCTTTAAAATGTATTATTAAAGAAAAATAAAAGGCATTTTAGAGCGATGGTGTTAAATGCTAGTAAAAAACTGTTCACTCCTAAATAAATTTATGTTTATATTATAAAATTATGTATGTATGTTTATACTCGACTCCACGTTCTTCTTTTGTTAGTTTTTGAATTCCTTCCAAATTTTAAAGTTTTGTACAAAAACAGTTTTTTATTACAAGATTGTTATTTTTGCAATAAAAAATAATATTTTATCCAAAAATCAGTCAATTTCGTTTATATCAAGCACTGTTACTGACTATAAATCTTTAATAACGCACATTTCGATGTTTCATTTAAAAAAATTAATATAGTATAAATATAAATGTGTAAATTAAAAAAAAAAAAAAAAACAAAACAAAAAAAATGTTCGGTCGGAGCAGGGATTGAACCCACGACCCTTTGCATGCAAGGCAGACATGCTAACCACTGCTCCACGTGGCAAACAAATGTATGCTTCTGTTAAATAATGTTATGTTTGCATGGGCTCGTGGGCGCTGCAAACTATGCTATATAAATGTAACTTAAAACGATAATTATCTACTGGTGACTATAACAGCTACGTAGCCAAGTGGATAGTGTGTTGGCTTACAAACTGTATGGTCCTCGGTTCGATTCTCCGTGCAGGCGAAAGGTAAAATTTAAAAAATTTATAAAAGTGAATAATTTCTTCAACATTATTTGTATTACAGAGAAAGGTGCCAATAACTAAAAAATTTCGTGGAAGTGAAAATTACGAGTATGTTAGGGAATGAGCACAATCGTGTTTGGGAAAAATTCTTCCAAGCATATAATATTTTTGGCTCAAAATGCTTCCAAACATATAATATGTTCACATAAAACAAACATATTAATGTTTCGGCAGTATGCAATAATATATGTGCTTCCTGCAAAATATGTTTGGAACATATGTTAAAGAAGCGATTTTTTTTGAGGGTGCGTGTTTGGAAAATTTTTGTGAACACTATTCATAATATTTTTTTGTGTGTACCATTTAAAATTCTTCCCTCTCATAAAAGACAAAATTAAATAAAAGTAAAGCAAAAATAAATTAATTTGCTCCAATCCACGCTGTAGTTCATTCTTACTATTTTTGAGAAGTATTCAAGACGGTTCTTCTGCTTTAGTTATCACTGAACTTACTTCTACGGTTATTGCAATTTATACGGGCGTGTAATAAAAATTTTTATTTAGGCTGGAGAAAGCTTCTTACAATTTTTAAAAATCAATTAAAATTATTAACAATAAAAATAAGTTAATTAACATAATAATTGTCTATGCTGAATTATTGAAAGAAGATTAAAACACTTCAAACTTTTTTGGTGTTGAATCCATCAGCTTTGTACACCAAAAAATTCTTATTCAATCACGACATTAATTGATCCAATTAATTTTTTAATTAAAATATCTTCAATCACAGAAATGATAGTATAAATTAAAAAATTAATTGATAATATTAATTTTTGTGATTGATTTTTGTTTTAATTAACAAATTTGTAGAATCAATTAAATTTTTAATTGAATATTTTTTAAAACTCAATTAAGACTTTGGGATTTTTTTTTTTACTTTTTTCTCTGTTGTAAGAGGTGTACTGAGAGCATTATTGTACGGCGGAAACTTCTCAATAAATAATTTCTTCAAATGACACTTTTTATTTATAATTAAGTGAGTCATTTAAAAGCTAATCAGCGCTGCCACAAGGAGATTTTATTTTAAACCTAAAGTCCTACCAACTAACCAAATTTTCAATTTCGGAGAAAAATTCCTTTAAAAATATTGCACCATAATTCTACATGATTTTATTATAAAAACAAAATGTAAGAGAAGAACAAAATTAGGGACTAAAATCATAAACGAAAAGTAGTTTTTTTCTTTCGTTTTTGTAAAAGTCCACTTTTGGTATTTTTATAGCCGTTTTAGACCAACATCGAAAGTCAATTTGAGTCGATTTTCAAACATTTCGAAAAAGTCGATGTGTAAAATTATAAAAAGTCTACTTCAATTTTTTAGGCCTATACAAAGACATGTATTTGGTTTTTATGGGTCAATGTTTTGACATGGCACCGATGAAGACCGATTGTCTATTTAGTGTTGCGTTGTTGAACTTGAAATCGGCGACAGTTGTCAGAAGACGGACAAAATTTGTACCGATAATCACGTTTATTGTATTTTTTTATTTTCTTACCGTTTTTTTGGGAGAATCGTGTATTTTTTTTCTAATAATTGGTGATAGTTGAACATGCTAATGTGACCGTTCCGAAGCGGTCATATATTTAACTACATCATTATTGAAATACAATTATTAGAATTATTTACGTACTATATTGTATTTTTTCTTTTTTTTTTGTGACTTCAAATTAATTAGATGTCATTGTAAATAGGTCCAAATATCGCAAAACATTTTCTTAAGAAGTCGCCCAAGGTTGGTTCATAGGAACATGGCAAAGGATTGGTGCTAGTAAACTGTTCCAAGACTTGCACTTCCATTCAAACATGGTTCAAGAGGAAAATTTTATCTATTTATTTATATATCCCAAATCTTACATTATCCAGTAAAATGAAGATTGAACCATCACCAAATTGAATCTCTAAATTCCATATACATGGCTTTTCGGTCTCTCTGAAACGGAAATAATCACAAATAGAAACATTTTCATAGCGCACAATGTACGTAATGCTGAAAAATATACCCTAAAAATTGATGACGGGTTGAAATTATCGAAGTACAACAAACAAAAACAACATCATGATGGAAAGCATGAACATCTGTCATCCCCAAGCAACATAGATTGCTTAACAGCAAATGCCAACTGGAATGGATACAAAGAGTTGGAGTTACCATCAAAAACAAATCCCTTCAAAATGTAGCTAAGGAATACCGTTTTTTAATTACCGCCACATCCTTATAATGGCATGGTAGCCCAGGCGAACAACCGAAAACGTATTAATCCTTTGACAAAATAACCAACAGCCATTCACATTTCAGCCAATGCCAAAACCGGTTGAAGGATGACAGGATTCCCGGTATTCGTTGGCTTCGATGAGGTTGTTGATGAATGTCTGAGTGTAGGTTGGCCTTTATTTGGTTCTGTCTGTGTGTGTGTGTTTGGGAAAAGAGAGAGCACAAAACCAAACGATTTTTTAATTAACTTTTTTCTCCCCGACATTGTTTTCGAATAAAATACACAGCTAAACTCGACAATATGTTAAAAACGCCAAAATGTTGCAAAACCACAAACTCCACGCCTCAGCATATCCTTGTATGTGTTTGAGTGTGGGATTGTATTGTGGCAAAGGCGGTTGGTTACTAACGGCAGCAAAACCAAATGCCATCGAAAAAAAAAAAAACAAAACGAAACATCAGGCTGAAGTTAAACTTCAGCAAAAATTTTGTTGCCATTTCTCAACCAGAAAAACCAAGCAACACGCCAACACACATCAGTTCGCTCTTTCTGTTTCTCTTTTGCTATGGTAACCCTTTTTCCCTGGCAAATGGTTTTTTACTTTTCCAAAGCCCTCAACCACAAGAGGAGTGTTATCACACACTCACACATACACATATTTAAATGTGATGGACTGACTGCATAAACCTGAAGTCCTTGCATAAACTCAGGAACTAGAAAGATTTTCCTATGAACCGATGAACAAACATGGCCCAGTAAACCGCTTTCACCAACAGCTAAGAGGTCACGAGGAAAATTATAATCCTTTAAAAAACAAACCGGAACAGAAAAACGAGACCCCCCCTATGCCTCACTAAGCGGTTAATAAACAAAAAAGGCTTTAGCATTACCCTGATATGCCTGCATAGCTTAAACGCCATTATTGAAAGGATATCGGTCATAAAAATAAAAAAAAGAGCTGAACCAAAAACAAACCAATAGGTATCGACTTTGATAAAGGAAACCAAAATTCATTCAAATCCTTTAAATATTTAAATACAAAATCCATAAGCTCTGTCCTGTTAGAACAGTTTTCTTTTTTGTCCAGCAAACATGAATGGTAACCACATAAGTTAATTATATTTTTTTGAAATGAAAACTGACAATCAAGGCTATATTGAGGAGAGTGAAAAAATAATTATTGCGAATATGACAAACTGAGCAAAAGTTTAGTATTTTTGTTTTTAATCCAAACTGCCAAGGTTAGGAAATGTTGGTTCGAAACTTTTGCTACAACTTTGTTTTGGGCTTGTTCACCTACACTCAAAAACCAGTGAACCCATCACGATAGAAACTTTCGGATAATTGCAGAAAGTGTGGGTAAATTTTAGAAAATTTTAACTAAGCTCTATTACAAACGCAGATGTCACGCAGATTTCATAAAAATAATTAAATATTTTTCCACATAGAAAATTTATTACCCGAGTAAAAATTGAGAGATTTAATTATATGTGAGCAAATCCAAAAATTGGTAAGATATGAATATCTAATTGCTAGAGAATAAGATCTGATCAGATCTCAATTTTGGCCTAGATTTAATGCCATAGATATAATTATGTATAGCCCTATATGTAGACAGATCTGATGTTAGATCTTGTCCTATATTGGATTACATCTAGTTACGTGTAATTATACCTCATCAAAGTGGCTAATTTTGAGATTTGATCATATCACATACAATTTTTTACACGGGTAGACATAATTATTTTTTTTTCACTAGAATTAAAATTATATGGCTTTATTATATGTCAGATAGGATTAATTTTTTTTTAATGTAGGTGCACCAAGAAACGGTCCAAGCCACAATAGAGGTTTGACGGGAGAATTGGCAATATTTTTAGGGATCCTCCTGATATCTCTCAAACCTTAAATAAATAAATATTATACATTAAAAATGGAAATGTTAAAGAAAATTGATCACTAATGGCCAGTGTTGCCAATTTAGCTATTTTCCCGCTAGATTTGGCTTTTTTTGAATTCGGGTAGACATATGTTAATTATTTTACACGGGTAGATATATATATATTTTTTTTTCACTAGAATTAAAATTATATGGCTTTATTATATGCCAGATAGGATTATTTTTTTTTTAGTGTAGGCGTACCTAAAGATGGTTCGAGCCACAATAGTGGTTTTCTACTATTTGTAGTGGAGCTTGTTCAAAAAGTTTAGCAATATTTTTAGGGATTCTCCTGATATCTCTCAAACTTTAAATAAATATTAGAAATTAAAGAAAATTGATCACTAATGGGACATAGAGAGGAAATTTAGAAACTGCACAGCATATTAAAACCATGATGTTTTGGGTGTACAATTACCCCTTTTTCAGATTCCTGGACAATGATATTTTATTATTTTCTTTGTATCACTCGTAGATATCATTGCTCTACTACTTAGTAGAAAATTCCCAGATACCATTATAGTGGCTTCCGTATAATTAGGAAATGGGCAAGGGAGAATACAAAGTTAAGTGAGGGGTCGACTATATTATACCCACACATAAAAAAACATCACCAAAATATTTCAAATTAAAAAGTTAATTGAGGTTGAAAATGTTTCCAATTAATAAATTAATTAATTCATTTAACGTTTTAATCAAGATAGAAACATTAAGTTAATTTCAAGTCAATGATTGAAAATTTTAAAATTTTTAATTAAAAATGTAATTGATAAAATTAACTTTTTAATCAAATCCGGAAGAATTATGAACATTTTTTAAATTTTTAATTAAAAATTTATTTCAAATTCAGAAAGTAATTGAAACTAGTTCCCTTTTTTGATAAAACAATTAATTGATTTTGCAATCAACATCAATTAAATTTTTAATTGAATCAATTAAAAAATTAATTGAAATTTGCTAATAAAATAAAAAAAAAAAAAAATTTTTATGCACAATTAAAACTGTGATTGATCATTTTCGTGATTGAAGACATTTCAATTAAAAAATTAATTGGATCAATTAATTTCATGATTGAATTAGAAAACAAAAATTTTGTTTGCATAACAACTTTTTACAATTGTTTCTGCTAAGCAGTGCAGAAGTTTGGTTCACAAAGTAATGTCGGAAAAACAAAAGCATTTTCGATAAAATATTTCAGGATAATCCCCAATAGAGAAGACTGGTGTGCACAGAGTTCTGAGAGTAGCGGGTACTCATTTCCAAAATTTTAAGAAACATTTAAAAATGTCAACCAATAAATATTGTTTTTTTTTTTTTTTGTTTTTAATTGAAACGTCAGTGTAGATTCTCAATAATTACAATTAAAGGAAACTTTCCAGCCTTTGAAATGGAACTCGATCCGATCAAACCTAATCAAAAATTTCTCAAGGAAAAATATCTCTTGAGCATTGAAACACCAGAAATCCATTAGAGCAAGAAATCATTCATGCCCAGTAAACTGTTTATGTTTTCGTCCTTCATCTACCGTTTGCCAGAAAATGAAAAAAAAATCGATTATGCATCTATTTGCCAACAAAAATAGAGGAAACATAAGTGATGGCTCCAAGAGATTCATTCCAATGCTTAGGCAAATTTCTCATTCACAATGACAAAATGAAAGTGTTTTCCAACTTCCGCAGTAGGTAGATTGAAAAGGGCAAACGCAATGATATCCCATTGGAATAACCAATCTGACAAATGTACGCATTGCAGTCTATGCAAATGGAGGTACACACCAGGCAACATTGATGCCTACTATCGATGATCGTATGGCTGTGGTGTAGAGATATTCTGTATGCCAGGTTCCATACCCATACTCGTAGCTTAAGAGATATCATCACTTTTAATCTTGTATGTTCGACATTAGACATTTGACATGAATCAATCAACTTCAATCTCAGCCTTTCAGATCTATAATTTGGACTTGGGCCACCCATTTGTCCTGGTAGCTTAAGGCGTAATGCATATTTATGCTGTTCTGTGAGTAGTGCGTAGACACATGTAAGCATGACGCTATTGCATAATACTGCATTTCCTTGGTCGATTGTGTATGAGTCTTGGGCCGGAAAATGACCACAGGGAAATCAAAAGCAAATGAAATGTGAATGTGAGACAACATCACAAGCAATCACATGTGTCACAAACAGTTCTTCACAATTTTGAAAGATGAAAATATTAACACAGAATAAAGAGTCATAGTATGATGGCATTTTCTATTTACCCATCAAAGAGGGCGAATGTCCGTATTGAATGTATTTGCCAGATACTTTTGCAGTAACAGTTACATGACAATCAATCTATAGTTCTGCTTGCCAAAGTCAATAGAACTGCTCTCAATAAATTTATATAACCTCCAAGGTAAATTGCAGACATAAAGACAAGTGGAAAACATACAAGAATATTTTTCACAAATTGACATTTTCGGTTTTTTTTTGTTGCCTTACAAAAAAGTGCTGGAAATAACAAGTAGATATGATTTTTTTTTTTTTGAGTGTCCATCAATAACTAGCAACTACCACATTGCTATAATAAAATCATTGTCTTCGTTTTGTTTTTACAAAAAATCCTTCATTAGTACAGGAGAGGAAACAAAGTTTTGAAAACGGGTATCGCAAACATTCTTCTTTTGTTAAAATTTTTTGAATTACTTTCAAAAGTTCGAACCAAAAAAAGATTTTTTGTTGTGATATCTTCATTTTTTCAACAAACAAAAACGTTTTATTCCAAAATCGCAGTCGATATCAGGCACTGTTTTTTCTGTCTTCATGTGTTAAATATGACACATTTTGAAGTTGCGTACTAAAAAACTAGTACTAAACATCTCTTCGAAATCTTGCGAGAATTTTTAAAATTATTTCCGTTTCCAAAATTTGTATTTGGTACATTGTTTTTAAAGCGGTGGATAAACACCGGAGGACCGGTTTATCTGCTCACCCCGATTATCGGTTTTCGTGAAAATCCCACCTTTGGTGGACCGGTAGAACCGGTATTTTCAAGCATCAACAACCTATATTTCCATTGTTATTGCCAAATTTAGGCAAACACATCTGGATATTTTAATAAAGTGCAACGAAAACACTTCCAAATCTAAATTTGAAATAAAACAAGTATATACGGCCGTAAGTTCGGCTAGGCCGTTTCTTATGTACCCTCCACTATGGATTGCGTAGAAACTTCTACGAAAGACTGTCATCCACAAATTTCAACTCACTCGGATGAAATTTGCTCCTCCAAGAGGCTCCAAAACCAAATCTCGGGATCGGTTTATATGGGGGCTATAAATGATTATGGACTGATATGGACCACTTTTGGCTTGGTTGTTAAATATCATATACTACCACCACGTACCAAATTTCAACCAAATCGGATGAATTTTGCTTCTCCAAAATGCACCGGAGGTCAAATCTGGCGATCGGTTTATATGGGAGCTATATATAATTATGGAATGATAGGAACCAATTCCTGCATGGTTGGTGGATACCATATACTAACATCACGTACCAAATTTCAACCGAATGGGAAGAATTTTGCTCTTCCAAGGTGCTCCGAAGGTCAAATCTGGGGATCGGTTTATATCGGGCCTATATATAATTATGGACCGATATCGACCAATTTTTGCATGGGTGTTTGAGGCCATATATTACATTTCGTACCAAATTTCAACTGAATCAGATGAATTTTGTTCTTCCAAGAGGCTCCGGAGGTCAAATCTGGTGATCGGTTTATATGGGGGCTATATATAATTATGGACCGATATGGACCAATTTTTGCATGGTCATTAGAGACCATATACTAACATCATGTACTAAATTTTAGGCGGATCGGATGAAATTTGTTTCTCTTAGAGGCTCTGCAAGCCAAATCGGGGGATCGGTTTATATGGGGGCTATATATAATTATGAACCGATGTGGACCAATTTTTGCATGGTTGTTAGAGACCATATACTAACACCATGTACCGAATTTCAGCCGGATCGGATGAAATTTGCTTCTCTTAGAGGCTCCGCAAGCCAAATCGGGGGATCGGTTTATATGGGGGCTATATATAATTATGGACCGATGTGAACCAATTTTTGATGGTTTTTAGAGACCATATACTAACACCATGTACCAAATTTCAGCCGGATCGGATGAAATTTGCTTCTCTTAGAGGCCTTGCAAGCCAAATTTGGGGGTGCGTTTATATGGGGACTATACCTAAAAGTGGACAGATATGGCCCATTTGCAATACCATCCGACCTAGATCAATAACAATTCCTTGTGCCAAGTTTCAAGTCGATAGCTTGTTTCGTTCGGAAGTTAGTGTGATTTCAACAGACGGACGGACATGCTCAGATCGACTCAGAATTTCACCACGACCCAGAATATATATACTTTATGGGGTTTTAGAGCAATATTTCGATGTGTTACAAACGGAATGACAAAGTTAATATACCCCCCATCCTATGGTGGAGGGTATAACAATTGTATCCAAATTTTAATAATTTCTCGAATTATTATTTTTGTTGATCTTTAGTGACAATAAAATTAGAATTTCTTTTAAAAATTACGTTTTCTATGAAAACCGTTTGAAGCGGTTATGCCGGTTATTTGTTTCACAAAATACCGTCCACCGGTTTTGGATAA
The DNA here is from genome assembly GCF_050003625.1 of Haematobia irritans. Lineage (NCBI taxonomy): Eukaryota > Metazoa > Arthropoda > Insecta > Diptera > Muscidae > Haematobia > Haematobia irritans. The sequence goes on from NC_134399.1 coordinate 228,879,539, forward strand.
AACCCGGTTTTTATTTGTAGCTAATTCTATGAGAAGGAGTACTTCACACCAAATATAATATATTGTTACATTTTCCAAGTTTTAGCAATGACCAGTGGAAATCTCTAAAAGTGAAATATTAAGTAAATAAATTCGTTTTGTTTTGTTATTGTTGGATTATTTTTCAATCATGATTGTTGTTTTTAATTTCAGCTTAAAACCATGCATTGACTAAGCTACAAGTGTAGCTTAGCCAACAGAGGAAAAGAATGTTTGTCAAATTGTTTTGGGTAAAGCCCTATAGACTGCAAGATGGTTGGATGGACGCACGTTTCGGAATTACCACATTCCTCATCAGCATCCTCTAAAATTTGACAAACATTATTTTCCTCTGTTGGTTAAGCTATACTTGTAATGATTTAATTAAATTTTCATTCTTTTTTTTCAGTGTATGAATTTAATGATATCTTTTACATATTTGAACTACAAAAAATTTACCCATTTGTATTTAAAATTATTTTCTTTAATATAATTTTACAAAATTAATTTGTTTCTTTCAATTGTAACATTATACACTATAGAACGTTGTGAATTTTTCCAAAAAAAAATCTTCACATAAAACTCAAACGATTTCTAATATTTAATTACAAAGGAAATTCTAATTAAATTGTGCACAACTCTATACTTGCTATCCATAAAACATTTATGAACATTGACTTTTTCTTTGCATTGTTGGATATTATTCTTTGGAAAAAGAACAAAAATTGAACCCTTTCATTGAAAGCTTAAAAAGAAATAATCCCAAGCCTTTGACGATGACCCTGATGATGGTGGTGGTGGTGGTGATGATGATGATGATGACCAACTTTGTTGAAAGAAGTAGTTCTTTCGGCCTTGAACTAACTTTACCCTTTGCCGCTATGGACGGACAAGCTCTCCTCAAACAGAAACATGTAATTCGATTGCAAAGTCCTCATATCTGCATATTAAATAGCTATGTGATGCAAAAGCTCTTTCTGGTTCATATAAAACGAAGACGAAAAACAAATGCAAAAAAGTCCTTCGTTGCAATTACAAGAGAAACTCAAAACTATTCGTCGAACTGTGAAAATGTTATTCAAACATCTTTATACAATTCATCCAAGTAGGAGCAAAGTTGCCAAACAAATATTCCAACAGCAGTATAGAGTGCAGGCCGGATAGAGTTTCAATCAGCCTTCCTCAACTCATTCCACCCATCCATGGCCCCATTTATGTAGTTTGTCCTTGCTGCCTTCGAAGATTTGGTATGGGAACAGGGGAATGCTCATCGAAGGTGATGTGGAAAGAGAATTTAAATTTCCAATTTCCAAGTGAGAGCATACCACTTGCACAGTCAGTCAGTAGCAATCATTTTAGGTTATATCTGACGCAGCATTTCCCATCTCCAACAGACAAATCCATAGTAAGGGCATATTTTGTTTGTGGGTCGTAAGGGCGAGACCTCACATGTGTTTGGAAGCATATATTTGTTCGTATGGATTTTTTTGCGAATAAATAAAAAAACGTTTACCTTTTTGACAGGCCCGGCTTACACGTCTAGTCCCATTTTTCATTCTCATGCAAGTGGTTCACATATGAAAACCACGTTCTAGAGTGTTTTTCTTTCATTTATTTTCGGAACATTTTTCAAAAAAAAAAAATAATAAAACACACACGCACACCCACATACATGCAAATATTGCTAACTGACTGTTTATATGGGGGTTTTCGGCCTACCTCTGACCTCCATATGAGGACCCTTAAAAGTAAGGCACGCATTCACTTTACTTGGTGGCATCCCTTCGTTTTCAATTTGTTTTCCGTTCCTTTTGTGGGAGACGTTCCATTGTTAAGATCAAAACACACAAACAAAAATAAGATTGACAGTTCCTTCCATCCATGGCGAGGATACAAAAGAATTCTCATTTCCGCCCATTTAAAATGAAGTTCAAATGGAGGATAATTCTAACAAAAGCTCCAACAGAAAATAATCTGTCAGGCATTATTTCCAGACTTGTATGACCCTTGGATGACACAATGAATCGACCTCCGTTTGTCGGTGTTTCCTTTTCTTCTTCTTCTTTTTTTTTTGTTGTTATGAACAGACTTTTGTTAGTTTTAATTAAATAGATTTGTGTGGAGTCTTTAACGAATTAATATAATACTTTTAAATAAGATAAGGGAAAATTTAAGGTGAAAATAAGAAAAATTTAATTTTTTTATAGTAAAAGCTCCATCTAATGTAAAAGAATATGAGGGATTCAATCCGAAGTCTTATTTAAGAGACCTCGATGGAGAATGAAATGCTCATAGTTTATATATTAACTCTCTGGACCTTGAGATTCAAATTTCACACTAAGAAACCAAAAAGTCGGATGGGATCGACTATCAAATTAACGATCAAATATATACAAAAAAATATATCACCAAAAAATTTTCCAATTTTATTAGTTAAAAAAATTAACTGATACAATTAATTATATCACTTAATTTTTTAGTTGTAGCAATTAATTTTTTACTTGACTTCGGTGATTGATACTATCATTTCTGTGATTAAAAAGCAATTCGATCAATTAATTTCGTCATGTATTGAAAAGCCCCTAATACAAAGTCCATCGTCAAAGATATGCTAACTTTAATTATTATTTCATAATTTCAAGTTTTAGTTTTTTTAGAAATTTCCCACAACTCAATACAGTTTTCCTTATCTCAAAAGTGGAGTACTTTTTCTACGAGAAATTTTATTTCTAGATGATAGGCAAGAAAATTTGCCTATCACAAATCATGGTTTTAGAACCCATAAAATATATAACGATAGCCTCAGAATCACCTGCTGACTCGATCTAGACCTTGGTGTTCATCCGTCCGTATGTCCATGTCTTTGTTCTTCTTAATAACCTGTTTTGATATTTGGTATATATTGTTTTTTTTTTTGCACAAGGACGATAGGTCTATGGAATTTGAAAAAAATCGGATCAAATTTGGATATAGCTCCTATATAAATGCACATAAAATAAAAACTTCCGCTTCCATACCCCAAATAAGCCAAATGTGGAGATCGGTCTATATGGGGTATATATCAAAACTGGACCAATATATACCAAATTTAGAATTTTGCCGAAAATACCCCAGGTCTTTAATAATTAATATTGCACAACGACGTGCAAAATTGAAAAAATCAAAATTCTAAAATTTAACTGAAACATAAATATGTATTTATTTCCCGCCATCATATAATGGTGATGGGGGTGAACCCCCAAATTTATTATATATAATAAATTTGTCATTCAATTTGTAATACATCGACATATCGATGTACTCTTGATCAGGGACAAATTATAAGACGATATAACGATGTCCGTCTGTCTGTCTGGCTGTCACGCTTCATTCCGCAGTAATGAAGCTGTCGTACTAAAATTTTCAAAATCTTGTCTTTTGCCAAAGACCTCCATATTTTCAAGTTTAGAAAAATCGTATAAAAAGTGCGGTGTAAAGAAGCTCAAGACCCCAAATTTGGGGGTTGGTTGGTGTGGGCTAAATCTGGACCGATATAACCCAAGTTTTTAATTTCACTACGATAGCTTCATTACTGCAGAATGAAGCGTGACAGCCAGACAGGTACACTCCAAAAACATTGATGTAACTAAACTGTATTAAAAACAGAGGTGTCACGCCAATTTGACAAAAATAAGTAAATATTTTTCGATAAATTAAAAAAATATATATATTGGACATAATTATTTTCTTTCACTTGTTAAAGAAAATTTCGTAGTCTGACGGAAAAAAAATTGGAGTTAAAAATTACAAAAATGTCTTTTGTGCCGAAGTCCAAGATGGGCGCATTATTATTAAAGGCAAGAACACTTTCTCAAAACATAATAATTCCATGATAATCGGGCGAAAGCTATATATGGGAGATATATCTAAATCTGAACCGATTTCAACCAAATTTGGCACGCATAGCTACAATGCTAATTCTACTCCCTGTGCAAAATTTCCATTAAATCGGAGTAAAAGATTGGCCACTGTGGTCATACGAGTGTAAATCGGGCAAACGATATATATGGGAGCTATATCTAAATCTGAACCGATTTCAATAAAATTTGGCACGCTTGACTACACTACTAATTGTACTCCTAGTGAAAAATTTCAACCAAATTGGGGTAAAACTCTGGCTTCTGGGACCGTATTAGTCCATATCGGGCGAAAGATATATATGGGAGCTATATCTAAATCTGAAACGATTTCTTCCAAAATCAATAGGGTTCTATTCTGAGCCAAAATACATACTTGTGCCAAATTTGAAGTCGATTGGACTAAAACTGCGACCTAGACTTTGATTACAAAAATGTGTTCACGGACAGACGGACATGGCTATATCGACTCAGGAGCCCACCCTGAGCATTTTTGCCAAAGACACCATGTGTCTATCTCGTCTCCTTCTGGGTGTTGCAAATATATGAACTAACTTATAATACCCTGTTCCACAGTGTGGCGCAGGGTATAAAAATTTATTGATTTAATTTTTTAATTTTTTTTGTGGATAACCCAATTACTTCAACAAATGTTCTAGTTAATCCTCTATTCACAAAATTTTGTAAAATAAATAGCCAATTTAAAAAAAATTTTGTTGGCTTTTTACACAACAAAAAATTGCTAGCTTTATGATATTCTGTATAGATTTTCAATTGTAGAACATTATTGCTCATACTTTCGTTTAAACATTCGTTTCAGCAGAAACATCCTCATGTCATCTTTGAGGCACGCACCAAAGCCAACAAGGGTTGTGCGAACACAGGCAATCTGGACTCGTGGCGTTTGTCCAGACGCACTAAGCATTTGTCAGCTGGTATTATCGACGAAATTCATCCCAATGGTGCTGGTCGCTATAAACGTGATGTACGAGAAGCTACCAAATACATAGAAACTGCCATCATAGTGGACAAGGCCATGTTCGATAAGCGGAATGGCAGTACGAGAGCAGAAGTCATCCATGACGCAATACAAGTGGCCAACATAGCCGATTTGGTAAGTTCAAATTCATCAAACAGCCCTCAGTACATCATATCTGTAGTCACAATGTTTTTTGATTTACTTTAAACTCGTAATTCAATTTAATCATTGGACGTATAGTTGACTGACTTATAACTGAAATCGAATGAAAACTTTGACTATCCAATTTAAAATTACTACCGCTTCACATATGAAGGAGATTTGCCTTCAAACAAGAATGTCTGTTGTGGCTTAAGGGCATGCCATTATGCCAAGGCAAAAGGGCAGTGAAGGAAATGAAACCACAGATATTTATGGCAAATAAAGCTAACAAAGACTTTGCTTTCCTCATTATATCCAATCTTTTTGTTGTTGTTGTTGTTGTTGTTATTGTTGTTTTTATTTAGCCTATTTTATATTCTTTGTGCATTTTTACTAGGCCCTAGGAGATTCCCTAAGCTTTATTCATATGTGAGTGTGTGCGTATATGGCATTGCAAATTCAGGCGTGTGTGTATGTTGGTGTGTGTGTGTGTGTGGCTAAAACTAAAAAGCCGCTCTTTTATTTTACCCTCACCGCAGGAGGCTTTAAATCTTTTAAATGCAAAACATAAATCTTAAGTTTTGCCAAAGAACTCCTTCTCTCTCATCTAACTCAAACAAAGTGCACAGACACTTTCAAACAATCATATACTCGTACACACAAATACAAACACACCCACTATGCCCTCTATAGTGTGTGTGTGTGGGTGTTTCTAGGGCTAGAGTATGTCCATGTAAGTCAGTAGTCATGACTCTTTCTCTCCCACAAAATACACGAAAGTCCCTTACCGTTTTGTTTGGCTTGTTTCACACACACACATACATACGTATACTCTTCCGTAGAGACACTTTTAGTAGTACACGTGTAGAGCAAATGCTTTAAGCATAGCCTGATGCTGGAATTCACTCACACACACATGCACACACAATCACTTCCATTTTGCACGTTTAACATTTGTTTAAATGGTAGGCAAGCACTTCCGGGTTTTCTTTTTGTCTTAGCTCGTGCACACCTCCGTTTCCCTGCAATATCATTCTTAGTTTTGTCCGACAACAGCGAAGGATTAACAGTGGGCTTGGTGAATATGAAAAAATGGAAATATTTTAGGCCCGTTTTTCATGAAACTTTATGTAGCCAATTCTGGAGAATAAGTACAAGGTATAATAGAACAACTTGAAAGTGGCTAAATTCGAAAGCGCGGTGTTCTATCACAAAATCCAGTGTTGGGCATGTGGCATGTATCCGTCTCACAAAGATTCCGTGACTAACGCAATTGTCTTACCGTGAGTATAATTAAAAAAAAAATTTTCTTGCTTAGGATGACAGGGTATAATAGGTTTGCCTGTTCATAAGTAAGACATGGTAATATCAATGTTTGGCTAATTAAAACAAAAACACACATATTTTTACATCAGGGTGATATTATTAGAATTAAAAAAATTTATCTATCTACACAAAAAAATATTACTAAAATATTTCCAATAAAAAATTTGTTTGTAACTGAAAACTTAAAATACTTGAAAAATTAACATTTCAATAAAATAAAAACATTAAATCAATGATTGAAAAGAAACTTTTAATTAAAAATTAATTTTAAGACACCTAGATAAATAACTACGTCACTTAAGAAAATGATTGAAAATGGCTATTTTTAATAATTTTATAATTATAATTAAAAACTAAATTTTGAGTTTTGGAATCCACATCCATTAAATTTTTAAATGAATCATTAAAAAAAATTAATTTAAATTTGCATTTTCTTATTAAATCAGAAAATGTTTTTTTCTGTGTATATTAAATTTGATATAGATAACGTATTGTTTATATGCATTCAACAATAAGCTCTGTTCTGGAGTTGGAATTTGGAAATTATGGTCATTGGCATATCTAAGAACTTTCTCTAGGGAGATCTAAGCCCCACGACATTATTGAGATTTTCGTTTCAAAATTTTTATTGATTGGTGCCCGCCATGTACACTGAAAAAAAAAAGCATGCGCGGTTCCAAATATTTTGCCTTTACTTTAACAATGTTGGTATTGATTCCGAGCCAAAAAAACGGAGAATACAAGTTGGGATACTTTTAAGACACCATTCTCTCTTAAATTTGGGTTTTATGTACTTACTTCCAGGAAGCAAATTTTGATTTTTCATTTTTTTTTCAGATATTTTCTTCACTTGCTATCAAAGTCCTTTAAAAACGAGTTAACGACAACTTTATTTTCCAAATTAAGACTCGACTTCCAGTAGAAATTATGCTTTGTTTCAAGTAAAAACGTCTTTAAAATAAAGTGTTGAAAACCATGTCCTATTTTTGAACGATTTTTTGCTTTGTACTCAAGATGCAAAAAGACAACAAATTTAAAGACAATTTCATTAAATTTAAAGAATATTTCTGAATTAGTAAAGTCAAGTTGACCTTAGCCCAAATATTTTTTCTTTCATATTATGATACACATTTTTAAGTCAAATCACTTAATTATAAGGACAACACGACTTCATTGAAAAGTTTATCGACTTTTGGACAAGGAAAAAAAACTTTATATTAAAGAAATGCGTCTTCTATGCTAAGCAAATTTTGCATTCGTATTTTAAGGACATGAAATCTTTGGCCTCACGACAATATTTTTTTCAGTGTACACAAAGAGTCGTGGGTTGAATTCCAGTTTTGATCGAACAGCAAAAAGTTTTACAGGTCTCCTTGAAACTAAGCAAGTTTTTTTTCAATAGGATTTTTCTCTACCTAAATCTGAATCAGTTTTCCTGATTACATTAAAAACAAGTAAGGAAAGTCTAAAGTAGGGCGGGGCCGACTATATTATACCCTTCACCACTTTGTAAGTCCACATTTTCGATACCATATCATATCCGTCCAATGTGTTGGATGCTATATGAATCCATACACATATATTCTGTATATCTGAGCAGATCTGTACAGAGTTCTGCAATATTTATTGATTTTACATTTAAGTCGGTGGAACACAATGTTAGTAAAAAAATATAGGAAACATTTAAATATGAACCAATTTTGGGGCAACTTCGCAAAAGTGTATTTATGATTTATCGGTCGATAGATGTGTAATAGAGTAATAGGAAAGTTTGAGTCATTTTGATAAGTTTTCGACTTGGCAGTGGCGATTTGATAAGGAAAATGTAGGTATTTCGGCCAGTTTTGCCTAAATAGGAAAAACATATATATGGAATCTATATCGGAATCTGAACCGATTGCAATCAAATTTCACATGCATAGTTACTATGTTGAATCTACTCCCTGTACAAAATTTCACGTAAATCGGATAACAACTTTGACCTCTGTGGTCATATGACGGAAAATCGGGCGAAAGATATATATGGGAGCTATATCAAAATCTGAACCGATTTCAACCAAAATAAACACGAATATGCAGAACCTTAATTCTACTGCCTGTGCAAAGTGTATTTATATGGGTGAAATTGCACGGTGATATAAAGAGTAGGTTTTACTAGAATATGGGATGAATTGATCGGCCAAATGGGCGCCGCGACCTCAGTGGCACACCTTCATCCGATGGTCCAAATTTTCGATGACGCTGAGGCATAATTATCTCATCCATTCATCACTCCACTGTTTCCATTTCTTGGAACCATTTAACACGTTGTTGGATTGTGTATCTCTCCATGGTTCAAATTGAGTAAGTCTGAAATAGAGAAATATCAAATAAAATTCGGAAAAAACTTGGCGTTTGGGTGTGGTTCACATTCCACATCGGCCCTTACAATTTAACCACCCTTTATTGACGGGACTTTTTCGAATATTTAAGACAGATTTTAAAGATACTCATTTAAAAGACGAGTCCCTTAACACTAAGGACATAAAGCCATCATTGAAAAGTTTGTAGACTCACATATGTATTTTAAAGAAATCCTTGTTGCCATGCCAATATTTTTTTTTTCAGTGAGCGTATAAATATTCATCTCTAACATTATATTATACATTTTTTCGCCGAATGCCCCCCACTGTTTTTGAGCACTATTGTTCCTTGGCTCATCGTCGACCATGTGAACGAGATCTGAAATTACAAATAGACACAAAAGCATTTCATTTTCACATTTTGTCTCTTTCTTCTTGGATTTCCTTAAGTATCCTTGAGTTGCCTCTTTAAAATAAAAAATTCCTGTGAAAATTTAAAGCATTCTTCTTAGGGACCTCTTAAAGTGGAATAAAAAAATACAGAAAATCAAAGACATACCCGCCGCATATTTAATAGTTTATTCTTCACTTTATTTTTCGAAAAAAATACATTCCTTTTTAAATGGGAAACGAATGGAAGGAAAGCTTACCCTTGTGACCTTTGGTTTAAACCCTAAGCATAGATACGTTCACCCATTTGCCTGAATGTCTATTAAGGTTTTATACAATTAGATGCTCCATTAGTTTGGCCTTTCATTAATTCTTCGTGTGGGAGGCCACGATGCAGGCAACTCTCATTATTACGCCCGGCAATGAAATTATTTATGATTCCAAGTCGTCTCTGTGTACATTTCTCTAATGCCTTTGTGGTGAAATCGTTGTAATTATTTATGGAACATTTATAGAGTTCAAAGTTATTTATCACATTTGCATTTACTGAATAGTGATGCGTGTGTTTGTGTGTGTTTGTGTTTTGTGTGACTGTATTCCAAAGTAATGTGAATAGACGTATGCATTAAGGTGGTTAGGAGGCCAAAGGATTAAAAATTCTGGTTGCTAACTAAAAAACCAATTTTATGATGAAACTTTAGGTGGTACACCAAAAAACATCGAAAAATTAAAATAAATCACTATAGTTGGGGCTACCACCAATAAAAGGACAAAATTCGTAAAACAATTAATCACATTGTTCATCTGGAAAAATATTTTAAAAAACTGTCATAGTTTCGTAAAGAAATTGCTTGAACAACTTTCAACATTTCACAAATTCTTGTGATTAATGGTTCAAAAACTAAAGACCATTTTATATGGCATAGTTCCAAAATAAACTATATTTCGATGGAACATACTACAATGGATGGAATGGATATGAAAACGATTTGTCATATGCATCTATTAGATGTTGATGAAGGCAAACTGTTTATTTTATTGCAAAAAAACAAAAAATATCCTATATAAGTATTAAATTGGCCTATGACAAGTCAGTGGATATCTAGAATATGCCATATTTATTGCACTTTTAAAGTTCATACATTTCTAGACATAATAAATCAATTCGCATTGTGGCAGTCTAAGAGGATTGCTTTTTATATTTCGCTATTAGAGAAAACAAACAAATATTAATCATCGAAAATCGCTTTATTGCCCAGCAAAAACATATGGAAGTTCTTCTAAAGGCACAACTTCCAAAAATGTCCACCCAAGTATGCTCTTCATATTAAATTCACAGGAAGTTATTTTAATTCAATTTTTATAACTCGCATTTTCATTTTTTAATGGGTAATTTTAACTTTTTTCTTAAAAAAAGGTTAAAAACTGAGTAAGCATTTATAAAATGGTACAAATAGTTGAAATTTTGTCGAAAAAATCCATTCTAGAAAAATTGCGAGTTTTTGAAAATATTTGATGTCAAATGTTTCAGACAAGAGTTAAAATGCCTTTAAAATCATCAGAAGTTATAAATTTTTTTATTTGACAAAATATCACAATATTTTTTTTATAATTCACATCTAAAACACTGAATTCGGATCAGACCTTGAGATGTGATGCAAATTCAGTGCAACGGCTGTTGAAATGGTGGACATCCGTCCTATGACAAGCTCATGTTAAATTCATCGCTTCTGCGCCAAATTTTCACCACGGGATCCAAAATGTCCATTTTCACCACTTTTTTGGCGACGCTTTTTTTGCTGCGTGTTTTTCAAAATATTGTTCCAATTGATTTTTATTTTAGTTAAAAAAAAATTGTTGAATTAATTATAATTTTGATGAAATTTTTTGTGACATTTTTTTCTGTGTATATGAACGGTTTCAGATCTGTTCAAGCCAAGTTAACCTTCTGTAGCTGAGGTGGTCTAATTTTAACAATAAAACAGACGTGGGGTCCAGCAGACCTCATTTCTAAACTGATATCTTACGTTCACATTTCGAATTAAAATTTTTTGGCCCTATTTTCCTTAAAAGCATATGGTTATTAAGCAAACAAATCTAAAATATTTTAAATAAAACAAGTAAGGAAAGTCTAAAGTCGGGCGGGGCCGACTATATTATACCCTGCACCACTTTGTAGATCTAAATTTTCGATACCACATCACATCCGTCAAATGTGTTGGGTGTTGAATATATAGAGGTTTGTCCCAAATACATACATTTAGATATCACTCGATCTGGACAGAATTTGATAGACTTCTACAAATTCTATAGACTCAAAATTTAAGTCGGCTAATGCACTAGGGTGAAACACAATGATAGTAAAAAAAAATATGGGAAAGATTTAAATATGAAGCAATTTTAAGGAAACTTCACAAACTTTTATTTATGATTTATTGCTCTATACATATGCATTAGAAGTAGAGGAAAATTAGAGTAATTTTTACAACTTTTCGACTAAGCAGAGGCGATTTCAAAAGGGACATGTTCGTATTTTGACCATTTTTGTCAAAATCAGAAAAACATATATATGAGAGCTATACCTAAATCTGAACCGATTACAACCAAATTTGGCACGCATAGTTACAATGCTAATTCTACTCCCTGTGCAAAATTTCAACTAAATCGCAGTAAAAAATTGGCCTCTGTGGTCATATGAGTGTAAATCGGGCGAAAGCTATATATGGGAGCTATATCTAAATCTGAACGGATTTCAAATTTGGCACACTTGACTACACTACTAGTTGTACTCCTAGTGCAAAATTTCAATCAAATTGGGCCAAACCTCTGGCTTCTAGGACCATATTAGTCCATATCGGGCGAAAGATATATATGGGAGTTATATCTAAATCTGAACCGATTTCAACCAAATTTGGCACACATGACTACACTACTAATTTTACTTCTAGTGCAAAATTTCAACCACATTGGGCCAAAACTCTGACTTCTAGGACCATATTAGTCAATATCGGGCGAAAGATATATATGGGAGCTATATCTAAATCTGAACCGATTTCAATAAAATTTAGCACACTTGACTACACTACCAATTGTATTCCATGTGCAAAATTTCAACCAAATTGGGCCTAAACTCTGGCTTCTGGGGCCATATAAGTCCATATCGGGCAAAAGATATATATGGGAGCTATATCTAAATCTGAACCGATTTCAATCAAATGTTGCACACTCGACTATACTACCAATTGTACTCCTCGTGCAAAATTTCAAGCAAATCGGGATAAAACTCTGGCTTCTGGATCCATATAAGTGCATATCGGGCGAAAGATATATATGGGAGCTATATCTAAATCTGAACCGATTTCTTCCAAAATCAACAGGGTTCTATTCTGACCCAAAACAGGAACATGTGCCAAATTTGAAGTCGATTGGACTTAAACTGCGACCTAGACTTTGATCACAAAAATGTGTTCACAGACAGACAGACGGACGGACAGACGGACATGGTTATATCGACTCAGGGAACCACCCCGAGCATTATTGCCAAAGGCACCACGTGTCTATCTCGTCTCCTTCTGGGTGTTACAAACATATGCACTAACTTATAATACCCTGTTCCACAGTGTGGCGCAGGGTATAAAAAAGAAAATGTACTGAGAGCGGAGATATTGGTACTTCGTACTTTAGGAAGATACGCAAGAAAATTAATTTTGCGGTGACTGTCAGACCACGACGTCAGCTACAGAGAGTTAACATCATTTTAAAATTATTTTCTTTCACAGATACCCATTTCAAGGTCGAATCGCTTACCTCCAACGAAACAAAGGCACATAATGCCAAAAGTTGATTGACTTTTGAGCAAGTAAAAATTCGTTGCACCAGAAAAATTCGTTTGTATTTTAAGGGAAAAACTCAAATATATTTGTATTAGGGATATAAGAGTCGAAAATCTACTTTTGGACTATTGACTTTTTGCCAAAAAAAAAATCGAAAAGTCAAGGTTGGCTTTTGTAATCATCAAATTCGATCAATCGACATTTGCTTTTTGTTCTAGAAAATCGAGTCAATCCCCAATTTGACCTCCTAACTTATATACACAGGATCATATCATCCTCGTTTCTTATCACACAATCTTGAAATTAAAACAAGTTTAAATTAAATAGGTACAACTTGTATCTCTTTCTTAGTAGTTCAATTACAAAGACGACCCATCTTAATATTTGCAAAAGGTGAAGAAGAGCATAAAGAATACGAGTCGCAATAATATTATCCATTTGATATTTAATCCTGAATTTATCTACACATCAACAAATAGAAGCTATATTATCTAACACAGAACGGTAATGAAATGCAATTGAAACTGGGAAGGCGTTTGACCAAATCAAATGAAATGAAATGAAATGAAATGGGCTACAATCTTAAGGGGGTACAATAAATCAAACTAAAAATCTCAGTTCACATACTTTCACAAGACAAACCGCATACAATTACCTTAAAACTCACAGGTCCTGTGAGATTTTATATATGTATGTAACTATGGCTATGTGTGTCTGTCTCTCTTATGGTGGTGTTAGAAGGAGGATGCAATGAGTTCCGAATGCATGGCAATGTGAGTGTCTGTATAGTGCTCCTATAGGAGTGTTGTAAGGTAGATTGTATCAATGAACTTTGAAAATAATTGAAATTGTTTTGTCTAAAGCCCACAAGAGCATTTAATAGAGAAGTAAACAATACAAAAGCAACGAGGACAAAAACAAAGACTACTTTGGCTAAAAGTACTAGGACCAACTTTGCAAAAATGTGTGTCAAGTGATGTGAAATGTACAGGATATGTCTTGAAACTGCAAAACAATAACTCTCATACCCACTTCATTCATGTTCACAATGGAGCGCCGAAGTAAATCATATATGAAAAAAAAACGAAATAATAATGCACATACGATTGCAAAAGAACAAAATAAAAATCGAAATAAAAACCCAGGGAGGACCTACAAGTACTTTCGTATACCACAATAATCATAGCCTGGGAATTTAAAAATAAAAATTGTCTGCTGGTATACCATAATAGAGCATAGGAGTAAAAAACAAATCCATAAATATGTGAGGTTGAAAAAGAAATTGTGTTAGAAATTTTAATTTTTTCCATTTCTTCTCCACTTCCAAAGACCAGAAAAAAATGAGAAATGTGATTCTCAACTTTTTCTCCATTGTCGTACTTTGGGGATCAACAAAACTACTGTAGTCAAATAGGTAATGTTGATCACATTATAATCATTGTTCTTATCCGGAACCTGTTATACAACGGACTCACGCATATATGATGGTGATTGGATCAAGGTTACACGGAATCGTTTTATTTTATATTCTTCGAATCTACTGCAATTTCCCCCATTGTGGGTTCAGAAAATCGTTTTGTTGATAATCGGTAGTCAATTAGAAATTCTCCTTGTTGATGATGAATACGGGTCATAGCTGATCGGTAATTTATGAGAACTCCGGTTAGTAGTTGATCCGAAACTGTTGAGTGTTCTGATTGATTTTTTAATGTTCGGAACTGTGAATAATGTATTCCGCTTTTGGACGTCTCCGTGTTGCTATAGTTTATTGTTTTAGAAGCGATGTGGTATCGGCAGTGGCGTCATACTCATTTTGGGGTAGGTAACAGGTTCGGGTCGGTACCACTCAAATTCGGTTTCAGTATTACTGACGACTACCAATGAGATCTTTTAGTACACAGTTCTCCTACAGAGAACTACTGTTCCCTTACCTATAGTTGCTGTCCTACAATTTCACGAATGAGACAGTTACACCACTGCGACCAATGGAACTACAGCTCGTTCATAGGCTAACTGGTAGAGAAGGTTAGGTTAGGTATAGTGGCAGACCGATGTATCAGGATCACTTAGACTATTCAGTCCATTGTGGTACCACAGTGGTGCACTTCTCTCTTATCACTGAGTGTTGTCCGATTTCATGTTACGCTCGATGACAAGGGATTTCCTTTTTATAGCTGATTCCGAACGGCGTTCCACATTGCAATGAAACCACATAGAGAAGCTTTCAAACACTCAGCAATGTCACCAGCATTACTGAGGTGGGATCCAGCGCTGAAAAACTTTTTTGGTGTTCGGTTGAAGCAGGAATCGAAACCACGACCTTGTGTATGTAAGACGGGCATGCTAACTATTGCACTACGGTGTCTCCTAGAGTAGTCTATGTACTGATTCTATGAAACCAACCGTAATTTATCATTTTTTTCACCGACTTTTGGACAAGGAAACAAACATTATTTCAGAGAAATGCATCTTAAGGACATGAAATCTTCGGCCTCACTACAATATTTTTCAGTGTAGGAGAACTGTAGGCCTGCAGCCCTCAGTAAGAAAATTTTATGGCTGAAGGTGTTAAATTATAACTTCGTGTGGTTATACGAGTCTAAATCTAGCGAACGATATATATGGGATCTATATCTAAATCTTAACCGCACTGAAAAAAATATTGTCGTGAGGCCAAAGATTTAATGCACTGAAAAAACAGTGAACCCACCAGGAAGAAAACTTTTGATTAATATTAGAAAATTTTGAATATTTTTAGAAATTTTTAACTAACCAGTATTACAAGCGCTGGCATCGCGCCGATATCAAAACAAGTAAGGAAAGTCTAAAGTCGGGCGGGGCCGACTATATTATACCCTTCACCACTTGTGTTGGATGTCCAATGTGTTGGATGCTATATGAACCCATACACATATATTCTGTATATCTGAGCAGATCTGTACAGAGTTCTGCAATACTTATAGATTTTACATTTAAGTCGGCTAATGCGCTGAGGTGGAACACAATGTTAGTAAAAAAATATAGGAAACATTTAGATATGAACCAATTTTGAGGCAACTTCGCAAAAGTGTATTTATGATTTATCGGTCGATAGATGTGTAATAGAGTAGTAGGAAAATTTGAGTCATTTTGATAGGTTTTCGACTTAGCAGTGGCGATTTGATAAGGAAAATGTAGGTATTTCGGCCAGTTTTGCCTAAATCGGAAAAACATATATATATGGAATCTATATCGAAATCTGAACCGATTGCAATCAAATTTCACATGCATAGTTACTATGTTGAATCTACTCCCTGTGCAAAATTTCACGTAAATCGGATAACAACTTTGACCTCTGTGGTCATATGACGGAAAATCGGGCGAAAGATATATATGGGAGCTATATCAAAATCTGAACCGGTTTCAACCAAAATAATCACGCATATGCAGAACCTTAATTCTACTGCCTGTGCAAAGTTTCAAGTTCAATTATACTTCCTCTGCAAAATTTCACGTAAATCAGAGTAGCACTTTTGCCTCTGTGGGCATATTAGTCAAAATCGGGCGAATGATATATATGGGAGCTATATCTAAATCTGAACCGACTTCAACTAAATTTTGCACAATTAACGATATTATAAAACGTACTCCTTGTGCAAAATTTCCAGCAACTCAGGGCAAAACTCTGGCTTTTGAGGCCATATAAATCCAAATCGGAAGAAAGATATATATGGGAGCTATATCTAAATCGGAACCGATTTTAACCAAATTAAGCACACTTAACGATACTATTAAACGTACTTGTTGTGCAAAATTTGAAGCAAATCAGGGCAAAACTCTGGCTTTTGGGGCCATATAAGTCCAAATCGGTCGAACGATATATATGGGAGCTATATCTAAATCTGAACCGATTTCAACTAAATTTGGCACAATTAACGATACTATTAAACGTACTCCTTGTACAAAATTTGAATCAAATCAGGGCAAAACTCTGGCTTTTGAAGCCATATAAGTCAAAATCGGACGAATGATATATAGGGAAGCTATATCTAAATCTGAACCGATTTCAACAAAATTTGGCACAATTAACGATACTATCAAACGTACTCGTTGTGCAAAATTTGAAGCAAATCAGGGCAAAACTCTCGCTTTTGGGGCCATATAAGTCCAAATCGGACGAAATATATATGGGAGCTATATATAAATCTGAACTGATTTAGCTGATATTTTGCAGTTTTTACGGGACTGACAAAACATTCAGATGTACAAAATTTGAAGAACGTCGGTTCATAAATACGTGAAATATGATCAAATCGGTGATAACTATATATGGCAGCTATATCTAAATCTGAACCGATTTTTTCCAAAATCAATAGCGATTGTCTTCTACCCGAAGAAAGACGTTATGTCAAATTTGAGGACGATCGGACTTAAACTGCGACCTGTACTTTGTGCACAAAATTACATATACAGACAGACGGACGGACAGACAGACAGACAGACAGACGGACATCGCTAAGTCGACTCAGAATTTAATTCTAAGCCGATCGGTATACTAAAAGATGGGTCTATGACAATTATTTCTTGACGTTACATACAAATGCACAAACTTATTATACCCTGTACCACAGTAGTGGTGAAGGGTATAAAAATAAGTAAACATTTTTCGACAAATTCAAGAAAATTTATTAGACATAAATAATTTTTTTCACTTTTTAAAGAAAATTTTGTAGTTTGAAGGACAAAAAATTGGAGTTCATAATTGCAAAAATGTGTTTAGTGACATACGAAGTTCATGACGGACGCATTTGTAGTAAAATTTACAAATTTGAAGAAATAATGAACTATTTTATGACAAATACGAATTTTGTAAATCACTATCCTTAACTTGTGTATAATTTTTTCCCATCTTTTAGTTCATTTAACTAACGTACGCAAAAAATTATTAGAGTAAATGAAACTTTCACCAAATATAATAAGTTCATGAACTAAAATATAGTTAAATTGGTTTTAGTGAAATAGTGAGTTCACTTTTTTTTTGAGTGTGTCCTTAAAATACGAATGCAAATTTTGCTTGGCGTAGATTTCAACCAAAATTGGCAAGAATAGTGAGAATTTAATTCTACCTTCTGTGCAACATTTCACATTAATCGGAGTAAAACTCTGGCTTTTGAGGTCATGTAAGTGCATATCGGTCGAAGGATATATATGGGAGCTATTTCTAAAACCTAACCGATTTCAACCAAATTTTGCACAATTTACGACACTATCCATTGTACTCATTCTGCAATAATTGAAGTAAATCAGGATAAAGCTCTAGCTTCTGGGGTCATACAAGTACATATCGGGCAAAAGATATATATGAGAGCTATGTTATACTAAATCTGAACCGATTTTTTCCAATATCAATATGGTTGTATTCTAACCCAAAACATAAATTTGTACCAAATTTGAAGTCGATTGGACTAAAATTGCGATCTAGCCTTTGATTAGAAAAATGTGTTCACAGACAGACGAACATGGCTAGATCGTCTGAGAGGCCGACCCTGAGTATTATTGCCAAAGACACCATGTGTATATCTCGTCTCCTTCGGGGTATTTCATACATATGCACTAACTTATAACAGTGTGTCACAGGATATAAAAAATTATTGATATTCGGTAGAACATGGAATTGAACCCAAGACTCACAATATGCACGTGATTTCTTTATATATTGAAAAACTGGTGCCATGAAAATAAAGATTTTTGACTCTACACTTGCAAGTGCAGAGAGTGTTTTAAAGTGCAGAGACGATATCTTCCCTAAGTATCGCCACCAATGAGCAGTATTTTTCAATTGAAAAAAAAGAACCGCAGTGTTGGTTTTTCTTTTTCTATATTACAGATGTTGAGTGGTAAAAGAGCCCCGTTATTTATTGTTGAGCTCAATCATTTTGTTTGGTCTGGCCCAGAGAATGAAAACCATAAATAAATGAATATAACAACCACACCAAACGGTTTTGTTCATCTTTTTTGCAAGTTTGCAGAAAGCTTTGTCTTCTACGGATGCTGAAGATGATTCTGTTTTGGTTTCGTTTCGTTTCCATCGTCTTTGTTTCCTACAGAGATGATCATGGTGGTGGCCATTCATTATGCCATTAGTTGAAGTAAGGAATACGAGTACAAATCGTTTAGCCTAAAATGCAATTTTATCTTTTGAAACTCACAAACACACACACACATAGACACAGGCATAGACAACGAAACCCCAGCATCATCGTTTACGAAACAACTCCATTACCACATCATTTCCTTTTAAACTCATGGCCTTTGGCAAAGTATATGGAGACTATTAAGCTTTTCTGAAATCCTAATGCCTGGACTTGGTATTTAACATGCGGCTCATGTTGCACATCCTTGCTCAATTTTCTCTCTTCATGCCTCTTTTTGTCTTGCATCATTCAAAATAAATTGTGGGGGCTGGGCTTTATTAGTTGGCCGGGCTAATAAATCATGTATGTTCGTGTCAAAACGCATCTTCATTCTCATCTCGGTGGCTGTGTGTTGTTGGCTTTACAAGGAATTC
This sequence comes from Haematobia irritans, assembly GCF_050003625.1. Lineage (NCBI taxonomy): Eukaryota > Metazoa > Arthropoda > Insecta > Diptera > Muscidae > Haematobia > Haematobia irritans. The sequence continues at coordinate 228,899,011 of NC_134399.1, forward strand.
TTGAAATTCAAGAAAGACACAAACAGACACCGACTCACTTACTCTTACCGCCACAGATATAATTTTAATCCTCATGATTTTCTTAGTGTATTAAAAGTATTTTTAATTGTTTAATTTATTATTTGCCTTGGTTGAGTCGTTTTTCTCCTTCGAAATTTTAATTGAAACATTTCTCTTAAAAGACAGTCGAGGATAAAGTCCATTCGTTTGCCTCATCTTTTGTGTTTGTTGTGTGGCAGTGTGTGCGTGTGTGAGAGTGGATATCTGCAAATGAGGATTTTTTGTATTTGTGTGTTTGGTTATGGGGAAATGTGGAGAGTGCTTTTAATTGAATTTTACAGAGAATACTAATTTTTCTCACTCACTCACTTATTTGTTTTTGTTATTCTTGGCACATTTTCAGTATTTTCGAACGATGAATACCCGCGTGTCCGTAGTCTACATTGAGACGTGGGGCAAAAATCAAGCCATCATAGATGGCAGCAAGGACATTACCAAAGCCATATCAAATTTTAATGACTACACATCGAGAAATCTATTTCAAGTGGAGAGAGATACAACACAACTATTAACGTAAGTAATAAATATAAATCAAAATAAACAACAAAACACACCAACAATAGCACAGATAAGCAAAATATCCAAAGAAATTTAATCTTGGTAATTCAATATAATTACTTTAATATGTATATTGATGCTTGCATATTTAATATTTACTTAAGACCATAATCAGGATAAAGTGGTTTTCATGTTATTAAATTATTACACGATTACATCATTTCTTATAAGGCGTTTACATTTATTTAAAATTAAAATCAATGTAATTCCAAAAGTATTTGCTGATGTCAAAAGAAGAAATTATAATAGGTTTGGGCATTATCAATTACACTATACCAATTATGTGAGGGTATTTCATATTTAATTTAAGTATTAACAAAAAAATATAAGAAATATAATCTCTACAAGTAAAAGAGAAATACATTTTTAATTAATCTCCAAAAATTACAAATTTATGGCAATTGAAACAAACGTCTGTACACAGAAAAAAATTCCGTGGTTAAACTAACGGTAATTTTAACTTATTTTTATTGGAAAAAAATATATTTGCTTGTAATTAAATTTTATTATTTTTATCGAAATTTTCCACAGCTGTATGAAATCTTACTTTTTTGAAGTATGTCTCAAAAATTTTATGAACTAAACGTGAGTATAAAGTTCAATGACCGTACACATAAGTGCAATATGAACTAAAACAAATGAAAATTTTCGTACGATTCCCAAAAATAGTAAGAATGAACTATTGTGTGGTTAAAATGGTGATGATTTGGCGGCAATGATTTTCTTCTTTACTTTTAGTTAATTTTTTCTTCTATGAGATGATGCAATTTCGTGGACTGCAGTTAAAAAGTACAAAAGGGCATTAAATTTTCCTGGTTTTAACAACGCTTTGTGGAAATTTCAAAATGTGGAGTAACATTTAGTTCAATTTTCGTGCGTGGTAGTTCATTCTTCCTATAAAACAGTTCACTTTTTTTCGGTGTACGGGGTCCTAAATAAATCTCTTTAAGGAACAGATCTTCTGTTGCCTTTAAACGATTTATTGAGCTGCTTGATATTTGGAAATCTCCAAACTTTTGGGCGAGTGAAAACCTTATTCTTTAATTAATTATGCCTTTAAATACATTATATACACTGAAAAAAAAACATGTCCGGTTCCAAGGATTTTGTCTTTACTTTAACAATTTTGGTATTGATTCCGAGCCAAAAAAGCAGAGAATACAAGTAAGGACATTTTTAAGACGCAATTCACTTTTAAATTTGGGTTTTGCGTACTTTCTTCTAGGAAGCAAATTTTAATTTTTCGTTTTTTCAGCTTTTTTTTTCTTCATATGCTATCACACTGTTAGAAAAATATGTTTTTCATATGTTCTGATATAAACAAAATGTGTTTCGGGCACTATTTTAAAACACAATATATTTAAGTGCAAACATGTAATGTTCCTAAACTAACACAAAATGTTTGGGACATCTATATTAATATGTTAGAATATATTATGTTTGGGACATGAATGTTTCATAAAAATCATATGTGTGAATGCAAACATATATAAATTTACAAATTTCGACTAAACATACATATGTTGTGATATTTTAGTCCAAGCGACAGAGAGAGAGTATAGAGAAAGAAATAGAGATGGAATCCGGGAGAGTTGAGGAAAGATATCAACACAGTGTTGCCAATTTGGTGCTTTTAGCACCAAATTTAGTGCTTTTTGATTTCTAAAAAGCACCAAATTGCATTTTTAGTGCCTTTTCAAAAAAAAGCACCAACTTGGTGCTTTCTGGCATTTTCATTTAGTGCTTTTGGTGCTTTTTTTATTTTGAACAGTATTAAGTTTAATTGATACAAAAATTTTGACTAGACTTTCAAGAGCCGAAGAAACTCCAATTTATTGCCAAATATAGAATTTGATTGTTATGAAGTTGGTATTGATTATTTTTTAATTAATATTGTTATTTAGGATATTCTGTAGGAAAGTAGAGCGATGAGTGTCGAATTTTTGAATTTGGTAAAGATGTCATTAAAAACGTTTATATTAAATTCACAAAAGCACGCACAACTGAAATAAGCAATAAACTCCTTCAATATATTAATATTTTGAAAGTTGAAAAACATCACTGATCAAAATGAATTGGACGAAAGCATTAAAAGTGATCAAGGTGTATACTTGAATAGCGGTTCATAATGTGTGAGTTTTGCCGCTAAAGTGAAAACTGTCTCAGTAAAAATGGGCATAAAATTATGCATATTTGCTGCAAATTTTATTATAACTTGATGGGGATACTGGATGATAGCCAAAAACAAATTTTCACAAAGTTTGTATTCCTTAAAATGATTTATTAAAGAAAAGTAATTGTGAAAACATGACTATTTTATATTTTAGCGGCTAAACTCGATCTTAATACTCACCTTAACTTCTTGAAATGCAATTCACAAAAGTTCTATAACACACCTTCAGAAGTTTTTTTTTTTTTAGTAGTAGAGCATTTAATTTCCGATTTTGTGGTGGAAGGTGGTATGTTAGAATTTATAATATTTTTTTTTGGTGCTTTTTGGCCTTGGGGAGTTGGCAACACTGTATCAACATAACACAGCGAAAGAATCAAAAGAGAACAATTTCTGTGAAACCGCTTGTATGTTGTTTCGGAAATCTGTTTTATGATAAGACCAAAAGTTTGATATGCTTAAGTCTAAATATTATTTAATTTGAATAAAGAGAATAGACATTGAAAAACAAAAAACATATGCTATGTTTTCTCCTCGAGAGCAGCATTTTATGTATGTGTGGACATGTGTTTTGTTTATCATTTTGGCATTATGGGCACAATTTTTTTCTTGGTTCGTTAAAAGAAATCAGGGGTCTTCATAAAAATAACGAAAGGGCACTATACTTTTTTAGAATTGTGAGAGTAAAATGAAATAAGGAGGAAATAGTGAAAAATTACACAGTAAAATGTATAAAAACAGAGTTTAGTTCCTCTTTATTAATAAGTAGTCCACGAGGAGTTGACGGACACCTTCAAATATAAAAGCGGGCATTAAGTTCGAGTTTTGCAGCTAAAACAATTTAAAAAGTTTATTTTCTTTAAAATGAATTATTAAAGAAAAATAAAAGGCATTTTAGAGGGATGGTGTTAAATGCTAGTAAAAAACTGTTCACGCCTAAATAAATTTATGTTTGTATTATAAAATTATTTATGTATGGAGTCGAACGTTCTTCTTTTGTTAAAGAATTTTAAAGTTAAATTAAAAAAAAAAAAGTTTTCGGTCGGAGCATGGATTGAACCCACGACCCTTTGCATGCAAGGCAGACATGCTAACCACTGCTCCACGTGGCAAACAAATGTATGTTTCTGTTAAATAATGTTATGTTTGCATGGGCGCTACAAACTATGCTATATAAATGTAACTTATAACGCTAATTATCTACTGGTGACTATAACAGCTACGTAGCCCAGTGGATAGTGTTGGCTTACAAACTGTGTGGCCCTCGGTTCGATTCTCCGTGCAGGAGAAAGGTAAAATTTAAAAAATTTATAAAAGTGAATAATTTCTTCAACATTATTTGTATTACAGAAAAAGGTGCCAAGAACTAAAAAATTTCGTAGAAGTGAAAATTACGAGTATGTTAGGGAATGAGCACAATCGTCTTTGGGAAAAATTCTTCCAAGCATATAATATTTTTGGGCTCAAAATGCTTCCAAACATATAATATGTTCACGTAAAACAAACATATTAATGTTTCGGCAGTATCCAATAATATATGTGTTTCCTGCAAAATATGTTTGGAACATATGTTAAAGAAGCGATTTTTTTTTTGAGGGTGCAAAGACCTTTAAAAACGAGTTAACGAAAACTTTATTTTCCAAATTCATACTCGACTTCCAGTAGAAATTATGCTATGTTTCAAGTAAAAAACATCTTTAAAATAAAGTGTTGAAAACCATGTCCTATTTTTGAACGATTTTTTGCTTTGTAGCCAAGATGCAAAAAGACAACAAATTTAAAGACAATTTCATTAATTTTGAAGAATTTTTCTGAATTATTAATGTCAAGTTGACCTTATCCCAAAATTTTTTTCTTTCAAAAATTAATTAATAAATTGAAAATATACCTTCACACAAAACGAAATGATTAAGAACCACAAAAAAAAATCGAGCACGGCTAAATGTGAATTCTTTCAACTAGCACAAAGAAAGAGTTGCAAAAATCAAACTGATCTTTGATTTGCTTCATTCCCTGACAGCCATAATCTATTCAGCTTGATTTAGTTATTCGTATGTTGTTAGATACCTGTACTACATTTGCTGCACTCACCCTACATTATTGTACTCTAGTACATGTTATGATATCATGACTCATATAAATATATGGGCATATCATTACTCATTATTTATTATGATATTATGGACTTAAAATAGTCTGATCCACACTGTTATGCAGGGTACAAAAATTAAGAACGTACGCAACACTAACCAAAATAGAGAACTATCCTAATTTTGATATTAAAATACATTCCTAGTTTTAAGTTTTTTTCTTTTAAAACGTGAGAAGTATGAGACATTCTGTAAAAAAGAGAAAACTAAAACCCTTGGCAGAAAGTAACGGGACACTTTCTTTTAACAAAATAAAAGGGAGAAGTCATAGCTAATAACTTCTTAGCCGCGTAGATTTGAGAGAGTAGAAATCTACTACAAATCCTATCGAGCAATGTAGGAAATGATTATCTATATCGGGGAGAAAAAAAGAGCGAGTTCAAGTTCAGTTTTATAGGTACAATTTATTTTACCATGCTTTGAGCGATCTTGATACTTCGGCTGGCGTTGACAAAAGAGGAAGTTACATTTTGTATTTTAATTAAGGAACTTCGCATTGATCGCAAAATTGACAGATAAAAATACTACCAAATTTATGTTCTTTTAAGCTTAAACTAAAGCGTATCATACATATATTATTGTTAAACAAGGTTTAACAACATGTTTTACTTTGATTTTTTTATGATTTAGATTTTAGTTACTCGTATTTGTCAGTTACTCGCATTTGTCTTTCAGTGAATAGCTTGGTTTGTATATGAAATCTGCAACTTACTTTTATTTTTATAAGACCTATTGTCAAGTTACTCTGCTTCCTCTAAATATCTTTATTTTGAGTTCACTGATTTTTTGGCTAGGAATAAATTCCAAACTCCTTAAATGAAGGTCAAATTATTAAGTGAGCTTGGAGTAACAGGAGCCATTATGACTTTTTAAGGCGCAATGGCAATGGTCGACAATGACTTAAAGAGTTAAATTGAGTTAATAGTCACTCACAAAATTCTCAAATAAATGCCAATCCTTTTGGGACATATAAATCATCAAGTACACTTTGTATATTTCAGGCTCTCAACAATTATCTCGACCAATGTGACATAACATTATTATCACGCTTTGGACATGTTTGTATACTCCCATACATGATGGCATCTTTGTGGATTAGCTCACTTCGTACTCACACCCACTTAGTGTAAAATATATGCGTGTTTATTGCTACAACCATAAAGCTACACTTAGTAAATCCAATCCAATTTGATTTTAAACTTTATAAATTTCCATCTTTGGTCCAAGTGGATGGGAGAAATGCACTCGAGTCTTGTGTATATCGCCCAAAGCTCTTTGGCGAGTTTCACTTGATTTATGAGCAGCTCGTAGCTCCATTTTTACTTAACAACTTAATGCCTATAAATCCAGGCTGTTATTACGTTACTGAGGAACGAACGAAAACATACAAATTCCATCCATAAGACGATATGGCGAAAGAAGCAAATGTTGACTTTGCCAGCGCCAAAGAAAAAGTCATGAACACATCGCATACTTGGGTAGCATCTGATACTGTTCCTCTTCTCTATTCATTGCTAGATATTCCGCTGGAGGATAACAAAACGTTTGGCTAAATTAAGCCGAAGCTGGTCTGACTGGTTGAGTGTTTGAGCCATAAACAGCAAAAACCAGGACACATTACATATTTCGGTTCATGATACCATCATTATGGGTGTTTTTGTTGTTGTTGTTTGTCGGCTTCTTCCTCTGGTTTCCTTTCCCTGGTTATATTCTAGTCGTAATGCTCGTGAGCCTTTGCTGGTTTTCCTCTATTCTCCCAATATCCCATGGACAAATTTGTTACACATGAAATATTTATTAATACCCGCAAACTAACGTCGAATTTTAGAGGGCCATATAAAAGGCAATGGGGAATACTTAGTTTATACATTGTCAAAGATGAAAATTGTCGTTATTATCTTGGTATTGTCGCCTCCATTACCACAGCCCGTATGGAAACTTTTAATTTTAATTTTTAAAATCGAAAGAAGAAATCTTTAATAAATCAGCCGTTTTCTTAAAAGGGTCGATTGGTTTATCTTGTATACGATTTTGAACTGGAGGCAGACATTTGATGGTAATCGGTTATACGTGGAATGTCACTATACATAACCTAACCTACTGGTGCAAATGGGGATACTATAAGGCAGTAGTCCAAGGGCGTGTGTAAGCCGATGATGAATTATTGGAATGAAGGATCGTTTTTATTTTAATGTCGAATTGCCCAAACTCCGGATAGTAAAGCCCTTAAATGACCTAAATCAATTGGACGATGGGGATCAAACCTTGCACTGATGAAAAAGTCTGTTTTTCATATGTTTGGGTGTAAAAATTATATGTTTGGAACTCAACTTTTTAGTGTAAGCATATAATTCATAAACTGGCATAACATGTTTGCGAAATATATGTTAATCCACCATGTTGCGAAATTCGGAATCGCAAATCACATGAATTTATTTTTCTTACAGTGGAAGAATAAAGATACTCGCGGACTTAAATCCAATTATAATTTGATTTTCACATTAATGAGATCTTTATTGTCAAGCTTTAAGTTTGTAGGTTTTAGGATTAAAAAACTATCGCCAAACGAAAATTTTACGATTTGCGATTCCGAACATGGGAGAATATGTTACAACATATTATGTTTTGGACATATTTTTTTTTTTTTTTTTTGATATAATATGCGTGGATGCAAACATATATTAAGTGACTTCCAGAACATAGAAGCGTTCACATTTTCCTTCTTCGGATCCCACACGCTAGATTCAGTTCAGTCATTGAACTCACGAAACTTCCCCAGAATTACTTTTCATTCGATTGATGAATAGTGGTGCCCAGCGTTACCGTTGGGAATTTTCAAAAAGTGGCAAACGTCAAAAAAAATGGCACAAATATTTTTGAAAAGTGGCACAAAAAATGGCACATTCTTCTTATTAACTTATACTAAAAAAACTTAAAAAATATGAGGTAAAATTAAAATATATTTAGCGAAATCATACACGGACGAAAAATACTGTTTTTCATATGTTTGGGTATAAACATTATATGTTTGGAACTCAAATTTTTAAACACAATATTTTTGAGTGCAAACATATAATGGACAAAGTGTATGCTGGAAGTAAAAAATGAAAGTAACCAATTGGCGCAGTACAAATATATATATACACAAAGAAAATTTCATTAAATGTAGGAAAAATACTACGTGTGAATATAAACAAGTACAAATTTATATATTTTGAGTAAACATATATATGTTGTGATATAAGACTTCGCCAAAAAATTGTATATGCTTAAGTAAAATATTAAAATGAGTATTCGGAGAGAAAATTCATTCGGAACCAAGATAAAATATATTTGAAAACAAGTAAGTAAAGTCTAAAGTCGGGCGGAGCCCACTATATTATACCCTTCACGACTATGTACACGGATGAAAAAGACTGTTTTTCATATGTTTGGCTATAAACATTATATGTTTGGAACACAAATTTTTAAACACAATATTTTTGAGTGCAAGCATATAATGTTCATAAACTAGCATAACATGTTTGGGACATATATGTTAATATGTTAGAACATATTATGTTTGGGACATAAAATGTTTTTAAATATAATATGCTTGGATGCAAACATATATTAATTTAGAAATAGCCTATAAACATATATGTGTTTAGTAGCTTGGAGCGCTATTTAACAGGGAGCGATATTGAATTAAGTTGGTGGTTGTTGCTTGTTATTACAAAATTAACATTTTATTTTTCCTTGGGCAATTGATCAGCTACTTCTTTGATCCTTACAAACTGTGTGGTCCGCTGTTCGAATCCCCGTCCGGCAAAAGGTAAAATTAAAATAAAAAAATCATACAATTGAATAATTTCTTCTACAATGTTTGTATTGCAGAAAAAGGTGCTAAGAACTAAAAAATCTCGTGGAAGTGAGAAAGATGTGGGGGAATATACAATTGGGCAGAAACAAAATTTTGAGCATTCAGGTCGAAAACCTATGTTGTTAGCACCTATATTACCTGTTTATTTTCATAATTCATTATGATTGCAAATATATAAATAAATAAATAAAATTTTCAGCACAATATTGTTTGGGAGAATATTTTTTTAAGCATATAATATTTTTGGGTGCAAAATGCTTCCAAACATATTATATGTTCACATAATAACATATTGTTTTTTGAAAGACAACATTATTGAATTTGGATGCAAAAATACAAAATGTTTGGAACTTAGACTACCCAAACATATATTGTTTAGACCAATATGCTTTCAAACATATTATATATTGGAAGAGATCAAACATATAAATGTTTGGGCAATACCCAAAAATATATATGCTTGAAGCAAAATATGTTTGGGAGTATATGTTACAGAAGCGATTTTTTGTGAGCGTGTAGACTCTCAACTACTTCAAATTTGGTGGGAGCTATATAAAGGTTTGCATTTCCAGATACAAATACTTTTAATGGAGACAATTTGTTGTACTTTTACAAAAACTCTAGAATTACAATTTAAATCGTAAAAATTAGTAAAAATTAGTAAAAAGATATGGGAAATATGAAGCGAGAGAAATTTTAATGCAATTATACAAAAGTGCATTTATGATTTATCAGGTTATACATATGTATTCGAGATATAGGGCAATTTGAGTAATATTTAAAATTTTTGCTACTCAGCAGTGGCGATTTTACAAGGGTATTGGTTAGATCTCGCCAAGATATGTGGTCAATTGTGGGTGTGTATATATTATTTGGCCAATTCGGGCGACTTGGAGCCTTATTTAAAACTCAACCGTTCTGTGGAAATTTTGGCATTACAGTGTTTAGGATATGACTACGATATGGGGAAATCATCACAGAATTTTGTGTCAAGTGTGGGAATTTTGGCCTTAGTTGTATAAACCGGAAGAATGAATTTATGGAGGCTTTATCTAAATCTGAACCAAATTAGATCAAACTTGACACACTTAAATATCATACTAAATATATTCTCTGTGGAAACTATCCAGCCAATTGGAGGAAACTCTCATTGAAAATGGGTCTAGAATATGAAACAGTCTCCAACTCTGGTGTACGTATATATGGGAGCTATCTGCAATCTCTGCAAAATTTCACGTAAATGGAGTATAACTATAGCCTCCGTGGTCATATGAGTGTAAATCGGGCGAAAGATATATATGGGAGATATATCTAAATCTGAACCGATTTCAACCAAATTTGGCACACTTACCGATACTATTAAACTTACTCCTTGTGCCAAATGTGAAGCAATTCAGGGCAAAACTCTGGCTTTTGAGGCCATATAAGTCCAAATCGGACGAAATATATATATGGGAGCCATATCTAAATCTGAACCGATTTTAACCAAATTTGGCACACATAACGACACCGTTAAACCTACCTCTCTTGCAAAATTTGAAGCAAGTCAGGACAAAACTCTAGCTTTTGAGGCCATATAAGTGCAAATCGGACGAAAGCTATATATGTGAGCTATATCTAAACCTGAACCGATTTCAATCAAATTTAGCAAGCATTGGTAGAATATCAATTCTACTCTCTGTGCAAAATTTCACGAAAATCGGTGGTAAACTTTGGCCTCTGTTGCCATATGAGTCTAAATCGGACGAAAGATATATATGGGAGCTATATCTAAATCTGAACCGATTTGGCTGATATTTCGCAAGTTTTTCGAGACTCATAAAATATTCGGATGGACGGAATTTGAAGAGCATCGGTTGATAAACACGCCAATTATGACCAGATCGGGGATAAATATATATGACAGCCATACCTAAATCTGAACCGATTTTTTCCAAAATCAATAGCGATCGTCTTTGTTCCTCAAAAAGACCCTGTGCCAAATTTGAGGACGATCGGACTTAAACTGCGACCTGTACTTTGCGCACAAAAATACATGAACAGACAGACAGACAGACGGACAGACAGACGGACATCGCTAAATCGACTCAGAATTTAATTCTAAAACGATCGATATACTAAACGATGGGTCTCAGACTTTTCCTTCTTGGCGTTACATACAGATGCACAAACTTATTATACCCTGTACCACAGTAGTGGTGAAGGATATAAATATCATAGGAACGATTTACTAACCTAAATTGAATCATAACCGTTCACATATAATAAGAATTAATGAACTCTGAAAAAAAGCATGCCCGCTTCCAAAGATTTTGTCTACTTTAAAAATTTTGATATTGATTCCGAGCCACAGAAGCGGAGAATACAAGTAAGGATACCTTTAAGACACAATTCTTTTTTAAATTTGGGCTTTGTGTACTTGCTTCTAAGAAGCAAATTTAAATTTTTCGTTTTTTCAGCTTTTATTTCATCATATGCTATCAAAGTCCTTTAAGAACGAGTTAACGAAAACATTATTTTCCACATTAAGACTCGACTTCCAGTAGTAATTATGCTATGTTTCAAGTAAAAACGTATTTAAAATAAAGTGTTTGTCTCATTTTCTAAAATTATTGGGTTTTATTGAAAAAAGTCGTCTTCAATTCAATTTGTTATAAATATGACAACGCTTCACAACAATTCAATCAATTTAAGCATTTTGAACACCTTTATTATAATCTGCTAAAAATACAAGTACACAAGCAAATTTAAACTGAAAAAAAAAATTATGTAGATTTCCATTTTATACTCTATGATTTATGTGACATAGCATAAAACTAAGTACCGTGAAAACATTACAAAACCGGAAAGTTGTTATGGACTACTGACCACTTTGAAGTCCTGAACTAAATCCATATTAAAACGATTACTCGCTCATGCTGATGATGTTCTTCATTTTACATTTCAATATGCTAAACATTCTGTTTTTTATGACAAATCAAGTCTATTATAAACAAAACGGGATTCTGTCGTATACATAAAAAAGAAATGTTAACACTTTTTATGGTTCTGTTGATAGAGGCGCTTTAACAATAATTTCGAGAAAAAAAACATGTGGCAAAAAATCCGGGTAATCTCATAAACTCAGATCATTATTTTCTATAACAACAAGGACTAAAAATAGTGGGAGACAGTAATTGTCCGAATTGTGCTAAGGAATGAAAAGAGGAATGTGATGGTTAGTGGGCCTAAAACTAAACTACTCTAACAAAGGACCACTTGGAGCGGGGTGGATTTGGAGCGGGGGCGAGAGTAATGGCATGTACAACAATATGTGTATTTTATAGAGAAAACATGTTCACTGGCGGTAGCAGCAGCAGCCTCAATGGCCTATATTGTTATTTCGGGTAATAAAATCCTTCCCTTAATTCTATTGTTGTTGTTGTCGTTGTTCTAGTTGTTTTCTTGTTGTTGGCCATATTATTATTTTTTATTTACTTTATGTTTTTTTTCCCTCCTAATTGATACAAAACGTTAACAAAGCCTACTTAAAGTATTCAATTTAGGATTGTTGTAGAAACAAAGTTTCCAGGAAATATTTCTCAATAACGACCCCTTCCTTCATTATGATGATTTTTGTTTTGTTCATTGGAAGGGGGAGGGGGGTTATAGAAAAAATTATTTTTTTTAATATATTTGCTTATTCCCTTTCTTGCCATTTCCGTTATTGTTGCCATTCCAAATAGGGTCGTGTACTTTGACCTTTCTTATTGATGTTTCACTTTAAATGCCTTATATTTATGCGTTGAGTTCAAAAAATTTTCACAAAACTCTCAAAAGCCTTTGAAAGCTTTAAGAGGGCACGCAAACAAAATAAATCCTTTGGCTAAAAAGGGGAAATCCAAACGAAAAAAAAACAAGACGAAAACATCCAGTCAACTTGTAAACATTCAAACGCGAAATTATTATTAGAAGCCTAACGAAATATATTTATGCTGGAAAAGAAGAGAGCCCAAGTAAATTGAAGTCTACTTCAGCCCATATAACTAAGCACACACACACACACTCGCATTGAGTTACATATACGCAAAAATGCCATTAAGTTAGCATTTTATTATTATTTCCGCTCATGTGTGTGCGTGTGTGTGTGTGTTTTTTCGTTTTTATTTCGCTCAAGCTACATTGGTAGTTTTCACAAAAAAGGGCACAAGCATATAAACAGACTCATAAATCTATGTTGCGGAGTAGGTAAGTCACTATGTGTGCGGGTGTGTGTATGCGATTATGAGGGAGGAAATCGGATGTCAGAGGATATGGGTATTTGTATTTGTGTGAATTCGCATCACAATCACATACATATGAGTTAGTACACGCAAAGAAAAAAAACGTTTGGAAAACGTGTACCGAAAACGTTTTTCTTTTGTTAGAGTTTTTTGAATTGCTTCGAAAATTTTAAACTTTTATCACCAAAAAAATTCGTTTGTTACAAAGTTTTTATTTTTTCAATAAAAAAAGTTATTTTTGAAACAACAACAGAGTCCATTTCGTTTATATCAAACACTGTTCTTTTCTGACTTTTGGTCTTTAATAAAACACATTTTACAGTTCAAAATTTAATATAGTACAATGTAATGTTGAACATTTTTTTCGGAATCTTCCGAACAAATGTGAATGTATGTAAAAAAAAAAAAAAAACGTTGGTCGAAGCAGGGATCGAACCCACGACCCTTGGCATGAGAGTCAGACGTAGCAACCACTGCTCCACGGTGCCAAACTAAATGTTTGTTTCTGTTAAATAAACTTTGTTTATTCGGTTCGTGGGCGCCGCAAGCTATGCTATATAAATATAACTTATATGGATATTTATCTATTGATGACCATAACAGGTACATAGCTCAGTGGTTAGTGTGTTGGCTTACAAAGTGCATGGTCCGCGGTTCGATTCTCCGTCCAGGCGAAAGGTAAAAAAATTTTAAAAATTTATAAAATCGTGTAATACAAACAATGTAGAAGAAATACATTGTTTGTATTACAGAAAAAGGTGCTAAGAACTAAAAATCTTCGTGGAAGTGAGAAAGATGTGAGGGAAAATGCAATCAGCCAGAAAAAAATTTGTTTGAGTTAGTCTTTATGAAATGGTTTTTACATCCTGGAAAAGAATAAACGTTTATCACAAAAAGTATATACTTTTCTTCCAAATACACTTCCTTACAGCGAAAAGCAAATGAGAAACGAACTTTGTTTGTCTAAAATTTCGTTTGGGAGGAAAGAATTATTTTTTTGCGTGTAACACAAAAATCTCTTTGAAGTTGCTGCTTAAGCACAAATACGAATAATACATTCATAACCCTGCTAACTCACTCGCTCAGTCAGTCACTCCGTATCACACGTATGTTATTGCAAAGTTCAGCCTGTTAGGGAGATGGTGTAATTTTATGCACATGAAAAGCAACATTCACACAAAATTGCTGATGCTGATGAGTCGGTGTGTGTGTGTGTAAATTCTTGCATGAAAGCTAATGATATAAAAATACTGTATATGTTTGCATATTATTTTATCCACTCATACATATATAGAAATATCCTCATACACACACACACACATCCGCACATGTCCTCCATAGCTTCAAATGAAGTCTCGTTTGCTAGCATCAAATTTGCAATTTAAGAATTTCCTTTCACGCCGTGTTGTTATTGTTGCCATAGTTGAATAAAATTCTTGTAGATATTCCCACAAAAACTTATCCCCATTGACTCATGGGTATGTATGCAAGCGGGTGTGTATGTATATGTGTGTGTGCGTTTAGTTGGTAATATTGCATGCATACACAATATAACCATTTGCTGAATTTTCCATTTCAACATTATAATAATGATCTTCTTCAGAGAAAGTGAATTGCATTTCTTGTCTGTATGTGTGTATTATTCTCGTATACCATGTTGAAGTGAAACGTAACGGGATTATCATTATCCAGAACAACTATATCAAATGACAAACTATCATGTTTTCTTTTGAAAACATCCTTTATAATTGCACCCAGCTGACATTGTACAAAATACACAAATACTATTTCCCTAAATGTATGTACACACACACACACGCATATGCACGAAAAACTTAGTGAAATACTCTTTTAAATCAGTGTGTTGATTTGCATATAAGCAAAGATCTACGATTATATGAATAAAGCAAAGGACTAACACCATACACGCGTCAATTAAAAAAAAATGGGAAAAAAAGTATTATTTGGCACATCAACAATTTTAAAATAAATAATAAATTTTCATTGAAATATTTCAAAGTAATATTTCATTAAAATACTACACGGACGAAAAAAACTTTTTTTCATTTGTTTCGGAGTAAAAATTATATGTTTGGAACTGAAATTTTCATAACATTGTTTTTAAGTACAAGCATCTTATCTTACTATAATATCTCTGCAAGCAAAAATTATGAAATTCCGTATAAAGATATATATGCTTAGAAATGTCAGAGAGAGCGAGAATATATAAAAAAAGTCAAACATGGCGACGGAAATATATAACGAAAGAACATAAGTATATGTAAAACTGCAAGTTCAATTACAACAAATAAAATTGTAATTGAATTTAACTCTTAAGCGTTTAATGTTGGAGCAAGAATATTTTCGTGAGTGTACTTCGTTACTCACGCACACTCACGAAGATATTATTTACGTTACTCACGCGCTACATTTTGATTTGTTAATCACGCACACTCACGCTGTTGTCATGAGCGTAACACACGACTCACGCACGAATCACAAAAATGTTCGTGAGTCACGACAATTTCGTGTCACGTGCACACCTCTATTCTGAATGCATCAACAGCATCAAAATTCTGTGGCTTTCGTGGTGAAGATTGATCCGTCTGCGGCTATTGGTTTTCCTGATTTCCTTAAAAAATACTTGGCAAACAAAAACGGCCAGAACATTTTGAAAAGCAAGACAAGATGATTTCGTAGCTCGGCCATATGTTGCAAACCCGTAAAAGCTCAAATGGGAAGTCCTACTCCATCCGCTATATAAGCCAGATATTTTTCCTACTGATTACCACTTATTCCAATCGGTGACGCAAGAATGGGCTGATCAGCACATTCGTTCGGAAGCCAAAAACTAGGTCGATTGGCGAATTGTGTCAAATGACGAGTCGATTTTTCGTCGCAGTATCCGTATGTTTCCAGAAAAGGTTATCGATACTTCGATTGATCAGCCTGTTAACATTTTATATATATATATATATATATATATATATATATATATATATATATATATATATATATATATATATATATATATATATATATATATATATATATATATATATATATATATATATATATATGTATATATATATATATATATATATATATATATATATATATATATATATATATATATATATATATATATATATATATATATATATATCCATATATATATATATATATATATATATATATATATATATATATATTTTTTTTTTTTTTTTTAATAACTTCTCAAACATTTAAAAAAATACTGCATTTTACATTTGCACTCCCAATATTTTTTTCTTCACTTCAAATCAAAAGCCCAATATCTCCAAAAAAATCTTAATATAATTAATTATATATACACTGCAAGAAGAGAGAGAAACTGTAGACATTTTTTCAGTGAATTTAGAACACGAATCTTTGAAATTTCTGTCCCTCCGTTGATGACGTGTGTCTTTGAAATAGGGTAATTTTTCTTCCAATAGGCGAAAAAAGATTTGATTTAAAAAAATCAAATTTAAATGAACTGAATTATTAAATATTTGGACTAAAGATTAAAAAACTTCAAATGTAGACTAAGACTTATTTTGAGGACTTTGCATCTTTGGTTTAAAGAAGTTTGTAAATTTTATGCCCTAAATCCTGCCTTATATATATATATATATATATATATATATATATATATATATATATATATATATATATACATATATATATATATATATATTTTTTTTTTTTTTAATAACTTCTCAAACATTTAAAAAAATACTGCATTTTACATTTGCACTCCCAATATTTTTTTCTTCACTTCAAATCAAAAGCCCAATATCTCCAAAAAAATCTTAATATAATTAATTATATATACACTGCAAGAAGAGAGAGAAACTGTAGACATTTTTTCAGTGAATTTAGAACACGAATCTTTGAAATTTCTGTCCCTCCGTTGATGACGTGTGTCTTTGAAATAGGGTAATTTTTCTTCCAATAGGCGAAAAAAGATTTGATTTAAAAAAATCAAATTTAAATGAACTGAATTATTAAATATTTGGACTAAAGATTAAAAAACTTCAAATGTAGACTAAGACTTATTTTGAGGACTTTGCATCTTTGGTTTAAAGAAGTTTGTAAATTTTATGCCCTAAATCCTGCCTTCAAGTTAATATGTTGTGATGAAAACCTAAAAATGCTTGATGAATATATGTGAAATTAAAATTTCATATATACTCAAGTAAACATTATTTAGCTACAGTCATATATTAATCATGGCTCTCAAGTGACTCTCGCAGAACAAGCTAGATGGGATATAGGACATAACAAATTTTCAGATACTGTTTAATTTCATTAGCATTTGAGAAATTTAAATGGAAAAGCCAAAAATATAGTCAAATAATGTTATGTCATTTTGTCTTGTCTAATGTCCATTAGATGAGAAGATGAGACATACATATTTAAAGTTTGGCAATAGCTTAGGCCAATTCTTCATCCCCCTCCATTAGAGCAGTTTACAATGCCAAAAACCATTTGACCTTGCTGACTAACCTGTTATGCATAGAACTGATTGAAATGTGAATACCAAATGAAGCGGACAAATGGATACTAGTCTACCAATGGGGCGAATGGCAAGTGTCGCATCATGAAATATAATTAAAATCATAGGCATTCCCAAAACCATTTCTCCACTTTGGCCACCGCATGTTTGCCTAAAGACTTTGCTGCGGCAGGGTTACGCTGAAATAGGCACAAAAAATCCAACAGGGTTTCTGTGTGATTTTAAGAAAAATTGACCCCCAGGGTTGACCAAATGAATGCTGTGAACGAGAAAAGGAGCTGGTTGACATGTCCATGTGGTCTTCAAGCTAGGCAATCACTAACAACGCAATACCCTGTGCTACGTATTAATGATGTATTACTGCTTTTAAGGACATTTTAGTTAATTAATGGATCTTCTGGCAAGACCTCCATCACTCAAGGACATCGACTAAACGACAAAATGCCAAAAACAATATAAAAAGTCCAAACACAACACGTCAACATGCCACCACCACCACAAGGGCACCCTTTACATTATATCGTAAGCATACACGCACACGTTTGATTTGTTTCATTAAATGAGGTACGCACATTAAATACTACCTCATAACCTGATATACGAGAGGAAAAAAAACACCAACAACAAATTGTTAGAGAGCATGGGGTTATTATGTGAGATATTGAGGAACATTAAGGGGACATTAAGTAAAGACAAAAGGATATTATACACCACATAACATAACAAATATTGAAATAGGCTACTAAATAACAAAAAAAAACAAAATTATTCTAAATAAAATTATTCATGGAAAACTATTTCTCATTTGGAGAGAAAATAGGAAAGGAAAGTCTAAATTAGAATACATTAAAGCTTACACCACCACAAACATTTAATTTATATAAATTATATATTTTCATATCAAATTTTTTAAAATTAAGGATTTTCTATCCCACCTGGGATGAAATTGGCTACCAAGGCTATAACAAATAGTGAAATGGACTACGAAATAACATAGAATATTTTTTGTAAAAAAAAAATATTCATCTACAAAAATGTCTCATATGAAGGGAAAATAGGAAAGAACAGACAAAACAAGAATACATTAGAGCTTACACCACCAGAAAACTGCCATTTATATAAATTATATACTTTAATATCAAATTTTTTAAAATTAAGGATTTTCTGGTCCACCTTGGATAAAGTTGGCTACAAAATGTTGCCTTTACCAATAATAAATTTAAATCCTGCGCGATTTACCATGCCGACCACACAGACTAACGAACAAGCTTCACTTACCTAGGCAAGTTATGAAACTAAGAACGGACGAATATGGAGACAAAAGTTTTTTTACACTAAAAAAAAGCTTTCTTGAATCCCAATATTTTTACCTCCCCTTAAGGATTTTGGTATAGATTCCGAGCCAAAGATGCACCTTCTTTAAAATATAGACAGTTTTAGGGAGTTACCTCTCTTTAAATCTAGGCTCTACAAAATTAAAATTATGGTACAAATCTGATTTTTTTTCTTTTTGTATATATATTTCTATATATATAAAATTCAATATATGTTTGTTATTTGTTTGTTTGTATGTACCGAGTTGGCTCCGAAACGGCTGAACCGATTTACTTGAAACTTTCAGAGATCGTAGGGGGCGTTCATGTGGTGAAAATAGGGTACCTCATTTTTGGACACCTGGTCGCGGAGGGGGACCTTCCCTTTGTCGGACTTTTTGAAAATTGAACCAAAGTTGACCGATTTGCTTGAAATTTTCATTGAAGGTTGGGGTTGGCATCTAGATAAAGATCCGCTACTTTATATTTCGATATTTGGTGGCGGAGGGGGATCTCCCCTTTGTTCGACTTTTTTTAATGTACAGTGAGAAAAATAAAATTCTCTAAATTATTTGAGATTTACAGAGAACATGCGGTGAGGTTATGGAATTAATATGGGGTACCTGATGATTTCATATGTGGACGGGGAGGGGGACCTCCCCCTTGCCCTACTTTTTGAAACTTGGAACAAAATTATGCGATTTGCTTGAAATTTTCATTGAATGTTGCCATCTAGACAAAAATCGGCTACATTATTTTTCGATATTCGGTCGGGGAGGGGGACCACCCCTTTGCCCGACTTTTTTTTTTAAGTACAGTGAAAACAAAACTAAACTCCCCCGACTGAAATTTTACGGAAAAAATGGGTGAGGTTATGAAATTTATATCAGGTTCCTGATTTTTTAATAAAACTAAAAGGGCATAGGGAGACATCCGCTTCTCATAAGTACATGCAGAGAAACAATTAAACTTTACCGAGTTACTCGAAATTTACTGGGGAGAGGTTACGATATTAATAGTTGATACCTGATTTTGTGATATTTGGACGAAAGAGAGGCCGCCCCTTTAGGCTTATAATTTGCTTGACATTTTCTGAGACGTCTACAAAAGGTACGCTACATCACTTTTCGACATTTGGTCAAGGGTGAAATTCTTAAGTTTTCTTGAAATTTACAAAGGCGGTGGGGGAAGGTTATGAACGAAGGGGCAACCTTCCTTGCCCCACACTTGAAGGAAAGTTTCAAGAATTTTCAGGGAAGGTTAGGGGTGCTATTCACTACGGTGTTTGTCGATATTGTATCGGGAAAGTAACGTCCCTTTAAAACAATAGAGCAAAATTTAAACATCTCCGATCTACTTGAAATTTACAGGGAACGTGGGAGGAGGTGATTAAATTTATACATGATTTTTAAATTAGTATATGATTTTTCGATATCTGGTTGGGGAAGAGGAAAATTTGAATAAACTTTGTCGATTTACTTCGATAGAATTTATAGGGACCATTGAGTAGTTGTGAAATTAATATAGAGGTACGTCATAGTCCGATATCAGGTCGGAGTGGAGCGAAGGTGGGGAGAGGGTTCCCTTTTGTCCTTTTTTTTTTTTCTTAAATTGAAAGTAGAGGGTTGTCCGTAAATGGGAACTCGATACATAATTTTATGATTTTTGAACAAGCTTCTGCCAGACTTCTTTTTAGTAAAGAACTTAAATGTACATGAAATTGGCAGCCAACGTAGAGGGTGCATTTTTTCCCACATTTTATCAAATGTTAATGTGGTAAAATTTTTTACTACTTTTGCTTTTTCCGGTTTATTGAATTAGAAACAGTAATTCTTTGTATGTTATGTTATTATAATATAGTGCTTAATTTTCAGATATGTTGAGGAGAAGGATACATTTCCACACTTAAAATTCACAAGAAATATAGAAGATTTTCCAACTACTTGAATACAGAACATTATTTAAAAAATGTTGAGGAAAGGGTACACCCTCTCCCCGACATTTTTTAAGACGAACCGTTTTACATATGCATATCCGCCGTATTTGTATCTATAAATGAAAAAGCAATTAGTCCGATTTGTTTGAAAGAATTCAAATCTTTTCGAATTTGTTTTCAGCACGAAGGATATGGTTGACTAAGTCAACGTAAAATGTTCCTACAAAAACACTTCTATAAATAGACACACTATATATATATATATATATATATATATATATATATATATATATATATATATATATATATATATATATATATATATATATATATATATATATATATATATAGATATATATAGATATATATATATATATATATATTTATATATATATATATATATATATATATATATATATATATATATATATATATATATATATAAAACTTGTGGTTAATTTTAGAAAATTTTAACTAAACAGTATTAAAAATGCTGCCATCTCACCGATGTCACAAAAATAAGTAAATATTTTTCGACAAATTCAAGAAAATTTATTAGACATAATTAACTTTTTTCTCTTGTTACACTGAAAAAAATATTGGCCTAATATGGAAGATTATGCACCTTAAATTTTAGGCCTCGAAATTTACGCAATGCTAAGGACAAAATTCTTTAAAATAATGACATTTTAATTGAAAGAAAGTTTATAATCTTTGCTTCAAAAATTTTTATTCATTAAATTTAGGACACAAATCTTGAAATTTTGCGTCCCTCTGTTGAAGTTGTAGATCTTTGAATTAGGGCAAATGTTCCTTCAAATAAAGAAAAACATTTTTAATTTAAAGAAATCGTCTTTAACTCAACTGACTTATTGAATTTTTAAATTTAAGATTAAAATGCTTCAAATATAGGCTAAGACTTATTTTAAGGATTTGCATCTTTGGTTTAAAGTTTTTTTAGCATTAAGAAAAGAGTTTTTACTTTGAAGTACACTGAAAAAACAGTGAACCCACCAGGAAAGATAACTTTCGATTAATTTTAGAAAATTTGGAACTTTTTTAGAAAATTTTAACTAAACGGTATTACAAGCGCTGGCATCACTCCGATATGGTAAAAATAAGTAAATATTTTTCGACAAATTCAAGAAAATTTATTAGACATAACTAAATTTTTTCAGTAGTTAAAGAAAATTTTGTAGTTTTAAGAGAAATCTTGGAGTGCAAAATTGCAAGAATGTCTTTAGTGACATACGAAGTTCATGATGGACACATTTTTGGTAAAATTTACAAATTTAAAGAAATAATGAACTATTTTGTAAGAAATACGAAATTAGGAAATCTTTATGTTTTATTTGTGTATAACTTTTTCCCGTTTTTTAGTTCATTTAACTAACATACGCAAAAAATTACTTTACTAAAATAAACTTTTTCCAAACATAATGATTCTATGAACTAATATAAAATTAATATGGCTTTAGTGAAATAGAGAGTTCACTTTTTTTTGAGTGTACTTGGCATAATTTGGATTTTGAAACTGGAATTTGTTTGTACATGAATACCTTTATTAATATATCGCAAACTGAGAATAAAAAATTCGATGAATAAGATCTGTATCCAATTTTAATTTTATCGATCCTAGATTTGAAACCAGGGAGGTTCCCCAAAAAAATTTCTTTATTTTAAAGAAGCCGCATCGTTGGCTCGGAATCAATACCAAAATCCCTAAAGAAGGTCAAAATCTTTGGATCCTAGTAAACTTTTTTTGAGTGTAAAGAAAATTTTGTAGTTTGTAGGAAAAAATTGGACTTCAAAATTGCAAGAATGTCTTTAGTGACATACGAAGTTCATGATTAACGCATTTGTAGTAAAATTTACAAATTTAAGGGAATAATGAACTATGTTGTGAGAAATACGAATCTAGTAAATCTTTATGCTTAATTTGTGTATAATTTTGTCCGGTTTTTAGTTAATTTAACTAACGTACGCAAAAAATGATTGGATTAAAGGAAACTTTCTCCAAACATAATAATTCCATGAACTAAAACAAAGTTAAATTGGTTTTAGTGAAATAGATAGTTCACTTTTTTTAATTACAATTAAAAAAAAGAAAAACTTTAAACCAAAGATCCAAACGCCTTAAGAAAGTCTTAGCTTATATTTAAAGCTTTTTTATCATTAATGCTTTTCTCAACTTTAAAAAATTTGCCTTGCTTCAAAGATACGCGAATTTAATAGAGCGATGCAAATTTCAAAGATTCGTGGTCTAAATTTAAAGAAGAAAACTGTTAAAGCAAAATTACTTCTTTAATTAAAATTTCTTCATTCTAGAGAAATTTATCTTCAATATTGTGTGAATTGTGTAACCTAAAATTTAGGTAAATATTTCTTTCGGTGTACTTATCGACTTTTTGTAAACTTCAAATTCGAATAATCGTCTAATTGAACTTAAAACAAATCGAAAAGTTCAAATTGGATTTGAAGTACGTATAGACGATATAAAATATTTTAAAAATCATGGATATACGCAAAGAAAAAAAGTATATCGAAAACGTTGTTCTTTCTTAGGTTTTTTTTTTGAGCTTCTTCAATAATACCAAACTTTTGCTCCAAAAACACACTACATTTTAAAGTTTCATAGTTAAATTTCAATAAATTTCATGTCAACATTCTTGAAATATACCCAGAATTACATTATTTCCGTTTGCAAAAGTTGCATTTTTAATAAAGTGCCCAAATAAAGGGTTTGTTTCTGTAAAATAAAGTTCTTGGGCGCCCAAAACTATGCTCCATAAATATATCTTCTTGTTTGTTTACTTTGCTTGTGCGTTGATGGCCACAGCGATAATTATCTGTTTATGACAATAACACCACTTAGCCCAATGGATAGTGTGTTGGCTTACAAACTATATGGTCTGAGGTTCCAGGCGATTTCACCACTGCTCAAAACTTTTAAAAAGTTTAAACATTGATTTTTTCAAATTTAAAAAAATCAAAATCTTGAAAAGTTGGGGTTTCTAAATTTTAAAAAATCGCAAGTTTGTAAATTCAACCTTAAAAAATTGTCAAAGTATTGAAAAGGTGGGAATATCGACTTTTTGATCCTCCTTGCAATAAATTCGGCAAAACATCCCTCTTCTCTATACAAGCCACCTCGAAATAGTGATGGAATCTAATAAGAAAAAATCAAATTAATTCAAAAATTTCCGAGCCGGGACATATATATCATCCTCCATGAATTTGAATTTAGATGATTTTTAATAATTAGAGAAAGAGTATCCATTTTCGGGTCTATTTCTATCTAACTTTCATATTTTATAAAAAAATCGTATATTCTCAGATCTAAAATGAAAGTTTAAAATCGCAGCTAAATGGATTGTAAAGAACATCAAATAAATTAGATATAAATAGGCTCTTCGAAATACCCAAAAAGCGCAATCGATATCAGTTTATTTGGAGGCTACATCATTAGCAGAAATTTCGAATTCACCTTTTCGCAAGACCAGAAATGAATTTAAGTTTTAAAATTTGTCGACTGTAGTGTAAAAGTTTTATGTTCGAAAAAAACAAATATTAATTTCAATATAAAGACAAGTCTTCTCTTTCTTATAACCCTTTATGAACGTGTAGCAATTTCATACTCCATTGGACCTCCCCGTATATAGGAAAAGTAAGTGGCTAGTGATGCGTGCATTAAATATTTGATTCCTCCCAGAAGCAAAAGAAAACTACGGGAAAACCAAACACAAACACTCTGTCAGAAGTATTGGAAAATTCGTAAGAGAATGCTCTAAGCATGATTTGATGCATGTCCTTCTCATATACCTTTGGCCAATTACAAATGCCTAAGCATCTCACGTGCACACATACACACGCATACATACATCTATGAATTCCATGATAACTGGTTATGGACACACACATTTTTCTTATTGATACACAAACATGCACGTGTACACTTGACTGTTCCTTTTTTTTAATTTATCTCTCTTTTGGTTGAGACTATGTGACGGAGTCGTTTAGTCGGCTTGTTTGATCCTCGTAAAACATGACCAAATTTCATTTCCTACTTGAAGCTCTCATCATTTGGTTTGGCACGAAACTCAACACACATAAGGTACATTTTCACACACACACAAGACCACATCCCAGTGCTGAAAATTTGTTGAGCCTTCTGATATCGGGCCTTATAGGCCGATATGCGGAAATCGTTGATGTTAGTCTTAAAATCATGTTAGCCCTTAATTAAGCGAATAAAGGCTTCCCTTGGATTTTCCAGCAAAAATGTGGACATTTTCATCGAGGTATTAACCCTATCCTTCGTTAAAATGGCGACCCTTAATTTTATTATCGACGTAAAGTGCGTTTTGGTGGAATCGAAAATGATAAATCTTAGTTGTACTAAAAGAAAACATTATACGAATTTTTGTTTATTAGTAATTATAAATGAATTGAGTGACAAAATAAACTAAATTTGGGGTATCATTTTTGTTCATGATGCAATTTGTAGAGCGTTGAAATAAGCCGCAGTCAAAATACCGAAGGATGACGTTAGTATACAAAACAAGTATATACAGCAGTAAATTCGGCCGGGCCGAATTTTAAATACCCACCACCATGAATCAAGTATAATAGTTTACTATGAAAACTCTTCCTCGTAGTGGGTTACTTGATAATATATAGAATTGTAGGGAGTTTGATGACAAATCTTTTCCCAAACGAGCCAGCTCCCGAAGACAAACTTTAAAGATTCTACCTATGAAGACCAGATAAGATTCTGGATATATGAGAACCAATTTTGTTTGAGTTTTAGAGAAAATATAAACATATCGTGTATATGTTGAAATTACGCCTTAATTTAAAATCTTAAATTTGTAGATTTTTCCGCATTTATTTAAATACGATGAGAAAAATCTGGAACTTTTACTTTCAGTTTGAAGCAATTTTCATGATCAGTGCGCCTGCTATACCCTGAAAGAAGTGTTTTTTTTTTTTTTTTTTTTTTTTTTTTGAGAAACGTAATTTTAGACAAGCAAAGTTTTCTTTTGACATAAAAGAATGTGGATTCTTTTTAATTTTAGAGACAATCGTTGAATAAACGAAAACACTTTATAAGAAAAAGAAATTTCGTTTGTCTAAAATTTTATTATAGATTACTAATTTCCAGCAAATCGGATAAAAACTACGGATTCTAGAAGCCCAAGAAATAAAGCTGGGAGATCGGTGTATATGGGGGCTATACCAAAACATAGACCGATAGGCACCATTTGCTACTCACATATTTGTGATCTTAAAATACCTCCAGATTTTCAATTTCAAGCTAATCGGCCAGAAAATATAGTCTCTAGACGCCCAAGAAATAAAAATCGAGAGATCAGTCTATATGGGGGTTATACCAAAACATGGACCGATATACCTCAATTTCGGCACTCTTATCTGTGGTCTAAAAATACCTCTAAATTTCGAATTTCAGGCAAATTATGTAATAAATACAGTTTATTGTAGCTCAAGAATTTCAGACAAAGCGGATGGTAAATATAGTTTCTAGAAGCCCAAGAAGCAAAATGGGAGATCGGTCTATATGGTGGCTATACCAAAAAATGGACCGATGGGCACCGTTTTCGTCACACCTTTTTATGGTCCCAAAAGAACTCTAGATTTTCAATTTCAGGAAAATCGGATAGAAAATATAGTTTCTAGAAGCCCAAGAAGCAAAATCGGGAAATCAGTCTCTATGGGGGCTATATCAAAACATGGACCGATGATCACCATTTTCGGCATACCTTTTTATGGTCCTCAAATATCTCTAGATTTCCAATTTCAGACAAATCGGATGGTAAATATAGTTTCTAGACGCCCAAGAAGCAAAATCGGGAGATCGGTCTATATGGGGGCTATATCAAAACATGGACCGATACGAACGATTTTCGACACACCTCCTTATTGTTCTAAAATACCTCTAGATTTTCAATTTCAGACCAATCGGATAGAAAATACTGTTTCTAGACGCGTAAGAAGCAAAATCGGGAGATCGGGCTATATGTGGGCTATACCAAAACATGGACCGATATGGACCATTTTCGACACACCTCTTTATAGTCCCACAATACCTCTAAATTTCCAATTTTAGGCAAATCGGATGGTAAATATAGTTCCTAGGCGCCCAAGAAGCAAAATCGGGAGATCGGTCTATATGGGGGCTATATCAAAACATGGACCGATACGAACGATTTTCGACACACCTCCTTATTGTTCTAAAATACCTCTAGATTTTCAATTTCAGACAAATCGAATAGAAAATACTGTTTCTAGACGCCTAAGAAGCAAAATCGGGAGATCGGTCTATATGGGGGCTATACAAAAACATGGACCGATACGGACCATTTTCGACACACCTCTTTATGGTCCCAAAATACCTCTAGATTTCCAATTTCAGGGAAATCTGATAAAAACTACGGTTTTTATAGGCCCAAGACCCCAAATCGGGAGGTCGGTTTATATGGGGACTATATCAAAACTTGGACCGATATAGCCCATCTTCGAACTTGACCTGCCTGCAAACAAAAAACTTATCTGTGCCAAATTTCGGGACGATAGCGCCATTATTGAAGGCTGTAGCGTGATTACAACAGACAGACAGACAGACAGACAGACGGACGGACAGACGGACATGCTTATATCGTCTTAGAATTTCTCCCTGATCAAGAATATATATACTTTATATAGTCGGAAATCGATATTTCGATGTGTTACAAACGGAATGACAAACTTATTATACCCCCGTCACCATTTTATGGTGGTGGGTATAAAAATAAGGATGTATTTCCAGAACTAAGATGGAATCATCCCGAATTGACAAAATAAAATATATCAACCCTACGTTTCACCTGCAAAATAAGGCATGATATACGCATTTCATCTTCCTTATTTTCCCAACTGAAAGCTTACATGTTTAGTATATTGCGTGTTGGCAAGGTATGCGTTTGTGTACCATACAAAGAAACATATGTACATGTGTGTATGTGCATGTCTAAATACCAAAACCATTATGGCTATAAATGGGCTGCCGAAATATTTACAAGTGTAAATTGCTAGTCAATGAATTAGAAAATGAAGAGGAGGAGATGGAAAAGAAAAGAAAAAGAAAGGACAATTTTTCAAAGGATATCACGATGTATTGTTTGCTTGTTTTTTTACATTACCAAGTTCATATTTTGCCCCTTCCTTCGAAACTCTACATTCCTCTTACTTTGTCTTTTGGAAACTTGTTCTAACATTCTTAATATTATTGGTTCGACTTAAAAGCCTTATTTGGCTCTCGCGACACTGGTTAGTTGAGAGTCTTAAGCCTTCTTTTGTTAAGGAGAAAAGCCTCTTCCTTTAACATAATTCTGTAATGGTGGTAGCACCATCATCACAAAAGACACAAATAAATCCATCATTCATGTCAACAAATGGCCTTTACAAAAGGATTAATTGGCTAAGATAAATTCAAAAATGTTGTTTAAGATTTTACGAGCACGCCATACTGGTAAATACATGGAAGTTTTGTCATCCATGACATGTTGGAATATTAAAAGTTTTGTATCATTTCAAAGGGCGTAAAAGTTTGCAATGCGAGTCCATTGTTGTGATTTGAGGATACTTTGAGGAGAATGGGATGAAATCTTGTAGTTGGTAATATTTTCTTAATAATAGCAAAAAGCCTAAAAAAGAAGAAACCTTTATTTGAGAACAAAGAATTCCAACTCTCTAATCAGTTTAGCCATCAATGTTTGACTAAGGGTGGAGGCAGACTTTAACATCATTACGAATATTTATTTTCACATAAAATTAATACAGTGAAGTGATTTCACCAGGCCAGCTAAGTTTTATTTTACATTTAGGGTATTTTCCATGTAGTTCCATTGGGCTTTAACTCTTAGTTATCAACAAGTAAATTGAAAATATTTTTGGATCCGGTTAACCTAGATATCCCAACTCTGACGGAGCCTCATAAAAATGGGAGTAGCCAAAAATTTTTTAGTCTAAAGGAGACTCAAAAAAGAAAGTGAAGCAGAACTAAAGTCGATCGATACACTAAACAAACCCTACTTAATTAGACCATTTTCAAATAACAAAGTATTCATATTAAAAATTTGAAGCTAATCAACGTAAAATTCTGGCTTCTTGGGCAGAGCATCCATATTAAAAATGTTAATCCAATCAACGTAAAATTCTGGCTTCTGGGACCATACTGCCAAAATGCAGTGTTACTGCACTTATATTCCTCCAGACGTCAGTTTTCTACTTTGATTTTCTTCAAATTTTGCACAATTCTCCGCAATTAGTAAGATGTTCAATTTGGTGGAAATTGTTTCAGATTTAGATATAGCTTCCATATATATCTTTTGCCCAAATAACTTATAAAACCCCAGAAGCCAGGGATTTACTTTGTTTTGGTTCAAATTTTGCACAAAGAGTATATTTCATCGTCGTTGGTTGAAATTAGGAAAATGTATTAATTACAATTTTAAATGCGAGCTAATTGGACATAAAGATTAAGGAATTGGTATTATTATGCTATTGAAAAGAAAATGCCAGATACCCATCTTACAAGCCTGACTATACATTAATTTAAGTGTTGGCTAATCCACATTTCCATAGTCTCTAGGTTAGGTTAGGTGGCAGCCCGATGTATCAGGCTCACTTAGACTATGCAGTTCATTGTGATACCACATTGGTGAACTTCTCTCTTATTACTGAATGCTGCCCGATTCCATGTTAAGATCTATGACAAGGGACCTCCTGTTTACACCCGAGTCCAAACGGCGTTCCACATCGCAGTGAAACCACTTAGAGAAGCTTTGAAACCCTCACCAGCATTACTGAGGTGGGATAATCCACCGCTGAAAAACTTTTTGGTATTCGGTCGAAGCAGGAATCGAACACGCGACCTTGTGTATGCAAGGCGGGCATGCTAACCATTGCACCACGGTGGCTCCGTGGTAAGATCTGGCTGGGTGAGATGATTCAATTTGGGTCTTATATGCTACTTTCTTATGGAAATTTTATACGATAATCATTTCTCCCAAGTTGAATCATTTTTTCACCACCACTGTGCATCATCTTCTCATATAGCTACAATCCAGTGTTGCCAGGTTAGGGGTTTCCCACTAAATTTAGGGGGTTTTTCACTTTTAGGGGGATTTTTAGGGGTAACATTTATTTGGGGGGATTTTTGGGGGTAAACAATTATTTCAGACCTTATAAAGTGGAGCAATTCTCAAGAAAATTCGGAACAATTCTAGCAAGAGTTATGAGAAAAAAGATGCGGAAAGTCAACAAGAAGATCCTAAATACAAACAAGTATCCAATACACCCAGAAAAAAGTGTCTTCGAAATTAGAGGAAAAAATGTTCATCAATTTAGTTTAGCCATTTTATTTCCATTCAGTTAAATTTTTGTGTCAAATAATAAAATTTACTTGTTTAAGTAAAAAAATCCTAAACTGAAAGCAGTTAGGAATAGTTCATTAACTAGAATAAAGCATGTAATTTTACTAATACTGTTTTCTTCGCTGGGTATAAGATTTTACTACTGAACAAGAAAATTTTATTCACTGATAACAAAGCATTCGTAAAAATAAACAAAAAGCGAACTAAAACCAAGTTTCTTCAAATTTAGTAAAGTTTCTTATAAAATGATAAATCTATTTATTTATTTTATTTATTTATATTCCTACTATGAAGTATTCAATCCTTTCAAAACTTAAGGAAACACATTTATTAGAATATAGGAAAATTTCCTACATTTCTTTTATCTGCCTGTAATCGATATGTTTGCGTGTGGGTTGTTTTTTAGTTGGAATCGCGTTGTTATGGTATACGGAGAGATTGTTAAAAAATAAATATAATATAATAAAAAACAAATAAAATATATAAAATATTTATTATTTTAAATTAGTGAATAAAATTTTGTTTTTTGAAAATTGGTTTATAAAAAAAGAAAACACCAGCAGAATAACAACCCCTTCATTCGACTTCATTTTGGAATCTTCGATTATCAGGTAATATTCAGTGACGCTAACCTTTTGTGAAAAAATTGGTTTAAGATTTTTTGTTTATATTTGTAGGTATTGAAATTGTAAAAGGTGGACAAAATTGCTAGCAGCAACTTATTCAAAGTTAAAGGTACTACACACAAAAAAAAAAAAAC
The DNA here is from genome assembly GCF_050003625.1 of Haematobia irritans. Lineage (NCBI taxonomy): Eukaryota > Metazoa > Arthropoda > Insecta > Diptera > Muscidae > Haematobia > Haematobia irritans. The sequence continues at coordinate 228,930,056 of NC_134399.1, forward strand.
GTTTGAAAAACGTGTACCGAAAACGTTTTTCTTTTGTTAGAGTTTTTTGAATTGCTTCGAAAATTTTAAACTTTTATCACCAAAAAAATTAGTTTGTTACAAAATTTTTATTTTTTCAATAAAAAAAGTTATTTTTGAAAAAAACAACACAGTCCATTTCGTTTATATCAAACACTGTTCTTTTCTGACTTTAGGTCTTTAATAAGACACATTTTACAGTTCAAAATTTAATATACTATAATGTAATGTTGATATTTTTTCCGAATCTTCCGAACATATCTGGAATGTTTTTTTCTTTGAGTTTGTCTTTATGAAATTGTTTTTACATCCTGGAAAAGAATAAACGTTTATCACAAAATGTATATACTTTTCTTCCAAATACACTTCCTTACAGCGAAAAGCAAATGAGAAACGAACTTTGTTTGTCTAAAATTTCGTTTGGGAGGAAAGAATTATTTTTTTGCGTGTAAAAGAAGAAAAAAATGTGTTTTAATATTTCAAGGCCAGTCGATGCTGTTGATTCTAAATAAATATATTTAATATATTAATAAAACATGTCTTTTATTGAAGAAAAAATTGCCTATATAAATAAATAAAATTCTATTTAAAAACGAAGATAAGCAGTTCTAATTTTGAAGTAAAAGGTTTACCACAAATATGTAAGATTTATCCAAATGAATGAAAAATGTTCAATAAAATCATTCCATATATGACTTCAATTCAGTTAAATTTTTTCATTCTGTAGTATAGTGGTAAATAAATATAGGAAGATGTTAACTAATGTATGTAATGCATTCTACCTAATTTCTACGAAAATCATATCGTTCAAACAAATAAAAATGTCTTTGGCGCTATACGAAGTTCAATTTTCTTCACAATAAGTTCATTTTAACTTAAAGAAGAGGTCACTTTTTTCTGGGTGTAGCATTATTTTCGTTATCTCTTCTGTTGAAAGGGCATTTTTAATATTTGACAAAATTAAAAACAATCGTATTTTAACTTAGCAGCTGAAAGCTTTTTAAGAGTAAGCCCGTTTTTAAATTGATATACATATTGTATTATTACATCCATAAAAAAAAAATAATTTCCTCAGGGATGAAATTTTAAACGAAAATCTCTTTTGTTTTAAAGTATTTTCTTAAATAGGAAATTTTATTTTTTATTTACTTCAAACGAAAAAAAAATTTAGCATCAAAAGAAAACTTAGTTTTTCTAAAATTTCGTTTCTCAGGAAATAACTCTTCTTTCAGGATATATATTTGTGTTAAATTTAATTTTTAAAGTGTATCACTACAGGATTTTTTCACGTAATTTTGCGACCACTTTTTGTACTTTTATACTCTGAAATTTTTTGGGGATTTTTGAAAAAAGCTTAGACCAATTTAGGGGTTTTTTTTTCTTAATATTTGGGGGGAAGAATCAAAAATCACCTGGCAACACTGCTACAATCCCTTAATTTTATTTTTTCGATTTCAAATTGTTATTACAACAACAACAGATTGAAATCTATTTTTAGAGGCATTGCTGAATTCACCTGATTGGAAACAATGTCTTGTTTCTAGTCAACAACACCTACTGTGAAAACTATTTGAAACTGGTTTCAAGGATACAACAACAATTCTAACGACAACATTAGTAGTGTTTTGTTTACCTTTTACGACGGGCTCATCGTAGCTTACTATTTTTTTATGTTAGCCTGATATCAACGCAGGCTGGTTTTTCGTCCATATCAATTACTTTACATTATTAATTACAATTTTAAATGCGAGCTAATTGGACATGGACATGTCCCCTCGTTAAAGTCGCATGTCTTTGAACTAAGGCTAATTTTCCTTAAAGTAAAGAAACACATTTTTAATTTAAAGAAATTGTCCCTAAATTAACTGAAATATTGAAACTTTAGATTTAAGACAAAAACGCTTCAAATATAGGCTAAGACTTATTTTGAGGATTTAGCGTCTTTGGTTTAATATTTTTTTGGAATTAAGAAAACATTTTTTACTTTAAAGTATCCGTTATAATTTGGATTTTTAAACTATCATTTGATTGTACGTGAGCACCTTTATTAATAAACCGCGAAAATAGAATGAAAATTTAATAAATATGTTAAGATCTGTATTCTAATTTTAATTTTATTGGTCCTAGATTTAAAGCCAGATGGGTCGCTAAAAAATTTCTTTGGCATGGAATCACTACCAAAATCCTTAAGGGAACGTCAAAATCTTGGGATGCAATTAAACTTTTTTTTAATGCATGTTCCAGACCTACAGTAAATAATCGAAAAATATCGTAGGGACAACCTCTCTACCATCCTTTTTTTTTAGGTCCCACGGAACCTACAGAAGGGTTAAATTTCTATGTATTTTACAAGACCAATTTTATTTTACTTTAGAATAAAATTTAAAGACACGACAATTTGTTTTTTTTTTTTTTAAAGAAGACAGAACTTTTACATTTTTTTCCTATGAAAAAGAAACCTATTTTCTATCTGTTGTAGCTTTGTTCTTCTGTACTCTTAGTATTAGAAATGCATTATTAAGCGATAAAAAATTGCACTTTTACATGACATACAAAATTATAAATAATGATAAACAAATAATAAAAGAAAATTTTAAATTATATTCCATTCAAGCAGAAATGCGCATCTGTTCGATTTTTGTTTTTTCTTTTCATGGCAGATCTTTTGAGAATGTTAGCAAACTAAGGGCAATAGTCTACACGCAAAAAAATAATTCTTTCCTCCCAAACGAAATTTTAGACAAACAAAGTTCGTTTCTCATTTGCTTTTCGCTGTAAGGAAGTATATTTGGAAGAAAAGTATATAATTTTTGTGATAAACGTTTATTCTTTTCTTTAATAAAGACTAACTCAAAAAAACATTGTTTTCTTGCTAATTGCATTTTCCCCCACATCTTTCTCACAACTACGAGGTTTTTTCGTTCTTAACACCTCTTCCTGTAATACAAACAATGTAGAAGAAATTATACGATTTTATAAATTTTAAATTTTTTTTTACCTTTCGCCTGGATGGAGAATCGAACCGCGGACCATGCACTTTGTAAGCCAACACACTAACCACTGAGCTATGTACCTGTTATGGTCATCAATAGATAATTATCCATATAAGTTATATTTATATAGCATAGCTTGCGGCGCCCACGAACCGAATAAACAAAGTTTATTTAACAGAAACAAACATTTAGTTTGGCACCGTGGAGCAGTGGTTGCTACGTCCGACTTGCATGCCAAGGGTCGTGGGTTCGATCCCTGCTTCGACCAAGGTTTTTTTTTGTTTTTACATATATTCCAGATATGTTCGGAAGATTCCGAAAAAATGTTCAACATTACATTGTACTATATTAAATTTTGAACTGTAAAATGTGTCTTATTAAAGACCTAAAATCAGAAAAGAACAGTGTTTGATATCAAGGAAATGGACAGTGTTGTTGTTTCAAAAATAACTTTTTTTATTAAAAAAATAAACATTTTGTAACAAACGAATTTTTTTGGTGATAAAAGTTTAAAATTTTCGAAGCAATTCAAAAAACTCTAACAAAAGAAAAACGTTTTCGGTACACGGGAGCCACCGTGGTGCAATGGTTAGCATGCCCGCCTTGCATTCACAAGGTCGTGGGTTCGATTCCTGCTTCGACCGAACACCAAAAAGTTTTTCAGCGGTGGATTATCCCACCTCAGTAATGCTGGTGACATTTTTGAGGGTTTCAAAGCTTCTCTAAGTGGTTTCACTGCAATGTGGAACGCCGTTCGGACTCGGCTATAAAAAGGAGGTCCCTTGTCATTGAGCTTAACATGGAATCGGGCAGCACTCAGTGAGAAGTTCACCAATGTGGTATAACAATGGACTTAATAGTCTAAGTGAGCTTGATACATCGGGCTGCCACCTAACCTAACCTACACGTTTTCCAAACGTTTTTTTTTTCTTTGCGTGTATTTTGCCTGATATAACGTAATAGTTTGTGTACAACAATTTAATCAAAATCATTAAAACATATTAAAAATATTACAAACATTTGAGTTGCATTTTTGATGCATCATGTGACATTGTGTTAGTGTGGTGGAATGTGCTAAGGTGCGTCCAAGTTCAAAACACAGCCGGAATGAGAAAAATTTTACTTTTCATGGTAGCCTGATATCGAAACAGGCGACTAACGTTCAAATACATGATTTTAATTTACAACTCATTACTATTCGAGCTTTATGGACAAAGAAGATTAAGGAATTTTTGATCAACAGAGTCATTGAAAAGAAAACGCCAGATACAAATCTGTACATGTTTCCGTTCGGGCGAATGAATTTTTCCACAGTCTTTAGTTCAGATCTGGCTGGGAAAGATAATTCCATTTGGGTCCTTTATTCTAACTCTTAATGGAGGAAACATATAAAAATTAATCACTTTTAAATCGGATCATCTTTAATCCCACTGTGCGTCATCTCTTCATATAACTAGAAAATCCTTTAATCTTATATTTATTCCGTTTTGTTACCGCAGTAATACAACAAAACGAAATCTATTTTTAGAGACCAATGCCGAATTTTAGAGACCAATGCCTAGTTTTTAGCATTCGAGATTCAAATGGACTAGCAACGCATAACTTATAAATTATTTTTCCTTCACACTAGGAAATTTCCTTTAACAAGTGAATTTGTCGAAAAAGGTTTACTTATTTTTATGAAATTGGCGTGACATCTGACAGTTTAGTTGAAATTTTCTAAAAATTATCTAATTTTTTTTAAATTAACCAAAATTTTCCATTCACTGATTCTATAGAAAAAATCATTGGAGAAAATCCAAATTTGCACTACTTTCGAATCACGACATTTTCAAAGCTGGCTTTACTAGGATGTTTTTATTTCATTTAGTTTTAATTTTGTCAAATAATAAGTACATTTAGATATAATCAAAGCAAGCACCAAAATGTATAACTACAACCTATTAATCAGAGTACAACCGAAATCTGCAAAATCATCTGCATATCTCCGTTCGTGTTTCACAAATATGGCGGAAAATGTTTACTGTATATTTCCCCTTGCAATGTGAATTGAGTTCATCGCCGAAAAATACCAAATTACGCCACTTTCTCATCTCATCTCATCTCTTCGATGTAATCACATTGGCAAATACCAAATAAATTGGGGTCAATCAAATCAAGTCGAAAAATTAAATTAGCAAAATCACATAACATTCGTATGGCAATTAGAATGGCATGAGGAAAATAAATCGCACGTACATGTAGAGCTAATCCACACCGCATACTCATTTACCCGCCTGTCCATGTGTTTGTGGATAAGTCGTAATAATAATAATTCCTTTTCTTCCCTCTGTGTGTGTGTGGATCATAGACTAAAGGACCTTTCGTTTATGTGCGCAAGGAGTTCTTACTTCGCTTTCCCAATAAAATACCATAATTATCTTTTGATTTGCCACAATTAATCAACATCGTTATTGTATGTGGTTAGAGGGGATAAGGGAGAATGGTGAATTGAGAGTGGCGAATGACGGAGAGGGCGAAGGTTAAATCCTTGGTAGCTTTAGTGGCTGTGATTTAATTCGCAATTAATCCTTCGTGAATTAATTTTGCTTTTAAGTTAATCAAAACACAGAGCTCTACGGGCTCAAACTGATATTAATGAGACCATTCATTTATGTTCCTGTTTTTTTGCTTCTTTTCTTTCTGGGTCCATTACAGAGGTGAGACGTTTGCTGGAGGAGAAGCAGGTGTGGCTGCGCCGGACACAGTGTGTACACCGCGATCTGTGGGCATCAGTGTTGATATCAATGTCTATGAACCGCATTTATTGGCCGGCACAATGGCCCACATGATTGGCCACAACATTGGCATGGGCCACGATGATGGACGTAAGTATTGATGACTGCTGGGGAGGTTGGGGATAGGGACACAGTTGGCGCTGATGACAGCCTTGTCCCACAAAGGCCATGATTATTTCATAAATGTCCATTTTTTCAATTTCATTTCATTGCGTTTTCGTTTTCATTATGGATTTGATTTGGCTGGCTGGCTGACTTTCACAACCGTCATGCAGGCGAGGAGTGTTTTTGCCGCGACTGGCATGGTTGTATAATGGCCCAATCAATTGTGGGCCAAGAGAATGTTCAGCCGTATAAATTCTCCGAATGCAGTAAAAAAGATTACATCGACGCATTACGTACAGGACATGGTCTTTGTTTACTAAACAAACCCAATGAGGTAAGTCACTCCAATGGTTGTTGGACTATTTATTGCCTTCAGTAGTCCATCATTGTCAGCATCAAAGAATTCCGAAAGGTCAACCATGTTTACTCGACGAAATGTCAAATGCATTATCGTTTTGTCGTAGGGCCCAACACAAAAGCTTTTTGTATTCCATTATTTATGATCAAATTGAGTTCCATAGGCTCTCTTGGATTTATTTATTATTCTGCAGCTTCTGTTGTGTGGCCGTATCGGTTATTCAGTCGGTGCATTGTCATTTAGACCCCCAAGGTTCATTCATAAAATGGAGCCTATATTGAAATAGTCAAGGATTATAGTACACACACACACAGACACATACTTGCCTAAGATCAAGGCAAACCACATTTGGTTATCGTGAATTTGTTTTTAATTAAAAAATAATTGCCATAGCACTTAGCCCCTGGGGTAGCTTTGATTTAGGTCTTAAAAATTTTGTCATTGTCCAAAAAATATGGGCGTTTGTTTGCTTTTCTTGTTTTGGTGTTCGCTCCCAGTTGGTGGTGCGTCACTTTTGGCGAGGTCCTTTATGTTTGGTGATTAAAATCCATGCAGGCTCCTGTCATAAATATTGCAAATAAATTGAACGGCTTTTTCTTTTGTTTTGTGCGTGTGCGTCAACATAAGATAGAGCGAGAGAGACAGAGAGCGCCCCATATGTGTGTGTGTGTTTGTGTGTGATTGCTGGATTGTAAAACTGTAAGTGTCTTTTCGCGCCTGTATGTGAGTATAGCAATAATGTTATTGTTTTCACTTTTGTTATTTGTTTAATACTTTGGCACAAACAAAAACAACACAAATAAAATGAAAACACGAAACGACGAAACTAAAAATATACCCAAAGCAATAACAACAATGCAAAAGTTGCTAAAGCAGCAGCTAAAAGGACGACATTTTTAGCAACTACAATGGCATAAAGAATGAATTCATATTCAGGCCCCCCCAGTCACAGAATTTAGTTTGAATTTGGATTTTCTGTTCCAGCGCGTAAACAATGACCTCAATATCATATTCGCAAGTTTACAAAAGAAGAATAGTATAAGCACAGTACTTAGATTCAATGCAATCACAACATAATTTTCAATTTTCAAATGTATTGCAGTTCCCCTTATAATGTAAATCGATTCGCTTAGATCTTACATATAAAAAGAAATACACAAACTCGCACATCAGCTTATGCAGTGTTTATTATATCTCAACACACTGGGGAGCCACTGAGGTGCAATGGTTGGCATACCCTCCTTTCATACATAGGGTTGTGAATTCGATCCCTGCTTCGACCAGGAAATACCAAAAAAGTTTTTTCAACGATGGATGCTGGATGCTTACATTTTTGAGTATTTCAAAGCTACTCTAGGTGTTTTCACTGCAATATGAAAAGCCGTTCGATTTCGAATATAAAGTGATAAGAGAGAAGTTCACCACTGTGGTATCACAATGGACTGAATAGTCCAAGTGAGCCTGAAATATCGGGCTGCCACCTAAGCTATCCTAACATATCCCAACCCAAGGTTTTTAGAAAACTTGCCTGTCGGGGATACGATCTGTTATCACATATATCAGCAGTGAAAACTACAAGATCTATTATATGTGTATGATAGGTGATGATAGGTCAGAGTGAAGTGCCATCTGTTTGGCAAATCTGAAGTTATTGTTAATATCGTTCCGTGTCTTTGCTCAGATTACAAATTCTTTATATTTCTGTTAGTAAATGCAACATCACATTAATAGCATTGCCTGTGATACAAGGAGATACCGTTCAGTGAATTCTTTCAACGATTTTAGTATTCATGATCATACAATCATTGACCAAGATTTTGAACCCCACTACCCTTGCCTTCACTTCAATACTGAGCCTAAAGGGTGATACGGTCAAAATTTGGTCAATATAAACTTTCTTTCAATTTTGCATTTAAAAAACCTGAACACCCCTCATTTTGAAGGTGTGTGTGTGTGTACAATGTTGCTCCTATTTTGATTTTGGAATTCACTCTTCAGTTGTCAAAATGCCGTCCTAGCAAGAAGAGCAGCATATCAAAATTTTGCTCGCGCATCGCGAAAATCCGAGCTACTCGCACGGAAAGCTGGCAAAATCGCTAAAAGTTGCCAAATCAACCGTTACAAATGTAATTAAAGTGTTTGGGGAACGTTTGTCGACAGCCAGGAAGTCTGGATCGGGGGGAAATTGAAAACCGGAAGCCGCTGAGACGACAAAGAGAGTTGCCGGTAGTTTCAAGCGAAACCCTAACCTCTCTCTCCGAGATGCCGCAAATAAGCTGGGTGTATCGTCTACAACCGTGCATCGAGCCAAAAAACGAGCCGGACTATCGACTTACAAGAAGGTAGTGACTCCAAATCGCGATGATAAACAAAATACGACGGCCAAAGCGCGATCCCGGAGGCTGTACACGACGATGCTGACGAAGTTTGACTGCGTGGTAATAGACGACGAAACCTACGTCAAAGCCGACTACAAGCAGCTTCCGGGACAGGAGTTTTATACGGCAAAAGGAAGGGGAAAAGTAGCAGATATTTTCAAGCACATAAAACTGTCAAAGTTCGCAAAGAAATATCTGGTTTGGCAAGCCATCTGTACCTGTGGCTTGAAAAGCAGCATTTTCATAGCTTCCGGGACTGTCAACCAAGAAATTTACGTGAAAGAGTGTTTGAATAAACGTCTGCTGCCTTTCCTGAAGAAACACGGTTGTTCCGTCCTGTTTGGCCGGATTTGGCATATTGCCATTACGGTAAAAAGGCCATGGAGTGGTACGCCGCCAACAACGTGCAGGTGGTTCCCAAGGACAAGAACCCTCCCAACACGCCAGAGCTCCGTCCAATTGAGAAATACTGGGCTAGTGTCAAGCGGAACCTAAAGAAGACCAAAAAAACTGCTGGCGTTCTGCGGCGAAGAAGGTGGACAAGGTGGCTGTACAAAATCTGATGGCAGGTGTCAAGCGTGAGGCCCGGCAATTCGGATTTGGAAAAGCGAAAGCCTAACAGAATATTTTTCCTGGATTTTATACTAATTGAACTTGAAAAAGAAATTTAATTTGATTTTTTAAATAAACGATTTCACCGATTTACAAGCGTTTTCCCTTGACCAAATTTTGACCGTATCACCCTTTAAGGTTCAGTTTTTCTGTCCAAAAAGATTACTTTTTTAAAATGAAGACATTTCTAGGAACGTATTTAACTTTAAATCTAGGACCAACAAAATTAAAATTAGAATAAAGACTTCAGAATTATCATTCTCTTTTCGCAGTATATTAACAAATTATTCACGTACAAACAAATGCCAGTTTAAAAATCGAAATTATAATGGATACCTCAAAGTAAAAAATGTTTTCTTAATACCAAAAAACTTTAAACTAAAGATGCAACATCCTTAACATAAGTCTTAACATATATTTGAAGCCATTTTATCGTAAATCTAAAGTTTCCTCTTTTACCTCCAAAGTATTCACATGCAGTCTGTACTCCGCACTTTTCAAATATGCAAATTTGGGTTGTATCAGCAATTTAGAATTTGGGGCAATTTGGTCCCTTATCTTATGGCAAAGAGACAAAAATTCTCTCCTTTCATTTGTACTATCACAAACAAAGTCAGACGGTGGGAAACTACCCCATCTGTTGGCAATACAGCATTACTATGTTGTTGAACACAAAAGTTAGAGTTGGAAACCTAATGCCTTGAGAGACTCTCAGGGTCTTAGTAGCAAACATGAAGATACTCTAATTGGACTAGCCGAGGGCCATACAGTTTGTAAGCCAACACACTATCCACGTAGCTGTTATAGTCACCACACTCAAAAAAAGTGAACTCTCTATTTCACTATAGCCAATTTAACTTTATTTTAGTTCATGGAATTATTAAATTTGGAGAAAGTTTCCTTTACTCTAATAATTTTTGGTACATGGTGTTAGTATATGGTATCTAACAACCATGCAAAAATTGGTCCATATCGGTCAATAATTACATATAGCCCCCATATAAACCGATCCCCCGATTTGGCTTGCGGAGCCTCTAAGGGAACCAAATTTCATCCGATCCAGCTGAAATATGGTACATGGTGCTAGTATATGGTCTCTAACAACCATGCAAAAATTGGTCCACATCGGTTCATAATTATATATAGCCCCCATATAAACCGATCCTTCGATTTGGCTTGGGGAGGCTCTAAGAGAAGCAAATTTCATCCGATCCGGCTGAAATTTAGTACATGGTGTAGGTTTATGGTCTCTAATGACCATGCAAAAATTGGTCAACATCGGTCCATAATTATATATAGCCGCCATATAAACCGACCACCAGATTTGACCTCCAAAATTCATCTGATTCAGTTGAAATTTGGTACGTGGTGCTAATATATGGCCTCAAACACCCATTTAAAAATTGGTAGAAATCGGTCCATAATTATATATAGGCCCCATATAAACTGATCCCCAGATTTGACCTCCGGAGCCCCTTGGAAGAGCAAAATTCATCCGATTTGGTTGAAATTTGGTACGTGATGTTAGTATATTGTATCCAACAATCATGGTTCATATCAGACCATAATTATATATAGCCCCCACATAAGCGACCCCATATTACAATTCTGGTAGAAGTTTCTACGCAATCCATGGTGGAGGGTAGGTTAGGTTAGGTTATGTGGCAGCCCGATGTATCAGGCTCACTTAGACTATTCAGTCCATTGTTATACCACAGTGGTGAACTTCTCTCTTATCACTGAGTGCTGCCCGATTCCATGTTAAGCTCAATGACAAGGGACCTCCTTTTTTTTCATGGTGGAGGGTACAAAAGATTCGGCCTGGCCGAACTTACGGCCGTATATACTTGTTTTTTTTTTTAATTTACACATTTATACTTATACTATATTAAATTTTTATGATGAAACTTCGAAATGTGGGTTATTAAAGATTTACAGTCAGAAACAGTGCTTGATATAAACGAAATGGACTGAGCTTGTGGATAAAATATTATTTGTTTTTATTGCAAAAATAACAATTTTGTAACAATTTTTTTTTTGTATAAAAGTTTGAAATTTTGAAAGGAATTTAAAAACTCTAACAAAAGTCGAGTATGAACATACATAAATAATTTTATAATATACACATAAATTTATTTAGGCGTGAAAAGTTTTTATTAGCATTTAACACCATTTTAAATACATTTAAAACTTATCGTGTTTTGTACTTAATTTCATTTTTACCTTTAAGGCCGGTATTAAGTTGGCATCATCGCTCTAAAATGACCCTGTTTTGTCTTTTACTTTGTTTTAATAATTAAATTTCAAGAAAATAAACTTTAAACTTTTTCAATTGTTGTAGCTGCAAAACTCGAACTTAAGGCCCGCTTTTATATTTGAAGGTGTCCGTATACTCCTCTTGGACTACTTATTAATAAAGAGGAACTAAACTTTGTTTTTATACATTTTACTGTTTAATTTTTCACAATTTCCTCCCTTTTTCATTTTACTGCCCCAACTCTAAAAATAGTAGAGTGCCCTTTCGTTATTTTTATGAAGGTCCCTTTGTGATTTTTGTATATTTTCTACTGTTTTTTTTTTTTTTTTGTAATTTCCTTTGCCTGAATATTTTGACTTACAACTCGTACGTTCCGATTTCTTTTAAGGAACCAGGAAAAAAATTGTGCCCATAATGCCAAAATGATAAACAAAACACATGTCCACACATACATAAAATGCTGCTCTCAAGGCGAAAACACATGCTGTTTTTTTTTTTTTCAAATGTCTATTCTCTTGGTTCCGAATGTATATTCTCTTTATTCCGAATACTCATTCTAATATTAAAATTAAATAATATTTAGACTTAAGCATATCAAATTTTTGGCCTTATCATAAAACAGTTTTCCGAAACAACATACGAGCGGTTTAACAGAAATTGCTCTCTTTTGATTCTCTCGCTGTGTTATGTTGATATCTTTCGTCCACCCTCCTGGATTCCTTCTCTATTTCTTTCTCTATACTCTCTCTCTCTCTCTGTCGCTCTCTGAATAAAATATCACAACATATATATGTTTACTCGAAATTTGTAAATTTATTTATGTTTACCCCAAACATAATATATTCTAACATATTAACATATGTGTCCCAAACATACATTTAGTGTTAGTTTAGGAACATTACATGTTTGCACTTAAATATTTTGTGTTTAAAAATTGTGCCCGAAACACATTTTGTTTGTATCGGAACATATGAAAAACATAGTTTTTTAACAGTGTATACAATTGAATATAAATAAATTATCTGATGCAAAATTGCAGAAACAGATATCTATGACCAAAACCCCATTCGATGATTAAAGATTATCATAATAAACTTAATAACTTTCAATTAAAATGAATTATTATTATTATTCTCCCCAACTTAACTCCAAACACTGTGCCTAGGTTGCTTAATGAAAGTACACATGTGCGAATGCGAAAGATGAATGAATGTATTAGTGTGTGAGTACATGTGTGTAGTATCTTCACATTTTCCATTCTGTAACGATATATGCATTTGAATTGCTGTTTTTCTTTTTTTTGGGTTCCTAGACAATAAGTGCTTCAAGTAAAGCCTTGTGACTGACTATTCATGTCATTCTCCTCCACCGTCATCAACATAACAGCCATCAAGCATCAGCGTTCTCTCAAGGCGCCACCGCACCAGAAGGTGTAGAAATGTTGGTGTTGGTGATCAACGAAAAGAAGAAAAAAAACAAACAAATCCTGCGAAACACCTGCGCGTGTCAGCTTAAGTGTTGAGGTATTTGTGGCAAAGAAAACTGCTATTGCTGCTGCCCAAAATCTGGGTGTTTGTCTAGGCAGCTGATGATGATGATACTCAACCAGTTGTCCTACAACCACGATGTATGTTTTACACAGACCTAGGCGTAGGCATCACTGATTTAATTGCTGTGTATGCCTGTGTGTGTGTGTGAAGCTTTTTAATGCTTAGCTGCCACCTACTGTTTCTCCTGCTGCTATCACTGTGAATGATATTTGTTATTGTTGTTGCTGTAGCTGTTGTTGCCATTGTATTTAGCTGGCACTTGAGTAATTCTTCATCAACTCTTGTGTTACTTAAAAACACAACACCACGCAACACACAAAACGATGAGACAACGCCAAAACCCCTAGTAGAGAGCCTTAAAGCAAAAAACAAAAAACGCTCATAAGAGCCAGCTAGGACAACCACATACCAGAGCGAGTCTTCTTAAACATTGTCAGTGGCTGTTTTGTTTTTTTTTTTTTTGCTATAGTTGCCGAGATCCCTGCAGTTCCACAAACTGCCCAAGTATGATGTATAACTTTTAGCTTTGGAATTGTCACAACTACTCAGGGAAGTTTACCCCAAAAGCATTATTAGGCAAACACCCACATCTTACACACGAAAACGGGTCCCTCTCTTTCTCTCTCATAAAACCCCCACACACATACATATTCGTACACATAAAGACACATTGTAAATCTCACCTAAGGCTGTAAGACAATATCACAAGGCCTTTGGTTGCCTCTGGTGCCAAACAAACAAACATAGAGCCCGGGGAATACTTCCCTCCTCAAAGAACTGTGTGATACTCATGCACATGCATAGTAGTTGCTCATACTCGTCGACATCATCATCATCGTAATCATCGTCGTCGCCATTCTCATCATATCATCATCAGCTCAGAATCCTCGTTTGCTTGGTTGCATACAGAGAACAGCCAGCTAGCATCTATTATATTTGTATATGCACACAGCCCAGGCTATGGAGCAATGACTAAAAATTTGTGTTTTTGTTTTGTTGTTGTTGTGTGAGACTACAAACTGCAACTGAAACGGAAAAAATAGCCTTCATGACAACTTGGGCAGGCCAAAAACGGCAGTTGCATTTTGCAGCTTCGACAGTTCAAACGTGGCAGCAAAAAAACAGCTGGTGAACCAACCAACCAAAGCAAAATAAAACAAAACGCTACGCAATTTCAGAGAGTGTGAAATCAATTTGTAAGTGATTATATAACAATTATATGCAAACAAAAAAAAAAAAGAAACACAAAACAGAAGAAAACCAAAAATCCCAAGCCTAGTACATAAATTATGTGATGGTGATTAAAAACAGAGAGAAAAATATCGAATGCAAACAAATGGCAAATGGGTGTCCCAGCTGAAGCACCCACTACCATTGATTGATAACCTTGAAAGTGTTTTAAAGACCTCCCCCGCCCTCCCACACAGTGAGCTAGAGTGAAAAAGAGGTTTTGTTTTCATTCTTAAAAATAATAACCGATTCGCATAAATTACAAACAAAACGAGAACTACATAAATTTTTAAATATTCTTTGAAAATAGAATTTCATTAAAACGTTGGAAGCGAAGTAAAAAAAAAACAGAAACACATTAAAATAGGCTTCTTCCTACGCCTACGCAGAATATATGCCGACGGCATTTTAACGTTGTTGGTTTTTAGCTTTTGTACGCTGCGAAAATGAATTGCGAAGAAGATGATGATGAATATCAAGTAAGTCAAGGTTGAACATATAAATGCGTAATAATTGCTAGAGGTAGGCCATAGCAGCTTTATAAAATATCATCCTCCCAATCACAAGTCATAGTAGCTCAATATTGCATTAGTACGTAGCAGTATCATAGTACAAGTCATTCCTTGCTCTCATACCATTGCCCACTAAGAATACTGCTTTATACAATCAATCACTTTTTGACACTTTATCCATGTAAATGCACAAAGTATTCATAATTCTTAGTCTAAGATTATCATACAAAATTGAGTATAACATATTCGAAACAAATATCATTGGGAATTTACACAGCATCCTTTTCGAAAATATATAAAATTCAAAACTCATATCAATTCATTAGTGTTTCGATATTGGTATTCACAATAAGTTTGAAAATTCAAATGAAATTTGTATTTCTTTGAAATCATAGAGAGCTGTTCCAATCATAATACCACCACCACCCCACACTGTGTGTTCTTCTAACAAATAGCGTATAGAATATGTGATCAGATACCATCCAGGATCCAGGATTTCTAAGATGAGAGCCAAAAAATGTATAATCATTAAAAGGATCGACTGAAACAGTTTAATGTATAGTGTGATTGAAATCCATAATCCTCCATTTCCCTGTTCAATAGGTGAAACATGGAAATACGTCTGAAGACATGGGTATCGAAAAAGTTCGCATTTTAAATTTCAACTAAAGATCCAGAATCATCAACATTTTTATTATCCTAAGATTTATCTTAAATCTAAAGATTCAATATATTATTTTAAAGATGAGTTCTTTTACTAAAAACGTTTTTCTTCACCTGTAAGAAAAATCTGCCTTACAGCAAAGACCTACTTAAAATTCCAAGATGTGTCCTAAATTTAATGAACAAAATATTTTTTGGAAGTAAAGATTTTAACTTTCTTTCATTAGTTTAAAGAATTTTCTCCTTAATATTGTGTATATAGTGAAACCTAAAATTTAACTTGCATTATCTTCCATATTCGGTCAATATTTCTATCAGTGTATAATATGTCAATAACTATATTCTCATAACTATATTCTCAGTCGATTTAGCTCAATCCTTCTACATATTTATGTGTTCAAAGTACATCTCGTTTCCTACAAAGGCAATCCGGATTAATAGGTTCAGATTAAAATATAAAACATCTTTTCGGAATCTTCCGAACATTTGTGGATTATATGTAAAATTCTTTTTTGTGTTCAGTCGAAGCAGGGATCGAACCCACGACCCTTTGTAGGTAAGGCGGGCATACTAACCATTGCTCCACGGTGGCCAACTAAATGTATGTTTCTGTCAAATAAAGTTTCTTTACATCGGCTCGTGGGTGCCGAAAAATATACTTTATACATATAACTGATTGGCTGTTTGCATTGCTTGTGCGTTTACGGCTATATCGATAATTGTCTGTTGATGACAATAACAGCTACGTAGCCTAGTCGATAGTGTGTCGGCTTACAAACTGTATGGTTCGATTCTTCGTCGAGGCGAAAGAAAATGTATAAAATTAAATAATTTCTTCTACATTGTATGTACTAAAGAACTAACTAAACCTCGTGGAAGTGACGGTGACGAAGATGCAATTATCTAGAAACAAAAATGAGTTAGTCTTTACGAAATTGTTTTTACATCCTGTAAAAAAAAAATCAACGAAATTTTTGACAAACAAAGTTCGTTTCTCATGTGCTTTTCGCTGTAAGGAAGTGTATTTGGAAGAAAAGTATATACTTTTTGTGATAAACGTTTATTCTTTTCCAGGATGTCAAAACAATTTCATAAAGACAAACTAAATAAAAAACATTGTTTTCTTGCTAATTGCATTTTCCATCACATCTTTTTCACATCCACGAGGTTTTTTAGTTCGTAACACCTTTTCCTGTAATACCAACAATGTAGAAGAAATTATACGATTTTATAAATTTTTAAAATTTTTTTACCTTTCGCCTGGACGGAGAATCGAACCGCGGACCATGCACTTTGTAAGCCAACACACTAACCACTGAGCTATGTACCTGTTATGGTCATCAATAGATAAATATCCATATAAGTTATATTTATATAGCATAGCTTGCGGCGCCCACGAACCGAATAAACAAAGTTTATTTAACAGAAACAAATATTTAGTTTGGCACCGTGGAGCAGTGGTTGCTACGTCCGACTTGCATGCCAAGGGTCGTGGGTTCGATCCCTGCTTCGACCAAAGTTTTTTTTTAACATATATTCCAGATATGTTCGGAAGATTCCGAAAAAAAGTTCAACATTACATTGTAATATATTAAATTTTGAACTGTAAAATGTGTCTTATTAAGGACCTAAAGTCAGAAAAGAACAATGTTTGATATAAACGAAATGGACTATGTTGTTGTTTCAAAAATAACTTTTTTATTGAAGAAATAAAAATTTTGTAACAAACGAATTTTTTTGGTGATAAAAGTTTAAAATTTTCGAAACAATTCAAAAAACTCTAACAAAAGAAAAACGTTTTCGGTACACGTTTTCCAAACGTTTTTTTTTTCTTTGCGTGTAGGAAAGAAGGGTCACGGCCTAAAGGAAAAAAAGTTGATGCGGTCACCCCCCAGTTTTGTAGCATATTCGAAGACAATTTCAGAACACCAAAACTTTTTTTTTCGTGCACCCTACGACCCCCCGAAATACAATTTATTGTCATTTGAAGTCCGATCGAAAAGAAACGCATATCGTTGTTCGTGGTTGATCAGGGGCTATATTTCGTGCATTGGTCATTTTTGACTCCGACGTCAAATTTGATTTTTAATTTTTTTATTTCGCTTCGTATACCCTATGATGACCATTTCTGACCATTAACAAAATATGAAACTTTTGCTTTTGAAGTATTTACTTATATTCATAAACAAAAAAGTTACAGAGATTTTAAAAAGTCAACAGGTCACCCTACACCATACCAAATAGTTTTTGCTGTGTTGTCACGATGTCCGATCGAAACCACATGCACATCGTTATTCACATCTACGAAATTAATTTATAAGGCATTTAGAACACAAAACCTGTTTATCTGTAAATTTCTAACGGTACCTTTGTATACATACTCGTTGTTTGCACTACGGCATTTTCTGCGTTATGCAAAGTGCATGTGTTTTTGCTAGGACAATTTGAGAGCCTACTGTTTTAAAATTCTTACAATCACTTTCGCTACATGATTTTTTAAGTCTGTCCATATTTTTGGGACCTATTGACTTTTTAAAATCTCTGTAACTTTTTTGTTTATGAGTATAAGTAAATACTTCAAAAGCAAAAGTTTCATATTTTGTTAAGATCTTTATAATGGTTATCAGAAATGGGCATCACAGGGGTATACGAAGCGAAATAAAAAAATTAAAAATCAAATTTGACGTCGGAGTCAAAAATGACCAATGCACAAAATATAGCCCCTGATCAACCACGAACAACGATATGCGTTTCTTTTCGATCGGACTTTAAATGACGACACAGCACAATAAATTGTATTTCGGGGGGTCGTAGGGTGCACGAAAAAAATTTTTTGGTGTTCTGAAATTGTCTTCGAATATGCTACAAAACTGGGGGTGACCGCATCAACTTTTTTTCGTGACCCTATCTAGTGGACATCTCCCAAATGTTGCATAATTGAGGCGACCGTCCACTTCTGGGAGGTTTCACTGTATTTTCAAACTTTTGCTGCATCGTTTATGTTGGTTTCACATACACGCAAAGAAAAAAAACGTTTGGAAAACGTGTACCGAAAACGTTTTTCTTTTGTTAGAGTTTTTTGAATTGCTTCGAAAATTTTAAACTTTTATCGCCAAAAAAATTCGTTTGTTACAAGATTTTTATTTTTTCAATAAAAAAAAGTTATTTTTGAAACAACAACACAGTCCATTTCGTTTATATCAAACACTGTTCTTTTCTGACTTTAGGTCTTTAATAACCCACATTTTACAGTTCAAAATTGAATATACTACAATGTAATGCTGAACATTTTTTGGGAATCTTCCGAACATATCTGGAATATATTTAAAAACAAAAAACAAAAAAAAAAACTTTGGTCGAAGCAGGGATCGAACCCACGACCCTTGGCATGCAAGTCGGACGTAGCAACCACTGCACCACGGTGCCAAACTAAATGTCGCCGCAAGCTATGCTATATAAATATAACTTATATGGATATTTATCTATTGATGACCATAGTAGGTACATAGCTCAGTGGTTAGTGTGTTGGCTTACAAAGTGCATGGTCCGCGGTTCGATTCTCCGTCCAGGCGAAAGGTAAAAACTAATTTTAAAAATTTATAAAATCATATAATTTCTTCTACATTGTTAGTATTACAGGAAAAGGTGTTAAGTACTAAAAAGCATCGTGGATGTGAGAAAGATGTGAGGGAAAATGCAATTAGCAAGAAAACAATGTTTTTTTTTTTTTTTGAGTTTGTCCTTATGAAATTGTTTTTACATCATGGAAAAGAATGAACGTTTATCACAAAAAGTATATACTTTTCTCTCAAATACACTTCCTTACAGCGAAAAGCAAATGAGAAACGAACTTTGTTTGTCTAAAATTTCGTTTGGGAGGAAAGAATTATTTTTTTGCGTGTATGTATATAAACAATACTGAGTCATAAATGTATGTTTCATCAGTCATTTATATAATTAGAATTTGCCATAAACAATTTATATTAAACGTTAGTGTTTATTAGCAAATTGGTATCGAACACAACCGTAAAAATAATAATTTTCTTTGATATACATTGCATATGCTTATGGACTTAGCACAGAAAATTGACATCACATTTCCCTTTCAATTCTAAACCCATTTTATCCCTTTTGATGAACATCAAAAGAGGCTTTGTCCATTTTCGACAACATAAAAACAGATAATTACTCAATTTGAGTAGATTTTCAAAAGAATTAAAAGTTGTTTAGTCGAATTTGAAGGTTATGAAAAGTCGCCTTCAACTTCGATCGAAAAGACGATTTTTTACTTTGGTGTCTCCAATACGGTCCAGTCAGGCTTTGTTAAATTTTTGCAATATTTGACCAGTTTAGGTTATTGCTTCATATTAACTCACTTTAATATACACGTGTCCATGTTTACATATTCATAAGTCTCGAGTACGAGTTGTACTTTTAATCATATCTAATGTGAGGGTATAAGCTGTATGGGACAACCTTGACCAACTGTTGATAATTAATCTCTCACAGCCGCAGGTATTGTTTACACCTAACAAGAGAAACAAAAATCGATGTAAAGCAATACACACCATCACAGGACACTTGATGTTAATAACTGTTTTACCCTTTGACAAGTGAAGTGCAATAACCAGCGGCAAAAATGTCGACTAACGGACGTAGATTCTTGGTGGTAGCATTAATTGCCAACGCCTAACAACATTCAGGCTTTTAGCAGCTACAATGAGTTTTCCAACACAAACGCAGAGAAAATGTAAAAGGGTTTCTTTTGTGTTTCAAATTTCATATTGTGGACTTTGTGGAAATTTCCTTATGCATTTTTATAACTCTTCTATAATTATTCAATTCACTAAAATTTAGGTATATTTCACATTTTACTTTTCCTGCCTCCAGCATCATTTGTATGTACAAATGGGATGAATGTGAAGTCAAAAACGGTACACTGAAAAAATGGAAATATGTAAAGAGTGTTAAATAAGAAACTGCCAAGATTAGGGAACCATATGTGAATCTGTAATAATCCCAAAACTGATGCGATATTTATGCAATTGTGTTTAGAACATTGTTAGATTGTTATGAAATCATTGAGAACGCATGGCCATGGCCATATTAAGCTAGATGGAATAACCCCTTGAGCGGGTCATGCACAACCCGAATTTCACAAGTGACGTTTTATCATCCCATCGTTTATGACCATTTACAAAATCGCTACAATTGTATTTTAGTTCTAAGCATCGTCCTTATCCGATAACATTCAATTGTAGCTCCTAGACAATATATCACCAACATTTTGCAAAGCTATCAGTAAAAGGCAACACTATCAGTACCCAGCAAAAAAAATTGGAAGTTGTTCCACAAACATTTCTTTTAAAGCCCATTCCAGAATCCCCCATCGATTTTTTTCAACTTCCGATGCAGTCCTTTTGGACAAGTCCACAAATATTTCTTCTAAAGCGCATCGTGGGATCCCCCAATGATTTTTTTCCACTCCCGATGCAGTCCTTTTGGACAAGTCCACAATCATTTCTTCTAAAGCGCATCTTGGGATCCCCCAATGATTTTTTCTACTTTCGATGCAATCCTTGTGGACAAGTATTAGAAAGTACGCAATCAGGCAATTTTAAGTGCAATTTTTTTACAATTAAATTTCACCAAAAAAATAGAAAATTAAAAAAAAATAGAAAATTAATAAATAAGTTTGACTTTTTCGCTTTCATGGAAGTTCTTTTGAGAAGGGTTTGCAAATTACGAGGATTTTTCATTTTTTGTTGATTTTTAATAGAAAAAAATATATTTATACGAAAATATATGCCGAAAATAAAAAATAAAAATGATGCAAAACCTAAAAAATTTTTTTTTTTAGAAAAATATTTGATAAAAAAAATTGCCTCTGGTGAGATTCGAACATCTCGAGGAACAATTAGAATGTTATTCTTTGGTGTCGTATTACGATCATATCACAAACATTTGAATTGACCTTTCGACGCTTTATGTTCAATGGCGTTTGTGGCTGAGTGTGCTAAGGCGTTCTGTTATGGTGCCATCAAACCCAGGTGCAACCCCTGGTCGGAGCGAAAAAGTTTTTCAAATTGTAAAAAATTAGGTAATAGGAAAATAATAGTGTAATAAAACATATGGTTGAAAAAAAAAATTAAATTGGTTGAAAAAACAAAAAATTTCGCGTTTTAAATTTCCTCATTCAAATTAACTTCCAGGGCACAACTTTTAAAGCAATGCAAAGGATCCCAAAAAGGGAGTACTACCGTCGTATAACAAGCCCATGTAAAATTCATTGGAGATGATCCAAGTTTGCACTACTTCCGGATCACAGATTGGGGATCCAAACTACTTTTTTGGAAGCACCTTTTTTGCTGGGTAATAGTAATAACCCAGCAGAAAAATTTGGAAGTTCTTCTTAAGGCACAACTGTAAAAGCACTTCCACAAATGTTCTCCCAAAAATGTTCTTTATTTTATCTGCAAAGTAAGTTTATTTGAGTCAATTTTTTTTATCTCGCTTGTTTTCATATTTTTAATGGGAAATTTCAAATTTTATTGTTTCAAATGGCTTAAAAACAGATTAAAATGTTAATAAAATAGTTCAAATTATTTAAATTTTGCCGAAAAAAAATGCTAAATCCCCTCTAGAAAAATTGCGAATTTTTGAAAAAATTTGATGTCAAACGTTCCAGACAAGTGTTCTAATGCATTAAAAATCATAAAAAATTTTAAAAATTATTTATTTGTCAAAATATCACAAAATTTCTTTAATCACATCCAAATCACTGGATTCGCATCACACCTTAAGAAGTGATGCAAATTCATTGCAACAGCTGTTGAAGTGGCGGGCATCCGACATATGACAAGCCCATGTTAAAATCATCGCTTTTGCGCCAATTTTGCACCACTTCCGGATCCAAAAAGAACATTTTTACTACTTTTTGGCGACGCTTTTTTTTTTTTTTTTGCTGGGAAGTAACTCCAAACTAACATTTTTTCTAATTTTGCACAAATTCTTCTTGTTCATAATGTCCAACAAAAATTCCAAAATATCATTGTCACACAAAATACACCACCCGAGAAAATTCACATTCATCGAATAGAATACGGGAAGAAAACAAAATAATAACGTATCTTTACAAGGTAATTTTTCATCAAGATTTTTGTTTCTACGTGTGCTTGAATACCCATTCCATTTTCCTACGAGATCATGTAAAAAATAAGTAGAGGGCACTCCACACAAATTAGCTTCCTTTATGTAAAACTATAATGTGATGGGATAGGTGACATTGATTCAGCTATTTACAACGGTGTTCAGTGCTTCGAAATCGGCAAAAAAATATGTACCCCGATTACTATTCTAATTTACTATTTTAATAGTCTGTGATATCTAGCTTCGAGAACAAAAATAAAATTTTGCTATAAAATAAATTTATTTAACAAAACGATTCAAAATTCTAAAAAAATTAAAAGTTGATCAGATGCCCGCTACTAGGGTTTCGGTCTACCTAGGGTTTTAAAATTTGGCCCAATATCTCGGCTTCAACCATACCAAATTTGAAAAAGCAATATATAACCGTTCAGATATATGGGAGGTACTCCATACTCCTTTGTATGGGAGGTACGTGAAGGAGTATTCCGATTGACATTTACCTTTGCGGTGATGTCTTCACACCTCCTTGTTTCTCACATATTAAAGACACAAATTCATTCAAGTCAGCTCCTATCAGGGCTGTAGAATTGAGCCAAATTTTAATCTATAGTCTGTGATATCTAGCTTCGAGAACAAAAATAAAATTTTGCTATAATTGACTAGAACAAGAAAAAAATATTATCAAATATTATATTCTTTACAAGCAAAACAAAAGTTTGTTTTGTTTTCATAATTAGCAAAATTTAATTTTTTGAATTGAATACTAACAACAAAATATAAAGCAAAATAAAAACAGAAATGAAATTCAAAGATATAGTTGTTGGTTACAAGTCCTAGAAAAAAAACCACCAAGATTGCCAAAAGGAAAAAATTAATGAAATTTTCACCTATTTTACAAACTTTTGCGTTACCTTTTCAAAATTAGCATAATTTTATTTTTTTTTAATTTAAAGCTAACAACAAATATAAAACAAATCTATTTAACAAAACGATTCAAAATTCTAAAAAAAAAAAATTAAAAGTTGATCAGAGGCCCGCTAGTAGGGTTTCGGTCCACCTAGGGTTTTCAAATTTGGCTCAATATCTCGGCTTCAACCATACCAAATTTTGAAAAAGCAATATAAAGGGTGGTTAAAATTTCAAGGGCCGATGTTGATTTTGAATAAAACACAAACTATTTAGGAAATTATTGTAATTTTATTTTATTATAATATATTGGTATTACTCAATTATGTATGGAACAAAATATCGGCCAAATGGGCGCCGCGACCTCGGTGGCACACCTTCATCCGATGGTCCCAATTTTCGATGACGCTGATGCATAATGGAGGTTCTATGCCGTTAATGTGCCGAATTATCTCATCCTTTAGCTCTTGAATTGTTGCTGGCTTATCGACGTACACCTTTTCTTTCAAATAACTCCAAAGAAAAAGTCCAACGGTCTCAAATCACATGATCTTGGCGGCCAATTGACATCGCCATTACGTGAGATAACACGGCCATTGAATTTGTTGCGCAAAAGAGCCATTGTTTCGTTAGCTGTGTGGCAAGTGGCACCGTCCTGCTGAAACCACATATCGTCCACATCCATGTCTTCCAATTCGGGACATAAAAAGTTCGTTATCATCTCACGATAGCGGACACCATTCACAGTAACTGCCTGACCGGCCTCATTTTTGAAAAAATACGGCCCGATGATGCCGCCAGCCCATAAACCGCACCAAACAGTCACTCTTTGTGGGTGCATTGGTTTTTCAACAATCACTCTTGGATTCTCATTCGCCCAAATGCGGCAATTCTGTTTATTGACGAATCCTCTGAGGTGAACATGTGCCACATTACTGAAGAAGATTTTCTTCGAAAATTGATCATCCACTGTTGCCATTTCTTGGAACCATTCTCCCCATTCACGACGTCCATGGTTCAAATTGAATAAGTCTGAAATAGAGAAATGTCAAATAAAATTGGGAAAAAAACTTGGCGTTTAGGTGTGGTTCACATTCAACATCGGCCCTTACAATTTAACCACCCTTTATAACCGTTGAAATATATGGGAGGTACTCCATACTCCTTTGTATGGAAGGTACGTGAAGGAGTAATCCGATTGGAACCAAACTTCGCATTTGTCTTTGCGGTGATGTCTACACACCTCCTTGTTTCTCACATATTAAAGACGCAATTTAATTCAAGTCAGCTCCCATCAGGGCTGTAGAATAGAGCCAAATTTTAATCTATAGTTTTTATGACATATATACACAGCCAAAAAAAATGTAAGTCTAAAGACATAAATTTAAAAGCACTTCCAAAAATTTCCTCCCAAAAATAACTAGTTTTCACTACATAATAAGTTTTTTATAACTTATTTTGTTCATATTTTAAATTGACAATTTTAACTTTTTTTTGTTTCGAATTGGTGAGAAACATAGTAAAATTAATTAAAATGGTACAAAGTATTTAAATTTTGTCAAACAAAAACTGCCAAATCCATTTTAGAAAAATTGCAAATTTGTTAAAGTATTCAAAGTCAAAAGTTTCAGACAAACGTTAAATGAGTTAAAAATCATGAAAAATTATAAAAATTATTTATTTGGCAAAATACCACAAAAACCCCAAAATACGTATCACAGGTGGAAATACAGTACAACGGCCGTTGAAATGGTGGACATCCTATGACAAAAATAATAAATTACTTGCACAGAATAATAGTCATTTCCAGTAATCAAAATCATACTACTCTCAGAGTATATTTCATTATAGCACGACATCTCTTCCTTTATTCGATGGAAAAATTCAAATATTTGTTTTAATTCAAAAAAAAAAATTAAATAAAATAAAATATGTAATATTTTTCAAATTATGGCTTAGCTGGCGAAAGATTTTACCACTCCAAATTCCTAGGACTCCGATGCCAAAGTTCTGGTTACCACAACTACCGAATAAAATTTGATTTTCCACTCAATGGAAGTTTCTTGTGATTTCAAATTAATCAAAAAAAAAAACAAACAAAATAAAAATTTATGGGATGCTATTTTCATTTTGAAATTTTCTATAAATTCCAAAAAAAAAAACAAAACAAAACAAAACTTCTTAATATTTTTCTTTGAATGTATAAATGTAGTCATATTGCCTTTCCAGGGAATTCTTTGATGTATTTTTGTGAATATAATTTTTGCTATACGAGTTGCTTGCCAACTTTTAACTCCTCACTTTCTTTTTTATTTTATTTAATTTCATTGGCATTGCTTTTTCCAACATTTTTTTTTTCATGGAACTGAACACACGCTCGCATACGGTAATGATGTCCTTGTCCTATTTGCCACCATTAAGATTGAAATGCGTCGCAATTGTGGCAACAAAATAGTGGAGGAAGACGAAGAATGTGACTGTGGTACCTTCGAGGAGTGTGCCTCGGATCCTTGCTGTGATGCCATTACATGTAAACTCAAATCGGAGGCCCAATGTGCCAACGGAGCCTGTTGTGACCAGTGTCGTGTAAGTTGCTATTGCCAGTCTGTGGCATGATGGAAACTTTAATGACATTCCTTGTTTTATTTTCGTTGCTTATCCCTGTGTCGGGGTGGTGGAACAGTTGCGTCCCAAGGATCACATATGCCGTGACTCAAATAACGAATGTGATTTACCAGAATATTGTGATGGAGAAGTTGGTGAATGCCCTATGGATGTCTTTAAGAAAAATGGATCTCCCTGTGGTCACTCCAAATCTGGAGTGTCGGGTATGTTGACAATTACAAGGGGACATTGCTGATTGGACAGAAGAGCAAGGGATAATTGTTTTTCTCTTTGATTCTTCTTTCCAGGTTATTGCTTCCAGGGTAAATGCCCCACCTTAAATCTTCAATGTGAGGCCATTTGGGGATATGGCGGGGTGGCTGCCGATCGTGAGTGTTTCGAACAATTCAACTCAAAGGGTTCCATTAGTGGCCATTGTGGTCAAAATGGAAAAGACAACTACATCAAATGTGAACCAGAGTAAGTCGAAGAAGATAATCGCCTATGAGAAACCTCAAAGGCTCACCACAATTGCCTCTTCTCTCTCTCTCTCTATAGGAATGTCCAGTGTGGTACTTTACAATGCAAGGAGGGAGAACGACAGCCAGTCAATGAAGGTGACCTCTACTCCAGGACCATAATCTCTATCAAAGGCATGGAATACGAGTGCAAGTGAGTAACAAAGGCCATTCAAGAATCTCTGGGGATTACATTAACAATTCGATTATTTCTTTTGATAGAGCCGCCAGTGGCCAAGGTGTTGCTGCTGGAGAAACCCCCGATCATGGCCTAGTCAAAGATGGCACACCATGTGGCGAAAATTTGATTTGTCTGAATCAGACATGTGTCAGCATTTTTCCACATGTGGACCAAACAAAATGCCCCACCAACAATCTGGGCCAGGAATGTTCCAATCGAGGGGTAAGTGTCAATTACTCAGCCATTTCGTCGTCCGCTCCCACCCCTCTCCGTTCCATCTTCTGGGCTCTGAATAGAGGTTATTGCAATAATATCTCCCGTGGTTTTGGCCATGTCCAACAAATATAAAGCTTTATTTGTTTCCTTTAGGGCTTTGGCATTTCTTTGATGCCTTGCCAACACAATTTTGAACGGCAAGAAGAAAAAAATATCGAGAGAGAAAAAAGAATCCATTCCAATTAGCGAGCAGTTGTTAAGGTTTCCTTACTAGGAATGAATGGAGACCATAAAAAATACAGAACAAAACAGAACAGAATCCGCAAACAATTGTTATTTATTTGACCATCGACAAAATTCAGCGCAAATTTTCATCTACGAAGGCCATATGTGCCAGCGGTGATGTCCTACTAAAAAGATTGATTTCCTTCTCTTGTCTTCTTGTCGTCTTCCCCCACAGGTTTGTACAAACACAAATAAATGCTTCTGTGACATGGGATGGGGAGGATTTGATTGCAGCCTGATTGTCTTACTAACCACACCACTGCCAACGGAAGCCCTGCCAACGCAAGAAAACACAATCAAAATGGAAAAGAAGGAGACGCCGTATGGTAAGCTAAATCTACACCACAATCACAAAACTAAACTGTGATCTACTTAAAATCAAATGAACAAAATAAATCGTCAAGGGTATGGGCGGGAGGGAGAATGTATATCTTACAATCCCTCTCCGCCCCAGCCTTGCTGGCAAAATCCAAAATTCCAACTCTAAGGATGCAGTCAGCCAGGCGGGCATTTTATTTACACTCTCACACCTAAGTTTAGCGCCAAAAAAAAAAGTGAATTTCGAAAATGACAATGGTAATCCATAAGAGGACGATACACACACACCCATACATACCTAAGCCACAAATACACCAAAAAGATCTACCTTTGACTACTTCCCCTTTTGAGATGAGATGATGTGTGGAGGAAAGTCTGTGTGGTAGACAGACAATGCGTTTCATTGATAAGAATGAAATCGCACACCCTATGTATTTCTTTTCCTTTTTGTGTTTCCTTCATTTGAAATTTGCTTTTATACGCCACCTCACCCATTGCAGCCTCCTCAGAACAAGATAGAATCAGCACATTATCCATGGTCATCATATTAACCGTAATCGTGAAATGCGTCTTCATTAGTTTCGCAACATTGGCCGTTTGTTACAGGTAGAGTACCCAGCAAACCATCAAACATATGTGACCATATTGTTTATGTTTATGTTTTTTTTTATTGTATTTGAGGTCTCTTGTTTTTTATTTATGTTTTTTATTCTTTCAGTGTACATTTTATGATTTTGTTTATTGTTAGATGGCTATCATCAAGTTTTTGCTTTTATCTGAGATTTATTTTTTTTTTCTTAACGATTTCTCATCTTTTAAGGAGGTGTGTGTTTGTCTTTTCTAACAAAAATCGAATAAAAGATGTGGGACTCTTCTTTTTATTTTATGGCTTTTTAGTTGATTCTGTTGTTAGTTTTTTTTATTATTTCGAAAAAAAGAACATCATCCACAAAACATGGATAATGGATAAAGAAGAAAGAAAAAACAAACACTTTCACAATTAAAACGCTTTTACTAACAAACAAATAATAATTCACATGCACACACACAGACTCACGCTCACACGCTATGTGCGTTCAAAAACGAAATCTAAACAAAAAAGCTCAAGGAGCCTTAGAATAAAAGACATTCGCTTGATTTTCTGTCCTTCCTCGCAAACAATGCGGGCCCAAAAGAAGACCAACCAACTATCACTAACATCACCACTCAACGCAAACGAAACCAACTATCACTAACATCACCACTCAACGCAAACGAGAGATATGCAGTGTGTGTGTGCGTGGGTGTGTCTATTTGGATGTGTGTTAAAATGCCCCCATATATAAATAAATACTTGCTCAACGAATACAAAAACACAGATACGAGAATAATCTATGGCAGTCCACACATTTAGGGCTTGGATTGTAGTTTTATTCTAAATAATAAATGCATTGGCACAATTATTTGCCATAATTGTTGATTTTTGCAGGACCCACTGTCCCTTACAGAATGGATTTGGGTACATTACATTTAATTTGGGTATACAGAGAAGTTTTTAAAAAAGAAAATTTGTATTACGATCAAAGAAAAAATATTATTATATTATAAGATTTAAAATGGGGGTTTTTAATTAGCATTGAAGTAAGAAGATTTTTTTTTTTATTTAAAGAAAATATATGTCATTCTCTCAAATAAATTATTAATAAGATAAGCTCTAAAAAAATATTTTCTAATTAATTTTGAAGATGATTCATCCTTGACTATGAGTTGGCTTGTTTTTTTTCAGGTATGGGTTCCCGGGTTTATATTGCAATTAGTAAAATCGTTGGCGAAATTATTTGTCATAATTATTGATTTTGGCAGCTACCAGTGTCCCCACGGAATTTATTTAACCCTTTCACTACCGAAATAATCCTAATGTTAAAAACTTTAATTTTTCTTCTGGGCTTACTTGTACTTGTACATCATGTAGAACAAAAATTTTAATTTTTAAGGCCTATCTCAATTACTTCAAGAGCTATATGAGTTTGTTCTGAAAACTTGATTCTTGAATTGTAACTAAATGGCCTGACGAAAATAAGCGCTGTTTGGTCCATAATATCTTTCGAAGTCTGAGAAAAAATACAAACAAGAGCTGGAAAAAAATATTAACTATAGTTTTTGTATGAATTTCCATTTACTGGACTCAAAATTTCATATTCTTGTTTATTGTTTATATGGAAAATATTTAAAGCTTATTTATTTATATCTTTACTTTAAAATAACATCGAAAAATAAATCGAAACTAAGTGGGGAAATAGAGTTTGGTGTCGTTTTCGAATGTCCTCCTAGGTGGACATCAGTAGTGAAAGGGTAAAGGTATAATGAGAGGTTTAAAAAAAAGCTTTGTAGAAGGACGAATTTTCCTCAGTTTAAGAAAATAAATCTTGTTTTAAGAAAATAAAAACTTATTTAGAATATATAATTTATTTTGGAGATGTTAAATCCTTGACTTTGAGGTGATTAGTGTATAGGAAGTTTTAATGGGAATAAGATTAAGGGCTTAGAGACTTTATTCTAAGTACATAATAATATTTAAATTACATGCGATAATTGATTATATTTACAGCTTCCACTTATTCGACTGAAGGGAATTTGTGGCAGTAGCTTTAGGTTGGACGTAGAGAAAAAATCTTAAAATAATGGAATTTAAGTAAGACTAATTTTCTTTAATTAAAAAAAAATTGTTTTCAAAATATAAACTAATGCCATGTTTCTGTAAATTGCACGAAAATCAATTCGTACGAAAAAAATTCACTCGAAATCGAATCAATTTGGGTCTTATTCCTTCTCTGTGATATGAACAACTTTCTTTAATTTATAAG
Organism: Haematobia irritans; assembly: GCF_050003625.1. Taxonomy (NCBI): domain Eukaryota; kingdom Metazoa; phylum Arthropoda; class Insecta; order Diptera; family Muscidae; genus Haematobia; species Haematobia irritans. Next base: position 228,960,529 of record NC_134399.1, read on the forward strand.
AAATAAATATTTTTGTTAAAAAACAGATTTTCTAATTTATTTTGAAGATATTGCATTCTTGCCCTTGAGTTGAATAGAGGATAGGGATTTTTAACGGTAATAGGATCTCTGGATCCTTTACAAATTTTATTCTAAATAAAAATGTTCAAATTATAGGCGATAATAGTTTCTATTCACAGTTCCCAATGCCCCCATAGAAAGGAATTGGCTACATTAGATTTAGTTTGGATGGAAGACTAGAATGTTGGTCTTAGTCAAACAAAATTTTCTTATATGTAAAGATACCCATTTTTAAGTCGAATCGGACAACATGAAAATGTATCGTCTTTCAGAGCCACCGTGGTGCAATGGTTAGCATGCCCGCCTTGCATACACAAGGTCGTGGGTTCGATTCCTGCTTTGACCGAACACCAAAAGTTTTTCAGCGGTGGATTATCCTACCTCAGTAATGCTGCAGACATTTCTGAGGGTTTCAAAGCTTCTCTAAGTGGTTTCACTGGAATGTGGAACGCCGTTCGGACTCGGCTATAAAAAGGAGGTCCCTTGTCATTGAGCTTAACATGGAATCGGGCAGCACTCAGTGATAAGAGAGAAGTTCACCACTGTGGTATCACAATGGACTGAATAGTCTAAGTGAGCTTGATACATCGGGCTGCCACCTAACCTAACCTTGGGACAAGAAAAAAAAAACTTTATAACAAATCTTTTGCATATCCAAAAAATAGAATTATAGCACTTTTACTTTAACAGATCAATTAGTTAAATTACATTACGATTGAAGTGCAAACCCACAAATATGGTCTCGTTATAAAACTCTCACAATTTTATAATATTTGACCTGAATACAATTTCATTCAAATGAACATTTCTAGTTGAGCTCATCTCAAGGACAAATTATATACTCATTAAAATCTTAAAACAAGACTAGCAAGCAATTGTAAAAGGACATTGGGAAATAAAGTTTCAATATAGTCCTGAAAAATTAATTATAACTATAGAGTATATTCTATGAAAAGCCTAACAATTATTTAGTAAATAATTTGTAATTACGTATTAATAATAATGTTGGCATTACGATGCTTAATAGGTTTAAATCTATGAGTAGAGTAGAATACAATAGAAATATATGAATGGTTGCATCTTACAATTGGAGCATATAAACAAGGTTCTTTAATTACATTACCGTATGAATGGAAAATTTCTTAGTTGGTTGACTTAATTAATTAAGCTTAGAGTAGGCCTAATAGCCTTACAAATGCACACACTCACACGCACTCGCATCCACACATGTGTTCTTATACCCACGTGCAAATTTATTATGGTAAGGACTGCTATTTTTAAATGTAAACTCATGAAGACTTTAAGCACGTGGGCCTCTTTGCCTATAAACATCTCACTATGAGTGTGTGTGTGTGTGTGCGTGTGAGTGCGTATATATTTGTACTGTTGGTTGAGTAAAATCATTATACTCATAAGTCATGTGATGCATCACATTCAAGTGAATGTGTTTGTGTGTGTGTGTGTTTACTTGAGTTTGTGTTGATGTGCTATACAAATTGTGAAGAATGACATGTCCACGTGTATGGATTGCCACATCAATTCTCGTATCTGTGTACCATATTGAATCACAATATTGTATAATTATCCACTAGTATCAAAAAGTACCCCATATATGAATGTATCTATGTATGTATGTTATCTAAGTGTATCTGTATGTCTTGTACGTATGTAAATTTGTGTGTTGTGCAAAAACAACAATAACGTTTGATTTTAATCATCATATCAGCGTGAGTGGATGAACAAGTGTTTAAGATTCCATGTCAATTTAATTTCGGTATTCCTTTCTACCATCTTCTCTCTATCACTCTCTCTCTCTCTCTCTCACTGTCTTGCTGTTTTATTCTAGTGATTTCCTTCAAAGTCTTAATGATAGAGATGATTGTCTATATGTATATTTCTATCAAGGATCATATAATAATGCTGTACATACATGAGAGCGCGTGTGTGCGTATGTGTGTGTATGGGTATTGATATATTTATGTATGTCCTATCTATAAAATACAAATGTTATTATTATTCGTATAATCCTTAAAATAATAAATATGTACATATATGTGTTTATGTATATGTATGTGTATATTTCAATTCTTCTAAATCTCTATCTCTCTCTCTCTCTGTGTGTGTCTCTATGTATTTTTCTGTCTTTATTTCAATGTTTTTCTATAAAAGTCTTTCTCTATGTTGTATGAATGGACTGTGTGTGTATGTGTATGTGTGTGTATGTGACTAATAAACACATGTGGGTGTGTTTTGTTGTTTTTTTTTTTTGTGAATATATTCGTAATTTAATGTTTTCCACAATAACAACACTTCTCTAATGATATCATTTTACTTACCACACTTCTTGTCATCCATTCAATGAACTTGGTCAATATCATTATGCCAAATTGTTTTTTATTTCTTATTTACTTTGTGTTGGTGCACTTCTTATCTTCCTTTTTAATTTACACACCAAAACTAAGCACTTTTTGTTTGTCTTAATATTAGACTTTTAGATTATTGTCCAATGGTTTAGGGGTTTTTCGCTATTTAACAAGATAAGATATCTTTTCAATGTCATTTAATTGAAAGAAATATATTTTATTGACCTACCAAGAAAATCCACTTCAATGCCTTAGTATTTATTGGCATAAATACTACAAAGTCGATTTTAGCCTAATTGATATATATCACTGATCATTTCAAATATTAAATGTTTGTGTCTGTTTCAATAACGAAATATACGATAAAAAGTCACAAAATTTAAACAATTGAATCTATTTGAAGTAATGCCAATTGTCCTTAAACTTTAAATCATATGGTGGTGGCAAATTTTTCCCTCTCTTATTGTTTTGTTTTTAATTTACTGAGTTGTATTAATAATTGTATTGTTTAGCTACAACAATACAACTGATGTCTTTAATTTCTTACATTAGCTATTTAAAAAATGTATTTTCTAACTTATATTAAAAGCAAATAAATTAAAAATATTTTTTTTTTGGCAAAACTTTCCAAAAATTAAAGGGATAAAATTTGCCACCATTGAAAATTCTTTCTCTGTGCATACTAAGTAACATAAAATTTTGACTCAAATCCAAGGAAAATTTCAAAAAATAAATCGTAAAAAACGCTAAACGTAATAAAATTACAAGAAAATTATTTCATCTAAAGGTGAAATGATTATTAAAAAATAAATAATTGATTACCACCCATTTAAAAATTTCGTTCTATTAAATTTTTAATTAGACCAATTAAAATATGGTAATTGAATGGAAGTTGTCGGAAAAATCAATTAATTTTGTTTTTCTCGAAAATATTTTTAATTTCTAATTAATTTATTCATTTTCATGACTGAAGCAATTTCAATTAAAAAATTATTTTTTATCAATTAATTTCGTGAATCACAAAATATTTTTTCTGTTGTGTATCGGTTTAAAAGTTGACGACTCCGATTGGCATTTCAGATTTAGATGTCGTTGTCAATTTTTCATTAATCGACCCTGCCAATCATCTCAGTTCATATCGGAATATCATAATTTATTTATTTTAAACCGAAAAATCAATTCTAATTCATATATTCAACTTAGAAAATAGAAAGTTGTGATGCTATCCACAATCGTACAAAAAAATTATAAACAGAATCCCGTGTAGCTTTTCAAATTGTTGATCTAAACTGGAGTTGTTTTTCCAAAAAAGTAATTGAATTTAGTTTTGAAGACTATTTTCCATATTCATAATTATTTACTGATAGTTGATCGAAGGAATTTGTATGGTAATAGTAGGTTTCACGTTTACGTTAACTTTTATGAATATGGGGGTATATCTATACATTTTAGTTGAAAGAATATAGGAAAGTTATTTAACAACTTGCATAACTGATTTAATTTCATATATTTAAAAAAAACACACACAATTTAAGTTCTCCTGAAAATAGAGATTTTCACAAAACCTCTCTCTGCTATCGATTAATATTTTTGTAATCACTCTATGCCAAAAACAAACAAATAAATTCAGAAATAAATATAACTATCACTTGTCTATATGATTTTCAATTTCACTGTTGAATAGATTTCCAACATATTTAAATTTAATTTACCCACTTACCACTCATGGAAATTAACAGCAAGACAAAAAACAAACACAAATATGAAATCAATACATTGTGTGTTATGTATACATAAAAGTAACATTCATATTTTCATTTTGTTTTTAACAATAACACAACATTCATCGTTAACATTTAAAATTAATTCACATGTCTGACCGGGCTCACCCACATTGTGTACTTTTTGCCCTTAAGAGATGAAAAAAAAACACAAACAAACTGCATTTGTTTATTTTCATTTCCACTCTAGCATAACTACAATAACAAATTGGTAATATAATTGGATCAATATAGATATTAAAATTGACTGCATTTCCCTTTATAACCAAAAAACAAAAATGAATAAGTGAAAATAGCCTAAAAACCAGGGCAAAATGAAAAGTCCTTCAATCGCTTTAGTAAGTACCCCATTCGCATACATACATGTTCATCTGTAAATTACGACCACCAACCACCTGTATTCGTTGAAGGATGTTTTTGTTTTTCTTGTTTTTTATTAACACATATCCAATGCCAAGTGTATGAATGAATGAGTATGGGAGCGTATAAGATAGTATGTATGAATGAGAATGAGTGTGACTGTATGTGTGTGAGTTAGTTTTGATGATGAAGAAGGTTTGATTGGAGGTGCTTAATTAATTATTTATGGAAACAGTTAGTTATTTCATGTTCTCTCCCTCTCTATGTGACAAGAGTTTCAATCTCTCTCTCTCTCTACTTCTCACTTGGTGTCAGTAACTCCCTTTCTGGATTTTATATTTGTTTTATACAAATCAACTCATCGTTTATGCATGACATATACACAGATCGCATACACACTCAAAATTACATACATGCATATGCATAACTCACTCACCAGAAAAGTGACAGCCCCATATAGTTACATATCTCACACTTACATCCAGACGAATATTTCATTTTGTGCATTTCTTTTTTTTTTTTTGGTTTTGCATAGTATGTAGATGATGAATGAATTGAAATGGATGGGCTGACTGATTGTCAGGCCAGACCCTGTCCATCAATGAACTCAAATAGAACTAAACAAAAAGAGGTCAATATCCATTTGAATAATGCGCGCTTTTTGGGATTACCATTGTCATGGCGTGCTGAGATTTTTGTCCCATTTTGTATAGAATGTAACAGAAAACTAGAAACTATGCTAGAATAATAGGCCTTGCTCCCCCACATACAAACAACAAAAAAAAAAAAAAACAAGCAAACAACAGAGGGCATTGGAGGTTTTTATTGTCAGTTACCATTTTAAAAATAATTTTTCCCAATTTAGATGTATTGATGTAGCTAACACAACATATCAATTGTTTTTAAATATTTCCTGCCACTCGATATCAAATGTGAAAATGCTGAAACAACAACTTGACTTCATCGACAACATCAATGCTGTGCAACGACATCGCCAACGACTAAAATACGAATAAAAAACAAAAACAAAAAATGTTGAAAATATTATTAATAATATAAATGCTGATATGAATCTCACGAAACGCAACCAAACCCCCGTTTGGAATGGATGGATTCTCAATATTGATTTAATTGAAAATATTTTTGTGTTACTCTTTTATTTGCCAAACGAAAAAAAAACACACAAATAACTTTATACAAATATACCAACACCCATATCCATACACGCTGAAAAACCATACTAATTTTTTTAAATATATCTATGTGTTTACCATTTCATACTCATATCGAAACATTCGATTGCGTTCGCAAAACCCTAAACTATTGTTAAAAATCTATCTATGAAATACAAAATTTTTTTGAATAACTACGCGTATACGCTATCACCGCTACCACCACTCTTAAACACAATCTAATGAAACTCGTATAGAGAACTACCATGGCTCAAATACAGTATTCCTAGTTGGTGTACTAATGTCAGTTGTTGGGTTCGTTTTTGTAACATTCACCTTGATGGCACTGTGCTACAGGTCAGTTGTAGTACATAGAAACTTCTCCCTGTGTCTGAGGTTAGTTGAAAAGAAGTAATGAAAAAACCAGTATTTGATGAGAAACAAAGAACGAAAAAGAATAATAATTAAAGCTAAACAATCGAATTCTATTACGATTCTTTGGTTAATTAACAAAGCGATCTGTTTTGTTTTTAATTTTGTGCATAAAACAATTCATTGCCACATTGCCCCCCTGAAGTCAACCAATCACCACTACCACCCACATCCACACAACACAAAAAAAATAACAATCCTCCACATGCCACCCAACCACACTCAATGACACATGGCAAGCCGCTATGAAAGACTCCTTATACACGCCACGCCACACCACGCACACACTTTAACACACAAATTCACAGTCTAACATTATAGCCTTAAACATATGCCCACACACACACACACACACAGAGGCCCACTATACTCATCAACAGCAAAAAGAGAACAAACACAAAACACTGCCATTTCCGATATTTTCTCTCATTAGTTTTCATTTAACCAAACAAAGATCTCTGTGTGTGTGTGTTTGTGTGTGAATACGATTTTATTTCATTTAAGTCTGTGAATACCCTTTTTTGATGTTTTGTTTAAATTGTTTTTCACATGTTTTTTTTTTTTAAATTTTTATAAACAAAAACATATTTTCCTTTAATGTGGTTGCTGAGGCAAATTGCAAAGCTCCTCTTTTTCTCTTTTCTTGCTCTGTGTGTGTGTGAACATTTTGCAATGGCCCCATTTTTTTAAGTTGATTTTTTTTTTCATTATTTTTGTATAGCCCCGAAAAACAAAACCTAACTAACAAACTTTCTGTATGTCTGTCTGTCTGTTTTGTTCTCCATGTATATACACATACATACAAACGTATTAATTTATGGTTTCTCTTGTCTTGTGTTCAACTGTCTGTTTGTTTGTAGTGTTACTCGTATTTATCAGAAAAACAAAATGGAAATCATAACTACATGTATACCATAAATCGATGTTGTGTTCTCAAAATTCCCAGCCTCCCCCCTTCATCCCACCAAAAAACAAATAACCATTTTCTGGATTCGATATCTAAAAACAAACAAAAAAACTAATAATCCTTTATATTCATAAAACTCGAACTTTTGTATATTGCGCTGTCAAATTTGCTTTGAATTCACTGTAATCAACAATAACCACAATACCTGGTAATTGGCTTAATGCACACTTCCCACAACCAGACTGCACTACTCAACCAACCGCCCACCCAGTCACCCTCTCCACTTTCCATCAATTCCTCTTCATATAAGCTTAACCCACATATCCTTTGCTCAATCACTGGACTTTATGTCGTGAACATAAATCGAAACCAACATCACGTTCAACTCCTACCACCACAACCCCCCCCTTGCACTGACCCCCACTCACCACTATCCCTTCAACCAAAAAAAAAAAAAGATGATATCAACTTCATTAAACTCGATGTTTTAATTTGTAACTTTTTTGTTCCTTATGAAAAAAAAACAAAACGAATACAAATTTTTAATGAAAATGGAAATATCCTTTTTGTGTATATGCCAAAAACGAAAAAGCAAAACAAACCAAGATGAGAAAATTCAAAAACGAAAAGCGTATATTGATAAAGCCGATATACGAAAAGCTGGAAAAAAAGCGAATAAGCGAAGCCGAGTAAACTCAATTTTTCATTACTACTTTTATGGTTGTCGTCGTCATTGTGACTGTTAGCATTTATGTAGACTCAGTACTCAGTATCCAGTATTCAGTATTCACAAAAAAAAAAAAACTCGTACTCGTTCCACCACTTCAATGATTTTAGAAGAAAAAAAAACATAAAGCCAAAAATTATACAGCAAAAATATATCCAAATCCTACAAACAATACGTACCGTAAGCGATTCCATACCAAACAAAAAAAAAGAAATTTTAACACTAATATCATTCGCATTTGTTAGCGTTTTCGTTTCATTTTACCCAACCTTTGTCGGGTTTTCTTGTTCTCTTCATGCCAAAAAAAAAAAAAAAAACTATCAAAAATCAAAAGAGACCAAAGAAGACCAAGTTAACGCTGGATATCACTTTATATCTCTCCCATTCACGAAATCACTCATTCCTTTTCCATACCATTTCTCTTTTCACGATTTGCCAATTTTTGTTTTCCAATATTGGCATGGCAATGGTTGAATTTTTCCATTAACGAGTCAATCCATCTAACTGTAGAAGTAATTATGGCCTTCAGGTAAGTTTGTGTTTGTAAATACCGACATGATATTACAACTTTCAGCTCCAGGTGCAGCCGTGTTCTTGGACTAACCAACAAAAAAGCATAGCCAAAAGACTAATGAAAAAAGGGTTTACATATATGACCTCAAGAAAAAATGTCTTTTGAAGTGAAAATTGAGTCAATTTATTGAGTATTCATAGATGTAATTTAAATGCAATGACTTGGGAAGATCTTGCAATTTTTTTTTCTACTGGGAACCATTAAAATGTACATGATTCGTAAGGTAGGAAGAAGGGGATTGGTGTATTTTATATAAACCGACTTAAAGTGCCAAGTAAACGGTCTAATTGATGGGCGGTAGATAGGTCAACATGAGAAAAAGTTTACAAACCAGCTAAGGCAAGGTTGGGCAATTCGTCAAAATAATAGACTGATATAAACCAAAACCTTTAGTCTGGAAGAAATTTATACCTCCAAATTAATGAAAATCAGATAAAAACAGGAAAGTGGTGATAGATTTAACTGCGCGAACCACCGTTTTTGTGCAATAAGCACACCTAAGAGACTTTGTCTCACACGCAGCTTTTGATTTTTATACCCTCCACCATAGGATGGGGGGTATATTAACTTTGTCATTCCGTTTGTAACACATCGAAATATTGCTCTAAGACCCCATAAAGTATATATATTCTGGGTCGTGGTGAAATTCTGAGTCGATCTAAGCATGTTCGTCCGTACGTCTGTCTGTTGAAATCACGCTAACTTCCGAACGAAACAAGCTATCGACTTGAAACATGACACAAGTAGTTGTTATTGATGAAGGTCGGATGGTATTGAAAATGGGTCACTTTTACGTATAGCCCCCATATAAACGGACCCTCAAATTTGGTATATGGTCTCTAACACCCTTAAAAAATTGGTCCACATCGGTCCACTTTTACGTATAGCCCCCATATAAACGGACCCTCAGATTTGGGTTGCGGAGCCTCAAAGAGAAGCAAATTTCATCCGATCCGGCTGAAATTTGGAACATAGTGTTAGTATATGGTCTCTAACAACCATGCAAAAATTGGTCCACATCGGTCCATAATTATATATAGTCCCCATATAAACCGATCCCCAGATTTGGTTTGCGGAGCCTCAAAGAGAAGCAAATTTCATCCGATCCGGCTGAAATTTGGTACCTGGTTTTAGTATATGGTCTCTAACAACCATGCAAAAATTGGTCCACATAGGTCCATAATTATATATAGTCCCCATATAAACCGATCCCCAGATTTGGTTTGCGGAGCCTCAAAGAGAAGCAAATTTCATCCGATCCGGCTGAAATTTGGAACATAGTGTTAGTATATGGTCTCTAACAACCATGCAAAAAATTGGTCCACATCGGTCCATAATTATATATAGCCCCCATATATACCGATCCCCCGATTTGGCTTGCGGAGCGTCGAAGAGAAGCAAATTTCATCCGATCCGGCTGAAATTTGGTACATGGTATTGGTATATGTTCTCTAACAACCGTGCCAGGATTGGTTCATATCGGTCCATAACTACCCTACGGGAAATTGGTGCAAATTGCCACTGACGGACCTATCACAGAACTGGTACCGGTACACCAGTTAGTTGCAATTTTTAAATAGTCGTAATTTATTGATTTCCATACTCGCTTGATACTAAAATCTTATTGGATCTACTCATTTAGTGAAATAAAATTATCAATGTAACCTATTGCTCGACATATTTCAAAAGTTTTTTATTTCGGATGCGATTCGGTTGTCCAAAATGAAATAGATTTATAAGAGTTTGTCCGGGACTGGTTTCTGAGTACCTATCTATGGAATGCTCCTGCTAAATTGTCCCAGGACGTGTCCTTTGGAATGAGTCCAAGACGTGTCCAAAAGTGGAAATTTACCCCGCCAATGACAAACCCATGTTAAAGTGACTAGTCCCTTCCATACGTTTTGACCAGAACTGGGACTGGTCCATACACACCAGGGACTAGTCCTGTACCGATCCTGTGGTTGATCCATTTCCCGTAGGGTATGTATAGCCCCAAATATAAACTGTTCTCCATATTTGACCTCAGAAGCCTCTTGGAGGAGCAAAATTCATCCGATCCGGTTCAAGCGTGCAACGTGGTGTTAGTATATGGTCTCTAACATCCATGCAAAAATTGGTCCACATAGGTCCATAATTATATATAGCCCCCATATAAACCGATCCCCAGATTTGGCTCGCGGAGCCTCAAAGAGAAGCAAATTTCATCCGATCCGGTTGAAATTTGGAACATGGTGTTAGTATATGGTCTCTAACAACCGTGCCGGAATTGATCCATATCGGTCCATAATTATATATAGCCCCAAATATAAACTGTTCTCCATATTTGACCTCCGCAGCCTCTTGGAGGAGCAAAATTCATCCGGTCCGGTTCAAATTTGGAACGTGGTGTTAGTATATGGCCGCTAACAACCATACCAAAATTGGTCCACATCGGTCTATAGTTATATATAGCCGATTTCCAATCACACAAAAATTGGTCCATATCGGTTCATAATCAATGGTTGCCACTCGAGCCAAAAATAATCTACCAAAATTTTATTTCTATAGAAAATTTTGTCAAAATTTTATTTCTGTAGAAAATTTTGTGAAAATTTTGTTTCTATAGAAAATTTTGTTAAAATTTTATTTGTATAAAAATTTGTCTATCTATCAAATAATATTTTTTTTTATAGAAAATTTTGTCAAACTGAATTATATACGTATTTAATCGGCCTTTTTTTGATTTAATATATACCACGTATGGACTTACTTACAATTTAGAAGACGGTGTTAGGAGGTTTTAAGATACATTGCCATCGGCAAGCGTTACCGCAACTCAAGTAATTCGATTGTGGATGGCAGTGTTTAGAAGAAGTTTCTACGCAATCCATGGTGGAGGGTACTCAAGCTTCGGCCTCACCGAACTTACGGCCATATATACTTGTTTTTTTTTTTTTCTTTTTTTTTTTGCCCACGATGAAAAGAAAATTTTGAAAATTCTGATTTTTGTCTTCATGAGCCTAAACGTTGCGGACAATTAAAAAAGCAAATAAAGAAAAGCTGAAGTCGGGCAGGGTCGACTATGTTATAGCCTGCACCACTTTATGGATTTAAATTTTCTATGCCATCTCAAATTCTTTAAATTTGTTTGGTACTATATATAAGGGATCATAATCACATACTCCTGTATTTAAATCTGACCCGGTCTGGACAAACTGTGTTATACTTCCACAAAATGTATAGATTTAATATTAAGGTCGGCTAATATCCTGGGCTGAAACACAGCGTGGCGCAGGGTATAAATATGGGAAATATTAAATTTAACCCTAGACAGTCATCCTTCGTCTAGGGTTAAATTTAATAGTTGGTTCTCATTTTTGCTCACGATGCAAATTATAGCATTTTGAAATAAGCCGTAGTCAAAATGACGAAGGATGACCTTAGTGTACAAAAACTAAGTGTTGAAGCAATTTTTAGGCAACTTCGCAAAACTGCATTTATGTAGAAGATTTCCTATGAGCCATTTTTTCACATGATTTTATAAGGAAATTGTGGGTATTTTAGCCATTTTTGTCCAAAAACATATATATGGGCATGTATCAAATTTGGCATGTATAGTAAGAATGCTTCACGTTTTCACGTAAATCGGAGTAAGAATTTGGTCTCTGTGGTCATATCTGTACTTTGATTACAAAAATGTGTTCACAGACGGACGGAATGACTGACAAGGATATATCGACTCAGGGGCCGACCCTCAGCATTATTACCATAGACCCCATGTGTCTATCTGCTCACCTTCTGGGCGTTGCAGTATGACGGAAGGTAAAAAACAAAACAAAATTTTGTAGTGGAGCAACAGATCTTTCGAATAAATATTTACACTTTGTTAAACAACAAACTAATCATTGTAATTAAACTCTAAATTAAAAATCTACGAACTTACTGTTCGACCTAATATGTTACGCTAGATTTAAATTTTCCAAAAATTAGAACGAAAATTACTCAGAGTGTAATATCGAAGAACACTTCTTCGGAAACGTAATTTTGGACAGACAAAGTTCCACAATCTCTCTTTCGATGCTTCGATATATTATCAGCATGATTCTATTGGCCTCCTTGTTTGACAAAAATTTATTGGTGATCTAATTGAAATCAGCGTCTTTAAATTGAAAATTCTTGCACTAAATAGCCATCGGCTGTAGTTTATGACAAGTGACAAGCCATTAAAACGTAGACAGATTTCGACTGCAATTAAATTAGTTAATATAGACATAAAAAAAGACCATCAGGATGGTACTTGCAGGGGCTTATCCCATGGATTGTGGCTTGATAGTGGTGAACATGACTTTCATTTAATGCGTCATCAATTGGTTGACATGGAATCCGACTTTGGCCACCACCACATGACATGACATAAATGTGGTCATGGACAGAGAGAGAGAGAGAGAGATATGTTACTCAAACCACTACTCCATGTTCAAATGAAACTTTGTCTGATGACAAGGATATAAAACTGGCATTGTTATGGTCATTTCATGACTTGGTAACTTTTGACTCCATTATGATTGAGTGCATACTTGATGGCTTCGTTAATGATAGAGAAAATGAATTTGGAACACGGCTGCATTATGCTCGAGAACACATTCCCACACACACACACACACACACACAAACACAGAAAAACCCCGGTAGGCTGTCATGGCCAAAGGATATATGGATAGAGGTAAGTATGAGTTATTCATTTTCATGCTCTTCTACTTCATATTTTTCATATGTATTTTACTATCTACTACATAGTCGGACCGGGGAGTACGTACTAGTAATGTAGGATTTAGAGCATTTGAATTTATATTTTACTAAAAATGATCCAAACCGTATAGAGCATATTCCATAACTATTTAATGATCCATTTGATGATTGGAACCATTTCCCCCCTTGTATGACCCCTTTGGTCAATAAAGAATATGCCTTAAAAAAATTGCTGAAAACTTTTAAGCAAAAAAAAAAAAACGAAAAGAAAGCAGAAAAACTTCTCGAAATCGATGGAATGTAGTTAGTTGTCATTACCATTAGCTGTGATCTGAAGAACAGAGATCCGCTGATTGGATGGAGGCGAAAGCGGATCAGCGAGTCTCTGTTCGGATTGAGTTGTACACCACTTACATCTACACCTTCGCTCCATATTGAAAGAAATAATAAATTGGCTGTGTTCTGATTGCCAAAGAGTGCGTGTGTATGTGTGTGTTTTCTTTTTATTAAACACCCACTCACACACACACACGCATAGGCAAACAAATAAGAATAAAAATCAAAATCTAATCGCGCACACATTTTGAGTTATGGTGGTGCTTTCTACTGAGATAGAATGAAAGTCAATTGTGTCATCCAAAACGAACGAAAGGACATGATCGAATGGGCAACACGTCTCATGCCTGCCCGATACACATATAAAACATTGAAATTGTTGCATTTGTGTTTTGTTTGTGTATTTAACTATGTATGCATCTGTGTATTATAATTTGCATTACAACAACAATAACAACAAAAAACATGTATAAATAACAACAACAACAATCGCTACAACATATCGATTATGTATGTATGTATGTATGTACACTATGTATATATATGTATATGTATGATATATATCATATATTTCAATTAAGAATATACTATACTAACGACAGAACAACAACAACATCTACTAACACTAATGAAAACTAACAAACATATATACACACACACACACGCATAAAAATCTCCACCAACCACATCGAGCATTGTCACCACTGCATTTTGCCATTTTGTTTACAGCATGAAGGAAGGTAACACTGATATACAACAAGGGTTCTTTTGCAGTTTGTTAATATCAACTTAAATTGTTTTTTTTTTTTTTTTTTTTGTTTGCGACAACCTTCAGTACTTTGACGATAGATTTTTTTTTAATAAAAATATATATATTTTTTTGTATAAATTATTGAACAATATTCCTTATTATTGGTTCTTATTCTATTTTTTAATTTATATTATTTATTTCTTTTTTACATCTTTTGATGTGGAATTTGATGCATCAGCTAAAGTAACCGAATGAGTTTAATTACTTTTTGAATACTTTCAGTTCCTGGAAATTAAACTATACTAACCATCCAGTGAGGCATATTTAACCCTTTCACTACCGAAATAAACCTAATGTTAAAAACTTAAATTGTTCTTCTGTTTTTACTTTGACTAACAGCATGTACAACAAAAATTGTCATTTTGAGAACCTACCTCAATTTGAAGTAATTGAGGTAGGTTCTCAAACTGACAATTTTTGCTATATGAGCTTGTTCTGAAAACTTGATTCTTGAATTGTGACCAAATGGCCTTACGAAAATAAGCTCTATTGGGCCTATAATATCTTTCAAAGTGTAAGAAAAAATACAAAAAGAACCCGAAAAAGTATCAGCTATAGTTTTTGTATGAATGTCCATTTACTAGAAACATACAATAGGAAAATTGTCTCAAATTTTCATATTTTTCGCTTATTATTAAAGAAGTTTATAAAAATGTATTTTAGTGCTCACCAATATGGAAAATATTTACAGCTTATTTAGATTAAAGTCTCTACTTTAAAATAACATCAAGAAAAAATCGAAACTTATTGGGAAAATAGAATTTGGTGTCTTTTTTGAATGTCCTTTTAAGTGGACATCGGTAGTGAAAGGGGTAATATTGAATTTATATTTCTACTTGTTTATTAAGTTAGATTTTCCACAACTACCCCAAAAAGAACAAGGGAAAATTTTCTTATATTCAGCTGATAATAGTAGCTTTTTTCTAATAGTCTATTCCGTAACTTTTTTAAGAATAAATACTTCAAAAGATGTCCAAGCCGATATTTTTTACTTCAGAGAAATATTATCCTGAGTAAAATTTAAAAACCATTGATTATAAAGATTTAGAAAATACCCTTTCGATTTTTCTATGTCATATGGCATAATCAGCCCATTAAAGTAAAGACAATAATTTATTTAATAACTCTATATTTTTCTTCATAGTTATACACTCAAAAAAAGTGAACTCTCTATTTCACTAAAGCCAATTTAACTATATTTTAGTTCATAAAATTATTATGTTTGGAGAAAGTTTCCTTTACTCTAATAATTTTAAGTGTTTTAGTTCACGGGAAAAAATTATACACAAATGAAGTATAAAGATTTACTATATTCGTATTTCTCACCAAATAGTTCCTTATTTCTTGTTTGTAAGTTTGTAAATTTTACTACAAAAGCGTCCATCATGAACTTCGTATGTCACTAAAGACATTCTAAAACACCATATAATTTTAAGAAAAAAAATAATAGTTTTCTAACTCGAATACACCGAAAAAACGTGAACTGTTTTATAGGAAGAATGAACTACCACGCACGAAAATTGAACTAAATTTTACTCCACATTATGAGATTTCCACAAAGCGGTGTTAAAAGCAGGAAGTTTTAATGCCCTGTTGTACTTTTTAACTGCAGTTCACGAAATTACATCATCTCATAGAAGAAAAAAATAATTTGAGAACATTTAAATGTCAAACTGTCATATACCTACTCAAATTTTACTCTTAGGCAAATAAAGGCTGATACGGTCAAAATTTGGTCAAGGGAAAACGCGTGTAATTCGGTGAAATCGTTTATTTAAAAAATCAAATTAAATTTCTTTTTCAAGTTCTATTAGTATAAAATTCAGAAAAAATATTCAGTTAGGCTTTCGTTTTTCCAAATCCGAATTGCCGGGCCTCACGCTTGACACCTGCCATCAGATTTTGTACAGCCCCCTTGTCCACCTTCTTCGCCGCAGAAAGCCAGTTTGCCTTGAACTGCTGCTCGTCCTTAGCATTTTTTTGGTCTTCTTTAGGTTCCGCTTAACAATAGCCCCAGTATTTCTCAATTGGGCGGAGCTCTGGCGTGTTGGGAGGGTTCTTGTCCTTGGGAACCACCTGCACGTTGTTGGCGGCGTACCACTCCATGGCCTTTTTACCGTAATGGCAAGATGCCAAATCCGGCCAACACAGAACGGAACAACCGTGTTTGTTCAGGAAAGGCAGCAGACGTTTATTCAAACACTCTTTCACGTAAATTTCCTTGTTGACTGTCCAGGAAGTTATGAAAATGCTGCTTTTCAAGCCACAGGTACAGATGGCTTGCCAAACCAGATATTTCTTGAAATAGCTTGAAAATATCTGCTACCTTTCCCCCTTCCTTTTGTCGTATAAAACTCCTGTCCCGGAAGCTGCTTGTAGTCGGCTTTGACGTAGGTTTCGTCGTCCATTACCACGCAGTCAAACTTCGTCAGCATCGTCGTGTACAGCCTCCGGGATCGCGCTTTGGCCGTCGTATTTTGTTTATCATCGCGATTTGGAGTCATTACCTTCTTGTAAGTCGATAGTCCGGCTCGTTTTTTGGCTCGATGCCCGGTTGTAGACAATACACCCAGCTTATTTGCGGCATCTCGGAGAGAGAGGTTAGGGTTTAGCTTGAAACTACTGGCAACTCTCTTTGTCGTCTCAGCGGCTTCCGGCTTCCGATTTCCCCCCGATCCAGACTTCCTGGCTGTCGACAAACATTTCCCAAACACTTTAATTACATTTGTAACGGTTGATTTGCCAACTTTTAGCGATTTTGCCAGCTTTGCGTGCGAGTAGCTCGGATTTTCGCGATGCGCGAACAAAATTTTGATACGCTGCTCTTCTTGCTTGAACGGCATTTTGACAACTGAAGAGTGAATGCCAAATCAAAATAGGAGCAACATTCTACACACACACACCTTCAAAATGAGGGGTGTTCAGGTTTTTTAAATGCAAAATTGAAAGAAATACGTCAAGTTTATATTGACCAAATTTTGACCGTATCACCCTTTAGAAGAAAAAATTAATTTGAGGACATTTAAATGTCAAACTGTCATATACCTACTCAAATTTTACTCTTAGGCAAATAGCAATAGTCACCCATAGCTTTCCTTTAAAAAATCATTACGACTATGTGAATATTAGACAATATTTGTGGGAATAATATTGAGTAAAGAAAATATTGAATTCAGTTGCCAAAGTCATCGACAGGAGCTATTTATTATCATACAATTTTTATTTTATTTTTTTTTTTTTTTTGCGAAAAGAAAATTTCTATAAACTTTCAACTATCGCTCTAGAGTACTGAAGGTTTCATATAAATACGAAATTATTGAAAACTAAAGCCTTCCAACTTAATCACTTATCGGCAATGTTACCTACTATTCATATTAAAATTTTACCCAAATTCGATATTTTTAGTTTCATATTAAATTCATTTCAATTATTATTGGATGTGTGTTATGATTTTGCTTTTATTTTAAATTCGAAATTTTATTTGTATAAAATGTATTATCGAAATAACCTTTAAACATATTATTAATCAATCATATGTTTTTTTTATTACTATTCCATATTATTCCAAATTATATCTCTCCATTCCACACCAAAAAAAAATGAAATCTAAAATGTGCAAAACGAATCCTTCCAAACAAACGGGGAACAAACATAATCAAAAATCGAATCGAATCAACATCCGTTCGATATCATCGCTTCATCTATTCGATCCAAAAAAAAAACACAAATTCGCATACCTATATACCAACATGCAATACCAAAACACATGTATGCGTTTCTTGATCTGTGACTATCACCATCGCTCTCTTCATATTTCACTCTGGAAATGCATGCACTATGTGTGTTGCGATGGTGCCCGTATGTTTGTTTATGTGTATGTGTTTTTTTTGTACACATATTTATTTGTGTGTTTGTTGTTGGTTTAAATTCATAATGAAAATTTAATTAAAATATGGCCAAATATAAAATCGAAACCGTAATGATAAAACCAATAACAATGCCAATCAACATTAACATCAATGTCGTTATCAACAAACAAATACTAATACAACAATAACAACGTCAACAACGACATCTACATCTACATCATCATTGCTCTCGTATGGTACTACAACAACTACAATGCAAAAAAAAAACAAAAACCCCAAACAAATCAATCAACCACTCTAACTGAAATTTACCAATCTCATGACCATAAATCTATAACTAATCAAATAAACCAATCAACCAAACAATCAAACCAAAACTACCCACTATCACCATCATCATCAACAATATTACCATCATTATATTCAAATCCAAATCCAATTGAATCCAAATGCAATATTTACCCGTATTTTGAACAAATCAAAAAAAAAATAACCTCAAAAACCAAAACCAAAATCATAAATCGAATAATACAAATTAATAAATAAATAAAATAAATACTACTACCACCACTATTGCCACTGTGCAACTAATATCCAATTCGGTGGATGTCGTTGGATGCATTGAATGAACGAAATGAATGAAAATAGGCGTAAGACTACCACTCTCAAGTATGATCCACCCTATACGAAGAAGCCGATGGCCAAGACATATGGCGGACCGCCAGCCACTGCCCCAAATCATCAGTCGGTTGAGGAGATTTCCCAGGATGGGTCAAATAAATTAAATGTCTACGAAAATCAATCAGGTTTCACGTAAGTATATTCACCATGGATTTGTGTACAGAAATACCAATACTCTATAATAACTTGCAGGTTGTATATGTCCAATGAATTAAATACTAATCAACAATAACCAATTGGGTCCATTATTTTTAAAATATTTCGTGGCATTTCAATGAGAAATAGCATATCTACACACAAAGAAAATTTCATTAAAATTCAGCCAACGAAAAAATTTCATTGATATAATGAAACATTCTCATTAATACAATGAAAATATTCGTTAATAGTACGAAACGTTACGCTGATTAACAGAAAATTCGTTATAATAAGGAAGAATTTCGTTGTATTAACGAATTTGTTTCATTGGCTGACTTTTAACGACACATTTCGATAATAAAGGGTGATTTGTTAAGAGCTTGATAACTTTTTAAAAAAAAAAAAAACGCATAAAATTTGCAAAATCTCATCGGTTCATTATTTGAAACGTTAGATTGGTCCATGACATTTACTTTTTGAAGATAATTTCATTTAAATGTTGACCGCGGCTGCGTCTTAGGTGGTCCATTCGGAAAGTCCAATTTTGGGCAACTTTTTCGAGCATTTCGGCCGGAATAGCCCGAATTTCTTCGGAAATGTTGTCTTCCAAAGCTGGAATAGTTGCTGGCTTATTTCTGTAGACTTTAGACTTGACGTAGCCCCACAAAAAATAGTCTAAAGGCGTCAAATCGCATGATCTTGGTGGCCAACTTACCGGTCCATTTCTTGAGATGAATTGTTCTCCGAAGTTTTCCCTCAAAATGGCCATAGAATCGCGAGCTGTGTGGCATGTAGCGCCATCTTGTTGAAACCACATGTCAACCAAGTTCAGTTCTTCCATTTTTGGCAACAAAAAGTTTGTTAGCATCGAACGATAGCGATCGCCATTCACCGTAACGTTGCGTCCAACAGCATCTTTGAAAAAATACGGTCCAATGATTCCACCAGCGTACAAACCACACCAAACAGTGCATTTTTCGGGATGCATGGGCAGTTCTTGAACGGCTTCTGGTTGCTCTTCACTCCAAATGCGGCAATTTTGCTTATTTACGTAGCCATTCAACCAGAAATGAGCCTCATCGCTGAACAAAATTTGTCGATAAAAAAGCGGATTTTCTGCCACTGATTTTGGTAATAAAATTCAATGATTTGCAAGCGTTGCTCGTTAGTAAGTCTATTCATGATGAAATGTCAAAGCATACTGAGCATCTTTCTCTTTGACACCATGTCTGAAATCCCACGTGATCTGTCAAATACTAATGCATGAAAATCCTAACCTCAAAAGAATCACCCTTTATAACGAAACATTTTCTATTAGTTTAGTCCACATCCAAAAAAAAAAAAATCTGTCCCTTTATTATACCCTGCGCCACACTGTGGATCAGAGTACTATAAGTTAGTGCATATGTTTGTAACACCCAGAAGGAGACGAGATAGACACATGGTGTCTTTGGCAATAATGTTCAGGGTGGGTCCCTAAGTCGATATAACCATGTCCGTCTGTCCGTCCGTCTGTCTGTGAACACATTTTTGTGATCAAAGTCTAGGTCGCAATTTAAGTCCAATCGCATTCAAATTTGGCACATGTTCCTAATTTGGGTCAGAACAGAACCCCGTTGATTTTGGAAGAAATCGGTTCAGATTTAGATATAGCTCCCATATATATCTTTCGCCCGATATGCACTAATATGGACGCAGCAGCCAGAGTTTTATACCGATTTGCTTGAAAATTTGTACAAACATAACACTTAGTCGTATAGTCAAGCGTGCAAAATTTGATTAAAATCGGTTCAGATTTAGGTACAGCACCCATATATATCTTTCGCCCGATATGGACTAATATGGTTCTAATAGCCAGTGTTTTGGCCCAATTTGGTTGAAATTTTGCACAGGGAGTAGATTTAGCATTGTAGCTATGTGTGCCAAATTTGATTGCTATGTGTGCCGATTCAGATGTAGATATAGCTCCCATATATATGTGTTTCTGATTTCGACAAAAATGGTCAAAATACCAACATTTTCCCTTTTAAAATGGCCTCTGCTAAGTCGAAAATTTGAAAAAAGGACTGTAATTTTCCTTATCATCAAATTCATATATATCGAGCGATAATCATAAAAAACAACTTTTGCGAAGTTTCCTTACAATTATTTCAGATTTAAATGTTTCCCATATTTATACCCTGCGCCACACTGTGGAACAGGGTATTATAAGTTAGTGCATATGTTTGTAACACCCAGAAGGAGACGAGGTAGACATATTGTGCCTTTGGCAATAATGCTCAGGGTGGGTCCCAGAGTCGATTTTACCATGTCCGTCTGTCCGTCCGTCTGTCTGTGAACACATTTTTGTGATCAAAGTCTAGGTCGCAATATAAGTCCAATATCAATAATTAAGAGCATACACAATAAATAGAAATAAAATGTTAATATTGTTTGATATTATTCTTAATTAGTGAAATTCATGTTTATTGCCTAATTTATAAACCAAGTGTATAGATTTTATAGAAGTCTAGCAAATTTTGCCCAGATCGGAAAATGTGGATCTACAAGGTGGTGTAGGGTCCCGCCCGACTTTAGACTTTCCTTACTTGTTTACTAGTGTATTATTTCTCGCCATGACATATCAACTGAGACATCAACATCCTTTAATCCTTCTGTTTAAAGTCATTTTCCTCCAAAGTTAGTTTCTGTAACCAACTGCGCAATACTGTACACTTCTAACTTTAGTTCTGAGCTATGCCTCAGATTCTCTGTCCCGATTCCCTGACCTACTCATTTCTAATAACCCTGAAACCCTAGTCATTAAAAGTGTCAGGTATGGTCGCACTGAAGATTATGAAGATCAACTTACCTGGGAGGAGTACGCGCAATCAAAAAATGTTAAACCAGCGAGTTATGTCTTCGCAATGGTTACCATGCCCGCCTTGCATACACAAGGTCGTGGGTTCGATTCCTGCTTCGACCGAAAACCAAAAGGTGTTTCAGCGGTGGATTATCCCACCTCAGTAATGCTGGTGACATTTCTGAGGGTTTCAAAGCTTCTCTAAGTGGCTTCACTGCAATGTGGAACGCCGTTCGGGCTCGGCTATAAAAAGGAGGTTCCTTGTCATTGAGCTGGCAACACCTATTGATAAGACAGAAGTTCACCAATGTGGTATCACAATGGACTGAAGAGTCTAAGTGAGCCTGATACATCGGGCTGCCACCTAACCTATGTCTTCGCAAAGGTACGGACCCGAAGATAATCCAAACTAAACTGCGCAGGCATCCTGTCGCAGTGTTTGAGTGGCAGTCAATGATGTCAGTAGAAGTCGCAAAAGATGAAACGTAGAGATTAAGTAATACCGATATCAAAACTCCATATAGGACTGGCGTCCACAGATATATTTCAACGGTTTCTTTTTGGCAATAAATAGTTTCATAACTACTGGTAAAATTCACCCTCAAACTAATCTCCCCTAGCTTCAGGCATGGGTTACAAAGAACAAGACAAGGAACAAATAAATCCTGGTATTGCAATATCAGGCTTGGATCGCAATATAGCTGAGCCTAGAAAAAGCTTCAAATATAGGCTAATACTTATTTTGAGGATCCTTAGATTAAAGGTAATTTTTGGGAGCCACCGTGGTGCAATGGTTAGCATGCTCGCCTTGAATACAAGGCTTCGACTGAACACCAAAACGTTTTTCAGCGGTAATGCTGGTGATATTTCTGAGTGTTTCAAAGCTTCTCTAAGTGGTTTCGCAGCAATGTGAAACGGCATTCGGACTTGGCTATAAAAAGAATGTCCCTTGTTATTGATCTTAACATGGAATCGGACAGCACTCAGTGGTAAGAGAGAAGTTCACCAGTGCCGTATCACAATGGACTAAAATATCGGGCTGCCATCTAACCTAGCCTAAAGGACATATTTTTTTAACTGGGCAGTATGTAACATATTGCGGATTTTTATACCCTGCGCCACACTGAGGAACAGGGTATTATAAGTTAGTGCATATGTTTGCAACACCCAGAAGGAGACGAGATAGACACATGGTGTCTTTGGCAAAAATGCTCAGGGTGGGCTGTCCGTCTGTCCGTGAACACATTTTTGTAATCAAAGACTAGGTCGCAGTTTTAGTCCAATCGACTTTAAATTTGGCACAAGTATGTGTTTTGGGTCAGAATAGAACCCTATTGATTTTGGAAGAAATCGGTTCAGATTTAGATATAGCTCCCATATATATCGTTCGCCCGATTTACACTCATATGACCACAGAGGCCAATTTTTTGCTCCGATTTAGTTGAAATTTTGCACAGGGAGTAGAATTAGCATTGTAGCTATGCGTGCCATATTTGGTTGAAATCGGTTCAGATTTAGATATTGCTCCCATATATAGCTTTCGCCCGATTTACACTCATATGGCCACATAGGTCAATTTTTTGCTCCGATTTAGTTGAAATTTTGTACAGGGAGTAGAATTAGCATTGTAGCTATGCGTGCCAAATTTGGTTGAAATCGGTTCAGATTTAGATATATCGCCCATATATAGCTTTCGCCCGATTTACACTCATATGAGCACAGACGCCAATTTTTAACTCCGATTTAGTTGAAATTTTGCACAGGGAGTAGAATTAGCATTGTAGCTATACGTGCCAAATTTGGTTATGATTTCGACAAAAATGGTCAAAATACTTCTAATACATATATACCTCGCGATAAATCATAACTAAACTTTTGCGAAGTTTCCTTAAAATTGCTTTAAATGTTTCCCATATTTTTATACCCTTCTCCACACTGTGGAACAGGGTATTATAAGTTAGTGCATATGTTTGCAACACCCAGAAGGAGACGAGATAGGCACGTGGTGTCTTTGGCAAAAATGCTCAGGGTGGGCTCCTGAGTCGATATAGCCATATCTGTCTGTCCGTCTGTCCGTGAACACATTTTTGTAATCAAAGTCTAGGTCACAGTTTTAGTCCAATCGACTTCAAATTTGGCACAAGTATGTGTTTTGGCTCAGAATAGATCCCTATTGATTTTGGAAGAAATCGGTTCAGATTTAGATATAGCTCCCATATATATATTTCGCCCGATATGGGCTTATATGGCCCCAGAAGCCAGAGTTTTACCCTAATTTGCTTAAAATTTTGCACAAGAAGAACAATTATACACTATAGTCAAGTGTTCCAAATTTTATTGAAATCGGTTCAGATTTAGATATAGCTCCCATATATATCTTTCGCCCGATATGGACTAATACGGTCCCAGATGCCAGAGTTTTACCCCAATTTGGTTGAAATTTTGCACAGGGAGTTGAGTTAGCATTGTAGCTATGCGTGCCAAATTTGGTTGAAATCGGTTCAGATTTAGATATAGCTCCAATATATAGCTTTCGGCCGATTTACATTCATATGACCACAGAGGCCAATTTTTTGCTCCGATTTAGTTGAAATTTTGCACAGGGAGTAGAATTAGCATTGTAGCTATGCGTGCCATATTTGGTTGAAATCGGTTCAGATTTAGATATATCTCCCATATATAGCTTTCACCCGATTTACACTCATATGACCACAGAGGCCAATTTTTAACTCCGATTTAGTTGAAATTTTGCACAGAGAGTAGAATTAGCATTGTTGCTATGTGTACCAAATTTGGTTGAAATCGGTTCAGACTTAGATATAGCTCCCATATATAGATTTCACCCGATTTACACTCATATGACCACAGAGGCCAATTTTTAACTCCGATTTAGTTGAAATTTTGCACAGAAAGTAGACTTAGCATTGTTGCTATGCGTGCCAAATTTGGTTGAAATCGGTTCAGATTTAGATATAGCTCCCATATATATGTTTTTCTGATTTCGACAAAAATGGTCAAAATACCAACATTTTCCTTGTAAAATCGCCACTGCTTAGTCGAAAAGTTGTAAAAATGACTCTAATTTTCATAAACTTCTAATACATATATATATCGAGCGATAAATCATAAATAAACTTTTTCGAAGTTTCCTTAAAATTGCTTCAGATTTAAACGTTTCCCATATTTTTTTACTAATATTGTGTTCCACCCTAGTGCATTAGCCGACTTAAATTTTGAGTCTATAGATTTTGTAGAAGTCTATCAAATTCTGTCCAAATCGAGTGATATTTAAATGTATGTATTTGGGACAAACCTTTATATATAGCACCCAACACATTTGACGGATGTGATACGGTATCGAAAATTTAGATCTACAAAGTGGTGCAGGGTATAATATAGTCGGCCCCGCCCGACTTTAGACTTTCCTTACTTGTTTTTTACTAACACTGTGTTCCACCCTAGTGCATTAGCCGACTTAAATTTTGAGTCTATAGATTTTGTAGAAGTCTATCAAATTCTGTCCAGATCGAGTGATACTTAAATGTATGTATTTGGGACAAACCTTTATATATAGCCCCCAACACATTTGACGGATGTGATATGGTATCGAAAATTTAGATCTACAAAGTGCTGCAGGGTATAATATAGTCGGCCCCGCCCGGCTTTAGACTTTCCTTACTTGTTTATTTATACATGAGTAGCTTTGTTAATATATCGCACAAAGAGAATGAAATGAGCTCTGTATGCCTATTTGAGTTTTATAGTCTTGATTTAGGGAAGTCGCACCGCACCTTTGGCTCGAAATCCTTAAGAGAAAAAGAGAAGATCAGAATTTTTGAGTTCAAGTAAACTTTTGTTGAGTGTACGTTACCATAACTCAGCTGATATAACCCTGAGTCCAATGGTCATCGACTTTTTTTATTGATATCAAGATTCAGTTCTCTGCTCCCGGACGAAAACCTCACGCTTATCTGCAAATTGCTGCAGTCACCAGTATTTTTGTGTCAGCATTCTGTTACAATATGCAGACGTGTCAACTATTATTTCGCTCCACCAAAAGTTTTCATTACATAGAAGAGAATCAATACGTTGATTATGTTAAAGTTGATCAGAACAGTTGCCTATTACCAAACATAACATAAATGAGCTACGTCCCTGCTTTATTTGACATCGATTGGTGAAATAAAGAGATTTCAATGGCATAGAGTCAATTTGTTGGCAATGCAACCCATAAATAATACCACAACCTGCAAAGTTTTGTACATTTTGTTGTTTAGCCTAACTTTTCTATTCAACCACATCAAGCAAACTAATTCAATGTTTATTGGATTTTTCCTTTCAGCCGTGACAAGAGCATTCATAGTCGCCGTTATACGGCCGATGACGATCACCAGCATTCAGGTAAAATGTCTTTTTTTATAATAAAAAAAAACTAAAATGTACCCCCCTCTTTATAATGAACACAAAGACACACTATAATAAAAAAAAATATTATTTAGATAAAAATATAACAATTTCAAGATACATTTATATATTGTCTATACACAAACTACTACTACATTTATTTCTATACATACGAAAACATACATACATGTACTTAGTCATATATACTCAAAAAATATATATAACTTAGAAAAACTTTGTTGGCGTTCAATGTTTCCTATGTTAAATTTTTTTAATTTTATTTTGTAACAAATGGTTAATTTTTTTCTTAAAAACAAAAATCGTCAGCTGAAAATGAGAATTGAACAACAAAATGACTGTGTGTGCTTCTCCAATCACCCATTACAGAAAACTATCAATACAATTTAAACTGTAAATAACATATTAGTAATGCACAGAAAAATCCATAAAAAACAAGCAGAAAAAATATTTTTGGATTCAATCACGAAATTATACCCTGTTTCTGTATGTCGAACGAAAGTATTTCAAATGAAAAAAATATTTGGGTTTCTCTATGTCGACAGGCAAGTCACTTCATATTTTGTTGTCGAGTAGCAAAGGAACATATACAATAAGTGTCAAGAAAAAAGTAAAAACAGTTTTAGAATTTGAATCAATTCTCTGGCCAAAAATTTTAAAATACTCATTTTTGATAATCAATGTACTCTCATACAAACGATATGAACTTTCAAAAATACAAAAGCCCAAATTGATTCGAATTCGAGTGACTGGCTATTCGTTCGACATACAGAAGCAGGGTATTAGATCCAAATAATTCTTCACTGTAATTGCTTCAGTTGTGGAAGTTCTAATATTAATGTAGTTAAAATTAACTGTTAAAATCAACTGTAAGTGATTGACTTTAATTAATTTTTATTTTGATTAATATATTAATTGAAAATTTTAATGAATTTGAAAAATATGCAATCAAACAAACTTAAATGTGATTTTATATATTTTCAAATTCATTAAAATTTTAATTAAAAAAATATTATTGAATTTTTCTGCTTAAAAGCCATGCAGATAATAGGCCTAAAAAGTTCTTTCCAACATACACAGTCTCACATAAGTTTACATACCCTTGAGGTTTTTACCTTATAACTAAACATGTTTCTTGTTGTTGTTTATAATCCAGACTAAAAACATCTTCTAGAAAATGGACAAATACTTTGTTTCTCAAATTAATTTACAAAATCTAAAGCATATATATGCATATTTTATTATATTTTAATAATTAAAGAAAATACAATTTCTTAAACCGTATGTAAACTTGTGTAAGACTGTGTATATGGATATTTTTCAACTGACGAAATTTTGATTTTTGTTTTCAAGCCCCAATATGAATTACTCTTGTCTTTTTAATTTGTAATACATTTTTTTTAGTTTAACTCTTAAATATTAATTCTATCTAAAAATCTGTGTGAATGAATGTCGTCAAAACTAAAGTAGTGTGTTTTACAGTAGTGAATCTTTTTTCATACTCGTACCTCCTTGAACTCATCTATAAATGAAATGGTTAGTATAGCAAGGTATAAGATCCAATATCCAATCATTGGATTATTACACAGATAACACTTTTCGCAAGGACATGCTAGTCCTTTAAATGTATTCGTACAGTATACTCTGCATTACCCTAATGGATACAATAATTCATACATACACTCACAATCGCACACACACACACACATACTCACATTTAGAAAGTTCAATTCATGCTCATACACAGTAACTCTCAATAAAAAAAAACACAGAACATCCAGTAGATAGACTATTCATACAACTTATATGTCTGTCTGTGTGTGTATGTGTGAAATTTATATATGTGTTTGTTAGTTAGTTTCCTGTATGGGAATGGAATGCATTCGCCGTGTAGACGTAATTTGATTTTTCAGTGGCATCTTTGATGGATTCAACGAAACATAAACAGCAACATCATTTGAACTTCCATGGTTAAGACAAACATTCAAAATCATGGAGGTGATTCCTTGATCCAACCGCAAACACCTACCGTCCTACTGGTTCGTGAAGAAATCTTACACAAAAATGTTGTTCTGTTGTTCTTCACTTTTTGCACTTTCGACTTAGAGAAATAGTTGCACAGTTGATTTATTTGATCGGACTTTAAGTTGAAACAAAACCAAACAAAAAAATGTATTTCCTCTTTTACTATTTCTCTATTTCTCTGTTTGTCTCACGCACAACACTCACTCACTCTGTCTGTAAAATTTACTTGAACGTCAACAAAGCAAAAAACAAAAAAATGAAATCAATAAAATACAAAAAACCTACTACACGCACACACACAAATGTATATGTGGGTAATTCCAGAACTGGACTTTTTTTTATTATTTATTTACATTTAATTAAATTTAAAAATCATTTGATATTAATATCTACATAACATGAAATATTTTTTTTTAATTTTAATTATTTTTATAAAAAGAAAGAATTGAACTTCAGCTATCGATTACGAGTTTCAAATAATTTTTTCTATTTTTCCGTTTCAAGATATGCACTGAAAAAAATATTGTCGTGAGGTCAAAGATTTCATGTCTTTAAAATACGAATACAAATTTTGCTTAGCATAGAAGACGCATTTCTCTAAAATAAAGTTATTTTCCTTGTCCAAAAGTCGATAAACTTTTCAATGAAGTCGTATTGTCCTTATAATTAAGTGATTTGACTTAAAAATAGGTATCTTAACATGAAAGAAAAAAATTATAGGCTAAGGTCAACTTGACTTTAATAATTCAGAAAAATTCTTTAAATTTAATGAAATTGTCTTTAAATTTGTTGTCTTTTTGCATCTTGACTACAAAGCAAAAAATCGTTCAAATATAGGATAAGTTTTTCAAAACTTTATTTTAAAGAAGTTTTTTACTTCAAACATAGCATAATTTCTACTGGAAGTCGAGTCCTAATTTGGACTCTTCCTAGAAGCAAGTACACAAAACCTAAATTTAAAAGAGAATTGTGTCTTAAAAGTATCCTTACTTGTATTCTCCACTTCTTTGGCTCGGAATCAATACCAAATTTTTTAAAGTAAAGAAAAAATCTTTGGAACCGAGTATGCTTTTTTTTCAGTGTGGATGAGTCCATTGGATCGGAAATTATTCTGTGAAAAATTTCTAACATCGCATCGTAAATATTATAACTTTGAGTGAAATATGTTAATACTAAGAATGAAACTACAAATAGCCCATTATGCATTTGGAAAATCTTTTCACTATCGGTTTTTGATTCTGCCCCTCTCTCGCAAAGAAATTTTCCAGCCGTTCCTTCCAAGATCAACCCGTGTTTATTTTGGAAAAAAGTGGTTAAACCTGTGACGCCTCTCAAAAAATGGAAGTCACATGAAAATATATCCACTCTATTTGGATACAATTCCCAAAAACTTTAGAACCCAGCTACAAACAGGTGTCACCAACAAAGACAAGTTGGTACAAGTGGTGTGGCTAAAGATGCCTTGTCCTTAAAATACGAATGCGAATTTTGCTTAAAATAAACTTTTCAATTAAGACATTTTGCCGTTATAGTTAAGCGATTCGACTTAAAACTGGGTATCTTTACATAAAAGATACCCAGTTTTAGATGGCAGCCCGATGTATCAGGCTCACTTAGACTACACTGAAAAAGAAGCATACTCGGTTCCAAAGATTTTGTTTTTACTTTAAAAAATTTTGTATTGATTCCGAGCCAAAGAAGCGAAGAATACAAGTAAGGATACTTTTAAGACACAATTCTATTTTAAATTTAGGTTTTGTGTACTTGCTTCTAGGAAGCAAATTTTAATTTTTCGCTTTCTCAGCCTTTTTTCTTCATATGCTATCAAAGTCATTTAAAAACGAGTTAACGGCTTTATTTTCCAAATTAAGACTCGACTTCCAGTAGAAATTAAGCTATGTTTGAGGTAAAAATCTTCTTTAAAATAAAGTTTTGAAAAGCATGTCCTATATTTGAACGATTTTTTGCTTTGTAGTCAAGATGCAAAAGACAACAAATTTAAAGACAATTTCATTAAATTTAAAGAATTTTTCTGAATTATTAAAGTCAAGTAGACCTTAGCCTATAAATTTTTTCTTTCATATTAAGATACCAATTTTTAAGTCAAATCACTTAATTATAAGGACAATACGACTTCATTGAAATGTTTATCGACTTTTGGATAAGGAAAATAACTTTATTTTAGAGAAATTAATCTTCTATGCTAAGCAAAATTTGTATTCGTATTTTAAAGACATGAAATCTTTGGCCTTACGACAATATTTTTTTCAGTGTATTCAGTCCATTGTGATACCACATTGGTGACCTTCTCTCTTATCACTGAGTGTTGCCCGATTCCATTTTAAGCTCAATGACAAGGGACCTCCTTTTTATAGCCGAGTCCGAACAGCATTCCACATTGCAGTGAAACCACTTAGAGAAGCTTTGAAATCCTCAGAAATGTCACCAGCATTACTGAGGTGGGATAATCCACCGCTGAAAAACTTTTTGGTGTTCGGTCGAAGCAGGAATCGAACCCACGACCTTGTGTATGCAAAGCGGGCATGCTAACCATTGCACCACGGTGACTCCATAAACTCCCTTACGCTGCGGTCAAATACTGTTCTGATAGGGTCTCAAAGTTTCGTAGTTTTTTTTCGGGACCATAGCGTCCAAAGCATTCTGATTCTTAGAATTGTACAGAAAATTATCCAAGTAATCAATCAGTGGTCTGTAAGTCCAAGATGGTGAATTCTTACCAGTTTATGGCTCGTGTTGTCGTTTTGGTAGTTCTCAATAAAGGTTCATCATAAATCGGACACGTTCACGAAGTTTCCAAGAAGTTTGGTCCAAGTTAATAGCATCCACAATGCTATTATCTGTTGCTACGGTGGTAAAAATATTTTGTTTGCCAATATCGTTCTTTATTTTGCTGAACAAAAAACTCCCAAATTTCTTTAATATCAGGTAATTGCCACATTTATATTGCGAATTGACTGGATAGATAGACAGATGGACACCAAGGACTAGTTTAGTTTTGATTTTACAATATTCCGACTATTGTGCATTTTTCTATAATCATTGAGAAATATTATCACCATAACCAAGAGTATCTACCAACGATGAAAAATTTGGTGTTTGGGGAAAACTGGGGAAAATGGACTGAAGCCTAAATGAGCCTGATACATCGGGCTGCCACCTAAGCTAACTTATGACAATTTTTATGCAAACCATCGATTCAGAATGTGATAGTTAGATTAGGTTACTTAGGCTACTTAGACAATTCAGTTCATTGTGATACCATAGGAGGTGAACTTCTCTCCTATCAATGAGTGATGCCCGATTTTATTTTAAGCTCGTTGACAAGGAGCGGCGTTTCACATTACGGTGAAACCACTTAGAGAAGCATTGATGCACTCAAAAATGTCACCAGCATTACTGAGAGAGGACAATGCACCGCTGAAAATCTTTTTGGTGTTCGGCCGAAACAGGGGTTGCATCCACGAAACAAACAAATTGCAAGAAGTACCTGATTTTTGGCATTTTAAAATTTGGTATACGTTGTTTTGGTCTCAGTTCAATTACGTTTGCTCTCTGTGTGCCATTTCAGGTCTGACGACTCACTTTGTGAATCGATTTTTTGTGGGTGGTAATTGTATATTATCTAACATATATTATCAGAACACTCTAAAAATCTCAGCCATAGCTCTACTTAGATCTGAGGGTGTAGGCAGTGATTCCAGCTGATTTGTGGTTATAGGTCGACCAAATAAGGGTAAAAACTATGATGTCATTTATAACACTCGGATATAGTAACTATGGGAGCTTTCTTGTGGTTCTTATACCACTTTAAGGTACCTCCATCCCATTTCGTTCATGTTTATCAAAATGTATATAAAAAACTTTTAGAAATTCTTAATAGCAAAAACGTGATTACTATATGAAATTTCCATAATGAAAAATGTAGACAAATATTATATTTTGTTTTTATTTATTATAAATTTATGTATTTTTTTATGTTTTGTTATAATAATACAACTGACCAATTTGAACATTACTAAAATGGAATTACCCACCACAATTGAGTTGTATGACACCATGACAAACAATGAACATTCTATCCTCCTCCTACTCCACAGAAAAAGGAATTTTGAAGAAACACGGCTATGGCATGGTACACGGCGGCATGCACGATGATGGACAATCGGATAACATGGAATTGATTGCCCAAGATAATACTATGGCATCGGGCAGTGGTGCGGCCGTGTCCGAGGTTGAACGTACGCTAAAATCCTTGAATGGCTATCATGAAGATATTTTGGAAGCTTTGCGTAATGCTGCCTCACACCGTGGCACTGGTACTGGCAATACGCCTGTGGGCAGCGGCAGTCTGAGTGAGGAAATGATACGAAAAACCCTGCAAGAGTGTGCCTCCTCCCAGTTGGGCTACTCCACAGAACCCTACAAACGTTCGGCAGGCTCAAAGAATAGCTCACGTGAAAATATTTGCGATCAGGGGCCCCAGCATGCCTTGCTCGATATGTCGGGCTCTGGCATGGGTGGTGTGCCCCACGGGGGTCCCATAATGCATCACCATCGATCCCAGCACCAGCTGCATCAACCCCTGGTGCAGCAACAAATGCCGCCCGACGACGAAGATGCACCAGCCACGGGGCCCCTGCGCATACGCAACCTCGAGGACCTCATACGCCAACTGGAACATCATTCGTCGCGTCACATGAGCCCCAGCGGCTCGGAGGACATACGGATTTCGGAAAACGAAGGCGACCGCCTTTATAGATTAGATAGTTCAGCCGCTTGTAGTGAATCCTCGCAAGGGTTAGTAACTGAGTAATATGCTTGCTGCATCATATCTTATATAATTGTGTTGGGGCTGTAATGTAGGTGTCTATTTTTTTGGCATAGATATACTCGTACTCGTATCTACATAAAGAGAACGCTTTCCAATGTTAAACTTACTACTACTACTACTACTCGTACTTGTACCCTAGGAATTGATTCATTGATTGAATGATTGATTAAATAATACGCAAAAATATTATTAAAAAAAAAAAACATTCTATATAGACGTTTATTAAGAGTTGTGCAACCCGCTTTCAACCAAGAACGGACCTTTGGGGCAGAACTACGTTTTGAAAACAAAACTCCTCACAATTAGGCGGAGGGCGGAAGGCCATGTTTCAAGTAAACCTACATAAGGTTTCCTTGCTTTCCACGGCTGGTCCATGAAGTCTTTGAAGTTTTTGACGTATTTCTGCTCCTTCAACATGGCCCATAATAAAATGCTACAATATCCCTTAACCACTATGTATACACTATGCATACCTAAATAAACCAACAACCCAAAACTAAAACCAACTACCAATCAACCAACCACCAAAAAAATGTATTCGTATGATAGACTCAAATCAGATCAAAAATAAACCAAAAATTCTCATTCATACGTAAACATTAAGCTCTAAAACTCTGAATATGAACCAATTTCTAAAATCTTTTGCAGACTATCGCTATGGCGTGGAATACCTTGTGTGATGAAGGTAAAAGGAAGGGGAAAGCAATTGCATAAACACTTAGAACACACACTCACACATGCATTCACCAATCCGCTACACCAAAACACACATACCCACAAAATGGGATGTGTTTGTATGTAACAGAAAATCAAACAGGATATGGGGTTTCTCTATACCACAAAATTGGCAAAGAAAAAAAATGGAAAAATTGCAAAAAAATAGGCACCTAGAATATGAAATGCTCCAAAATATATGATAGCCGAAAATTTATTGTGAATCAAGTTTTTTTCAAGCATTCCATTAATGTCGTATTTTCTCTCCCTTCAAAACAGATCAAATCAACAATTAGCACAATCGCAAAAAACTGCAACAATACATCCGTCTTACAGCAGTCGTTGTCGACCGCGTGCCGAAGAGGAGTCGAGATTCTCATACGGAAGGTACAGACATCCCACTACAACCAGTAGACATCCATCACATCAGTCACACTCACCTCATGCTTTTGGCCATCATGCACATCATTCGCATGCCCATGGCCATGCCACGCACGGCCCGCATTCATCGCATCATTCATCGCACACGCATTTGCATCAGGACGACGATGGCATCTATGAGAGTGCCGATCCCCACGATCGTTCGATGGTAGACCAACGTCTCGATCCCCGGGAAGTGCCCGACAGTGAGAGGTATGTATGCCCTAGCTAGTCTAGTCTAGAGTCCTGTGTCAGCATTAAAGTAGACAGCCAAACAAAAGAAAAGAAACTCCCCTCCCTCCACCATACATTTCCTCGGAGAATATCAAACGACTTTTTGTATTTGGTTTGGTTTCTTAAGTTGCCATTCCCATAGCCAACAACCAACACCCACCCATTCCCATTAATGTTGAGTCAGCGTGTATGTGTGTAGCCAATTTACATATGATTTCCTCTCTCGTTCATTTCATTTCGTTTATTTCCATACCAACACTCGCATACAAATGAATGATCATCGTTGCGCTTTGCATGTGCGCCTCAACATCATCGATAACTCTCTCCATCTCTCTCTCTCCTTGACATGGATCAATCATCAATGACACTATCACAACTACATCTATTGGCGCATATTATTTGGATTCTCATTTTGTTGTACTCATCATCGTCTTGTTGCAACTATGTTGGCAACATTGTTTTTCGGTTTAAAATTATGTTTTTATTCTTTCGTTACCTTACCCTACGTTACGTTACGTTCTACATTACTTCTTCGATAATTTATATTTCTTTGGTTTTTAATCAATATGTACATTTACTTATACTGTGTGCTGTTGCTGTGTATGTGTGTGTTTGTGCGTGTGCATTATGCAACAAAAACAACATTTATTTGTGTTTATTTGTGTTTTCGTTACTCCGTGTACCGTTGTTCCTGTTATGATTATTATTTTCTAGTGATGACTTTATTCAAGCTCAACAACAGTTAGCCCGATGGGCGAGTGAGGATGTGGTATCCGTCGTGGTAATGGAGCAACCGTTAGCCGGTACAACAGCGGATTCCCAACAATCCAACGGCGGCGGACACACATCGGGGGTGGCATCAGCGAATACCGTTATCCACCACCACCAGCATCAGCACCAGCACCACGGCGATCATCAATCCTCGGTGGGAGCGGCCAATACAACCTCATCGTCAACGGCAGCCTCAGCGGCGGCGGCGGCACAAATCAATGCTCATATGACGGCGAGTATGGGAGCCGTCCCAAATGGCATCGTTGTAAATCAGAGGGACTACTACCCCTCGCCTCCCTCCACGGAGACGGAAAGCAGTGGAAGTGTTATCCAGCCACTCAATCGTCGCTACACGCTGCAGGGCGATACAACTCAACAGCAGTTGCAATTGCATCAGCTACACCAACAGCAGCATCAGCACCCCTCTCATCAGCAACAACAGCAGCAATCACAGCAAATCACCGGCGACAACAACACCACCACCAGCAGCAGCAACAACAGCCAAACCGGTCAAATCATGGAGAATGGTCGTTATCCCGAATATAAGCACTGATAGTATAACACCAACGCCAACTCTGCGAACCACCATAGTCAACATTATCATAACCATCAGCAGCAGCAGCAACAGCCGCCACAGCAACAGCTCAATCCTCATGCCCATGCAACTGAGCTAACGCCGGACATACAACTACAGCAGCAGCAACACTCACCTCACTGTTATGCGCACAAAATGCAAGCGCTACACTGAGGTCATGTTTGCATTGCAGATCGCTCTCTCCATTACACCTTTCCCTACCAGTAGACACAAAACTAACAAAAAAAAAAACAACCGAACGAATTTCATGTAATCCTCTTTGTATGTCCTCCTGACCCCCCTACCCTCCTCCAAAAAATTAAAAAATATATGCTTGCTATTCTCGGATCGATTATGTACATATACCAATAAATAAAAACCCTCACTTACTTACTCGTGCATACACACACACATACAAACATTCCTATTTCAAGCATTCAAATACAATATCGTATCCATTGGTATACAAACACATACATATATTCTAAACTAAACAAAACCTAAAACAAAAAGGAGAAAACCTCGATTTGTTATCCAATAAACCAAAAACAAAAAAAAAGAATATGAAGAAGAAAAACAAAACACAAAAGATTAAAAACAAAAGAAAAATATTGTGATTTTATACAAAGTAGTCGATATTCATATTTTAGTTTTAATTAATTAAAAAAAAAATAAATAAAATAAAAACAAATTTAGAACAAATTTAACGAATTGATTGATAAAGGCCAACCAACCATACACCTTCCCCCCGTTCTATTGTCAAAAGCTCAAGTCCATTAACGACTATAAAAGCCATCGTGACTCACACACACACACGAACCCTCTCTCCAATCTCGAATCTTCTATTTATCACCAATCTCGCCCCTTAGCTTTCTCGTCAATTTAGACGAAGATCATGACCTTTGACGATAGCAATGTAACGCAATTACTTTAGGCTTATCAAGCATATAAACATTGTCAGCCCTCATTCCCACATCCACTCTCGAAAAATGCAACAAGATGCGTATGTGTGGGTTGCATATACTTAGGCCTGATTGGTGCTCCTCTCAAATTTACAAAAGAGTTATTAACTTTCATCAGACTGAGAAAAAAAAGTTTAATGTTTGAGAAGAGAGGAGAGGAGAGGAGAGTACTTAATATCTACATATGTGGTTGGTTAAAAAAACAGGTTTAACGAAGACTAAAGATAAAGGTTCAAATTGGGAATTGTTAATTGTTTGAAAATTTTTAGTTATAAACAGGATCTTTGTTGTTTTAATTGCAATTTAGAATTGATGAATAATAAATATTTTAAAATTATAGTGCTAACATATATATTGATTATATGACAACAGTTAAATATCTCTGTTGAATGTTAAATAAGTTAAATTTTTCCTCTTACAAAATGTGTTCTGGTTCATAGTTATCTTTGCAGCATTCGTCCCTCGGTTAGTCTTATTGAAATAGGTTTACTAATATTACTCGAAATGAAAATTTGAAATTCTTTAAATCGTAATTTAAATTATATAGAGCCTACAGAGAAAATACATATTTCTGAAGCAGTCAGGAAATTATTGATCGAATTATTCTTTTAATTGAAATGTCTTCGATTACGATAATGATAGTATCGATCACAGTGTGTGATTGGAAATCAAAAAATACTTGATCAAAAAATTAATTAATTTCATTAGCAAATTTCAATTAATTTTTTTAATTTAAAATGTAACTGTTTTCAATCGCTTTCTTAACTGACTTTTTTGTGTTTTTAGTTTGATTAAAAAATTGATTGTTTCAATTAAATTTTTATTAAAAATTTAAATAAAATCTATAATATAGTTTAATTGGCTTAGTCTTCTGAGTTTGATTAAAAAATTAATTGTATCCATAATTTTTTTAATTAAAAATTTAAAAAAATTTCAATCATTGACCTTTTTGGCTTAATGTTTATAGTTTAATTAAAATGTTAATTGGCTTAGTCAAAAAATTAATTATTTGCATTAGCAAATTTCAATATTTTTTAAATTTAAAATATAACTGTTTTCAATCGCTTTCTTAACTGACTTTTTTGTATTTTTAGTTTGATTAAAAAATTGATTGTTCAATTAAATTTTTATTAAAAATTTAAATAAAATCTATAATATAGTTTAATTGGCTTTGTCTTCTGAGTTTGATTAAAAAATTAATTGTATCCATAATTTTTTTAATTAAAAATTAAAAAATGTCAATCATTGACCTTTTTGGCTTAATGTTTCCAGTTAACTTAAAATGTTAATTGTATGAATTATTTTTTTTTCGAAAAGCTGCAGTTAACTTTTTAATTGAAAATATTTCTGTGCATAAAAATAGAGTACTGAATAACCAACGTTTTTTGGCCCTGAATCAATAACAAAATCATTAAGTGAACGTCAAAATATTTGGAACGAAGAACACTTTTTTCAGTGTATATTGTAGCCTTCAAATTGTATTTATTTATGCCCTACGGGAAATTTGTGCAAATTGCCAATAATGGACTGGTACTAGTGCTCCAGTTTATCAACATTTTTAATTGTCATATAATTTATTGATTTTTATATTCACTTGATATTAAAATCTTTTTGAATCCACACTTTTACTACAATACAACTATCAGAATTATTTATTGTTCAACATATTCCTTTCTGGTGCGATTCGTATGGAAACAGGGTCCTACAAGTTTGTCCCAGACTATTTCATACAGTAGGACTATGGGATAGTCCTACTAAAGGCCTGGTTATGCATCCAAAAACGGGTCGTAAGCGTAGAGTGGCATGTCAGCTGTTTGTTTTTGATATACGACAGTCCATACAAACGATTATCCAACGTTTACACAACGTAAGCGTGTCGTAAGATTCAGAAAAACCAAAAATTTACGTGTCGTTGTCGTATCAGCTGATCAAAAAACATGCGATTAGCCTGAAAATATATTTAATTAAAAATGTGGTATTGTACGCCTCTGAAATATATTACCTCATGACATTCAACTGACAAGCAACACAATGCAATTTAAAAAACGTTTATTTGATCATTATTCAAATGTACAATAAATATAGTAAATCAAAATCAGTTTCATTTATATTTTTTTAATAATTGTTAATTATCTTCATTTTTCTTTTTATATATTAATTTTTTTGATATTAATTCATTCATTAATTTTTCACTCATTTAATTTATTACTTTAATGTATATTTTAATTTTTTTTCTTAAATTTATTTATACACTTTATTTGTCATTTTTTTCTTTTTTACTCAAACAAACAATTGTTGTAGTTAAGTTCATTTCTGTTTTTTTATGTTCAATTTATTTTATTTTAATTTAATAATTTTAAATTAATAATATAAGGATGTTATTGTTGGACACTAAATGCCTGTACTGTAATTATAAGAATTAATTCTTGTTGTGCAGGTTATTGAAATACACAATAAAATATAAAAAAAAAATATTGTGTTGTTTTCGGTTAAAATGGATGATGAGAAATTAATATTTTTCGTGAAATTCATTTAAAATGTAAAAAACAATCTTTTTTCTGCCAGTTTTTGATAGTTTGTTGGTACGTTTTTTTTTTTCAAGTTACCTAATCGCCAAAAAAAAAACATACGTTGCCGTTATGTTACGGTTACGCCACATTTTTAGATGCATAACCAGGCCTTAAGTTGTTCCAGGACGTGTCCTTTGGGATGAGTCCAAGTTGTGTCCTAAAGTGTAAATTTTCCCAGCCAATGACAAACCCATGTTAAAGTGACCAGTCCATTCCATACGCTTAGACCACAACTGTGTCCATACACACCAGGGACTACCCCTGTACCGGTCCTGCGGTTGATCCATTTCCCGTAGGGTACTAACTTAAACGCTTTCCTATCGGTGGATACTTTTCAAGCCTATATTTTTATTTGTTTAAAAGTAGTAGAATTTCTGGAGACGGACATTCTTAGCAATTCAGAATTCTATGTTGTTCTAGATTGAAATTTAGAAAACAAGCAGAAGGACAACAGTGGAGGCATGGAACTTTCCAGGATTTCTCGGACAATCTTCCTGGGAGAAATGGATAAAAATAACAATATTCAGTTCGGCCTCCTATAAGACGCATTTCTCTAATATAGATTTTTTTATTTGACTAAAAGTCGATAAACTTTTTATTGAAAGCGGTTTGTCCTTAGAGATGGGCGATTTGACTTTAAGGTGGGTATCTTTACTTGATAGAAAATTTTGTTGGTCTAAGGTTAACTTGACTTTATTTTGAAAACTGAAATGAAATCATTTGCATTTTTGCATCTTGACTACAAGACTAAAAAGCGTTCAAAAATAGGAAAAGTCTTTCAAAACTTTATTTTTAAGACGCCTTTTACTTGAAAAATGACATATTTTATACTTGAAGGTGTATTTGAATTGAGGGACTTTGATATTTCATGATGACATAAAAATAATAGATTGATATGCTTGTCTTAGTATCAAGTGCGCAAAGCTTGAATTTAATAGTCTCAAACGTGTAATTTCTCGCGTCCTTGGCTCAGAATCAATACCAAGCAAATACAGGTAATAACAAAATCTTAAAAACTATGTAATTTCTTGTTTTACTTTATTTTTCGAATTTAGATCTGAAACCAATTTCAATTTAATAGTTCCAAAAACAAATTCGTAAGAAACTGCTAGAACATTTCTACCTACCGTCATTTTATGTAAACGGTTTTCACTTTATTAAACTAAACAAAAAAATTATTAGATAGCAACACTTTTAAAAATATAATATCCCGGTGTGTTTAGATATGCCCTTGTAATTTATTTCAAAAGAAATGAAATTGTATTGACATGGGTTTTTAACCAACCACCAAAAACCAAATAAAAATTATACATTCTATTAAATTGTTATTAGTCTTAGTATTTACAGTTAAATAACTTTTATTTACATTTCCTACAATTAGCTTTATTTGAAACTGATATTATGTATATACTCGTACTCTGGCATTAATAAAATTTTAATGTATGTTAAGGACCTTGTGGGAACACACACCTGACATTTGTATAATAAATTTTCCAAATGTTATTCATTATTAATAAAACAATAAATATTTTAGGCCTAATTTTTGGTTCGAGGAAATTAATATTTTTTTTTTATTCTATATAAATTTACCCCTGCAAAACAATATTTCTCAATTTGAACCTTTCACTTTTATAAGCTGTAATTCTATTATGAAAGTCATAATGTAAAATATTGAACATTTACTTAATGTATATAAATGTACATACAGTATTACTTTATAAAAAAAAAGAAAACTAAAAACCCCACCATTTCTCCAATGTCCCCCCGCCCATAACCCCTTTCTATAACCATAGATAGACAGTTGTAATTACAATTGAATGAAATGAGAAAAATTTAAATTAATTAGAAATAAAATTTAAACAAAAAAAAACTAATAGAACAAAGCAAAGAAGAACATATTAATGTATGCAAAGATAAATAGAATAATTTATAAAACGTAAACGTTACTTTTACATAAAGACTGTAAATATGTTAAAAAAAAGAAATTTTGCAAATTACCCCCTAGATCTCCATTATATGGATGGTCCAGTCCAAAGAAAATCCTTTTTAATTCCCTCAACGATCCTTTCCAATTTTCCCCTACCACGAAACAAACGTACAACCTAACCATAAATGTCCATGTACCTCCCCAAACAAACTCCGTACTCGTTCCCCCTACATGAGAAAATTCAATGTTGTATATACAATATGCAAATGTATGCAATGATCCATACCTACGCATGTATGGTATGAGATACTCAAATAACAAAAATAAATAATACTAAATAACAAAACATGAACAACAACAACAACAAATGAATTAAATTAAGTGAACTTTTTAAGTCAACAATAATAAAACAGGTATTACATCCATACAGTTAGTTAAATTAAAAAGCACATAGAAAATAAAAGAAAACAAAAAAATAAAACAATTTTATACAAAACAAAGCGTATTAAATTTAAATAAAAATTAAAAAAAAAATAATTCCACAAAAAAAAAAACTAAAACAAAAATCCAACAAAAGACTCGAATTTCAAGAGTTCTGTTAGGCAATTTAATAGACATTAATTGCAAGAGCAAAAAAACCAAACACAAACAACCATAAAATATAAATGTAGATAAGTTGAAAACTGCAACAAACAACACAACACAAAAACAAAAACCAAACAACAAATTTGAAAATGTCAATTTCTATGAAAACAAATTAAAAAAGAAACAAAAAACACGAGAAACACAAACAACAAGAAGCCACATTGAACACACATGTCATTAATAATGCAAACATGGACTCGGAACAATATTCACATCTTCATAGCAATAAAGCAAAAACAAATACACACATGCATTCCATGAAAACCAAATGGACTCATTTACATCAAATCAAAGGACATCAGGGTGTTGAAGAAGGGGAAAAAAACCGAAAACAAACAAACACTCACAAACACATGCTTACACTTAACGAGACTAAATTAAAGTTGACATTCAAAGAAAGAATTACGCAAAAACACACATCACCAATTGTAATGCACATAAAGTTCTGTTGCAAAATGCATTGATAATTAAAAACAAAATAATTTAATAATGCAACAAATTTTCAACTTTATTGACACATGATCAACAAAAAACCGGACACCCACACACACGCATACGCATACACAATTAACAATAATAGCAACAACCACAACAACCAACTCAACCACAAATTCAATAAGGTTTAACAGCTACAAAAACAATGCAAAATTAATTGTATTGAACACATACACGAACACGCCTATATACATTCACTGCCATACAGCGAATCTCTTGCAGACAGACATACCACGCATCACCCACGATTCATTGAAAATCATTGTTAATATTAATCAGTTAATTGTAATAATAATAATAAAACCAAGAGCAACAATAATAAAGCCAATGGTCAATATTTACAACAACACTAAAACACAACACCTTTCATACAACAGCAATAAAAACAAAAGGGCAAGACAAACAAACAAGCAAAAAATGAACAAGCCACCAACAAAGACTTAAACACCAAAACGACCAAAAACAAACACACGCATACACACCCAACTAACGAAAATAAGAGAACAAACACAGGAGTGGGAGATGACATTCCCATAGATATTTGCTTTCGTTAGAAAATCGTGTGTCTTCCATACCTTTTTAATTTGCTCTCACTTTGTAGAAGGATCGCCAATGCGATAGTGGCACATACGCAATTGCAACTAGTGCCTGATTACTATTTAGTCAGCTTCTTCGACATTTGACGAAGCAGACTTTCATATTCAAAATTTTGAAAACTTGATTTTTAAGCGACTTTTGATTTATGTGTAAGTCTTCTATTGTAATACGTTGCTTTCCGAATAGTAGATGTAAACTGATATAAAAGATCTTCAAATACACAAAATTACCCAGGGAAAAAGAGCTTCCAAAATGTAGTTGAAGAAGATATTCCTTGGAAATTCCTTTTAACGAAAAAGTTCAAAACATGGAAACAAAAACGGTATTATGAAGCAACTTACTCTTAAATAAATATTTTGAATAAGTATGAAGCAGAATTCAAATTGCACTCAAAAAACAATGAACCTGCCAGGAGGGAAAATTTGGGTTAAAATTCCAAAAAAAAAAATTATTAGACATATTTTTTGTGTTTTTGTTTTCTCTTGTTAAAGCAAATTTTGTAGCTTTATGGAAAAAATTTGGATTTTAAAATAGCAAAAATATTTTTAGTACCATACGAATTTCAATATGGGACCATTATTGGTAAAATTTAGAAATTTAAAGAATTTATGAACTATTTTGTGGAAGATATGAATTTAGAAAATTTTTATGCTTCATTTTTGTATAATTATTCCTCTCTTTTAGTGCATTTGACTACGTTCGCAAAACATATTAATTCCATGAACTAATATAAAGTTAAATTGGATTTAGTGACATAAAAGTTTTTTTATTTTATTTTATTTTATTTTGTTATTTTTTTTTTTTTTTGTTTTTGAGAGTAAATACAAATTCATCTATGACGTTTTCTATTTGGGTTTATGTTTATGGATCACGTTCACACATCCTAAAAATTTTTCTTTGATCCAAAGATTTTGTCCTTCCCCTAAGGATTTGGGTATT
Organism: Haematobia irritans; assembly: GCF_050003625.1. Classification (NCBI taxonomy): domain Eukaryota; kingdom Metazoa; phylum Arthropoda; class Insecta; order Diptera; family Muscidae; genus Haematobia; species Haematobia irritans. The sequence goes on from NC_134399.1 coordinate 229,004,457, forward strand.
GATTCCGGAACAAAATGAAAACATTTTTAGGAAGCTATCTAGCTCTAAATCTAGGCTCCATTTAAAATAGTCTTAGCCTATATTTGAAGTTTTTTCGTTAATCCACAATATTTTTCTTTACTCTAAGGAAAGTTTTCCTTACTTAAAATACATAGAACTTTAACGAAGACCAGCAAATTTCAAAGATGAGTGTTCCAAATTTAATGAAAAAAATTATAAAGTTTAAAGAAATGTTTCCTTATTATTGTCAACAATTTACACTGAAAAAACAGTGAACCCACCAGGAAGAAAACTTTCGGTTAATTTTAGAAAATTTTGAATATTTGTAGACAATTTTAACTAAACAGTATTACAAACGTAGGCATCACACCGATGTTATAAAAATAAGTACATATTTTTCCATAAATTCAAGAAAATTTATTAGACATAACTAAGTTTTTTCACTTTTTAAAGAAAATTATGTAGTTTGAAGGAAAAACTTGGAGTTCAAAATTGCAAGAATGTCTTTAGTGACATACGAAGTTCATGATGGACGCATTTTTGGTAAAATTTACAAATTTAAAGAAATTCTGAACTATTTTGTGGAAGACACGAATTTAGTTAATCTTTATGCTTCATTTGAGTATATTTTTTTCCTCGATTTTAGTTAATTTAACTAACGTACTCAAAAAATTATTAGAGTAAAGGAAACTTTCTCCAAACATAATAATTCCATGAACTAAAATAAAGTTAAATTGGCTTTAGTGAAATAGAGAGTTCACTTTTTTTTGAGTGCACAGATGTTTTTTTTTTTTTTTGAGAGTAAATACAAATTCATCTATGATGTTTTCTATTTGGATTTAAAATTTATGGATCACGTTCACACACTCCCCTAAGGATTTGGGTATTGATTCCGGACCACAATGAAAACATTTTTAGGAAGCTATCTAGCTCTAAATCTAGGCTCCATTAAAATAAGTCTTAGCCTATATTTGAAGCTTTTTTCGTTAATCCACAATTTTCTTATTCATTTAAAATAAATGTCTTTATATCAAAAATGTCTTTCTTTACTCTAAGGAAAGTTTTCCTTACTTAAAATACATAGAACTTTAACGGAGACCAGCAAATTTCAAAGATGCGTGTTGTTCTAAATTTAATGAAAAAATTTATAAAGTTTAAAGAAATGTTTCCTTATTATTATCAACAATTTAGGTTGCTTAATATTTCATATTAGATCAATATTTTTCAGTGTAATAACAAATTGAAGAGTTGATTTGTTGGCTTAAGTGTATAAAATTGTATGCGTAAATTAAGGAAATGCTTACTACACTCAAAAAAAAGTGAACTCACTATTTCACTAAAGCCAATTTAACTATATTTTAGTTCATGAAATTATTATATTTGGAGAAAGTTTCATTTACTCTAATAATTTTTTGCGTACGTTAGTTAAATGAACCAAAAGACGGGAAAAAATTATACACAAATGAAGTAAAAAGTTTTACTAAATTCGTACTTCTCACAAAATAGTTCATTATTTCTTTAAATTTGTAAATTTTACTACAACAGCGTCCATCATGAACTTCATATGTCACTAAAGACATTCTTGCAATTTTGAACTCCAATTTTTTTCTTCAAACTACAAAATTTTCTTTAAAAATTAAAAAAGAATATTTATGTCTAATAAATTTTCTTGAATTGGTCGAAAAATATTTACTTATTTTTGTGATATCGGCGTGATGCCAGCGCTTGTAATACTGTTTAGTTAAAAATTTCTAAAACTATTCAAAATTTTCTAAAATTAATCAAAAGTTTTCTTCCTGGTGGGTTCACTGTTTTTTCAGTGTAATCTGGCCATAGCAGAGTGACGAGTATTACAGAGAAATTTTACAAGTCTCATAATATCACCATTTTTACATGGAGTTTAAATCATTTCTAAAAACTTGTGCACTCAAGAAACCTCTTTTCTTGGTTTCTTGGATGTTTGACCTTGGTATTGAGCCAAAGATGTGGTCTTTTTAATAAAGTTATGTTTTACTAAGCTAACTAGATTTCAATCTAGGCTTTTTAAATTAAAATCATTTTTTTTTTTTAATTTTTGTGCAATATGCTAATTAAGCTATTCAGATACAAAGAAATGTCAGATGAGAAATCCATTTTATAACAGATACTTAAAAGTAAAAACAATTCTTAATTTAAAGAAAAAAAAAAAAACAATTCTTAATTAAAAAAAAAAAATCCAAAAATAAGTCTAAGCATATATTTGAAGCTTTTTTGTTTGTAACCCACGACGACAAATAAAAAACTTGATAGCATCAATTCAATTTTAATTTTTTTTTTTGTGTAAGGAAGAAATCCTCTAGGTCCTTTAGAGGGTTTCACCTTAAAGTGTTTTTTTTATTTTATATTTATTTAATTTTGTATTTTATTTCCTAGACAGGGATAAGGCGACAAGGCTCGGTATCCGTCTTAGTAATCGCTTGCTACAGTAGTTAAACTTCCTGAGTCTTAGCGATATTATACATTTTAATAATGTTTTGTTTTTTTAGTTTCCTTCTGAAATGAAACGCTTTCGTTTTGAATGCGTCTTTATTCTGTTATTTCTCGATCAGAATGAATTTACATTTTTGTTTACATCTTACCACTAAGCTTTTCTCCAAATTATTTATGTTATCTAGAGTATTTCAATGTAGGGATCACTCAATGCTTCTTGCATACACCCTCAAAAAAAATCGCTTCTTTAACATATGTTCCAAACATATTTTGCAGGAAGCACATATATTATTGGATACTGCCGAAAAATTAATATGTTTGTTTTATGTGAACATATTATATGTTTGGAAGCATTTTGAGCCCAAAAATATTATATGCTTGGAAGAATTTTTCGCAAAGACGATTGTGCTCATTCCCTAACATACTCGTAATTTTCACTTCCACGAAATATTTTAGTTCTTGGCACCTTTTTCTGTAATACAAATAATGTTGAAGAAATTATTCACTTTTATAAATTTTTTAAATTTTCGCCTGCACGGAGAATCGAACCGAGGACCATACATTTTGTAAGCCAACACACTATCCACTGGGCTACGTAGCTGTTATAGTCACCAGTAGATAATTATCGTTATAAGTTACATTTATATAGCATAGTTTGCAGCGCCCACGAGTCCATGCAAACATAACATTATTTAACAGAAACATACATTTGTTTGCCACGTGGAGCAGTGGTTACCATGTCTGCCTTGCATGCAAAGGGTCGTGGGTTCAATCCCTGCTCCGACCGAAAACCTTTTGTTTTATTTTAATTTACACATTTATATTTATACTATATTAAATTTTTATAATGAAACTTCGAAATGTGGATTATTAGAGATTTATAGTCAGTAACAGTGCTTGATATAAACGAAATTGACTGATTTTTGGATAAAATTTAATTTTTTTATTGCAAAAATTACAATTTTGTAATAAAAAAACAGTTTTTGGTATACAAGTTTAAAATTTTGGAAGGAATTCTCTAACAAAAGAAGAACGTGAAGTCGAGTATAAACATACATAAATAATTTTATAATATAACCATAAATTTTTGTGTGAACAGTTTTTTACTAGCATTTAACACCATCGCTCGAAAATGCCTTTTATTTTTCTTTAATAATTCATTTTAAAGAAAATAAACTTTTTAAATTGTTTTAGCTGCAAAACTCGAACTTAATGCCCGCTTTTATATTTGAAGGTGTCCGTCAACTCCTCGTGCACTACTTAGTAATAAAGAGGAACTAAACTTTGTTTCATACATTTTACTGTGTATTTTTTCTCTATTTCCTCCTTATTTCATTTTACTGTCTCAAGTCTTTCGTTATTTTTATGAAGACCCCTGATTTCTTTTAACGAACCAAGAAAAAAATTGTGCCCATAATGCCAAAATGATAAACAAAACACATGTCCACACATACATAAAATGCTGCTCTCATGTATGTTTAGTCGAAATTTGTAAATTTATATATGTTTGCATTCACACATATGATTTTTATGAAACATTCATGCGCCAAACATAATATATTCTAACATATTAGCATAGATGTCCCAAACATTTAGTGTTAATTTAGGAACATTACATGTTTGCTCTTAAATATATTGTGTTTCAAAATTGTGTCCGAAACACATTTTGTTTATATCGGAACATATGAAAAACATATTTTTCTAACAGTGTAGTGATTGGTCAAATGAGTTGAGTATTTGAGATTGATACAAAAAAATTACAATTGAGAATAAGAAAAACAGTTATAATTTGTATAAGTGATTACCAAAAGCGATCTAACATTACTAATGAGAGCAAGAGTTAATGCTTTTGTTGTTGTAACTTATCACTAGCATAGCAATGACTACTTAACGCTGTTATGAGTTTTGTTTATTAACATGAGTGATTTCTGTTATTGAAATTTAGCATTAGAAATAAATTAACATAAATTGGTAGATGCAAAATGAACAAATACGAAAAAGTAATATATATAAATGAAATGATATGTATGATGTTGTATTGGCCTGTTACATTTGAAAATTATCAAACACACAACTGTTTGATAATTTTCGAAAACGTTTTAGACATTTACAAGCCAAATCAGTTTCATGTTATTGCACTGGTAGTGACAACTAGCTATTCAGTTTAGCAATGACTGATGAATGATCTTTGCCTCAGCCGCAACAGCAATATTAACAATTGCCACTGTCAGTAAAAAAAAAATTCAAAAGTCTCAGTGAAATACATATAAAATTTAAAAAAAAAAAAAAAAAATATTTTATGAATAACCTACACATTACACTTTCAAAATCCACTTTAACTAGATTTCAACTGTCATTTACCTTATAAAAAAAGGCTTTCAAATCCACTTTTAGTAGATTTCGAGCCTAATGTGAATGAGCTATTACAATATTTCTAATTAATAATAATTTTTAAAATAGTTCAACTTTAAATGCCACATAACAACCGTTTGTTATGTTATGCTTTTTTATCCGAAACAAATTTATTTTTTCACATTTTCTGTCCACTTATTTGCAAGCAATAGGTAGTTTCTTTTTTTCTGCAATGTTCGAAAAGCACAAATTGTCGAATTTAAACCATGATTACAAAACCTGTTTTGCTTTTTTATTTATTTAAACGACTGTACAAATATATTGACAATTTTTAATTTAATAGAAAGCTCGCCAATGAAGCAGAACCACTCCTAAGGGCTATAATCGACAAAAACGACAATATATTCACAAATTCACACAAACACACACAAAGACACCCATACAAACAAATGAAAAGTAAATACCGACATTTATGTAACAAAAACTAAACAAAAATGACACTTGGGTGTTAATACATATCTTAAATCAACATACAGTTAGTTAGTTCAATTAATTTTGTAATTGTGAACTTTTTTTCCCCTGAAATGCAACAAATTTAATGAATTTATCTCACATAGAATCCATTACACTGAACACACACACACACACACACACACATAAAATACACATACAAACCTACACAAATGTAAATATGTTTAAATGAAATTCACTAAATGTATTTTGTAAAAAACAAAAATGAGAAACACACATACAGACCCAAACACCCTAACACACTTAAACAGACGTACACCACAATTCCGAACGGGCAATCAAATCTCTATATAAAAATGTTCTTTTTTCCAACAATAAAATCTGAAAATAGAAAAAGAGGTTTTAACAAACCAATCATGAACCCAAATTGTGAATTGTACAAAACAAAAAAAAAAACAAAAAACAAGATAGGAGCAATGGGCAATATGAACTGTTCCAAAATAAATAAAACAAAAACAAAAATTAATACACTAAGCATATAAACTAATAGATGTATAAAATGTTTTAAACATAGACACACACACACAGACACACGAAAAAAACACACTCAAATAACGAACAATAATCCCTACTAAATAGTTATGTGACACTCGTAATCGAATAACTACAACAGCAACCAAAACAACAGGAAGAAGAAGAAGAAGATAATATGCATTTTGCATTACCATAAAACCAATTAAAATAAATGATTTCCAATCGTAAGGACAGACAGACGGACCATATAGAGACATACATAAATGCCTAGCAATAACCACAGTTCATATAGCCGCAAAGATTTTGTGCTCAAATGACTTTAAGATTCTAAAGAAGAAAACCGAAGGACTTTGATTTCCCAAAATGTTAGGCAACCGGAAATGAAGATAGCCCAGATGTAGGAAGCAAGGAAGGAAGTGGGAAAGAAAAATGCAGGTATAATAGAAGGAGATTTATAGAAAAAGTAAACATACCAAACCCAAATTCTAAAATTACTTTATAAGCTGTACTTTGTATAGGAAATGGTATACTAATACAAAAAAACAAAACAAAAAAATAACAAAAACCAATACAAAAACAAAACCAAGAACGGAAAAAGGAAATAGAGGTAAGCTAAATATGTAAATATTAATTTTAAAAAGAACACACATACACAGACACAAACATTCAGACATACACCAGCACACTCATAAACACACAAAAAATCCACACTTAGTCCATTAATGAGAAAATGAGAGTGTAAACAATAAAAACCACATTTACTAACACCATTAGAAAATCAAGAAGAATAAGAAGAAGCAGAAGAAAGCAAACTCATGAATCCTATCAGCCCACAAAATACACTAACACTCGATCGAACACACTCAATCACACCTATCTCTCTCACGATATAAACATTTAAATATAATTAATTTAAAATAATAATAATAATAAAAAGAACTGCATACTGTTGTGACTTTTATGATTAATTATAAAAAAATAATAATGATAATGAATACATATAAAAAAAATATAAATTAATTACTAAAAAAAAAAAACAAAAACTACAACAAAACCAAACATGAAAACAAAAAGACAAACCCATAATTATATAATTAACAATAATAGTAAAACAAACAAAAAATAAACCAATAAAACAGCAACAAATACAAACAAAACAACATTGAAAAACGATATTAAGACAAAACAAAAACAAATTAAAATAATGAAATGAATGTGTTTGCAAAAAGTTCTTAAACTAAAAACCAAAAGAAAAAACCAACACACACACACAGACACACTTTAGTATTTAGACGAAAAAACCGTAATGAATTAAATGGAAATTCATTGATTTAATTTTAGTTAAATTAATTATTGAAATAAATAAATTAAATTAAAACAAAAAATAAAACAACAACAAAAATTATTATTGTAAGAAACAAAAACAGAAGCTAATTGGTTAAAAAAATAATAAAAATAAAAAAAGAACAAACTCACACACACAATTGATACGAAAACTAAACTAAATTTTGAATGAACACTGAAAAATAACATTTTTTTGAAAAGACAAAAAAACGAAAAAAATACACATGGAAAAAAATGAAAATTTTAAATGCCTGTTGTTTTATTTAATTCCATCAATGCTTGTGAGAAAATCTTCATTGTAACCTATAGGTATCATTCTCTGCCACTAGTACCCATAGTACCCGTCCATTATCTTCATTTTTTTGAATGGAATAGTAGCTTAGTAATTTCATATATTGCTTGCCACCACACCCCCAAGTAAGAAGAAGAAATCAATTTATATATATATATATAGTTTATAGCAATAAAATAAAATCAAGTCATAAACTAATTTTGTCGTTCTAGAAGTACCTTCTCCAAGTCTTTTAAAAATCGAAATTGTGGAAAATATTCAAATAATATAGGTTTTTGTGTAACAGGAACAATAGAAAATCTACAATGAAGAAATAAAAATTGCAATCGGCCTTTCTTAAAATTTAATTATGTTCATGAAGTACACGGAACTAAATTTTAGACAAGAGGAGTTTTTTTCCTTTAAGATCATAGATGCGGATCAATTTATGTAACGGTGTAGTGATAATAAATTCATTACTTTTACATGAAGTTTAGGTTAGGTGGCAGCTCGATGTATCAGGCTCACTTAGACTAATCAGTCCATTGTGATACCACATTGGTGAACTTCTGTCTTTTACATGAAATTGAGGCTCGAATTATGAGTACTACAGCTAAAATAGTCTCATTTAGTTCAAGTATGTATACTAGAGGCTACAAAATTTTTTGATGATATCGTTGTGCTTCTCTCATAAAGGGTGGTTAAAATGTCAAGAGCCGATGTTGATTTTGAATATTTAGGAAATTATTGTAATTTTATTTTATTATGATATATTGGTATTATTCAATTATGTATGAAACAAAATATCGGCCAAATGGGCGCCGCGACCACCTTCATCCGATGGTCCAAATTTTCAATGACGCTGATGCATAATGGAGGTTCTATGCCGTTAATTTGCCGAATTAAAGAATGAAAATTTGGTCAATATAAACTTGACGTATTTCTTTCCATTTTGCATTTAAAAAACCTGAACACCCCTCATTTTGAAGGGGTGTGTGTAGAATGTTGCTCCTATTTTGATTTTGGAGTTCACTCTTCAGTAGTCAAAATGCCGTCCAAGCAAGAAGAGCAGCGTATCAAAATTTTGCTGTCGCATCGCGAAAATCCGAGCTACTCGCACGCAAAGCTGGCAAAATCGCTAAAAGTTGCCAAATCAACCGTTACAAATGTAATTAAAGTGTTTGGGGAACGTTTGTCGACAGCCAGGAAGTCTGGATCGGGGGGAAATCGAAAACCGGTAGTTTCAAGCGAAACCCTAACCTCTCTCTCCGAGATGCCGCAAATAACTGGGTGTATCGTCTACAACCGTGCATCGAGCCAAAAAACGAGCCGGACTATCGACTTACAAGAAGGTAGTGACTCCAAATCGCGATGATAAACAAAATACGACGGCCAAAGCGCGATCCCGGAGGCTGTACACGACGATGCTGACGAAGCTTGACTGCGTGGTAATGGACGACGAAACCTACGTCAAAGCCAACTACAATCAGCTTCCGGGACAGGAGTTTTATACGGCAAAAGGAAGGGGAAAGGTAGCAGATATTTTCAAGCACATAAAATTGTCAAAGTTCGCAAAGAAATATCTGGTTTGGCAAGCCATCTGTACCTGTGGCTTGAAAAGCAGCATTTTCATAGCTTCCGGGACTGTCAACCAAGAAATTTACGTGAAAGAGTGTTTGAATAAACGTCTGCTGCCTTTCCTGAAGAAACACGGTTGTTCCGTACTGTTTTGGTCGGATTTGGCATCTTGCCATTACAACGGATGAAACATGGCTCCATCACTACACTCCTGAGTCCAATCGACAGTCGGCTGAGTCCACAGCGACCGGTGAACCGTCTCCGAAGCGTGGAAAGACTCAAAAGTACGCTGGCAAAGTAATTTCCATCGATTATCTTGAGAAGGGAAAAACCATCAACAGTGACTATTATATGGCGTTATTGGAGCGTTTGAAGGTCGAAATCGCGGCAAAACGACCCCATATGAAGAAGAAAAAAAGTGTTGTTCCACCAAGACAACGCACCGTGCCACAAGTCATTGAGAACGATGGCATGAATTGTGCTTCGAATTGCTTCCCCACCCACCGTATTCTCCAGATCTGGCCCCAGCGACTTTTTCTTGTTCTCAGACCTCAAAAGGATACTCGCAGGGAAAACATTTGGCTGCAGTGATCGCCGAATCTGAGGCCTATTTTGAGGCAAAGCCGAAGGAGTACTACCAAAATGGTATCAAAAAAGTGGAAGGTCGTTATAATCGTTGTATCGCTCTTGAAGGGAACTATGTTGAATAATAAAAACTCATTTTGACAAAAAAAAGGTGTTTTTCTTTGTTAGACCGGGGACTTATTAGCCAACCTGTTATGTTCTAACATATTAACATATATGTCCCCAACATGTTATGATAGCAATATACTAAAAATGGGAGTTCCCAACATACAATTTTTACACCCAAACATATGAAAAACAGTCTTTTTCGTCCGTGTAGATGGACCAGAAAGAGCATTGTGATCATATCCCGACGGGTATCATATCATATCCCGACGGGTATCATATTCCGTTTGTAACACATCGAAATATCGATTACTGATCAGGGGAAACTCTGAGGCGATATAACAATCTCCTTCAGTCTGCCTTTTGTAATCACACTACATCCTTCAATAATAGCACTATCGTCCAGATAGTAAAGTTCGAAGATGCGGTAAATGGATTGATATATTACCTATATAAACCAACCGAAACCGAATCGGAATTGGGGTTTGAGGCTTCTAGAACCAATAGTTTTTATGTGATTTGCTTGAAATTAGATATCTAAAGGTGTAAATTTCCAAATTCTACTTCTTTTACTCAATTGAATAAAGGTGTTGGGATTTTTTGATTTCATATTACTAATACGGTGAAACGCGGAAAAATTCGTATACTTTAAACAAATTTTAGAATAGATCATCAATATAGATAATCAACCCCTGGGTATAAAAGAACCATACGTAAAATGTTTTTAGTAACCAAAATTTTACAATTTTTTTCAATGTTTATAATACAATATATAAAGAATTAATTTTAACATAAATTTAAATAGATAGTGAAGAGAGCAATAGTTTTTATATTTAGTGAATATATTTAATATACATTGAATACTACATACTAATCTTTGAAAGTTAATATTTTATTTTGCAATTAAATGAAAAAAACAAAAAAATAAAAGAAATAAAAATAAAAGTAGTTTCCCGCTTGGTTATGCTGCCTCTCATATCCAGTAAGAGTTTGAGTTAAGTCCACTGAAGTGTGTTTGAATTAGGATTTAAATAAAATCTTATGCTCTTTTCTTGCTGCAGCATTGAATTCAAGGAGAACTTAATAGTTCTGACTCACTGCCGCCTGCACGACAGCAGAATCTCTTGAGCATTGGCCTGTCTGTGAATCGCAATGCATTCCATGTAATTTAGTCCCGCCTCAAAACATTCATGCGCATGCGTCCATTGGTAAGCTTTCGATGTGAAAATGAATCATACGATCATCATTTGCTGAATGTCGAGTAAATATATGAGCATCTTTCTCACAACACAGCTTCTAACATTCATCTCTCAACAGCATTTAATGTCTCTCTTTGTTCTCCATTTTACTTTCCATCTCTCTCTTTTTTATCTCTTTACAGGTTAGCTCACATGTAGGTTAAGGCCGTCGTCGTTTAACCAAATTGTGACCTCAGAGTCGAAGGTGATACTCTCTAGACCTTCCATATTAAGTGCCATCCCTGCTAAACTTCCCTCAAACCCCCTCAGATAAACTTAAATATATACTCGTATCATTCATACTCATTGATTGCCAAACTTTTGTGAATATTTGGAAATGCTTTCTGGATTTCAGTACCGTTCTAACGTCAGACACAGTTTTATGTTTTCTGTTTTTTTTTTTAAGTTCTGCCGCCACTTTTTGTTTTGTTGTTGATCAGAATATTCGCTTGACACAACAAAGTTGTGTTGCTTTCTTTTGCAGTATAGCACTGCTGTGTCTACTCCTTGCCCCCTCTGCCATTCGTTTTAAACGCTAATTTGTGCCTATTGATTTTTCCAGATACTATCGTTAAGATAGACCCTCGATACCAATGGGATTTGAAGGCAGCTGTAAATACATATTTGGTTGGTTGTACTCAGATCTGTCCAGGTCGAGCTTATTAAGATGAACCATGATCACGAAGATGCGGATATTTGCAGGATGAAGTTACGGCGGACCCAATCTATCAATCAAGCAAAACACTCACTCACTCACTGCTCAAGTTTTGGGTGCTAAAATTCTAAAACCTTTCTAGGAATGTTTATTGTATTCTGTTATTTGATGATATTCTTTATATGTTTATGTTCTTATCTCTATTTTGTATTAACCATTATTTTTTGTTGTTGTATATTTTTTAGCGAATTTTATTATTAAGACTAAGAATCAAATGGAAATCAGAAAATGCGCAGCAATAAAATGACTACTCGCATCAATGTAGCACTAATCGACACTTTTTGTAAAAAGAAAAAAAAAACAAACAAACGAAACAAACACAATTTCAACACAAATTTTAATTGTAAGTTTTTAGATTTTAATAATAATGCAAAATGAATAATAAAGATTGTATTCCATAATTTATGAAATATCAAAAATAGTATACTTTAATTTGTTTTATTTCTGAGGTAATTGCCACCACTTCAATACTGGTAGAGACACGGATGAGAAGGCCCTGGGGACCTTTCTCATTTTCAAACTGAAATTACACCTTGATGTTCCAAGGGAAGTGTAACCAACTCCCACATGTATTCCAGGGAAATATTATCTAGAACCGGTTGAAATATTTTTCAAAGCGATCCGATCAATATTTTAGTTTCTATTCAGTTCGTCAGTAAATGCACTGTCTTTTCACTTTTTAATTAATTGAACGCATTTCTGAAACGAAAAAATTGAAGAAATTAGCGATGCCGAGGGTGGTGAAGACGAAGAAACTGAGTCTCAGCAACCAATTAGAGGGCGAGATTTCAACCGGATCGATCGGTTTATATATAGGGTCGGTTTATTAGACATAACTAAGTTTTTTCACTTGTTAAAGAAAACTTTGTAGTTTGAAGGAAAAATTTGGGGTTCAAATTGCAAGAACGTCTTTAGTGACATACGAAGTTCATGATGGGCGCATTTTTGGTAAAATTTACAAATTTAAAGAAATTCTGAACTATTTTGTGTAACGCTGAGTACTATGTTCAGTTTTCAAGCTGAAACCCAGCTTATTTTCACGGTTACTTTTTTTAATCAATTAATTTCGAAATATTAAATGGTTGGCAATCAATACAATGGATTGTATTGATAATTTGAAGAGACTTGATAAAAATGTTATCGTCTTCATATACATTTTTGCACTTTTAATTTAGTGTTTTGGTGAAAAACTCGAACATAGTACCCACCTTAAGGTACGAATTTAGTTAATCATTATGCTTCATTTGAGTTTGTTTTTTTCCTCGGTTTTAGTTAATTTAACTAACGTAAACAAAAAATTATTCGAGTAAAGGAAACTTTCTCCAAACATAATAATTCCATGAACTAAAATAAAGTTAAATTGGCTTTAGTGAAATAGAGATTTCACTTTTTTTTTTTTTTTTTTTTGAGTGTATATTTATGATATGAACCGATTTTTGCACGTTTTTGATGCACAACCTAACGAATCGGATGAAATTTGCTCTACCAAGCGGTCGGTTTATATGTTGGCCATACCTATAAATGGTCCTATATGGTCAATTTGCAATAGCATCTGACCTACATAAATAACAACATGTACATAGTTTGAAGTTGATAGCTTGTTTCGTTCGGAAGTTAGCGTGATTGATCGACTTAGAATTTCACCACGACCCAGAATACATATTTGTTGTGAGGTCTGAGACCAATATTTCGATATGTTTCAAACGGAATATAAACTTAGTATATCCCCTGGAGGAGGATATTAAAAATAGCAAGGTCCCTGAGGACCCCGTACTTCGTAAAGGCCACTTGCAACTTCTCTGATTACAAAAAGTCAAATTTAATGCGATACTATAGCGACATCTTGACGTTCAAGAGCAAAACACCTAAGGAGTATAGTACTTTCGAATGGTTTTTGTCCACGCTTAAAATAGTGTTGCAACTTACGTGTATGGTTGTTGCCACTGCTGTCGTTTTATATGACATATAGATGGTAGTATCAACTACAACACTCGGACACCAACGTCACAGCAAGTAACCGAACTAAATTGTTATTGTGATTCATTGTTTTTAATCATAATCATAATCATAACAGGGTTGATAAAGTTGAAATTTTTGTGCTTTTTTGATAGATTTCGATTGATAAAAGCACCGTGGCACGACCATAGTCCAATTAAAAATACAGACATACTGATAATTCATCATGGTTTTGTTTATTTGAAGTGCGCAGTCAAGTGACTCAATTTCTTTTTGGAAAACGAGAATTACCATACAAATCAGTCAATTTGTATTACAACAAGTATATACAGCAGTAAGTTCGGCCGGGCCGAATCTTAAATACCCACCACCATGAACCAAATATTAGGGTTTCCTTTGAAATGTCAGGAGGGCTTGAGAACTTGAGGACACTTCCCGAAGATAAATTTAAGGATTTCACCTATGAGGACTATATCAGATTCTGGATTTATAAGAACCATTTTTGTTCGAGTTTTAGAGGAATCGTTAACATCTTTTGTAAGTGTGGGAGATCGGGAGATCGGTCTATATGGGGGCTATACCAAAACATTGACCGATACTCACCATTTTTGGCACACCTCTTTATGGTCCTAAAATACCTCTAGATTTTAAAAATCAGGCAAATTGGATAAAAACTACGATTTCTATAAGCCCAAGACCCCAAATCGGGAGGTCGGTTTATATGGGGACTATATCAAAACCTGGACCGATATAGCCCATTTTCGAACTTGACCTGCCTGCAGACAAAAGACGAGTTTGTGCAAAATTTCAGCACGATTGCTTCATTATTGAAGACTGTAGCGTGATTACAACAGACAGACAGACAGGCAGACGGACATCGTTATATCGTCCTAGAATTTCTCCCTGATCAAGAATATATATATACTTTATATAGTCGGAAATCGATATTTCGATGTGTTACAAACGGAATGACAAACTTATTATACCCCCGTCACCATTCTATGGTGGTGGGTATAAAAAAGGTGTGGATGGATAGAATTTTATAAGCTTTTACAAAGGAAAGAAAACAAATTAAATTGTTTGCTTAAATTGTAAAGCCACATTAAAAAATCACGCAATTGCAGACGTAAAAGAGCCCTTTACGGTATGCAGACAAACAACAGCACTGTGAATTCACTTGAGATGTCAATACCTGAATTGGTCTATCGCACGACCGCGAGCCATTTGGTACTTTTTCATCACAATTACTCTATATAGAGTGCTGGTTGTGTCTTCCTCTGGGGATCGGGAAGGGAAAGGTTCTCCTCCTACACTACGACTGCTCACCCTCTAGGAGCGCCACTGGAAGCTTAACTCCTCTATACGGCCCACGGGGAGCTTAACTCCTCTGTTACCCCACTGGGAGCTCAACTCCTCTTTTTACCCCACTGGGAGCTTAACTCAACCTTCTGACGCCACTGGGAGCTCAACTCCTCTTTTACCCCACTGGGAGCTCAACTCCATCTTCTGACGCTACTGGGAGGTTAACTCCTCTTTTACCCCACTGGGAGCTCAACGCCACCTTCTGACGCTACTGGGAGGTTAACTCCTCTTTTACGCCACTGGGAGCTTAACTCCACTTTATACCCCACTGGGAGGTTAACTCCTCTTTTACCCCACTGGGAGGTTAACTCCTCTTTTACCCCACTGGGAGCTCAACGCCACCTTCTGACGCTACTGGGAGGTTAACTCCTCTTTTACCCCACTGGGAGCTCAACTCCACCTTCTGACGCTACTGGGAGCTTAACTCCACTTTATACCCCACTGGGAGGTTAATTCCTCTTTTACCCCACTGGGAGGTTAACTCCTCTTTTACCCCACTGGGAGCTTAACTCCACCTTCTGACACCACTGGGAGGTCTACTCCTCTTTTACCCCACTGGGAGCTCAACTCCACCTTCTGAAGCCACTGGGAGCTTAACTCCACTTTACTACCCAAATGGGAGCTCAACTCCACTCAAATAATCTACTGGGAGCTTAACTCCACCCACTACTTTACCGCTTACATTATTTGACTGCCCAACTGCCAATTCCTCCACCCGTTCTATAAATTCTAACGGGTCTCCCGCTCCTTCATATTTCACCCCCCCCTTTGCGGACTATATCAATAATGTCCACTAGTTGGGGTACGTCCGACTGACTGTTTCCACCGCTCCCTGACATTGCAGTCGAGCCTTCCGCTTTTACCGGTGATTTTGTCACAACTTGAGTACCGCCAATGACTGGAGTGGGTGCCGAATTACGGCCCGGAATGGTTAAACTGCTGGTACTATCATGTTTCGCTTGGAGGTCCATTAGTCGTCGCAAGGTGTCGGAATCATGTTCCGCCCTCAAAAATTCCGCGAACCGCTTTCGCAGGTCTTCCACTTTCCCATTTCCATCTAGCCTCAAAGTGGTGCTCATTTCAAAAAAATACAGTGTTTCACAACTTCCCTTGATTGAAATCAAAAACCTAAAACGCTCTGTGATTCGTCATTTATTCTCTCTCTTCAAGTCCCTGCTCGGGCGCCATTGCTTTAATTTGTTTTGTTTACTTTGTTCTTTTGATGAAACACCAAATATTGAAAAAACATTTAAAATTCTATACATCCACACCTTTTTTGTAATTGACTGATTTGTACGGTAATTCTCGTTTTTCCAAAAAGAAATTGAGTCACTTGACTGCGCACTGCAAATAAACAGAACCATGGTGAATTGTCAAGCTATGTATTTATATTTAATTGGTCTATGATAATATGTAGCATCTCCAGTGTAAATCTCCTTTTATACACAGATAAAAATAAGTTTGAGAACCAATAACTTTTGTTGGAAAACCTATAACAAAATTTGTTAATTTTCCTGCAACAAACTAATTTGTACTTTTAATAACCATTATTACAAAAAAGTTGTTAGCAATCGTTACCATCAGCAGGCTACAAATAATTTGTGTTCTCAATAACATAATTTGTAAGTAATTTGTTGAGCATCCAACAGTACAAAATATTTGTTATAGAACGTTACGTTTAATCCTCAAATAATATTTTTGAATTTGAACGAAAAAAATTGTTTGTGGTTTGTTGGAGTCTATCAATGACCTGTAACAAATTTATTGGTGTATTGATAAAAAATTAAATTGAAATTAAAATTGACAGAATTTTGCTATGAATTGCACCATAATTGCAAAATTGCCGGAACAATTTTGGAGATATTTTGTTAAGTACACACAGAGAAGGAATATGACCAAAATGTTATTTTTGGACGGGGAACATGTAACATTTTTGTGTCGAAAATCCTATACTCAGTTTTGTAAATGTTTGACAATTTTGAGTAATCCCGGGTCTAGCAAGCATTTTGACAACTTTTTGCCCAGTGCTATATATTCTAGTTAATTAGAATTGTTAATCCCGATATTAATATGGTTTTATTATTTATCTCATACAAAAACACATTTAAGAAACTACCATATTGAAAAATATACATTTTTCACAGACATTTATAAATGTCTTTCTGTATTCTCTGATGAGTGAGCTCTTTGCTTGCTATCATACACGTGCATGTGCTCATACACGGTTTGTTCTAACGGTATTCTCCGCATACTTCTTTTAGCTTTCGTACATATTCTCAGCGATGTGCGCGTAACCAGTCTTGTATTTTTGTTTTTGTTTTCATATCGATAGCAGTCAACTATTTTCACAACAAAGCAATTTGTTGAAAATTCAGAATATTTCTATTATTTCCTCTGTGAAGCATCTACAAACACATTTCAACAACAAATGCCTCATGTTCAATAGACAAATTTGTTGAGCATAAGCAGATTCTACATACAAATAAAGTTGTTAATATTTATTTACAGTTATTTTTTTGTGTGTAGTTGTTTTCTTGCGTCAAAATATCTACGTCCTTAAGATTTGGCTTATGTCCTGTTAGGGTGCAATGTGCTGCAAGAGCCGTCTTTTGCTCCAAGGGCTTGTCAGTGACTTTCTGATCAGATTTATGCCCTGAGATTCAGTTTTTAATTTTGGTTTTTGTTGTACCAACGTATATTTTTGGCAAGTATCCGATTCTTTCCCATCGCATTTTATCTTATATACTACGTTCGACATATCTTTGTTGATTTTGGATTTTGTCTTACTGAAGAATTTATTTACATTACTAGCATAACCCGGCCCGCTTCGCTGCGCCTTCCGAAGCGTATTTGTAGGAACATTTTGCGTTAACTTAGTCAACCATATCCTTCGTGCTGAAAACAAATTCGAAAAGATTTGAATTCTTTCAAACAAATCGGACTAATTGCTTTTTCGTCTATAGGTACAAATACGGCGGATATGCATATGTAAAACGGTTCGTCTTAAAAAATGTCGGGGAGAGTGTGTACCCTTTCCTCCAAAATTTTTAAATAATGTTCTGTATTCAGGTAGTTGAACAATCTTCTATATTTCTTGTGAATTTTAAGTGTGGTTTGTCAAGGAAAGGTATCCTTCTCCTCAACATATCTAAAAATTAAGCACTATATTATAATAACATGCAAAGAATTACTGTTTCCCATCCAATAAATAGGAAAAAGCAAAAGTAGTAAAAAATTTTACCACATTAGCTTTGCTAAAATGTTGGAAAATAATGCACCCTCTACGTTGGTTGTCAATTTCATTTAAATTTAAGTTCTTTACTAAAAATAAGTCTGGCAGAAGCCTGTGCAAAAATCATAAAATTATGTACTTTCAATTTAAGAAAAAAAAAAAACGGACAAAAGGGAATCCTCTCCCGCTCCACTCGGACCTGATATCGGACTATCACGTACCCTATATTAATTTCACAACTACTCAATGGTCCCTATAAATTCTATCGAAGTACATCGACTAAGTTTATTTCACTTTTCCCCTTCGCCAACCAGATATCGAAAAATCATATACTAATTTAAAAATCATGCATTAATTTAATCACCTCCTCCCACGTTCCCTGTAAATTTCAAGTAGATCGGAGATGTTTAAAATTTGCTCTATTGTTTTAAAGGGACGTCACTTTCCCCGATACAATACCGACAAACACCGTAGTGAAATTTCATGAAACTTTCCTTCAAGTGTGGGGAAAGGAAGGTTGCCTCTTCGTTCATAACCCTCCCCCACTGCCTTTGTAAATTTCAAGAAAACTTAAAAAAAATTTTTTTTCGCAGCTTTAGAGGAGGACCTCCTCCCCGACCAAATATCGAAAAGTGATGTAGCGTATCTTTTGTAAACGTCCCAGAAAATGTCAAGAAATTTATTAGCCTAAAGGGGCGGTCTCTCTTCCGTCCAAATATCGCAAAATCAGGTATCAACTATTAATATCGTAATCTCTCCCCAGTCCTCTGTAAATTTCAAGTAACTCGGTAAAGTTTAATTGTTTCTCTGTATATACTTAAGAGAAGCGGATGTCTCCCTATGTCATTTTATTTTTATTAACAAATCAGGAACCTGATATAAATTTCATAACCTCACCCATTTTTCCCGTAAAATTTTAGTCGGGAAGTTTAGTTTTGTTTTCACTGTCCTTTCACAAAAAAGTAGGGCAAAAGGGTGGTGGTGGGTGATGTAGCTGATTTTTGTCTAGATGCCAACCCCAACATTCAATGAAAATTTCAAGCAAATCGCATAATTTTGTTCCAAGTTTCAAAAAGTAGGGCAAGGGGGAGGTCCCCCTCCCCGTCCCCCTCCACCACTAAATATCGAAATAAAAAGTAGTGGATCTTTGTCTAGATACCAACCCCAACCTTCAATGAAAATTTCAAGCAAATCGGTCAACTTTGGTCCAATTTTCAAAAAGTCCGACAAAGGGGAGGTCCCCCTCCGCGACCAGGTGTCAAAAAATGAGGTACGCTATTTTCACCACATGAACGCCCCTTACGACCTCTGAACGTTTCAAGTAAATCGGTTCAGCCGTTTCGGAGCCAACTCGGAACATACAAACAATCAAACAAATAAACAAACATAGATTGAATTTTATATATATATAGATTGTGAGTCCTTTGTGCAATTTAAAATTTGTCCTCATTAAACATATTTGATGATTTAAATCTTTCTGTGAATCCGGCAATGTATGACAAGGGTTTGTAAATTTTTGGTTCAATTTCGTCATGTTAAAAATAAAGTTTTTAAGAAATTTTCTGTAGAAATAAAATTTTTACAAAATTTTCTATAGAAATAAAATTTTTACAAAATTTTCTATAGAAATAAAATTTTGCAAAATAAGATTTTTTTAGAAACTCCAAAAAAATTGTCAAAATCGGTCTAGATTTAAATATACATACGTATACATTTCCAATAGTCTTTAAATTTGATATTATGTAATTTTAGCACTTTTTGGCTTTGAAAAGTACTTTTGTAACACATTTTAGTACTTTTTCGTCAACATCATATATCATCACTGAATCATACACCAAAAAATATATAGAAGCATAGATGTCTCAAGTTTATTCACAGCGCTGTAGTTTGTCTGCACACCGTAGATGGTACTTTTTCGTCTGCAAATGAACGATTTTCAAGTTGTCCTTAATTTCGTTTTCTTTCCTTTGTTCTTTTGAAAAAAACGCCAAATTTTGTACAATGCTGTACAAACAACACCCTTTTTATGCAAATTGTCTGATTTTTACAGTAATTCTCGATCTCCATAGAGAAATTAAGTCACTTGACTTTATCATAGACCAAGAAAGATATACACTCCTCAAATCCATTTGCAGAACGAAGTACAAATCATTTAATTTACATTAAAAAAGTGGAATTTTATATTCTTGTTTTTTATCAAAATCTTGTGTTTTATCAAAAAAACAAAGAAAGAAAATAAAAAAAATCATATTAAGAACAAATTAAAAATCACTCATTTGCAGACGAAAAAGTGCCATCTACAATATGAAGACAAACTACAGCGCAGTGAATGGACTTGAGACGTCTATATATGTCTTGGTCTATGATAATATCATCAACCGGTGGACCGGTTTATATTCACACACCGATTGTCGATTTTCGTGAAAATCCCATTTCCGGTGGACCGGTAGAACCGGTGTTTAGGCAAATACATGTGGGTATATTAATGAACTGCAATGAACACTTCCAAATAAGTACAATGTACAATTGAATTGAAAAAAATATATCCAACCTTGAATAAATTCTCGAATTATTCTTCATTAATGTTTTGTGACAATAAAATTAGATTTTCCAAAATTACGTGTTTTTCGAAAACCGGTTGAACGGGTTATTTGTCTCCAAAAATAATGTCCAACGGTTTCGGAAAAAATATGTTTTTTTTTTTAATAAAAGAAATATGAATTCTATGGAAGAAAGTTTTAGAATTTCGAACTCGATTGAAGATTACAGAATAATTTTTAATTTTTGAAAGTTGGTACAACTTAACAGAACTCACCATTTTTGATATCCTGAATATTCTCAGCAAGCCTAAAAATCTGGTAGTCACTATACGTAACCGAAAAAAAAAACTTTTTGATGGCAAAATATAGACTTAAACATAAGCGATTTCAATTCGGAAAAATATTGCCCATTCGGATTCCCGGAACTTTTTGCCAATGTTTATTCCAGAACAATCTTGTATCGTCCGAATGTGCGAACACGGAAATCTAATATGTTCGAACGACCTGTAAATTAAATTAAATTTTAAGAATCGTTGTACGATTAATCTTCTAGCAATTCGGGTAATTTTAGTGTGATTTCTAATGGATAATTGCTCGACTACGAGTGAGCATATTTGCGTCGGTTCAACCGTCAAGCTACCGCCGTCAACAAATTTTATCCTAGAAAAAAGTCAACTGAACTAGAGTTTAGTTTATATTATTTTTATTGTAACACGTTTATTGTTTAATTCTATAAAATTGTTTAGTTAGTTTAGTTTAATTTTACAAAATTGTTCCTGTTTTTGCACACTTTTTTCACACCAAGAGAATTAAACAGTCTCCATCGGGCAAGGGTTTTACAAAAATATGACATATGAGCATCATTATTAACACTAATATAATATAAGGATTATATTAAAATATAGGTGCTTTTTTTAAGAAATTAAATAAAGTTGAACTATTTAGGTGTAAACTTATCGACTTATGTACAACACAAATTCTGCAAAGATACTCCCAATTATTGCTTTAATACTCTCTCTCTCTCTCTCTCTCTCTGTTTAATAGTAAATAATAAATATTCGACATCTCATTAGAGCTCTGCATACATGTTCCATCACAAAACATAAAAGCGACAAAAAATATCCTGCCGTCAGAACGTACCAAGCAAATTGGAAATCCTGCAAGATCAAAGGTTTGGCTGCAATAAATTTGGGGTTTCGCATGATTAACAAACCCATGCAGTAGGCATCATCCAAGCTCTCTTCAATCCATTTGCCTACCAAACCAGCAGAATAGCAGCGTAGAATAAATCGATCCAGTGGAATTTTGAAATGGGATTGAAGGGGCATAACGAAACCAAAGGGGACAGTGCTAAGACACTCCTGAACTATGTGTTTGCTGCGTTTAATCAAATGTGTCTCCTGATGCAAAGCAAATTGTATGCGATCACTTAGGGAGCTGTACACTTGATCAGGACACACGGCGAGGACATCCTTTAAAAACTCTTGACCATTTCGTGGTTTAATTAGTTGTAGAAATCCTTTAGGAAGATCCTGATTTTCTTCAATGAAAGAATTTGCATATTCAATGGTCTCTATTGGTAGTTGCCGTTCTACCAATTCTGCCAATGTAGATATTTGAGGACGAAGGAACAGACTACTGAAAAATGTGGTAAGAGAGGCCAAATATAAGTTGGTAAGAATAAACGACAAGGCCATAACTTGGAGGAACCACAACATGTAATACCAATGGATTCTTCGTTGATTACAGGCACTGGTGGGAACGGGTAGGGATATCAAAAGACGGCCAACATTTAAGAACACCTTTCCCACATCTAAACAGCGGCACGTCGAACATGATTCATGATTCCAATAGCGATGTGATAAACGAGCCAAACTTAATACCAACCAAGAGGCCAAGTATGAAAGCCATACCTCTTTGTGGAAGGGCATGATGAAGTATCTGTACTTGGGCAATTCATTGGCGGAAGGTACCACCACACATCTCTGGAGCATTCGAATTGGATAGCTTAGTTGAACACCAGGATAAGGGACAAACGGATTAATGGACAAATCTACGTCACCTCTCTTAATTAGCTCTATTAAATGCCAAAGGCCGACGGTTTTGTTGGCTACGTGATGCAAGATATGTCTGCTGGCATTGTATTCCTTGAGGAAGGCTCTAAACATCTTACCCACATATCCCGAAAGTTGTTGAGTTTCTTTGCCATTACATGCCCTTCTCTCAAAGACTCTTGGAGGATCGAATTGCGCTATAATCCTTATTTTATATTTGTGAAGATTGCGAAATTTATCCGGATGCAGAGCACTCTTAGATTCGTTGGTCACATTCAAGACTGTGTCCATTAGGAAAGGATTATAATTGTAAATTTCAAAATGCTGGGAGCCATACTTATCGACTAATACGACAGTGTTGATTAATCCTTGAAGCCAACACCGTTTCATATGGTCATGGATCATTTGATAGAATTCCTCCCTATTCGTTGGGCTTGTAATGAATACTCCTCTTACACGACTTTGTATTTTGGACAATGACGAGTTCATGTGAGTCCATAGCGACCGTTGCATCAATGATCCAATTGCCACAAAGAATAAATTCCTATTGAATCCTTGCAACTGGGTTATATGGTTTTCTCCTATCACTATTTTTGGTATTTTCAACTCTTCAACAGCTCCGACATAAAAATCTACTTGAGTTTTGTCTCCAAAGAAAATCAATGTGTCTATGCTTCTCAATCGATTTGCTGCTGAAATTATGGCTTCCAACTCTAAAAATTGCCAAGAAGTCAGTGTTAGATTTACCAGCAGCTGTTCAAGATTCATGGTTGACCAACGACTGACTGTTCATCCAATTCAAATTTAATCAAATTAAAATTTCAACCATATCATTAATGGGACCAATATTGGGTGACATCCAATTACAAGGAGAGTTAGGTGAGCTCGTTATGAATGAATAGATTCCACAACCACAAATTGGATAAAGAGGCATATGCGCAAGTTCATACCATAAGGCGGCATTGTGCTACCATGTGCTAGCTTTGGTACAATGCACTCCAATTAGATCCCCTCTTACATCCTCCCTTCAGCTGGATTCCATTATTTGCGCGCCAAAATCTTAGAGCCATATTTCGTTCATAGTTTCCGCTTTCCACACACACACACACATACACACAGAAATCTCCCAATGCGAACCACCCACCATAAGCGGACTCGCACAAACACTGGCGCCTAATGCTTCGAAACATTTTCATTTTGACTTAGTTGCAGTGCAACCATTCGTGTGTGAAATAGACTCCTGTCGACCAAGGAGCTTGTCGAAATCAGTTAACGGTAAAATCTCAAAACGTCACCAGCGAAAGAAAAGCGCGAAATAAACTCAAAGTGAAAACAATGTTCATTTGTAGACGTCCTTTGTTGATTTTATGGTGGTGAGTGAGCTAGCGACTTAATCAAGGATGAAATACCTGTGTTATTGATGATAAGAATATGTTCAAGTGAATTGATAAGAATTATCAACCGTAATGAGGTCTATATCCGGAGATAATCACAACCTTACTCATAAAACATACGTTGATGATGTTCAGTAAATTTTTCTGAAATTTTTATATTGCACCACGAAATGAGTTCAGAGTGAACTTGAAATTAAGGCTTCGTTGTTTTTGAAGCAAAGATAATTTTTTAAATCCATCCCCCTCCCCCTCATCGTCTACACCGTTTCCATCTTGTCTTATAAGTGAATTTCGTTGTTTGATATCCTGTGTCGAAAATAAGACGAGTCGTTTTCAATCGGATTAAAATTTCTCATCCTGCTTTCTAAAACAATTTAACGCTAATGGAACATTAAACCTAAAGGGGCTTATGGAGACACAAAAATGCTACAAAATCTCGATTTACTTTTAACTTAAACGCTATTGTATAAAGTACCTATAGATATTGAAGGTAATAAAGAATGTCATCAAAAAAGGAAATAAATGAAAAATAATTCGAAATTTCTTGACCAGTAATACAATTTACTTTTGTGAATAATGACGAGCAATCGGCTAAAGGGACATAAAGTGGATAAATCGTTAATATTTTCATTTTCTAAAACCAAAGACAATATTTTAAGAGTAGTTCTTTGTAATTTGCTAATTCGGTCTCTTAAGGCTTTGATGTGCTTAAATAAATGGGAAATGAAATCAAATAAATATTTTACACAAAATTATTATTTTGATCATATACCTCTCTCAAATACTGATAATGTATGGCTTCATATTTTGAGTTGTGTAATCAAATTGGTCCGAAAGTTTTAATTCCAAATTCTCATTAAGTATTCCGGATATTTACAGTTTTCATACCACGAAAAACAAGTGCAACGGCACGGAATATGACCTCAAACATGTTTCAAGAGCAAAATTTTATTTTTGGATGGTGAACATGGAACATTTTTGTCGGAACCATGTAATTTTCTCGAAAGTGATGTATCTGATTTTAGCAACCATGTTTGCTCCTTCTCTATGGTCACCTTTTAAGGATACCAGCACCCAGAGAATATTACTTATTCACCGGGAACATGGAACGTTTTTGTCGCAAAAATAATATTTTCTTATCAAAACAAATATGCCAGCCGAAATAAGATACATATTTTCAGCGAAAATAACATGGTTGTGACAAACATATTATATGTTCGCCATGAAAAAGTATTTTTTTAGAAATGTTTGGTGCGATCATATTCCTTCTCTGCGTGGGCTTTTAATGTATATATATTTTTTTTGTTAATTCAAGAAGGGTAGTGGAAGCCCTCAGAAACTAGGGAATCCTCTCATTGTATTATCGATTATTAAAGAAAAAGAGTCTTAAGATTTCATGTCTTTAAAATAAGAATGATAGTTTTGCTTAGCATAGAAGACACATTTTTTTTATTGATTGATTATTTACTATTGTGAAACCAAAGCAGAGAAAATAACTGGAATTAATTACATGGAATTTCAAAATAAAAAGTTTAGCTTATGTAGAAATACAAAAAATTAATCATTAAAAAAATGTAAGCAAATATATGAAATAAATAGTAATTAAATTAAAACAAAAAAATATAAAAATGAAATAATAGATATAAAAACAAGTATATACGGCCGTAAGTTTGGCCAGGCCGAAGCTTATGTACCCTCCACCATGGATTGCGTAGACACTTCTACTGAAGACTGTCATCCACAATCGAATTACTTGGGTTGCGGTAACACTTGCCGATGGCAAGGTATCTTAAAACTTCCTCACACCGTAATATATACCAAATAGTCTATGCGTGGTATATATTAAACTAAAAAAGGCCGACTAAATACGTATATAAAGGGTGATTTGTTAAGAGCTTTATAACTTTTTAAAAAAAAAAACGCATAAAATTTGCAAAATCTCATCGGTTCTTTATTTGAAACGTTAGATTGGTCCATGACATTTACTTTTTGAAGATAATTTCATTTAAATGTTGACCGCGGCTGCGTCTTAGGTGGTCCATTCGGAAAGTCCAATTTTGGGCAACTTTTTCGAGCATTTCGGCCGGAATAGCCCGAATTTCTTCGGAAATGTTGTCTTCCAAAGCTGGAATAGTTGCTGGCTTATTTCTGTAGACTTTAGACTTGACGTAGCCCCACAAAAAATAGTCTAAAGGCGTCAAATCGCATGATCTTGGTGGCCAACTTACCGGTCCATTTCTTGAGATGAATTGTTCTCCGAAGTTTTCCCTCAAAATGGCCATAGAATCGCGAGCTGTGTGGCATGTAGCGCCATCTTGTTGAAACCACATGTCAACCAAGTTCAGTTCTTCCATTTTTGGCAACAAAAAGTTTGTTAGCATCGAACGATAGCGATCGCCATTCACCGTAACGTTGCGTCCAACAGCATCTTTGAAAAAATACGGTCCAATGATTCCACCAGCGTACAAACCACACCAAACAGTGCATTTTTCGGGATGCATGGGCAGTTCTTGAACGGCTTCTGGTTGCTCTTCACTCCAAATGCGGCAATTTTGCTTATTTACGTAGCCATTCAACCAGAAATGAGCCTCATCGCTGAACAAAATTTGTCGATAAAAAAGCGGATTTTCTGCCAACACTGATTTTGGTAATAAAATTCAATGATTTGCAAGCGTTGCTCGTTAGTAAGTCTATTCATGATGAAATGTCAAAGCATACTGAGCATCTTTCTCTTTGACACCATGTCTGAAATCCCACGTGATCTGTCAAATACTAATGCATGAAAATCCTAACCTCAAAAGAATCACCCTTTATTTAAGTTTAAAGTTTCTATAGAAATAAAATTTTGGCAAAATAAAATTTTGACAACATTTTCTATAGAAATAAAATTTGGAAAAGATTGTCCATAGAAATAAAATTTGGAAAAAAATTTCTATAGAAATAAAATTTGGAAAAAATTTTCTATAGAAATAAAATTTTGACAAAATTTTCTATAGAAATACAATTTTGACAAAATGTTCTATAGAAATAAAATTTTGGACCAATTTTTGTGTGATTGGGGATCGGCTATATATAACTGTAGACCGATATGGACCAATTTTGGCATGGTTATTAGCGGCCTTATACTAAGATTTCAACCGGATCGGATAAATTCTGCTCCTCCAAGAGGCTCCGGATATCAAATCTGGGGAACGGTTTATGTGGGGGCTATATATAATTATGGACCGATATGGAGCAATTCTTGCGTGCTTGTTAGAGACCACATTCTAACACCATGTTCCAAATTTCAAACGGATCGGATGGATTTTGCTTCTCCAAGAGGCTCCGGAGGACAAATCTGGGGATCGATTTATATAGGGGCTATATATAATTATGGACCGATATGGACCAATTCTTGCATGGTTATTAGAGACCATATACTAACACCATGTACCAAATTTCAGCCGGATCGGAAGAAATTTGCTTCTCTTAGAACAATCGCATGCTAATTTGGGGGGTCCGTTTATATGGGGGCTATACGTAAAAGTGGACCGATATGGATCAATTTTAGCATGGTTGTTAGAGACCATATACTAACACCATGTACCAAATTTCAGCCGGATCGGATGAAATTTGCTTCTCTTAGAGGCTCCGCAAGCCAAATCGGGGGATCGGTTTATATGGGGGCTATATGTAATTATGGACCGATATAGACCAATTTTTGCATGGTTGTTACAGACCATGCTAACACCATGTACCAAATTTCAGCCGGATCGGATGAAATTTGCTTCTCTTAGAGCAATCCGTTTATATGGGGGCTATACGTAAAAGTGGACCGATATGGACCAATTTTTGCATAATTTTTAGAGACCATACACTAACACCATGTACCAAATTTCAGCCGGATCGGATGAAATTTGCTTCTGTTAGAGCAATCGCAAGCCAAATTTGGGGTTCCGTTTATATGGGGGCTATACGTAAAAGTGGACCGATATGGCCCATTTGCAATACCATCCGACCTACATCAATAACAACTACTTGTGCCAAGTTTCAAGTCGATAGCTTGATTCGTTCGGAAGTTAGCGTGATTTCAACAGACGGACGGACGGACATGCTCAGATCGACTCAGAAGTTCACCACGACCCAGAATATATATACTTTATGGGGTCTTAGAGCAATATTTCGATGTGTTACAAACGGAATGACAAAGTTAATATACCCCCCATCCTATGGTGGAGGGTATAATTACAATCTTATAAATAAAATTAAATGGTGTATACGAGTAAGATAGGGTAAAACAAAAAATACGAAAGTAAAAAATTTAAATAAAAAATAAAAGCAAAAAAAAAAAAAAATAATGTATAAAAATAAATATAAAAAAATAAATTAGTAAATAAATGTAGCATTCAATACATATGTATCCTCAGTTATTTTATTTATTTATTTAGTATTTAACATTGGTTATGAAATATTACAATATTCTCTGATACAAGATTTGTTTCCTTGACCAAAGGTAAACATTTCAATGGTGGCATTTCGTCTTTAGAGTTGCAAGATTCGACTTTAATATGGGGTATGGCCATAAAAAACAAAATTGTTTTGAACTGGGGTAAATTTGTCTTAGTGGGAAAAAAATGCAATATTAATGACATCGTACCTATATTCGATGCTTGTTAGTAGCTTCACTGTAAAGCTAAAACGTATTCAGAAATTGGATATGTCCTTCAAGACTTTATTTTAAATACCATTTTTACCTGAAATGGTGGAGAGCACGCCCAACTTGGAAACCTCGAGGAAGAAGCGAACGAAATTTTTTATATTTAATTTAACTTTATTTTAGTTAATTAAAATTTGTAGATTTTCATCAAATTTTGCAAAATGTGAGAACATTATTTTAATTATGTTTTTCATACTTTACACAGAAAAAATTCACGAAAATTGTTCTAATTAAAGTTCTAATTAAAGTTTTAAAAAAAATCCAATAAAAAATTGATTGATTCAACAAATTTTTTAATTGAAACAAAAATCAATCACAAAAATTAATAGTATTAATTAATTTTTTAATTGGATCAATAATTTTTTATTGATTTTCAAATAATTTTTTAATTGATACTAACATTTCTGTGATTGAAGACATTTCAATTAAAAATTAATTGGATCAATTAATTTCGTGATTGAAGACAAAAAATATTTTTTGTATGTAATGGCATGAATTAAAAATAAGAAAAAAACAAGTTTAATACAAAGACAGTATACGATTTTACTAAATTTAAAAATAATCCATAATTTTCTAAATTGGATGTAGTTTACTTAAATGGAGTTCATAAGTTTCTCAAATTATATCTGTCTTCAAATTCATATTGAGCTATAGATATTTTAAACATTTTTGACTGCAATTTTTCTCTTCAAAATATGCAATTTTCTTTAAAAAAAAAAAAATAAATTATCTTCAATTTGACAAAAATTATTAACTTATTTGTATCATGTTTCAATTACTAAGCTATTATAGTTAAAATTTTCTAAAATATGTCTATATGTTCTTCTATGGTGGTTTAACTTTTTTCTGCATGAAGGGTCATGGGTTCAATCCTATTTTCGACCAAACACCAAAAAATTTTTCACCCGTGGATTATCTTCTCTCAGTAATGCTGGTGATATGTGTGTGTGTATTTCAAAGCTTCTTTAATTGTTTTCATTGGAATGTGGAACGCCGTTTGGAAAAGTTCCCCAAACATGATTCAAGAGCAAAATGTTATTTTTGGACGGTGAACATGTAATAAAAATTTTGCATTTCTCCACAAACATATACATGGTTCCCGAAATCTGGTACATAATTTTCTATAAAGCAACATATTTTGCCACAAACATGTTGCATGTTCCCCGTACAAAGATAACATTTTGCTCTTCAAACAGGTTTGTGGTATTCACGTTCCTTCTCTGGGTGTACACTTTATTATGCGGCTCACTATACATGAGGTCATGGTAATTTAGATTCCCACATACCTACAACTACAACATAGCTCGATTTAAACACTATTTCATAAAATAAATGATTTAAGCTATTCCAAATATAACTTTAAAATGTTGGCCTACAGAATATTTTTCGGCAAATTGAAAAATGATAAGATTATTTCTAATATATTTCTCATAAAATTTTAATACTCTATAAGTTTATCTAAAACAATTTGTGTTTTGCAAGAAGCCTCCCAAAATCGGCGTCTTTAAAATATCCAACTTAAAAAGCATTTACATCGTTAAAATCAAATTACATTTATTGACTAGCCATTCCCAAAAGAAGAACAATTTTTATCTATTTATGTACATTGTCCATTGCAATCTCGTTGTCAGCGAGCTAAACGTTTTCTATATTTACACCCATATCCCAAGCGCCTATACACGAAAGCGTAAGTTTGCTTCTTATATGGTAATTGCTTTCAATTTAGTTGGCACTTTTATTCAGAGAATGAATCATTTTCCACTGTATACTTATCTAATATTAGGACAGTAAAACAATACGGTCATTGGCATTCACCCCACAATTGAATTTTTCTTAATTTTGGACTCAAACTCTGTCGTTGTATTCAGATATCGTCCAACCATAGTTGGGGAGTACCTTTGTGTCCTGCCTGCTAGCCAGCGTTGCCAATTTAGCTATTTTCCTGGTAGATTTTTTTTTTTTTTTGAAGTCATTTAGGGAAAAAATGCATTTAGCTTTTTTCTGACTTTTTTCATGACCCTTTTAGCTTTTTTTTAGTTTTTTTTTATTTAAGCCTTGCTTGCTTTTTTATCTAAGCCCTGCTTCCAAAATAAGGTTTTCCACATATTTTAAAGCTCAATCGAAACATTAATAATGATTCCCGCCATTATACGGGGCTTTTTTGCAGCAAATACACTCATATTCATAAAAGCTAATGTAAATTTTAAATCTACTATTACCATACAAATTCCTTAGATAAACTATCAGTAAATTATTAGGAATTCTAGCATTTGACTCGTTTATGGTGTCCTTTCTATGTTATTATAATATTCTCAAGTTATTACGTTATTACTAAGTTAAAATAGTAGATGTGAATTGCTTTGTACACTGACAAAAATATTGTCGTTAGACCAAAGAATTCATGTCCTTAAAATACGAGAGCGAATTTTGCTTATTATAGCATTTATGAATTTCTCTTATATAAACTGTTTTCCTTGTCCAAAATTCGACAAAGTCGTTTTGTCATTGAAGTCGTTTTATCCTTATAGTTAAGTGATTCAACTTAAAAATGGGTATCTTTACATGAAAGAAAATTTTGTTGGGCTAGGGTCAATTCTGAAAAATTCTCAAAATTATTGAAATAGTCTTTAAATTTGTGGAGCTTTTGTATCTTGACCACAAACCAAAAAAAAACGTTCAAAAATAGAAGATGTTTTTCAACACTTTATTTTAAAGATGTATTTTAATTGATACATAGAATAATTTCTACTTGAAGTCGAGTCTGAATTTGAAAACTTAAGTTGTCCTTAGCACGTTTTTAAAACATTTTGATAACTCATGAGGAAAAAAGGAATAGTTTCAAATTTGACTCGGAATCAATACCAAAATCATTAATGTACAAAATCTTTTTTACTGGGAAGAAATATTATTTTTGGTGTAAACGAAGGACTTCCAGTAAAAATTTGTGTACGCAAACAGAGCTAATATGACTTAGATATTGTTACAGTCTTACAGAAGTAGAACTAAAATGAATATGCATTTTAAGTGAAATAAAGCTTTTAACTTTGTTAAATTTCAATCAAAACAAGTATATACGGCCGTATGTTCGGCCAGGCTGAATTTTATGTACCATCCACCATGGATTGCGTAGAAACTTCTACGAAAGACTGTCATCCACAGTCGAATTACTTGGGTTGTGGTATCTTAAAACTTCTTAACATCGTTTTCTAAATTGTGAGTTAGTCCATACCTGGTATATATTAGACAAAAAAGGTATGTATAGGTAAGTCTACAAATAATTACGAATCGATATGGACTTTTGCACAATACGTAGAGAGCCAGAATTTAAATATGGGAGTCGCTTATATGAGGGTTATATACAATTATGAACTTGATATGGACCAATTTTTGTGTGATTGGGGATCGATTTATCTGAGGGCCATATATAACTATAGACCGATATGGACCAAGTTAGGCATGGTTGTTAACGACCATATACTAGCACAATGTACCAAATTTCACTCACTCGGATGAAATTTGTTCCTCCAAGAGGCTCCAAAACCAAATCTCGGGATCGGTTTATACGGTTTATACGGTTTATATATATATGATTATGGACTGATGTGGACCACTTTTGGCATGGTTGTTAAATATCATATACTTCCACCACGTACCAAATTTCAAGCAGATCGGATAAATTTTGCTTCTCCAAAAAGGCACCGGAAGTCAAATCTGGGGATCGGTTTATATGGGAGCTATATATAATTATGGACTGATAGGAAACAATTCCTACATGGTTGTTGGATACCATATACTAACACCACGTACCAAATTTCAACTGAATCAGACGAATTTTGGTCTTCCAAGAGGCTCCGGAGGTCAAATCTGGTGATCGGTTTATATGGGGGCTATATATAATTATGGACCGATGTGGACCAATTTCTGCATGGTAATTAGAGACCATATACTAATACCATGTACCAAATTTCAGCCAGATCGGATGAAATTTGCTCCTCTTAGAGGCTCCGCAAGCCAAATCGGGGGATCGGTTTATATGGGGGCTATATATAATTATTGACCGGTGTGGACCAATTTTTGCATAGTTGTTTGAGACCATATACTTACACCATGTACCAAATTTCAGCCGGATCGGATGAAATTTGCTTCTCTTAGAGGCTCCGCAAGCCAAGTCTGGGGATCGGTTTATATGGGGGCTATATATAACTATGGATCGATGTGGACCAATTTTTGCATGGTTGTTAGAGATCATATGCTGACACCATGTACCAAATTTCAGCCTGATCGGACGAAATTTGCTTCTCTTAGAGGCTCCACAAGCCAAATCGGGGGATCGGTTTATATGTGGGCTATATATAATTATGAACCGATGTGGACCAATTTTTGCATGGTTGTTAGATACCATATACTAACACCATGTACCAAATTTCAGCCGGATCGGATGAAATTTGCTTCTCTTAGAGGATTCGCAAGCCAAATTTGGGGGTCCGTTTATATGGGGGCTATACGTAAAAGTGGACCGATATGGCCTATTTGCAATACCATTCGACCTACATCAATAACAACTATATATGCCAAGTTTCAAGTCAATAGCTTGTTTCGTTCGGAATAGCGTGATTTCAACAGACGGACGGACGGACATGCTCAGGTCGACTCAGAATTTCACCACGACCCAGAATATATATACTTTATGGGGTCTTAGAGCAATATTTCGATGGGTTACAAACGGCATGACAAAGTTAATATACCCCCATCCTATGGTGGAGGGTATAAAAAAGTGACGTTTGATACAAAAAAAAAATCTAGCTTTTTTCTAGCTTTTTTAGCTATTTTTTGGGCAAACCTAGCGGTTTTTGATTAAACAATTCTGGCAACGCTGCTGCAAGCCTACCTCAACCCATATTAATTCGGGTTGAGGTAATATTGATACCTCTGAATACCCAATAAATAAATCTATACTATAGTAGGTAACGGATATAAGCACATCTCATATAAGAAAAAAACGCATATAAAAATGTAACAAAATCACCATGTCTATTTGCTGTGTTTTGGTGCGAAAAATGTTTCATGTAAGAAATATTTCGTATAAGAAAAAACTGATAAGAGAACAATCTGACAAACGCACAAGACAAAACTCCTATAATAAATAAAAAAGAAACTTTTTTTATGTGTAGAATTTTTTAGTTTTGTTTATTTTATTATATTGAAGTGATTTAATATCACTTGTTACTTTTTTATTTTAAAATTATTTTCATAGCTAAGCAATTAGCGAACTAGTGGCATAACAAAATAATATAAGACTAAGCATCTTTAAAAAGTAAATACTGACTGATTTTCTAAGTTTTGTTGTCTAATTGTTCAGATAGGAGTTCCAAAAT
Source organism: Haematobia irritans (assembly GCF_050003625.1). NCBI lineage: Eukaryota > Metazoa > Arthropoda > Insecta > Diptera > Muscidae > Haematobia > Haematobia irritans. Next base: position 229,038,728 of record NC_134399.1, read on the forward strand.
TTTCAATTTAAATATTTTTTAATTTAAACATTTTAAAATTATAAGACGAAATTTTCTTACTTCTTTCTAAAAGAAATTTTTGTGAAATATATTCCTGTAAGAATGAAATTTTTTTATAAATGTATATACTTATAAGATTTTTTTCTTATATGCAGTAATTGTGTATAAGAAAAAAATTGCGGAATTTTCTGACTTTCTTATATCCGTTACTCACTACATATACTTAGATGTAACCTCCAAAGTGGACATCTTGACCACATGGCAAATTCAAAGTTCACCAGTATCTAGCTCTAGAAAATCTTGTGTATTTCCACAGTAATTGTTTTATGAATGAGCTAATCATGAGTTTTGCGTGTCCACCCGTTCCATCGATCTTCCATCTTTGGTTTTTCCATTTGAATAACCATCTCAATTGCAAGACAAAAGCCTGTCGCAGACTCCATAACAAAAGAAATGAATCAAACCAAGAATGAAATTTCCTCAAGACATCACCAAATTGATTTGGTCATGATTATAAAAAATTTACAATTCCATGATTTGCCTAAAATTCTTACCAAGAATGATTTACCAAACAGACCGTACACCGTAAACATTGGACGTAATGAAAAACCATAAGCTGAAGGAGGGCTAGGTCAATAAGGAAAATCGATAATTAATATGCGATAATTGAACTACATGACAAACAATAGAAACATTTTGCCATAAAGAAATTACCCATAGACTTTCTTATGAGATGCAATGTCTGCCATGCGAGACTTATATGGGAATCCTTCAAAATAAATCCCCTGACGTACGCAGTACTAAAGGGACGACATTGTACATCACGCCAAATATAACAGGCGGCAGCAGTCATTCAGGAGGGGCATAGACATAAACCTTATGAAACGTCATCAAAGGCACCACAATGAACCTACGTATTATCAGTATTATCGATGGCATACATAAAAAGGCTTGTGGTAAGACAATCAAAAGGAGGAATCTGTTCACAGACAGTTTAAAGCAAAGTAATACAAGTGATATTTTTGAAAATTGTTAAACGATATATTAAAAAAATACTAATTTTTTTTAAATCAACAAAAATATTCCGCGCTAGAATGTCACACTCGGCAGCTATGGCTACCTCAGGTATATGTTGCGGTATCCGCCATTTCACCCACCGACTGCTGTATACTCCTTTGATGGTTCGTCATGTTTTGTGTTTCCGTCCATTGTCCCAAAATATTCAATCTCATCGCAGCCATGGCTTAAGCTGAGTACTATGTTCAGCTTGTTTTCACGGTTACTTTTTTCAAATAATTAAATTATAAATATAAAATGGTTCACTATCAATTCCTTAGATCTTTTCCATTCATTATTTCACAAGACTTTATAAAAAAATAATCGTCTTCATATAGATTTTTGTACTTTTAATTTAGTGTTTTGGTGAAAAATACGAAGATAGTGCTCACCTTAACGCGTGAGTCACGCTGATTTGAAGATTTGCGTCGTCAAATTTTTTGTTCCATCCAACTTCGATTTACGTTGTCGATTTTTTGACAACTTTATCAGAAACGCCTTCCATAAGTGAAATAAGTACCAATGATGATGACATCGAAACATTTATTTCTGAAATTCTTACCGAAAATTCGCCAAATTCAGATTGAATTGCATATACAACGCAATTGTCGAAGAGGCGATGTGTTTTTTTGTATATGTATACAACGTAACGGGTTTTCATTTGTTTATGAACTTAATTTTTAAACCCTGATATTTTTGAATAAATAATTTTTAACTTTTTTTTGTTTGTTTATATGTTTGCTTTATGTATATATTTATTTACTTAGGAGTAAGTATGAGCAATTTTTAATTCAGTTTAAGTCGTTTCGATTAACGTCGTAAAATTCCGGAACCAATCACGACGTAAATCGAGTGATTATTGTAATCTATTCGTAAGTGTGCGTGAGAGACGAATTTCGGAAAGACATAATAATGCTCGTGAACATAATAATGCTTACGAATTGAATTCGCTTACAATTTAGATGTTAAGAGTTTAATAACGCTGTCGGTTTTAATCATGCTCATGTTTTCCGCGACAAATTTCCCATAATATTATTAGTGAGTCAAAAGATTGTTCGTGAGTCACGACATTTTTGATCGTGAGTGTGATTCTTTAAAAGTTGTTCGTGGGTGATTATGGATTTTCATTTCGTGAGTAAAATATTACTCACATGTACACCTCTACTCTATAGGTCTTAAGTCCATTATCGTCTCCAGGGCTCTGGTTGACGTGGTCTTCATTGCCCCATTTATGTCACGATAACATGTCCGTTGTAAATTGTATATGATTTACTTCCCAGCATTTTCCCCCGCGTTTTCCCCAGTATTTTGTACAAGTATTAGAAGGTACGCAATTAGGCAATTTTAAAATTGAATTTAAAAAAATAAAAAATTAATATAAAAAATAAAGAAAATGGAATGGAATGGGAAAATTAAAATTCAATTTCGTTTGACTTTTTCACTTCCTTGGAACTTCTTTGGAGAAGGGTTTTTTGCGAGAATTTTTTATTTTTTTGTTGATTTTTAATGAAAAATCATATTCATACAAAAATATATGCCGAAACTAACAAACTAAAAACGATGCATAACATAAAAAAATATTTTTTTTTTTTACATAAATATTTAATAAAAAAAAATCCGCTGGTAAGAATTAAACCAGCATTCTTTAGTTTATCGTTCATAATAAAAAAGAAAATCTCAGTAAGTAATTAGAACGTCATGACGTGGTGTCATATTAGTTTCATATCACAATGGCATTAAGGTGCATCGTGTTCAATGGAAGCGAAGAAGTTTTTCAATTTGTAAAAATTAGATAATAAGATAATAATAGTGTAACAACAAATATTGAAAAAAATAAATAAAAAGTGTAATTGGATAATTTTTTTTTTAGTTTTTTTCATTTTTTCATCCAAATGAACTTCCATGGCACAAGAATGGAGTGCTTCCATCCTATGATAAGCCCATGTAAAATTAATTGGAGATGATCCAAGAATGCTCTACTTCCGGATCACAATTTGGGGATCGAAATGACTTTTTTAGCTTAACATGTAATCGAGCAGCACTCAGTAATAAGAGAGAAGTTCACCAAAGTGGTATCACAATGGACTGAATAGTCTAAGTGAGCCTGATACATCGGGCTGCCACCTAACCTAACATGACTTGGTCCATATTATCAATTCAATAAAGTTTCTTATTGAATAACATAGTACATTAAGTGACGGTGACAAATTTGATTTTCACCTATAAAACACAAACAATTACTTGGTCATTTAACTACATTGTATTTATTTATACATTAGTATATAAAACTCTTTCAATTCTAAAATTGTTCATGTTAGAGCATTTTGATATTTAGTGCGAAGGTCTTTGGAAAAATGAGGAAAAGTAAATCTCGTGATTCACTTTTTATGCGAATAAAGCAAAAATTGCTTAAGCTGCCACACTAAACAAAAGTTTAGGTTAAGTGCATTGCAACAAAAAAAGGAAAACTCTTTCAAGAGCATTTCCAACAACTAAACACACAATATTGGGTTCAAGCAAAAACAATAAAACGAACAAAGGCTACATGTGCCTCTATTCAGAGGTAAATTTGAAGAATTACAAAGGCCTGTTTCTGTAACCTCTCGTTGATTTAAATTGTACCATTGCATATTAATTAACTATTCTCTCAAAAAAAGAACGAAAAATGTATTAAATCTATAACATCATGGAATATAATGTTCTGGGGTTTCCTATTGTTTGAATTTTTGACGATATTAGCTAACAAACTGTGAAGGGCCTCAATAAAAGGCCTCTTTTTGCATGTCCAATATAATTTCTCCATGTTTGATTTTTTGTAGTCAATATTCTTTCACCGACACACATACACGAATGCATGTGCTTGTTCAAGCAATAAATATATGAATTAGATTGAATATCGGTTGCTGGAGTGGCTCTTGTTGCACTCTCCTTATCGTTTGCCTCATTAGAAGTACAACAGATTGTTGCGAACAATTCTTCTTGTTAAATTATATATGTATGTACATATACCTGAAATTTATGTACGGTTCTCCAAAAATCGATCCGCATGCATTTGGATGGAACGACCGTACATATTAGTAGGGGAGAAATACAAATGGTTTCCTTTTTTCTGATGTTCATCATTAAAATTTTAATTAAACATGCACTAGCTTCAAATTGCAATGCTTTGTTGGACGGGAGAAATACGAAATGACTATAAATACGTCTTAAAATTAATTACACAGATTTGCTAAATATTTGGGTATATCGGAAAAATAGATTGTGCTTAATTTGGTTAGGTTAGGTTAAAGTGGCAGCCCGATTTAGTTTCAGGCTCACTTAGACTATTCAGTCCATTGTGATACCACATTTAACTAAAAGTATTGGCACTTCTAGTTTTAACCGCTGAACCTTCTCTATTATTTTCTTTTGTTGAACCAACCAGATTGTTCCAAAAACATTAACAGACTGCTGAAGTTAACGTCTTCCAGGTCCGCCAGTAATTTAAAGATATATGCCCCTAAAATTTGCTTACGCCTTACACAAAATGCAGGACACTCACACAAGAGGTGTTTAATTGATTCCTTTTCCTCCGCATCATGACAGCTCATACAATAGTCATTATACTTCGCAACAAAAGTTTTTGCAAATTCGTCTATCAGGCAGCGACCCGTTATAGCAGATATCAGGAGTGTTATCTGACGCCTTGAGAACACTAGCATATCTAGTGTGCGGTTTAAGTTTAAATGGGGTCATATTTGCTTGGTGTCGTTACAACCCTTACAATTCTCCCATCGAACATTTGCCATCATGACGGCCTTCTCACGCAGTAAGAGCTTGTAGGTTGCCAGAGTAAGGTAGTTCCTAGCCTTGCCAACTCATCCGCTTCGCAGTTCTCCGGTATGTTCCTATGGCCAGGCACCCATATTAGGTGAATATTGTACTGCTTAGCCATCTCATTGAGAAATTTGCGGCAGTCGATAGCCGTTTTCGAGATGAGGAACACAGAGTCCAAGGATTTTATTGCAGGTTGACTGTCAACAATTTTTGGAACATTACTTCTCAGCCAATTCACCACCTCTCTTATTGGCAATATTTCAGCCTGAAAAACACTACAGTGATTAGGTAATCTTTTCGATATTCGAATTTCCAGATCTTTAGAATATACTCCGAACCCAACTTGTCCATTCAATTTGGAACCATCAGTATAGAAATCTATATATCTTTTATTCCCCGGGGTCTGTGTACACCACGCCTCACTGTTGGGAATTCGAGTTTCAAACTTTTTGTCGAAAAGTGGTTTCGCCACACACAGCGATAGCTCGCGCAACCGCACAGCCGTTGTTGCAGCTGACTGTTTGGTCAAAATGTCTAAAGGTAATAGATGCAGCATGACATTAATGGAAACTGTTCCTGTCTTACTGAATGCGCCTGAGATACACAAGCACGCCATACGCTGAACTTTATCTAAACCTGTCGGTTGCTGAAGTGCCGATCACTGCCGTGTATAGCCAATGCACAATTTTCGGTTTTAGTCGCCACTTTTTTCCTATTGCCTTTTTGAACGAGTATAAAACTACCGTGGCTTTCCTCGCCCTTTCTTCAATATTAAGCCTAAAGTTCAGCTTCCTGTCCAGAATAACGCCAAGGTATTTTGCACACTCACCAAAGGGAATTTCAATACCCCCTAAGGATATGGGCTTAACCGTGGCAGTTTTGCGATCTTTGCAGTAAATGACTAATTCTGGATTGGCAGGATTTACTCCAAGACCATTCTCTTTCACCCATTTCTCAGTCATCCGGAGGGCTCTTTGTATAACATCTCTGATTGTGGATGGGAATTTTCCCCTGACTGCTAGTGCCACATCGTCTGCGTATGCCACCACTTTTATCCTTTATTTTTCTAGGGAAACCAGAAGGTTGTTTATAGCAACATTCCAAAGAAGAGGTGATAGAACTCCTCCCTGGGGAGGGTCTCTGTTCACATACCTTTGCATGTTTGCTTGTCCTCGTGTGGCTGAAATACGTCTCCTCATTAGCAGTTCGTCTAGCAGCCTAAGTATACCTGGATCAACATTCAGAGTTGCCAGTCCATTTAATATCGAGCTCGGATGGACGTTATTGAATGCCCCCTCGATGTCTAGAAACGCCACGATTGTGTATTCATTGACAGATAGTGAGCTTTCGATAAAGCTGACTAGTTCATGCGGTCTCAGTAGACCTGCCCTTCGAGTATGCATGCTGTCGTTTCGAGAGCAAACTTGAATCAACGCTAGTTCTAAGATAAATGTCTATCATCCTCTCCAGAGTCTTAAGTAGGAATGAGGATAAGCTGATTGGTCGAAAATCCTTCGCACTCGAGTGAGAGGCTTTTCCTGCTTTAGGTATGAAAACGACTTTTGTTTCCCTCCACTTTTCTGGAATATATGCTAAGTTTATACATCCTTTATATATCACCGTCAACCAAGGGATAATTCTGTCAGGCACTGCTTGTAACTCCGCCGGAGTAATTCCATCAGGTCCGGGGGATTTGAATGACCCAAAGCTGATTAATTAAAAAAAAGACTAATAAAATAGGGCATATTTAAAATATTCAAGATTTTATCATATATACAAAAAATAGCTAGACTTTAGTCATATGCACAGTTAAAAAGGAACCCGTTGCAAATCAAGTGAGCCAGGATTAATGGGCATATTTGGGAGCTTATGAAGAATTTATACTAAATTAAAAGACAATTGCCTACGCTGTGGAACATGAAGCATCGACACATTTATTCAAATGTTTGTGATATGATCGTAATATGATACCACGGCATAACATTCTAAATACTTTCCGAGATGTTCTTTATTATTATGAATGGAACACTAAAGAACAGGTTCAAATCTCACCAGTGGCAAATTTTTTATCACATATTTTTTTTTTTGTTTGTGATTCAAATCGTTTTTATTTTGTTATTTTCGCATATTTTTCTATTTAAATATTTAAAAATAAAAATTAAAAATTCTCTTAATTGGCGAAACCTTCTCAAAAGAACTTCCATGGAAGTAAAAAAGTCAACTGACAAAAGGTAGGATGTAAAATTTATAATTTAATTTTTATTGTCCAAAATTTAAATTTGCCTTTCTAGTTAGTCATAAACACACTATATGACTGACCCAAAAGAACTTTAACGAAAGTGGAAGAAATAGATCGACGATCTATCTGTGGAACAGGGTGATACTATAACGACTCTTAGAAATGTTTCAATGATGCATTTTGAGAAAAAAGGCCTTACTTAATATTTAAAAAACAAATCACTTTGAGCTTCTTCCTCATCATGGTCAACATGGACTACGCAGTGCTTTCCCATCCATCGTATTTTCCAAATTTGGCCCTATGCTCCTTTTTTGCATCGAAAATTAAAAAAAAGTATTCATCAGCCACAAATGTCAATGAAATGAGGAGGACATCGTATACGCTGTCCAGTCTATGAGAAAATTACTTTTTAAACGTATTAAAAAGTGTTGGCATTTCATTTCTTTTGGGATAAATACTTCCCGAACACCTCTCGTATCTTAAATGAGGTGTGATGGGTGCTTCTGTTAAAGGCTTTCATAGATCTCCCCTTCCTTTGTGATATTACAAATATATGCTCTGTGGGAACCCTTAAACAAACTTTGGACCACTGAAAAGCTTTTTAGTATCCTACCGAGATTAAGATAGAAAATCGAGTCGATAAAATAAATTATGACTGTGTATAATTGTGAATATAAATGGGTAAAATTATTCAATTTAAGCTCAACTCAACAAAAAAGTCAAAAACTCGAAATTTAAAAAATTTCTAAAGGTGCCCTCTGAAAAAAGCCAAATATGAGACATATCTCCTTATTTTAATAATTTTTGCTTACTTTAATTAGATTACAGAAAAATATTATTTTTAAAATGTTTTTCAGTTTGAAAAAAAAAATTATAAAATTATTTGTGTCAAGTAAAATATTTTAGTTAACATTTTCTCAAATAAACATACATTTTGTTTCATAGCGGGCTCACATTTTCTACAGTGTTAAATACAAATAAATAAAACTTTTGGCAATACCGAAATAATTGCCGATTAATTAACAACAAGTACAAAAAAAAGACAATTAAATTGGCCCCATTTATATTTTTATCTATCAAATTATTTCAAACAGTAACTTTGTGAGACACACGACACCATTGCGAGAAACTTCAAATCACCACAACCGATTCCTATTGAAATTACAAAGTTTTTACAAATTACTGAAAATCTTGCGATGCTGGTTGAAAAATCTTGTGGGCGATATAAAAAATTGAAAATAATGTCAACTACTTTCTAAGAGCAAACTTTTTAAGAAAACATCTTGTGCGTTTAAAATGCTGGCATTCAAAAGCCTTAACTTTCAACATCCTTAGAGATAATAATTTGTGGTGAATGTGAATTCGATATACCATAATTGTAGGATACAGAACTCAGTGTCTTGAAACGGAAAAGGATATGCGATTATACATACGCACACACATACCATCTAACTGTCGACAGCAAATTGTGATACATGGTATATATATCTGCGTACATTTGATTGTGTTGCCATCGTTGTCACAAATGCTGGTGGCTTTTGCTTTTGTAGTTAAGGTTGTTCCAATGTGACATTGCTGTGAATTTAGCTACCGGCGAAAAATCTTTTCGTTTTTGGTTTGACATCCTTCGAAGTTGTCCTCATTCAATGTTGCAATGTCAATATTTCCGAGTTCGAGCGTGTTTAGTAGTTTCTGGGCTTAATTCATCATATTTGACAGCGAACCCCATCGACTTCATGATAATATGGTGTAACAAGTTGCCCCCTCTTGCATGCACTTTACCACATTAGGGTGCAACGTATATTGTAAAATATTAGACTACGATCAATAGGCACCAGATAAGTCAATAATTTTTTTTATGATTTTTAATGCTTGTCTGAAACGTTTGACCTCAAATATTTTCATAAATTCCCAAATTTTCTACAACAGATTTTTTTTCGACTAAATTTAAATAATTTGTAACATTTTATTTATTCTTACTCCCTTGCTAACCTATTTGAAAAAAATTAATTTATCCATGAAAAGTATAAAATATGCGAGTTATAAAAAATTTAATTAAAAGAACATCCCGTGTAGATAAAATAAAGAATATCTTTGGGATGACAGTTTTGGAAGTGCTTTTAAAGTGGTGCCTTCCAACTTCAAATTTTTTGCTGTTTCGTCTATATTTTTAAAGTATGGTATTTGAAACAAAAATAGTAATTAAGTATTACTTAAAAATTATTTTTCGTGTTAGCCTTATACTGAAACGGGCCATTAACGTCGAAATGCATGATAACTTAATTTACAATTAATTACACTAGTTTACACTCAAAATGTACACTTGATGAAAATCAACTTTTCTTATGTATTTTGAGCTGCTGAATTCGAAAAAAAAATGTAAAAATGTTCGTCACAGATCCAATTACACACTTTTTATACCCTCCACCATAGGATGGGGGTATATTAACTTTGTCATTCCGTTTGTAACACATCGAAATATTGCTCTAAGACCCCATAAAGTATATATATTCTGGGTCGTGGTGAAATTTTGAGTCGATCTAAGCATGTCCGTTCGTCCGTCCGTCTGTCCGTCCGTCCGTCTGTCCGGCTGTCCGTCCGTCTGTGGAAATCACGCTAACTTCCGAACGAAACAAGCTATCGACTTGAAACTTGGCACAAGTAGTTGTTATTGATGTAGGTCGGATGGTATTGAAAATGGGCCATATCGGACCACGTTTACGTATAGCCCCCATATAAACCGATCCCCAAATTTGGCTTGGGGAGCCTCCCGGAGCAGCAAAATTCATCCGATCCGGTTGAAATTTGGTACGTGGTCTTAGTATACGATCTCTAACAACCATGCAAAAATTGGTCCATATCGGTCCATAATTATATATAGCCCCCATATAAACCGATCCCCAGATTTGACCTCCGGAGCCTCTTGGAGGGGCAAAATTCATCCGATCCGATTGAAATTTGGTACCTGATGTTAGTATATGGTCTCTAACAACCATGCAAAAATTGGTCCATATCGGTCCGTAATTATATATAGCCCCCATATAAACCGATCCCCAGATTTGACCTCCGGAGCCTCTTGGAGGGGCAAAAGTCATCCGATCCGGTTGAAATTTGGTACCTGATGTTAGTTTACGGCCTCTAATAACCATGCCAAAATTGGTCCATATCGGTCCATAATTATATATAGCCCCCATATAAACCGATCCCCAGATTTGACCTCCGGAGCCTCTTGGAAGAGCAAAATTCATCCGATCCAGTTGAAATTTGGTACATGGTGTTAGTATATGGTCTCTAACAACCATGCAAAAATTGGTCCATATCGGTCCATAATTCTATATAGTTCCCATATAAACCGTCCCCAGATTTGACGCCGGAACCTCTTGGAGGAGCAAAAGTCATCCGATACGGTTGAAATTTGGTACATTTTGTCAATATATGGCCTCTAACAGCCATGTAAAAATTGGTCCATATCGGTCTTTAGTTATATATAGCCGATGACTTATTACACAAAAATTGGTCCATATCGCCAAAAATAATCTACCAAAACTTTATTTCCATAGAATATTTTTGTAACGGCCGAAATGATTGTATCCTCTCAAAACCTAGTGCTACCTTTATCTACCGGCCGTGCTCAGGGTAAGGGGTGGATTTCTTGTTTTGGAGAAAATACATCAAGCACATTACTAAACTAAAAATTAGGTAGCTAACCACGTCGATGACGAAATTCGACATAGAAACAAAAAAAAAAATGTTAAATAAATAAAATTAGGTGTACTGGCTTGCAAAGGGGACATAGATGTAGGCGCCTCTTGCAATCTCTACCCACCCATCCTGTGTTGTCCATTTAAGTATCATTGAACAACCCTTGTTGATTGTGCTAAAACGCTCTCCGAGCCCTTCGTGGAAAAGAAACTAACTTAATTCATATTTGAATTGTTTACATACAAAGAAGTTTATTTATGTAAACCGCGAGGCGAAGAAAGTTAATTGAACCTATTAAGTATATGACTATATATCGAAATATTGTTATAATAAACTATTTAAAAAAAATGTAATAAAAAAATTAATGAATTAAATTATTTAAAATTCAACGGTGCATAAAAAAATTGATTAACGTCATACAAAATTAATGTAAATAAATGTTTAGAACTAATTCCGAATTTGTGTCATGTTTTGTGTAGAAAATGAGTGAATAATTTGTCTTAAAATTCATTTTTGTAACTCACCAGCAAAATTTTCCCTGATGACTGCAGGCCTGTTGTCACTTCCGGTTTCTGGCTGTTTGCTTAGAAAAAAAAATTATTCACTCTTAACAAGCAATTGTATAGTGTAATTTTCTTATACGTTGAACAATATAATTGATAAGAATATTTGGGAAATCCTTGGTCACTAAGGTATCGCCCACACAGATTCCTTCGAAACGACTTCTTTGTAAAAATTCTTTTAACTTTTTATGCTGATAATAATGGAATAATTAAAATATGCCAATTGTACATAGCGTATACGTAACGGTCCATTCAAGATTCGCTATCAGTTATTTAGCACGTATCCGCCCGTGTGTCATTCGCTGCCAGTTAAGTTGCACAATCGCCCGGTCAGATGATGCTTTTTCCGTGGATATTATTATGTGGTAATGCGTAATGATTGTAAAAATGCATTGGGAGGAACGAGAAATTCCCCAGTTCCTATAAAATGGTGAAAATCTATAACGAACACATTCCTATTTCCTTCTTCTTAAAAACATATTTACCTCCCAGAAATGTAATAAATGTAAATGTATTTCGCGTTCTAATCCACAGCAATATTCAAATAACTTTATTTCTTTTTAGCCGGTCTCAGTTTGCAACAAAAAAAATTCCGATGCTTTTCTTTTTTTTTTTATTCAAACAAACGATACACACAAATTGAAAATTTTCTTAGAATGACAAATACATTTTTCTGTACATTCAAATTATTCGACAAGCAAAATTGTAACAATTCCAAACTAACTAGATCAAAACAAAAATTTCTAACAAAGTAAATATACATGAGAGTATTTTATAGCTCACAATTCACCCCCACCCAAAAACAGGCTTTGGGGCTGACAAGTCTCAAAGGCTGATTCTTCTACTATACCCATATATCCTTTGCATGATATACGCCTGTATTTCCATTCTCTAAATCTCGAAGTTCATAACTAACCCTTCCTACTCGTCGTATGACCTCTGCCTTCACTCCAACTGGAGCAAGTTTGCTATTATAATAGAGGGCCTTTGAACTTTGAGTAAAATTCCTTCTGATCACCTCTTGGCCAACCGTAAATTCCTTCTTTTTAGATTTTAAATTATATAATCGAGCATTCTTCTCATAAGCCTTCCGTACTCTTTCTTGAATTTGGTCCCGCAATAAAGAGAACTCATCATCCCTCTCAAGTTGGTTATCCGTCTCATTCATTAGTTGCAATCTTCTCATTATGTCGTAATCTTTTCCGTGTAAAACCATTGTTTGTCCGAATACAATTTGATATGGTGTTTTGCCAGTCGTTTGATGAATACTATTACGTAATGCGCAGTTAATGCTATCCAAATATACGTCCCAATCGCGTTGGTCATGCCGAACATAGGATCGTAATGCCTCATTAATTGAGCGATTCACACGCTCGCTGGCATTAGCCTGAGGACTGTGAACTGCCGTAAACATGTGCTTCACCCCAAATTTCTCCAAAAATTTCTGAAAATCTTTGCTACGAAATTGCGTCCCGTTGTCTGTTAGGATCGTTTCAGGTACACCGAAACAATTAAAAATCCCATCTCGTAGATATTTAATAATCTCATTCGAAGAAAATTTGCGAAGTGACTTCAAGAAAGTGAATTTAGAAAAATGATCCAATATTATCAAAATTCCTATATTTCCTTTCTTGGTCCTTGTAAGTGGTCCAATCAGGTCTATATAAAACCTTTGAAAAGGTCTCTCAGTTCCGACAAATTGTCCTAGTGGAGGTCTCATCGTTGTTGTTGGTGTTTTCGAAGTTTTACACATATCACAATTCTGGACATAATCTCTTACGTCGGTGCAGAGACGAGGCCAATAGAAATAACGTCGTACTCGTTCCAAGGTCTTAGCGATTCCGCCATGAGCAGAATTCGGTAAATCATGAGCTGTATACATAACTTTTTCCCTTAGTTCAGAAGGAACGTAAAGTTTCCATGACTCCGACTCATCGCCACCTCCTTCAGAAAATTTGGTTCGCTTATATATAAATTTTTCTATTACTTTGAAATCAGGCATTTCATTTTGACACAAGTCATTCCTCAAATTTGCATATTCAGCGCTATCAAAAGCCCTAGAATTAAGGTTAATCGCTGGTAAAGTTTTCAACTCGATAACATTCAAGGAGTTCTCCCCTTCATGGACTCGTGATAATGTGTCTGGAACAACATTCTCTTTCCCACTTCGGTGTTCGATAGTGAAATCAAAATGTTGCAGCTTCAAAGACCACCTAGCCAAGCGTCCAGATAAGTCGCGCTGTCCCATCAACCACTTGAGGCTCGCATGGTCCGTCACAACTTTAAACTCCTGCAGTTCAATGTAAGCTCTAAACTTCTGAACAGCTAAAACAACAGCCAGGCATTCAAGCTCGGTTATCGTGTAATTTCTTTGGGCCTTATTCAGTTTTTGCGACATGTACGCAATTGGCCTTTCGTTACCGTCTTTATCCTTCTGCGCCAAAACAGCTCCAACTCCAAAAGTGCTTGCATCGCATTGAACTATGAAAGGTTCGTCGTAATTTGGATGTATCATGACCGGTGCACTCGTAAGTATTTCCTTTAGCTCATCGAAAGCATTTTGAGCCTCACTCGTCCATTTGAAAACCTTCTTTTTGGTAAGAAGTTCGGTTAATGGAAAGCAGATAGTGGAAAAATCTCGAATAAAGCGTCTATACCAACTTGTCATGCCAAGAAATCTTCTAAGCTCTCGTATGGACTTTGGTGGCGGTATATCCTTAATCGCACGCACTTTATCCTCATCCACTTGAAGAGTACCATTGCCTACCACATACCCGAGGTACTTTACTCTGGACAAACCGAAACTGCTTTTGCCAACATTTATAGTAAGACCCGCCTTACGAAGGTGCATGGCAACCTCCATCAAATGATTCAAATGCTCATTAAAGTCTTTGGAAACAACGAGTAAGTCGTCTAAATAAACAAACACGTGTGTACGTAAATTATACGGAATTACCTGGTCCATTAACCTACATAATGTCTGCGGAGCGTTACACAATCCGAATGGCATTCGTGTGAACTGGTAGAGTGGCCGATTCGGAACTGTGAAAGCTGTCTTAGATTTAGAATTTTCCTCCAACTTGATCTGCCAAAAGGCATCTTTTAAATCTATCTTTGAAATACAATAAACTGGAGGAAGTCTTGCCAACAGGCCATCTATATTTGGTATGGGATACGCATCTTTCGTTGTAACCATATTCAATTTCCTACTATCTACGCACATCCTCACCTTACCTGGTTTCACAACAACTACTACTGGGGAAGACCACGGTGAACTTGGTGCTTCCTCTATAACACCCAAAGCGATCATTCGATCTAATTCTGCGCAAAGTAGCTTCTCAACTGCAGGTGAGATGGGGTAATAACGTTGTTTCACGGGTTTGGCGTCTCCAGTGTCTATCACGTGTTCAATCAAAGAAGTACAACCAAGCCCTTCTGTCTCGGAATTGGGAAATATCGACACTACTTTATCCAACCTACTTCGCTGTTCTTCTGTTAAGACAAGTTTGTCTGAATCTGACTCAGTAAATGTAACCTCGCCAATGGAAGGTACTGAAATTTTTAGTCCGAATGTTATCCAAAAATCATAACCGCAAATAACATCTTGTCGTATAGATGGTACCACTAAAAATTCGATATTTTTAACCTGCCCTTGAAATTTGATTTCAATGGACACTGTACCAAATACGCACTGACTTTTTCCATCAGCTGTACTTACGTTCCCAATACACTTACGAAAATTATTCCAACCACGAACCTCTTCCGATAGTTTTCCACCAATTACACTCTTATTAGCGCCGCTGTCTAATAAAGCGCCGTATGACTTCTCGCGAATACTTATGTTTATAAATGGTCTACTGTCATTAGCATAGTCGATAACTGGAGATATCACGCACAACCTGTATGCCTTCAATCTTAAATAATAATCTCGAATGCGCCTTGATGATCTTAACTTTCTACTATTTTTATTAAATATCCTAGCCCTAGCTATCTGATATTCCTTTAGTCTAATATGGTAAGGTCTTTGTAAAGGATGCACCTTTTCGCTGTTGACGTCATCTGCATCCGCGAATCTTGTGTTGGCGTCTTTATTGAAATTGGATGCCCGCTCTTTTAATAGCGGACATCCTTCCACCCGTTTCCCTGCTTCTTTTTGGTACAATTCGGGCATGTTGGTTTGAAATTGTCCTTAAGGCCACAACCGTAGCAGAAAATTCTTCTTGACTCCATACAGTCAAAAAATGAATGGCCTATCCCATCACAATTCCAACATCTCATGTCACTTTTCATTGCTGCACAAATAATGCCATTGCCAATTTCCTCTTCGATGGAAACTTTATTCTGTATCTGATCAGTAATTTCACAGACTTTTCCCTTGTATTTTCTCTGATCAACCCCTTGAGTATCCTTCATAAAACGCTCGTGTTTCCTCACGGCAGTCCGTAAATCTGACACAGTACCAATATTTAAATGCAATAGTTCGTGTCTAATTTCTGTTCTTAAATTTCGAACAATAATTTCACAAAGATCACCATCGGAAATTTGGTTTCTCAGTCTGTCTGTCATCGCATGAATAGCATCTAGGTATTCATCAAAAGTCTCGCTTGACCTCTGCTTGCGTTTACGTATATCCTCCAGTACATCAAAATCTGTATAATCGACTTTATATTGTCTCTTTAAAGCGCTTGTAAGTGAAGTCCAATCGATATGCTCATTTTGGCGATGGTACCGCCAATACCACTCTAACGCCTTTCCCTCGAACAAACTATAAGCATGCTTGCACAAAAGTTCGAAATCACCTCTTAAATTAGTGGTAGTCAAAATATTAATGCGATATATAAATTCCTCAATTGGCATCTGGTTGTCAAATCCAGATAACTTTAATCGCCAATTACGAATAATATTTAGAATCTTTTCTGTATAAAATGTCTCATTAGCTGAATTGGGTAAAGCCGAATTCGATGCTTCTAATGGAATATGCCGTGTATTATTAGATGTGGAAGACCTATCAGGTCCATTCTGCACATGGTTCAAGTCAGGGTTTACATTTAGATTAGAATTCATACTTTGAATCAAAGCTCGTAGCTCCGAGGATATAAATCCTCTAATCTCACCTCGAAAATCGTTCAAATAGTCGGAAATCATTCGTGTATATCTACTGTCACCATCACCGGACCCAATCTCGTTGCGATCATTATGTGCTGCAGCGCGTCTTCTCTGCTCAGCACCTCTAGTATTTCGAGAAACTGAGTCGTCATTACTCATGTCTATCGTAAAACTCACGTTAGCCGGTTGGTCAATTTCCAACAAATTTTCACGACTACGAGTCAAAGGCATAATTCAATTTTTTTTTTTTTTTTTTTTTTGTTTAGCAAAAGCAATAAATACATTTCCACTACAAAACTCGGAGTAAGCATTAGCACAATCAATACAAAAAAAAATATATTTTAACCAGTACTCTAACATAAACAAAAAATATTATAAAATTAAAATTACAGGATATTGTACAGGTATGTAATACCGAATTATTTCGATAGAACAAAAATCACAATACACATATCTGCCACCATAAAACTTAATCAACTACTCGTCAACGTGAGTCAAATCCCGATATGTCAACCAAGCCTTGAAATCTCAAAACATTGTGAAATAGTGATATAATTTAATAGAAGAGATTTCCAAATGAAAACTTGTTCGAATTCTGTGAGTATGTCACCGATGCCGCTCAATCACAAAAATCTCATACAAATCATCCGAACACTATAACAAAAAAATCAAATATATCCGAATTGTCCGGTCTGGAATCCCAAAATCGAAATTTCCAAAATCCGTAAATCGAATTCGCAGAAAAAAACTAAAAGGCACAAAATAAATAAAAAATTCGTAATCTGTCAACGCCGCCACGGAAAGATAGAAAAAAAAAGGGACAACGACAATTAGTAAAATGAACTCAAATTCACAGATGTAATGATAAAATTTTTCCCGCGATATACTGCCGTTAGGCCCCACGTTGGGCGCCATTTAATTTATGTAACGGCCGAAATGATTGTATCCTCTCAAAACCTAGTGCTACCTTTATCTACCGGCCGTGCTCAGGGTAAGGGGTGGATTTCTTGTTTTGGAGAAAATACATCAAGCACATTACTAAACTAAAAATTAGGTAGCTAACCACGTCGATGACGAAATTCGACATAGAAACAAAAAAAAAAATGTTAAATAAATAAAATTAGGTGTACTGGCTTGCAAAGGGGACATAGATGTAGGCGCCTCTTGCAATCTCTACCCACCCATCCTGTGTTGTCCATTTAAGTATCATTGAACAACCCTTGTTGATTGTGCTAAAACGCTCTCCGAGCCCTTCGTGGAAAAGAAACTAACTTAATTCATATTTGAATTGTTTACATACAAAGAAGTTTATTTATGTAAACCGCGAGGCGAAGAAAGTTAATTGAACCTATTAAGTATATGACTATATATCGAAATATTGTTATAATAAACTATTTAAAAAAAATGTAATAAAAAAATTAATGAATTAAATTATTTAAAATTCAACGGTGCATAAAAAAATTGATTAACGTCATACAAAATTAATGTAAATAAATGTTTAGAACTAATTCCGAATTTGTGTCATGTTTTGTGTAGAAAATGAGTGAATAATTTGTCTTAAAATTCATTTTTGTAACTCACCAGCAAAATTTTCCCTGATGACTGCAGGCCTGTTGTCACTTCCGGTTTCTGGCTGTTTGCTTAGAAAAAAAAAATTATTCACTCTTAACAAGCAATTGTATAGTGTAATTTTCTTATACGTTGAACAATATAATTGATAAGAATATTTGGGAAATCCTTGGTCACTAAGGTATCGCCCACACAGATTCCTTCGAAACGACTTCTTTGTAAAAATTCTTTTAACTTTTTATGCTGATAATAATGGAATAATTAAAATATGCCAATTGTACATAGCGTATACGTAACGGTCCATTCAAGATTCGCTATCAGTTATTTAGCACGTATCCGCCCGTGTGTCATTCGCTGCCAGTTAAGTTGCACAATCGCCCGGTCAGATGATGCTTTTTCCGTGGATATTATTATGTGGTAATGCGTAATGATTGTAAAAATGCATTGGGAGGAACGAGAAATTCCCCAGTTCCTATAAAATGGTGAAAATCTATAACGAACACATTCCTATTTCCTTCTTCTTAAAAACATATTTACCTCCCAGAAATGTAATAAATGTAAATGTATTTCGCGTTCTAATCCACAGCAATATTCAAATAACTTTATTTCTTTTTAGCCGGTCTCAGTTTGCAACAAAAAAAAATTCCGATGCTTTTCTTTTTTTTTTTATTCAAACAAACGATACACACAAATTGAAAATTTTCTTAGAATGACAAATACATTTTTCTGTACATTCAAATTATTCGACAAGCAAAATTGTAACAATTCCAAACTAACTAGATCAAAACAAAAATTTCTAACAAAGTAAATATACATGAGAGTATTTTATAGCTCACAATTTTGTCAAATTTTATTACTATAGAAAGTTTTGTCAAAATTTCATTTCTATAGAAAGTTTTGTCAAAAGTTTATTTCTATACAAATGTTTGTCAAAATTTTATTTCCATAGAAAATTTTGTCAAAATTTTATTTCTATAGAAAATTTTGTAATCGACCAAAACTTTATTTCCATAGAAAATTTTGTCAAATTTTATTACTATAGAAACTTTTGTTAAAATTTCATTTCTATAGAAAGTTTTGTCCAAAGTTTATTTCTATAGAAATGTTTGTCAAAATTTTATTTCTTTACAAAATTTTGTAAAAAATTTATTTCTGTAGAAAATTTTGTCAACATTTTATTTCTATACAAAATTTTGTCAAAATTTTATTTCTATACAAAATTTTGTCAACATTTTATTTCTATAGAAATTTTTGTCAAAATTGTATTGTTATAGAAAATTTTGTCAACATTTTACTTCCATAGAAAATTTTGTCAACATTTTATTTCTATAGAAAATTTTGTCAAGTTTTTATTTCTATAGAAAATTTTGTCAAATTTTTATTTCTATAGAAAATTTTGTCAAAATTTTATTTCTATAGAAAATTTTGTCAAACTAGATTATATACGTATTTAATCGGCATTTTTTTGTTTAATATATACCCCGTATGGACTATCTTACAATTTAGAAGACAGTGTTAAAAAGTTTTACGATACCTTGCCATCGGCAAGTGTTATCGCAACCCAAGTAATTCGATTGTGGATGACAGCCTTTAGTAGAAGTTCCTACGCAATCCATGGTGGAGGGTACATAAGATTCGGCCTGGCCGAACTTACGGCCGTATATACTTGTTTATCTTATTATCTTTCATTTAAGTACCAACAACGTTATAATCGTACATTTCTAACTCGAGATATATTGTGTTTAGTGAAAAAAGAGCGATAATTTATAAAAATAACGGGGTACCTCAAAAACTGTTCCATAAAAAATATTTATTCGAATTCAGCAGCTCAAAATACATAAGAAAAGTTGATTTTCATCAAATGTACATGATTTTTTTTTTTTTTTTTTTTGTAAACTAGTGTTATTACTCGAGCTTTATGGACAAATCAGATTAAAGAACTTGATCAATAGAAAAGAAAACGCCAGATACAAATCTATACACGCCTAGACTGTACATGTTTCAGTTCGAGCGAATGAACTTTTCCACAGCCTTTAGTATAGATCTGGCTGGGATAGATAACTCAATTTTGGGCACTTCGTGGTAACTTCTTATGGAGAAAACATTTGGGAATTTTCCTCTTACAAATCGAATCATCTTTACTCCCACTGTGCATCATCTTTTCATATAGTCACAAATCCATTCATCTTATTTTTATTTCGTGTTGTTACTACAGTAATGCAACAACACGAAATTTATTTTTAGAAGCTGCTGCTGAATCCACCTTAGTGGTGAACTATCGAACAAAGCTTTTGTCTCTATACTCGTAGTTAACAACAACATGTGACAACTATTGATCTATTGATCAAGCTCCTTAATCTAATTTGTCCATTGAGCAGCAATCATTGATAAGAGAGAAGGTCCCGACTTGTGGTATCCCAATGGACAGAATGGTCTAAGTGAGCTTGAAATAACGGACTGCTAGTATATCTAACCTAACTTATACAAACCCATTTTCCGGTTAGATGTCTTAGTTTGAAATGTTGTTTGTTATCGTACATTTTAATAATTAATTTTATATGTCCAAATTCCGATACATTCAATCATTCCATGAATAGGAGAAATTTGTTATGTTACCGTATATATGTAGATCGTATCATATCGAAATGTTCTATTCGCAGGGGCTTGAAATCTTAGGGCGTTTTCGTTTCGCAAAAAATATGTTGCCCTGGTGTTACACTACTTTTTCCCTCATTGTATTTTAGCTCAAATTATAGTATCATTCCAAAGTTATTGTTAATTCATAATATTGTGAGGGATTCAAGATCCAAAATCTATGACAGTATCCTTTATATTTGGCAATCAATTTCGAGAAGGTTGCACCTTTTTCCCCAATCGAAATCGCCATTAGTCATACTTTAAACTCTTAACAATGAATACCTTCCTTGGGTTGTTTTTTTTTTTTTCATTGTTATTTTCATATGGTACCCTAATATTAATAGGTGATGGCTAACATGATGTCCAACTGTATTGGTAGTTACTAAATCACTTTCGTTTCTAGCTTAATTCCCCATTCTTTGGGAATGAAATCTGGTCGAGCAGCTAAGTCAGATATTATTTTTAATGCACTCTGTTTACACCCCCAAGGGCAGAAAAGCACTTCGACAAACCTCCGTGGTCTTTTCATTAATAGCAATGAAAGAGTCTAAGACGCAGAGATAGAAGCGATAGAAATTATTTTTTTTATTTGTTTCTCTTTTTATAATCTCTATATGATATATGTTGGCATTCACTTGCTGGTCTTGGCCAATATGATGGGTATATCGTATTTTTAATAAGTAAAGATATTTGAAATAATATTGAAATTTGTCTCAAAGGATGGACAATTATTAATCTCTATACGTGTACTATATATTCATAACAATGTACTATGGCTGAAATCGCGATTTTAGAGGCAAATTTTCAACTTTAAATTTTTAATATTTTATAGATGGGGTTTACTAACGAACATGTTGATAGTAAAAAATCAAAATAAATTGTTATGCACAAACATCAATTTTTGTAAAATTAAAAACTGTTTTTTAAATAAATATTTTATTAAAAAAAATATATAAATACGATTTCTAATACTCAAGGTGAGTAGTTTAACCATATACAAATAGAATTTGCTAAATGTTTGTATTTCGTAGTTATTTTGATAGTTTTTTGTGTGTACTTTTTTGTGAAATTTTGAAGAGTTTTATCGTTTTTCGTGGAGTAAAACTATAATGTTTTGAAGTGCCATTGGAATGTTATTGTTTATAGAAATCTCCAGTTTTATGCCATGGCCATGAATGATATTCTTTCAAAAACACTCAGGTTTAAAAATATTGAAATCTTTGAGTTTTTGTTGGCAATTAAGAGAAATTGTTCGAATTATATTATAGGAATTACATATTGAAGTCTGGCGGTTTGAGATATGAATAATTTCTTTGCATGCATAGTCTTGGCAGCAAATAAAAACACAAAATTATAAAAAAATTGGGTCTTGAAAAGCCGAAATCAAATGGCAGTGGAAACGGTAATGAAAAACATTTTTCGACCGAAAGAGAGAAAAGCATTTTCTTGCAAGGACCTTTTAGCATCTTTTATTTGTATTAATATTGGTGTTTAAAACATTTACACCCAATCTTAATTGCTCTCTCCTCGGAATTTGAAAATGGTACTCAAAAGTCTCGTTGTCTTTGCATTAAAACTAGTGGAATATTTTTCACAACATACGAATGGTCCCCGATGTCTGCCACAATATACAAAATATTAATATAGTTATCTCACATAAACGAAGTTTCAGTAGTAACTGTAAATTTCCCTCCAGAAAATTAATCTGAGGCCCGAAACAAGTGTTATAAAAAAGATCGAGCAGGTACCACTCGTAAGGATTGAAGAGTGCACTTTACTTTACATGCATCTCAGAGCTATGGATAGCTCTGGCTCATATACTTGTTGTTTACATGAACCTACACATACCATAATAAAAAAACAATAAACATCAATTTATTCGGAAAGTCACTAAACGTTGTAAAAGGCTTGGATTACAAAAAAAAAATAAAATTGAAAATTTTTGTTAAGGAGTAATCGTATGAAGTTTGTGTGAACAAGAAAGTTGTTCATAATTATATAGGCTACATTTCTTACTTGGATTGTTTGGTAAAATGTTCAATAGTTCATGAGCTGTAGTAGGAAAACCGAAAAAATCTATGAAAAAAATTTAAATTTAAATTTTTTCGACATTTTTGGCGTTTTGAGCAGGAAGATGAAATTTTTCCGACTTAATATATTTAGCAATTTTGTTTGCCTAGTGAAGAGTTACAACTTTGCTGAAGGATGGAAAAAATTACACAATTTTTTCCAGATATTTAAGACCATTGCTCTAAAAAGGGGGCGTGGCCCGCCCATTTTTTCTAAAATCCATTTTTTTTTAATTACAAATCTACTCACCAAATTTTGTGAAGCTATCTTGGTGGGAAGTATTTTTTGCCGCTAAAATCATGATTTAGCCCATAGTGCAATAATAGTTTTAACCAAAAACAGGATAGAATAGGTAGATGGAACATTGTCATGTTGCATTTACGGCATTAGATACGAATATGTTCGTTCATTTTAATTTGTTATATTTATTTATTTATTTATCTATTTATTACAATTTTAAAAACTATAATAAACATTAAAGCACTAGCTACAAAGGCTATCGGCTTTGGAATTTGTTATATTTTTTTTCTTGACACGCAAATTATATCAAAATAATAATAAAAACTAGTTACCTAATTTTTCTCGGTTACCATGTAACATTAATTTCTTCGTATTCTTAGTTTAATTTGTGGGGAAAAAAATTTAAACGACAATTATGTATCGATGTGAGTCAATGGTTTCTTGATAATCTCTGCTTCGAATTTCCCATCTTCCTCTTCTACTGTTTTTGCACATAGCAAGATAAGGACAATATGTCGTATAATTAATAAAGTTAATATAAATTATACGCCACCCCCAACCCATAATGTCAAAAAGTTATCTACAGCAATTATGAGTAATACGATTGACCATGAGTGATCGTATGCATATGATATTATAGAGAAAACTCTAAAAGATCGTATTTCACTACCTATAAAATTCGTTACGAGTATATGGAGTATACAGAGGCAAACATATTACAATAGAGTCGCTTTTTGGAGCACACATGATAGATAACCCCTAACCTAACAGGTTGAGTGATAAGTCCCCGGTCTGACATATAGATGGCGTCGCTAGTATTAAATGCATATTATTTTTATATAGTATCAACCTTCAAATGATTCGTGACATAATTTTACGTCTGTAAGTCAATTAGTTTGTGAAATAGAGCGTCTTTTGTGAAGCAACTTTTGTTATTGTGAAAAAATGGAAAAAAGGAATTTCGTGTTTTGATAAAAATACTGTTTTCTGAAGGGAAAACATACGGTGGAAGCAAAAACTTGGCTTGATAATGAGTTTCCGGACTCTGCCCCAGGGAAATCAACAATAATTGATTGGTATGCAAAATTCAAGCGTGGTAAAATGAGCACGGAGGACGGTGAACGCAGTGGACTCCCGAAAGAGGTGGTTACCGACGAAAACATCAAAAAAATCCACAAAATGATTTTGAATGACCGTAAAATGAAGTTGATCGAGATAGCAGAGGCCCTAAAGATATCAAAGGAACGTGTTGGTCATATCATTCATCAATATTTGGATATGCGGAAGCTCTGTGCAAAATGGGTGCCGCGCGAGCTCACATTTGACCAAAAACAACAACGTGTTGATGATTCTGAGCGGTGTTTGCAGCTGTTAACTCGTAATACACCCGAGTTTTTCCGTCGATATGTGACGTCGATATGAAACATGGCTCCATCACTACACTCCTGAGTCCAATCGATAGTCGGCTGAGTGGACAGCGAGGTGAACCGTTTCCGAAACGTGGAAAAACTCAAAAGTCCGCTGGCAAAGTAATGGCCTCTGTTTTTTTTGGGATGCGCATGGAATAATTTTTATCGATTATCTTGAGAAGGAAAAACCCATCAATAGTGTCTATTATATGGCGTTATTGGAGCGTTTGAAGGTCGAAATCGCGGCAAAACGACCCCATATGAAGAAGAAAAAAGTGTTGTACCACCAAGACAACGCACTGTGCCACAAGTCATTGAGAACGATGGCAAAAATTCATGAATTGGGCTTCGAATTGCTTCCCCATCCACCGTATTCTCCAGATCTGGCCCCCAGCGACTTTTTCTTGTTCTCAAACCTCGAGCATCCTCGCAGGGAAAAAAATTGGCTGCAATGAAGAGGTGATCGCCGAAACTGAGGCCTATTTTGAGGCAAAAACGAAGGAGTACTACCAAAATGGTATCAAAAAATTGGAAGGTCGTTATAATCGTTGTATCGCATTTGAAGGGAACTATGTTGAATAATAAAAACGAATTTTGACCAAAAAATGTGTTTTTTTTTGTTAGACCGGGGACTTATCAGCCAACCTATTAATATAGCAAATTATATAAGTTTATTTTAAATTTTGTTGCATTCTGCAATAATGAAAATTGAAGCTGATTAGACTTTTGTCAACTTCGAAAATTTCATTACAATTTACTTTATAAACGAATGTCAAGATTTGATATCTTGAGGACCCGGATGAGATATATGTTAACTAATGAGATTTGAACATAATTACCCTCGTGAAACAAAATATGTTTTTTACATACTGTTACCTACCCCTTCATATTACTTTTTGTAAATTTGCCTGGAACTTTATTAAACCTCAATTTAAAGACGCGGCAATTATGATTGGTATTTGTAAATAATTTTTTGAGTTTTTATTAGTACGTATAAGCCCATCGCGCGACATTTATTAATACAGAGAAATCTCTCAAATTTGAATGCAATAGGAAACGGAAACGTTCACGAAAAATCAAAACGGAATGCTGACGTTGTTGTCCACAGGCATTCACGACTTCACGAACGAGGTTCGATTTTCCTTGGGCATGAAAAATCTTGAAGTAAACGTAAGACGCTGACAAATCCGCCAGCTATGGCGAATGTTAACACGATTTAGCGATGTCCGTTGGTCTGTTGACCGATGTGGTCGACGTTTTGTGTACGATGTCAGTATAACTCTCTAATTACCAAGCCTAAATGGGTCCATATCGGTTCATAATTATACACTGAAAAAAATATGTACGTGATATTAAAGATTACGCAACCTAAATTTTAGGACGCCAAATTTACAAAATAATAAGGACAAATTTATTTAAAATAATGAAATTTTAATAAAGTTTATAATGTTTGCTTCAAAACTTTTTTCCATTAAATTTGGGACACACATTTTGTAAATTTGCGTCCCTCCGTTAAAGTCGCATGTCTTTGAACTAAGGCTAATTTTCCTTAAAGTAAAGAAACACATTTTTGATTTGAAGAAATTGTCCTTAAATTAACTGAAATATTGAAACTTTAGATTTAAGATAAAATCGCTTCAAATATAGGCTAAGACTTATTTTGAGGATTTAGCATCTTTGGTTTAAAGTTTTTTTGGAATTAAGAAAACATTTTTTACTTTGAAGTATCCGTTATAATTTGGATTTTGCAACTGGCATTTGTTTGTACGTGAGTACCTTTATTAACAAACCGCGAAAAGAGAATGAAAATTTGATAAATGAGATCTGTATCCAAATTTAAATTTTATTGGTCCTAGATTTAAAGCCAGATAGGTCGCTAAAATATTTCTTTATTTTAAAGAAGACGCATCTTTGGCTCGGAATCAATACCAAAAACCTTAAGGAAAGGTCAAAATCTTTGGATCCAATAACATTTTTTTGAGTTAAAGAATAAACGTGTGCTTTAATGCAGCTATCTAGCTTCAAGTCTAGGCTCTATAAAAATAAAATTAAGATTCAGATCTCATTTATATAATTTTCATTCTCTATTGACGATATACAAAAATTTAAAGTAGAAAACGATTAATGTCTTAATTTCAAACATAATTTAAACCAAATATGCAAAATCCTAAAAATAAGTTAGAATTTTTTTTTAACTTTAATTCAAAGGTTCAATATCTCACTTAATTTAAAGTTTAATTCCCATATTCATAATAATTTACTGACAGTTTATGGAAGGAATTCGTATGGTAATAGTAGGATTAAAGTTTACTTTAACTTTTATGAATATGGGGGTAATTCTTTAAATCAAAAATATTTTTCTTCACTTTAATAAAAATGTTGTCTTACTACAAGCATAAAAGAATTAAACGCAAATTTCTAAGATTCTTGCCCTAAATTCAATTCTATGTTCGATTTAACTACAGTCATAAAAATTGATTTTATGGGTTATTATTAACTCCGTAACAACTAAATAAGAAGATTTAAATATAATAATTTCACTTTTTAGAAAAAATTGTGTCCCCATGTGGGGGTCATTAGACAGATTAAGTATGAAATTTTCCATTACCTGGTGGTGGTACAATTTTCAACGTTTTATTACAAAAACTTAACATTTTTATCTACACACACAATCAAGATATTATTCCAAAAATAACGGGTAGGTCATAGTTGTTTGATTTTAAACAGTTGTTTGATATGAGAACAGAGGGCGGTAATGGTTTAAATATATATGACGAATTACTTAAATCGGTCCACCCGACTAATGAGAACTTACT
This sequence comes from Haematobia irritans, assembly GCF_050003625.1. Taxonomy (NCBI): domain Eukaryota; kingdom Metazoa; phylum Arthropoda; class Insecta; order Diptera; family Muscidae; genus Haematobia; species Haematobia irritans. The sequence goes on from NC_134399.1 coordinate 229,065,951, forward strand.
TGTCCTCTGCTTCTGTCATGAGAGTCTCAAATAACAAGAGTCCATAATAATGTGATTAAGCGCTGATGCCAGCTAGCCTTTAAACATTCAACTCATACAAATTAAATAAACTAAACTATATTATTTTACATAATTATATTAAGTCAATTAACAAAATTGAATGCATTCAGCCATAGTGATGTATGTGTATGAATATTAATATCATTTAAATTAAAATCCCATAATTTAAGTTAAACTAAAAATTAAAGAAACAGTCCTACCAATGCCAAGTGCGACAAACAATGCACCTACCTACAGAATATTCTTGGTTTTTTTTTCGAAATATTTTCACTTTCCTTGAGAAACAAAGGAAATTTAGTAACTACATGATTTAATGGCTTCGTCAAGTGAGTAATAATGGCTTAATGAGGAATGTAACAAAGCGGCAAATACTATGCCCTTCCTATGAGAAGGTGTGAATGCATTCCACATACGACACACACGCACACACTATGATTCTTGTATGCATTGCTGGGCAGAGCATCACGTACGTTTTACTTGAAATTTAATTCCTGTCTTTTTTGAATGTCCACCTATGGAAACACTGCAGACGACAAAGCAATAAAACCTCTAGGCAGTGGTCTAATGTCACAGGAATTGGGCAAGTTGTAGTTAAGTCCAAAAACCTTGGTCCCACCCGCTACTCCGATGTTTTTCGCATTGTCATTATTTCATTGGAATTTTACGAGTCTCTTGAGACGCCCTGCTTTTAAGTCGCATAAGATTTTTCTTGGTCTGTTTTCTCGTTCCTCTAATCATTGCTGATTGTTGGTGGCAGCAACACAAAAAAAAAATTCAACAAGAACTTGTTCTAATGACGATGAACGAGATCAAGTCTTTTAGTTCAAATTAGAATTGACACCAAAATGTTGAGGTTGGTACCATGGAAGGGGCTGCCCCCACCATGCTTAACCACTCACACACATTGACATGGATATGTATGTGATGTACACAACTACGTGAGTATTGGTATTGTGGCAGTGTCATGACTTCCTTTTTCGGAAACCTAGATTTTAGAGTTAAATACTTGTAGGTGGTACACCAGTCAATTCACAGACACACACACACACAACAAATGTTAGCAATTACAACAACAAGGACAACATTACCATGAAAGAGATATTAAATGGAATAAATCTTAGGGTACTATAACAACAACAAAAACCATGACTGTTGCCACATCTACAAGAGAAACAACCACAATGATATGGTGTTGATATTACCATGTAAATTTAAGTTATTGTCATGCAACTGCTTTTTGAGAGTGATTTGCCATTTATTGTAATTTACTCATATTTAATGGACTGTTATATTTAATAAAAATCAAAAATTTTTTCTTTTGATTTTTGTGGTATTAATTTTACAATTTTTTTCCAAGTTTGTTAATTATAGTCGGATTTTTGAAATTACATTGTCATGGAATACCAACAACCACTTGGATATCTGTGGAACGAAACTGGACCAATAATGAACACATATCACCACATCTCAATGTCAGTGGCATAGAAGACAGGTAAGTTTGAAATGGAAAGAGTAAAACTGTACACCATTTCCCCAAAGAACAAAGGCTTCAATCAAGAAACTAATTGAAACCAATAATATTGGATAGTCGAAAAATTGTATCTTACTTCTAATCAAAATTGAAAATTTCCAATAGATAACCGAGTATAAAAGGTTGGCTGATAAGTCCCCGGTCTAACAAAGAAAAACACATTTTTTTGTCAAAATTCGTTTTTATTATTCAACATAGTTCCCTTCAAGAGCGATACAACGATTATAACGACCTTCCAATTTTTTGATACCATTTTGGTAGTACTCCTTCGGTTTTGCCTCAAAATAAGCCTCAGTTTCGGCGATCACCTCTTCATTGCAACCAAATTTTTTCCCTGCGAGCATCTTTTTGAGGTCTGAGAACAAGAAAAAGTCACTGGGGCCAGATCTGGAGAATACGGTGGGTGGGGAAGTAATTCGAAGCCCAATTCATGAATTTTTGCCATCGTTCTCAATGACTTGTGGCACGGTGCGTTGCCTTGGTGGAACAGCACTTTTTTCTTCTTCATATGGGGCCGGTTTGCCGCGATTTCGACCTTCAAACGTTCCAATAACGCCATATAATAGTCACTGTTGATGGTTTTTCCCTTCTCAAGATAATCGATAAAAATTATTCCATGCGCATCCCAAAAAACAGAGGCCATTACTTTGCCAGCGGACTTTTGAGTCTTTCCACGCTTCGGAGATGGTTCACCGGTCGCTGCCCACTCAGCCGACTGTCGAATGGACTCAGGAGTGTAGTGATGGAGCCATGTTTCATCCATTGTCACAGAGAAAAGTTCACCACTGTGGTACCACAATGTACTGAATAGTCTAAGTGAGCCTGATACATCGGGCTGCCACATAACCTAACCTAACCTAACCTATCCATTGTCACATATCGACGGAAAAACTCGGGTGTATTACGAGTTAACAGCTGCAAACACCGCTCAGAATCATCAACAAGTTGTTGTTTTTGGTCAAATGTGAGCTCGCGCGGCACCCATTTTGCACAGAGTTTCCGCATATCCAAATATTGATGAATGATATGACCAACACGTTCCTTTGATATATTTAAGGCCTCTGCTATCTTAATCAACTTCATTTTACGGTCATTCAAAATCATTTTGTGGGTTTTTTTGATGTTTTCGTCGGTAACCATCTTTTTCGGGCATCCATTGCGTTCCCCGTCCTCCGTGCTCATTTCACCACGCTTGAATTTTACATACCAATCAATTATTGTTGATTTCCCTGAGGCAGAGTCCGGAAACTCATTATCAAGCCAAGTTTTTGCTTACACCGTATTTTTTCCCTTCAGAAAACAGTATTTTTATCAAAACACGAAGTTCCTTTTTTCTATTTTGTTCACAATAACAAAAGTTGATTCACAAAAGACGCTCTATCTCACAAACTAATTGACTTACAGACGTCAAATTTTGACACGAATCATTTGAAGGTTGGTACTATATAAAAATAATATGCATTTAATACTAGCGACGCCATCTATATGTCAGACCGGGGACTTATCAGCCAACCTGTGGTTGTGGCGGTCCGGGTCAATCCTTTCCTTTACTTCATCGATATGTCGACTAGAGCAAGGTGTATCTTTCACACCGAAATTTTCAGCACGGTAGCAAACTTACCATTGTGGCGCTTTACGAACTGACAAATATGGCATGTGTAATCAATATAATTCTTCATGTTTTGTACAAAAATTTCAAAATATAGCGAATTTCTTCATCGCCTACGGGAGATTGATCAACCCCATGATCGATACAGGACAAGCCACTTTAACATAGGATTGTAGATTATTCCCATAATTGCATTTCAGTAAATGTGTAGATCCAATCTTGTCGATAGAGTATCCCAGCAAAAAAAATTTGAAGTTCTTCCAAAGGCACAACTTTAAACGCACTTCCAGAAGATGTACTACCAATTATGTTCTTTACTTAAAGTACACAGGAAGTTATTTTCATTAAATTTTTTATAACATGTTTTTTTTTTTTTTTGTTTCAAATTGGTTTAAAACAGTTTATGAATTCAAAAAATGGTACAAATTATTTAAATTTTGTCGAAAAAATTATGAAAAACATTGGATTAATCTGAAAAAAATTGTGAGTTTTTGCAAATATTTGAGGTCAAACGTTTAAGACCATTAAAAATTATAAAAAAACAAGTAAGGAAAGTCTAAAGTCGGGCGGGGCCGACTATATTATACCCTGCACCACTTTGTAGATCTAAATTTTCGATACAATATCACATCCGTCAAATGTGTTGGGGGCTATATATAAAGGTTTGTCCCAAATACATACATTTAAGTATCACTCGATCTGGACAGAATTTGATAGACTTCTACAAAAACTATAGACTCGTGCTTTAAGTCGGCTAATGCACAAGGGTGCAACACAATGTTAGTAAAAAAAAAATATGGGAAACGTTTAAATCTGAAGCAATTTTAAGGAAACTTCGAAAAAGTTTATTTATGATTTATCGCTCGATATATATGTATTAGAAGTTTAGGAAAATTAGAGTCATTTTTACAACTTTTCGACTAAGCAGTGGCGATTTTACAAGGAAAATGTTGGTATTTTCACCATTTTTGTCGAAATCAGAAAAACATATATATGGGAGCTATATCTAAATCTGAACCGATTTCAACCAAATTTGGCACGCATAGCAACAATGCTAATTCTACTCCCTGTGCAAAATTTCAACTAAATCGGAGTTAAAAATTGGCCTCTGTGGTCATATGAGTGTAAATCGGGCGAAAGCTATATATGGGAGCTATATCTAAATCTGAACCGATTTCAACCAAATTTGGCACGCACAGCTACAATGCTAATTCTACTCCCTCTGCAAAATTTCAACCAAATTGTGGTAAAACTCTGGCTTCTGGGACCGTATTAGTCCATATCGGGCGAAAGATATATGTGGGAGCTATATCTAAATCTGAACCGATTTCTTCCAAAATCAATAGGGATCTATTCTGAGCCAAAACACATACTTGTGCCAAATTTGAAGTCGATTGGACTAAAACTGCGACCTAGACTTTGATTACAAAAATGTCTTCACGGACAGACGGACATCGCTATATCGACTCAGGAGCCCACCCTTAGCATTTTTGCCAAAGACACCATGTGTCTATCTCGTCTCCTTCTGGGTGTTGCAAACATATGCACTAACTTATAATACCCTGTTCCACAGTGTGGAGCAGGGTATAAATATGGGAAACGTTTAAATCTGAAGCAATTTTAAGAAAACTTCGAAAAAGTTTATTTATGATTTATCGCTCGATATATATGTATTAGAAGTTTAGGAAAATTAGAGTCATTTTTACAACTTTTCGACTAAGCAGCGGCGATTTTACAAGGAAAATGTTGGTATTTTGACCATTTTTGTCGAAATTAAAAAAAAAACATATATATGGGAGCTATATCTAAATCTGAACCGATTTCAACCAAATTTGTCACGCATAGCAACAATGCTAATTCTACTCCCTGTGCAAAATTTCAACTAAATCAGAGTTAAAAATTGGCCTCTGTGGTCATATGAGTGTAAATCGGGCGAAAGCTATATATGGGAGCTATATCTAAATCTGAACCGATTTCAACCAAATTTGGCACGCATAGCAACAATGGTAATTCTACTCCCTGTGCAAAATTTCAACTAAATCGGAGTTAAAAATTGGCCTCTGTGGTCATATGAGTGTAAATCGGGCGAAAGCTATATATGGGAGATATATCTAAATCTGAACCGATTTCAACCAAATTTGGCACCCATAGCTACAATGCTAATTCTACTCCCTGTGCAAAATTTCAACTAAATCGAAGCAAAAAATTGGCCTCTGTGGTCATATGAGTGTAAATCGGGCGAAAGCTATATATGGGAGCTATATCCAAATCTGAACCGATTTCAACCAAATTTGGCACGCATAGCTACAATGCAAATTCTACTCCCTGCGCAAAATTTCAACCAAATTGGGGTAAAACTCTGGCTTCTGGGATCGTATTAGTCCATATCGGGCGAAAGATATATATGGGAGCTATATCTAAATCTGAACCGATTTCGATAAAATTTGGCATACTTGACTATAGTACTAATTGTTCTTCTTGTACAAAATTTTAAGCAAATTAGGGTAAAACTCTGGCTTCTGGGGCCATATAAGTCCATATCGGGCGAAATATATATATGGGAGCTATATCTAAATCTGAACCGATTTCTTCCAAAATCAATAGGGATCTATTCTGAGCCAAAACACATACTTGTGCCAAATTTGAAGTCGATTGGACTAAAACTGCGACCTAGACTTTGATTACAAAAATGTGTTCACGGACAGACGGACAGACGGACATCGCTATATCGACTCAGGAGCCCACCCTGAGCATTTTTGCCAAAGACACCATGTGTCTATCTCGTCTCCTTCTGGGTGTTGCAAACATATGCACTAACTTATAATACCCTGTTCCACAGTGTGGAGCAGGGTATAAAAACAAGTAAGGAAAGTCTAAAGTCGGGCGGGGCTGACTATATCATACCCTGCACCACTTTGTAGATCAAAATTTTCGATACCATATCACATCCGTCAAATGTGTTGGGGGCTATATATAAAGGTTTGTCCCAAATACATACATTTAAATATCACTCGATCTTGACAGAATTTGATAGACTTCTACAAAATCTATAGACTCAAAATTTAAGTCGGCTAATACACAAAATATTCCCAATTAAAAAGTTGATTGAAGTTGAAAACGTTTTCAATTAAAAAATTAATTGATACTATTAACCTTTTAATCAAACTAGAAAAATTATGTCAATTAAGTCAATGATTGACATTTTTTAAATTTTCAATTAAATAATTAATTGATACAATTAACTTTTTAATCATACTCGGAAGAGTAAGACTCTTAATTCTGGATATTTTTTTTAAATCTTAATTAAAATAAATTGAAACTATGAATTCTTAAATCAAACTAAAAATTATTAAAAATAGTTATAGAAACCCATTGAAATATACTATATCGATTAAAAATAGTGACGTTTTTAATTAAAAAATTAATTGAATTTTGCAATCAACATCAATTAAAACTTTAGTTGAATCAATTAAATAATTAATTGAAATTTGCTATTGAAATCAATTAATTTTTAATCAAGAAAATTTTTTAAACCCAATTAAATCTATGATTGTTACTCTCATTTTCATGATTGAAGACATTTCAATTAAAATGTCAATTGGATCAATTAATTTTGTGATTGCATCTGAAAAAAATGTTATGTGTACACTAGTGTGGAACACAATGTTAGTAAAAAAACATTTAAATCTGAAGCAATTTTAAGGAAACTTCGCAGTATTAGAAGTTTAGGAAAATTAGAGTCATTTTTACAACTTTTCAAATTTGGCATGTACAGCTACAATGCTAATTCTACTCCCTGTGCAAAATTTCAACTAAATCGGAGTTAAAAATGCCCTCTGTGGTCATATGAGTGTAGATCGGGCGAAAGCTATATATGGGAGTTATATCTAAATCTGAACCGATTTGAACCAAATTTTGCACGCATAGCTATAATGCGAATTCTACTCCCTGCGCAAAATTTCAACTAAATCGGAGCAAAAAATTTGCGTCTGTGGTAAGTGTAAATCGGGCGAAAGCTATATGTGAGAGCTATATCTAAATCTGAACCGATTTCTTCCAAAATCAATAGGGTTCTATTCTGAGCCAAAACACATACTTGTGCCAAATTTGAAGTCGATTGGACTAAAACTGCGACCTAGACTTTGATTACAAAAATGTGTTCATGGACAGACGGACATGGCTATATCGACTCAGGAGCCCACCCTGAGCATTTTTGCCAAAGACACCATGTGTCTATCTCGTCCCCTTCTGGGTGTTGCAAACATATGCACTAACGTATAACCCTGTTCCACAGTGTGACGCAGGGTATAATTATAAAAATTATTTATTTGTCAAAATACCACAGATTTTTTTTTAATTTATATCCAAAACATTGAATTCGGATCCATGCCCATGTTAAATTCATCGCTTCTGCGTCAATTTTGCACCACTTCCGGATCCAAAAAAACATTTTCATTACTTCTTTGGCGACGCTTTTTTTGCTAGGATAGCAATCAATACATGATATGAAAATTTAAAATTTGTAACAATCTGAAGCACAGGTACCAGTCCTGTGATAGGTCCGTTAGTGACAATTTGCACCAATTTCTCGTAGGGTTATTTTTGAATTGTCATTCCATTTGCAATGCTTCGAAATATGTGTCTCAGACTTTACAAAGTCGTGGTGGAAGTTTGAGTCGATATCGCGACGTCCGACGGTTGATAACGCGCCGAATGCTTGAAAGTTGGCTCAAGTACTTGCTAGATTTAGGTCAGAAACTTTTTACGTAATCCATGGTAGAGGGAAGTTGAAATTAGACTGCCTGAACTTTCGATCCTATAGATGAAGTATTCTTTGTCAAATAAGACATAATATTATTGACGGCATTGGAAGGATGACCCCAACGACATCTACACTACCGTGAGGCCAAAGATTTCATGTCCTTAAAATACGAATGTGAAGTTTTTTGTCCTTGCAGTTAAGTGATTCGACTTAAAAATGGGTATCATACATGAAAGAAAATGTAGTTTGACTAAGGTCAACTTGATTCTTAAAAACTCTTTAAAATTGTTGACTGTATTAAAAATAGGAGATGTTTTTTTCAACACTTTATTTTAAAGATGTTTTTTACTTGAAACATAGCACAGTTTCTACTTGAAGTCCTGATGAATTCTGAACTTTAAGTAGCCGCTAGGACTTTTGATAAAAGAAAGGCAGACGTCTGTACAATTCCATTTTTATATGCAGAGTACACGTGTACTTGCTACATGAGAGCAAGCAAGTGTTCTCTTCACTTCACTGCTTGCGCTTTGAGAGAAAGAGACTGTATGTACTATATTCGACAGCGAATTGTATACATTTAGTGACAAGTTATTCGATGCAGAGCTCTAAATAGTAAATACAAAATCTTTGGAAACGGGCATTTTTTTTCAGTGTATGACAAAACACGAAAAGCAATTTTCGACTCAGCCAATATTTAATAGAAAAAACTTCGTTCACAAAAATAAGAAAATAAAAATCATTAGATAAATACTTAAATATTTTAATATGAAAATTTTATCTTTGCAATATTCCAATAATGATAGAAAGGATTACCCAGATGTCAGTACCTATCGAAGAAGGCGTTTTCCAGGCGACTATTCCACAACACAACGAACTACAATATTTCAGAGTAGCCAAACTAAAAATATCTCTGGTTCGATAAACATGCGTAAGAGGACTGCTTCCACTGATATGTTAAGTCGTAATATTTCTATGCTATTGGAGAATCTTCTAAAGAGTTATGAACAATCTCAACTCCCCACTCATGGTCAAGGTAATGGTCTATGACAATTTTTTTTACTTAAAAACAAATAAATAATTATTTCCATTTTGTTTTAATTATAGGTGTGCCAACCGTAGTGCGCACTAATATTTTGATACGCAGTATGGGTCCTGTATCCGAACTGGACATGGACTATTCTATGGATTGTTATTTTCGTCAATACTGGAAAGATAAACGTCTTAGTTTCCAGGGACCCATAAAGAGTTTATCTCTTAGCATAAAGGTAGGGTTATAACAAAATAAGAAATTAGCTTTCTCTTCAAGATTCCTTTACATTCCAGATGTTGGATAAAATCTGGAGGCCTGATACCTATTTCTATAATGGAAAACATTCACATATACATACCATAACAGTTCCCAATAAATTGCTTCGCTTGGATCAGGATGGAGGAATTTTATATTCAATGAGGTTTGCTAGATAAAGCCACTACACCCAACACTCAGATATATTAAAACATTTATTTTTATTCCTTATAGATTAACCATTAAAGCTACCTGTCCCATGGAATTAAAGAATTTTCCCATGGATCGTCAGTCATGTCCTTTAATTTTTGGCAGCTGTAAGTTCTAAGAATTTTGAATTTTATAATCCTTTAATGCTTCTACTCTTGTTTTTAGATGGTTATACCAGCCAACAATTGGTTTATGAATGGAAGGGAGGCGATGAAGCTGTTTCATTTGTCCCCGGTATGACATTGAATCAATTTGATCTCATTAGTATGAGAAGTCGTAATCTTACCTATGCCAGGAGGGAAGGAGATTTTTCAACTTTGCATGTGGCTTTCAATTTGAAAAGGCATACAGGATACTTTTTAATACAGGTAAGACGAAATACCCAAACCCATTAAGTCCTTAAGAAAGTGAGATGCGATATACATAACAAACAAGTATTGTTTATGCTTAATGGGCAACCAGAAATTCATTCATAACTCTCCTATTCACAATTTCATCGACTAAAGAGAGCTATAAACACTGCGTTCTAAATATATGATATTATAAGAAAAAAAATTGGAAAGTATGGAATTTTGATGCACCAATCCCAGTTCTCCTTAAAAACGTATGGACGGCGACGGTAACTTTAATATGAAGGGAATACATAGTTTACAAATATACATTAACAATTAAAAATTTGCCATGAAGCTTTGACACCTGTCCGTCAATGGTAAATTGCACCGATTTCTCTTGGTGTACGTAATGCTTTTATTCAGACACTTGAAAAGCATAGCCGCAAGGAAAAAACTCTACATTAAAGAAATGCGTCTTCTATGCTAAGCAAAGATAAAATCTTTGGACTCCCAACAATATTTGTTCAGTGCACAATCATAAATTAAATGGCTAGAACTATAAGTTTTTGGGACTAATTCAACGTTTCGAAGAATTTCTAATGTCATATACTGTTTAAACACGGCTTTAGGAAAGAATTAAGTTTCATTAAGTTATACATGGAATAAGACAACAGAGAACTGCAACCGGTGGCTTTTTTTATACCCTCCACCATAGGATGGGGGTATATTAACTTTGTCATTCCGTTTGTAGCACATCGAAATGTTGCTCTAAGACCCCGTAAAGTATATATATTCTGGGTCGTGGTGAAATTCTGAGTCGATCTGAGCATGTCCATCCATCCGTGCGACCGTCTGTTGAAATCACGCTAACTTCCGAAAGAAACAAGCTATCGACTTGAAACTTATCACAAGTAGTTGTTATTGATGTAGGTCGGATGGTATTGCAAATGGGCCATATCGGTCCACTTTTACGTATAGCCCCCATATAAACGGACCCCCAGATTTGGCTTGCGGAGCCTATAAGAGTAGCATATTTCATCCGATCCGGCTGAAATTTGGTACATGGTGTAAGTATATGGTCTTTAACAACCATGCAAAAATTGGTCCATATCGGTCCATAATTATATATAGCCCCCATATTAACCGGTCCCCAGATTTGACCTCTGGAGCCTCTTAGAGGAGCAAAATTCATCCGATCCGGCTGAAATTTGGTACATGGTGTTAGTATATGGTCTTTAACAACCATGCAAAAATTGGTCCACATCGGTCCATAATTATATAGCCCCCATATAAACGATCCCCAGATTTGGCTTGCGGAGCCTCTAAGAAAAGAAAATTTCATCCGATCCGGGTGAAATTTGGTACATGGTGTTAGTATATGATCTCCAATGACCATGCAAAAATTGGTCCATATCGGTCTATAGTTATATATAGCCCTTAGATAAATCGATCCCCAATCACACAAAAATTGGTCCATATCAAGTTCATAATTGTATACAGCCCCTATAAAAGCGACCCGCATATTTCAATTCTGGCTCCTTACGTACCGTGCAAAAATCCATATCGATTTGTAATTATTTGTAGACTTACTTACACATACCTTTTTTGTCTAATTTATACCACGTATGAACTAACTCACAATTTAGAAAACGATTTAAGATACCACAACCCAAGAAATTCGATTGTGGATGACAGTCTTTCGTAGAAGTTTCTACGCTATCCATGGTGGAGGGTACATAAGATTCGGCCTGGCCGAACTTACGGCCATATATACTTGTTCGTATTGCAATCTTACCCACAAAATGTCGGTGGCAGTGAGTAAGACACCAATTACCATGCGATCTTTTACATTGATACAAATGCGGGAATAAAATCACCACTAGTATATAACAATGTTCGTATGCAGTGTCTTGCAATCTTTTACCAATCGACATCGTAACAACGCTCGGTAAACAAAAAACGAGTGTGCCACTTAAGTGTGATTGCACTCAACAACAACAATTACCAGCAGTTGGCATTAGCTCAAGAGAATTGAGAGAGTACCAAATAAGAGAATACCAAACTGGATAACCAATTTGTGTGATTGCTTTACTAGGGTGTTTTCGAGAGACCAACACTCATACTAACAAACACCGACAGTCGTCGGTTGCATTGGATACTGGTGGTTGAATTTTTTCTTACCAATTGGTGTTTTAAGATTGCAAATATTGGTGTTTACTAAATACACTGGTCGGTTGCGGTAGATCGCAGCCGTTCTCTGTAAGACAGCACTAATATATAAGAAAGGATCACCACCTGTACTCTCAGACTAGAATTGAAAACATAAATGTATTCGTTCGGTTTGGCTTCTTAACAAACGGAAGTACCCAGCAAAAAAATTTAGAAGTTCTTCCAAAGGCACAACTTTAAAAGCACTTCCAGAAGATGCACTCCCATTGATGTTCTTTATTTTAACTACCCAGGAAGTTCTTTTAATTCAATTTTTTATAACTTGATTTGTTCATACTTTTAATGGGTTATTTTAACTTTTTTTTGTTTCAAATAGGTTAAAAACAGAGTAAGAATTCATAAAATGGTACAAATCACTTAAATTTTGTCGAAAAAAATGCTAAATTCAATCTGAAAAAATTGTGCATTTTTGAAAATATTTGAGGTCAAACGTTTCCAACAAGCATTAGAATCCATTAAAATTTTTTAAAAATTAAAAAAAAATATTTATTTGACAAAATATAACAGAATTTGTTGATTTATATCCAAAACATTGAATTAGGATTACTCCTAAAGAAGTGATGTAAATTCAGTGCAACGGCTGTTGAAATGGAGGACTTCCGTCCTATGACAAGCCCATGTTAAATCCATCGCTTCTGCGTCAATTATGCACCACTTCCGGATCCAAAAAGAACATTTTCATTACTTTTTTGGCGACGCTTTTTTTTGCTGGGTAGTTATCTGCATGATGATAGATTGATTTATAATTTTAACTAAGTAGCGATTTCAAAATCATCCGACCGCCCATTGAAAACACACTTTTTATTTTTTTAGTTCTTCACATCAATTTAATGTATGATCTCTGGTACTTTCTATAAGTCCTTCGGTAGGCGATTTTCCAATTATAGTTCTTACACTTTTTAAAAAAGATCCGTTCAGTATATGAAATTTGTGCACGCAAACAAAAACGTAAAGTATAAATCAATCAGGCTTTATAAAACAAAACTAAAAAAACAAACAGAAAAAATGGAAGTGTTTCCACAAACATTTCTTTTAAAGCGCATCCCGGAATCCCCCATCAAGTTGTTTCCACTTCCACTTAAGTGAAAATTTAAGTTTTGGACAATTAAATTTCGCAAAAAAAGAATAGCAAATCACAGATTGGCGATCCAAACTACTTTTATGGAAGCTTTGAGAAAATTTATACGTTCTGTCTTTAAATATGATCAAGAAGGCCTCCTTAGAGATTGTTACGCGCATAGCGCTAATTTTTATGTAGTTCTCATCAACCGATTAGATACTAATAAATGGCCAAAGATGCAGAAGCAGCGGCTGGTGTCAATAATATGAAAGAGTTATACAGAATAATTAGTCGTCTGACAAACCAGTCACTAAACCATATACATCCCGTAAAAGACAGCGACGGAAAACTATTAACTAATGTAGAACAACAAATAAAGCAATGGAAAGATCATTTTGAGGAAATAAGTAATATAGCAGATGGAAATGATGACGCAAACTATCGATACACGGATCAAATGCATCACGAAGATGAATCTATCGACACCGATCCACCCACCATAGAAGAAATTACTTTGGCGATAAAGAAACTAAAAAGAATAAAGCCCCAGGAGAAGACGGTATACCACCAGAATTACTACAAGTGGATGCAGTAATATCAGCAACAATAATACAGCCACACGTACAATATGCTTGGTTGAATGAACTCCTCCCGGCTGACTGGACGAAAGGAACGATAATAAAGTTACCGAAAAAAGATGACTTAAAACTCTGCGACAACTGGCGGGGAATAACACTCCTTAATACAATCTATAAAATAATCGCAATAATAATAAACGATAGACTGCAAGTCATTGAAAAATCACTACGCGATGAAGAAGCTGGTTTTTGCCCAAATCGAAGCTGCGTAGGCCAGACGAATACATTGAGAGTCATTATAGAGCAGTTAATAGAATGCAGATCTCCCCTATATTTAACTAATATTCGTTGACTTTCGCAAAGCTTTCGACTCTATCAAAAGACACGCAATTATGGCGGCATTGAGGAGAAAACATGTACCTCAGAAAATAAACATCATCAAAGCAATGTACAGCAATACAACACTACAAGTCAAACTTAGCGGAATGATGAACGAACCTTTCACGACGAACGCGGGGGTAAAACAAGGATGTCCTCTATCTCCACTCTTATTTGCAATAGTGCTCGACGATGTAATAGATAGGATCTGCACGAAAAAGAGAGGAATAGTATGGAACTTCCAACGCCATTTGGAAGACTTAGACTTTGCTGACGACATTTGCCTCATGTCACACAAGTACTTCGACATGTAATACAACTTAAACGACCTCGTCCTCCGAGCAAAAGAAGTAGGACTTGACATAAATATAACAAAGACCCAAGCCATGCGTATAAATAATACATCTGACAACCAATTAAAGATTGGCAACGAACCCCTAAAATATGTAAAATCTTTCTGCTACCCAGAATGTTTCATGAGTGCAGATGGAGGAATAGAAGATGATGTTAAGAACAGACTGAACAAAGCCAGGTCCGCATTTGACCGCATTTGATAAAACATAGAAATCGCCGCATTTATCTCTCCGAACGAAACTAAATATATTCAACGCGTGTGTCAAATCTATATTGCTATACGGAAGTGAAACTTGGTTGTTATCAATATCAATCGTTCAGACACTCCAAATGTTCATAAATAAATGTCTGCGTATAATTTGCCGTATGTTTTGGCCAAACAAAATATCAAATATGGAATAGTGGAATTGTGGAACAAAACGAACGAAGAACCCATTGAGCGCCAAATTACAAAGAGAAAATGGAAATGGATAGGTAACACACTTAGAAAAGGTCCTGAGAGCATGTCCAAATCCGCCCTGGATTGGAACCCCCAAGGCTCAAGACGACCTGGCCGTTCTAGAAATACGTGGCGCAGAACTGTTGCACTGGAAACCATAAGACGACACAGCACAATAAATTGTATTTCGGGGGGTCGTAGGGTGCACGGAAAAAAGTTTTGGTGTTCTGAAATTGTCTTCGAATATGCTACAAAACTGGGGGTGACCGCATCAACTTTTTTTCCTTTAGGCCGTGACCCTATCGAATGTACATTTGATGAAAGGTGACTTTTTTATGTATTTTCATCTGTTTAATTCGAAAATAGAGGGTAAATTTTTTTATGGAACAGTTTTTGAGATATCCTTATATTTTTATTTGTTCATCCTAGTTTCACTTGACAAATTATATCACGGGCTAAAAATGTCCGATTATATCGTTGTTGGTACTTAAATGCTAGTTATTGAGATGATGCTAGGTATTGTACACGTTTGTTCGTCATCTCAATACCTTGCATTTAAGTACCAACAACGATATAATCAGACATTTCTAGCTCGAGATATGATTTGCCATGTGAAAATAGGACGAAAAAATAAAAATATAAAACTGTAGAAAACAACGTATCCTTTATTTACAAATTCACCAGATGGAAATATTAAAAAAAAACTTTTAATCAAATGTACATGATATACGTATAGAAAACAATTAGAATCTATTTAAATTTCCATTAATGTTAAATTTTCAATGTTAACGACACAAAAACAAGAGAACTAATCAAGAAAAATGTATACGCTAAAATTCAGCATATGCTGCAAAGCCTCTTGAATAGTTTCAAATAAGTTTTCTTTTTATTTTGTCCATTTTTGTTGTCTTAAAGTGTGTTTTACTAAAACGTTCCTTATTAAATGAAGCCCGCCTAAAGGCGGGCTTGGCCATTAGAGGGTTAATTTTCTTCTTTATAAAAAAAACTTTTAACCTAAATTCTTAATTAGCCAATGTTTGAAGCTATATATCTTTAATCCTAATATTTAATATTTTAGTTACTTTAAAGATTATTTCTTTAAATCAAAACTAATTTTCTCTAATTTAAGAATCTCAAATATTCATGTCCTAAATTTAATGAAAACAATCTAAGCAACAATTTTGAGCTTTCTTTTTATACCCACCACCATAAAATGGTAACGGGGGTATAATAAGTTTGTCATTCCGTTTGTAACACATCGAAATATCGATTTCCGACTATATAAAGTATATATATTCTTGATCAGGGAGAAATTCTAAGACGATATAAGTATGTCCGTATGTCTGTCTGTTGTAATCACGCTACAGCCTTCAATAATGGCGCTATTGTCCCGAAATTTGGCACAGATTAGTTTTTTGTTTGCAGGCAGATCAAGTTCGAAGATGGGCTATATCGGTCCAAGTTTTGATATAGTCCCCATATAAACTGACCTCCCGATTTGGGGTCTTGGGCCTATAAAAACCGTAGTTTTTATCAGATTTGCCTGAAATTGGAAATCCAGAGGTATTTTGGGACCATAAAGAGGTGTGTCGAAAATGGTCCGTATCGGTCCATGTTTTGGTGTAGCCCCCATATACACCGATCTCCCGGCTTTATTTCTTGGGCTTCTAGAATCCGTAGTTTTTATCCGATTTTCTGGAAATTAGTAATCTATAATAAAATTTTAGACAAAAGAAATTTCCTTTTCTTATAAAGTATTTTCGTTTATTCAACCATTGTCTCTAAAATTTGGGTCAAAAAAAACTTTGCTTGTCTAAAATTACGTTTCTCAAAAAAGAAAGCACTTCTTTCAGGGTATAGCAGGCGCACTGATCATGAAAATTGCTTCAAACTGAAAGTAAATTTCCAGATTTTACTCATCGTATTTAAATAATGGCGGAAAAAATCTACATATTTAAGATTTTAAATCAAGGCGTAATTTCATCATATACACGATATGTTTATAATTTCTCTAAAACTCAAACAAAATTGGTTCTCATAAATCCAGAATCTGATCTGGTCTTCATAGGTAGAACCTTTAAAGTTTGTCTTCGGGAACTGACTTGCTTGGGAGAAGATTTGTCATCAAACCCCTTACAATTCTATATATTATCAAGTAACCCACTACGACGAAGAGTTCTCAAAGTAATCTATCATATTTGATTCATGGTGTTGGGTATTTAAAATTCGGCCCGACCGAATTTACTGCTTTATATAGGTTAGGTTAGGTTATGTGGCAGCCCGATGTATCAGGCTCACTTAGACTATTCAGTCCATTGTGATACCACAGTGGTGAACTTCTCTCTTATCACTGAGTGCTGCCCGATTCCATGTTAAGCTCAATGACAAGGGACCTCCTTTTTATAGCCGAGTCCGAACGGCGTTCCACATTCCAGTGAAACCACTTAGAGAAGCTTTGAAACCCTCAGAAATGTCACCAGTATTACTGAGGTGGGATAATCCACCGCTGAAAAACTTTTTGGTGTTCGGTCGTAGCAGGAATCGAACCCACGACCTTGTGTATGCAAGGCGGGCATGCTAACCATTGCACCACGGTGGCTCCCTGCTTTATATACTTTTTTATTTTTTATTTTAAATATTTTTTTTTTTCTAAATTTTTAAAGAAGCAAAACAATTCTAACAATTTGGCTGTATAGTTGATCATATTAGATCTATATTTTTTAAGCGTATTAAACGGTTTAAGATTTGCGCAATTTTCTATTTATTATGTTTCTTTTTTTTTTAGACTTTTGACCAAAATTTAATTTTGAATATTCATTGCATAACTCTATTGACAGGTTTATGTTCCCTGCATTTTGATTGTCGTTCTCTCGTGGGTGTCTTTTTGGATTCATCGTGAGGCCACCAGTGATCGAGTTGGCCTATGTGTTACAGCGGTCCTCACTCTATCCACCATTAGTTTGGATTCTCGTACCGATTTGCCAAAAGTCAAATATGCCACAGCCTTGGATTGGTTCTTGTTGATGAGTTTTTTGTATTGCATTGCCACTCTGCTGGAATTTGCTGGCGTCCATTATTTCACCAAAGTCGGTAGTGGCGAAATACCCACCATCAGTGAAGATGAATGGGAAGATATCGAAGATGAAGAGATTGACGATGATATTGACATAGAATTGCCCTCCATGAGAGAAAGTAACGAGTCCTTGGCCACGGATATATGTCAAACACAGCCAGGAGGTTTTCGCAAGCGTAATGCCATGATATGTCCCATTTACAATGATCCCACGCATATCTTTCAGTGTCCCTCATCACATACTTCGACCATGGAGAGAACCACTCAAACGGAACCACCAGTCATATCGAAAGCCAAACAGATGTGGTTGTGTTTCATAGGCGATGTGAAATTCCGAAAACAAAGAGAACGTGAAGCAGCTGTACAAAAGGGTAATACGCAAATCAATCGTCACTAATGAAGCAATCCTTTTACCAATATTATCTCTTTGCAGGAATGCGTTATGTAAACAGTGTCTCGTTGATTGATCGCATTGCTCGTGTGGCCTTTCCCATGTCCTTTGCTCTATTCAATCTACTATACTGGGTGGCCTATGGAATGTTCAAGAAGGATTTTGCTTGGCCCAAAGGTTAAGAAACTGACAAAAACTCAGTGCAATTCAGTTGATTGTAATCCCTGTTAATCTTTTGATTGTTTGCATTATAAAAAAATATTATATGGTAAATAATAAATAACACCATTGTTAAAAATTGCAAAACATA
Source organism: Haematobia irritans (assembly GCF_050003625.1). Taxonomy (NCBI): domain Eukaryota; kingdom Metazoa; phylum Arthropoda; class Insecta; order Diptera; family Muscidae; genus Haematobia; species Haematobia irritans. Next base: position 229,084,552 of record NC_134399.1, read on the forward strand.
CATTTGCCTTTTCTCTTGAGCCGTATTTAAATACGATAAATCGCAAATATTTTGCTTCAATCATATTAGACAAATATTGGCAATTACTCACACTTCACTTATGGCCAAATATCGCTATCTACATAACATACATGTGGCAGCTGGTAAAAGGTTACTGTCTTCTTAGAAACAGCAACTTGACAACCAACAGCAACGCGCCTACCCCAATATTGACTTCATTAAGATTAGTAAATATGGTAAAATCAATCAAATGTGTCTTTCTCTGAAATGGTGGCATTTTTCAGATATGAAAGACTATTTGCATACACAACCAGACTAAAGAAAGAAATCAGACAGAGTATATAAAGTAAGAGGTAAACTTCCAAGAATGCACTGAAATACTAGAAATGTTTTTCTTTTAATTTGTCAATCTCTCCTCAAGAAATTAAAATCATCTGTAAAACAAATCCGGTGAATTTCTATGGGAGTGAAGCTAGAAGCAAGTTTATGGCGACCACACTGTCCATTGTAATTGTAAAGCTAGTATGAATTCACATTTATTACAAAAAATTATATTTGGTTTAAGGTTAATATTGAAACATCTTTTATAGCTTAGTTATTCCATTTGAAATCAGGAAATAATAAAATGAAGTCACTTTGTCTGTTTCTTTCGTTTCCAGAAAGATATATTCCAGAAATGGAATCATGAGCTATATAAATCAATCTAGCGGTATCTTCTGCCAATCACATTGGACTAGTTTTTTCTTTTGAAACATTTTTTATTTATTAGTAACAATCGTCGTATAGCTGCACCCAGAAAAAAGTGTATTCGAAACTAATGGAAAAAATGTTCATCAATGTAGTTTAGCCATTTTATTTCCATTCAGTTAAAATTTTGTGTGGAATAATAAAATTTACTTGTTTCAGTAAAGAAATCAGTTCAGAATAGTTCATTAACTAGAATAAGGCATGGCATTTTACTAATACTGTTTTCTCCGCTGGGTATAAGAATTTACTACTGAAAAAGAAAATTTTATTCACTGATAGCAAATCATTCGTAAAAATAAACAAAAACCGAACTAAAACCAAGTTTCCTCAAATTTAGTAAGATTTCTTATAAAATGATAATACTGACTTCCTTTATTATAGAAAGCTTATTCATTCATTCGTACTAAGAAGTATTCAATCCTTTCAAAACTTAAGGAAACACATTTGTTAGAATATAGGAAAATTTCCTACATTTCTTTTATCTACCTGTAATCGATACCTGTCATCGATGTGTTTGCGCGTGCGTTGTTATGGTATACTGAGAGATTGTTAAAAAAGAATATAGTAAAATAATATAATAAAAACAAATAAAATATATAAAATATTTGTTATTTTAAATTAGTGAGAAAAAATGTTCGTTTTTTGAAAATTTGTTTATAAAAAAAGAAAACACCAGCAGTATAACAACCCCTTCATTCGACTTCATTTTGGAATCTTCAATTATCAGGTAATATTCAGTGACGCTAACCTTTTGTGAAAAAATTGGTTTAGGATTTTTTTGTTTATATTTGCAGGTATTGAAATTGTAAAAGGTGGACAAAATTGCTAGGCAGCAACTTTTTCAAAGTGAAAGGTACTAGAAGAAGAAAAAAATGTGTTTTAATATTTCAAGGCCAGTCGATGCTGTTGATTCTAAATAAATATATTTAATATATTAATAAAACATGCCTTTTATAGAAGAAAAAATTGCTTATATAAATACACAAATTGTATTTAAAAACGAAGGTTAGCAGTCCTAAATTTTAAGTAAAAGGTTTACCACAAATATGTAAGATTTGTCCAAATGAATGGAAAAAGTTCAATAAAATCATTCCATATATGAATTCAATTCAGTTAAATTTTTCATTCTTTAGTATAGTTGTACATAAATATAGGAAAATGTTAACTAATATATGGAATGCATTCTACCTAATTTCTAAGAAAATCACATCGTTCAAACAAATAAAAAATGTCTTTGGCGCTATACGAAGTTCAACTTTCTTCACAATGAGTTCATTTTAACTTAAAGAAGGGGTCACTTTTTTCTGGGTGTGATCATAAGCTAGGATTTACATGGTCTTAAAGATAATACTTTACAATAAAGGAAAATTTCGTTTGTCTAAAATCTCCTTCCGGAAGGAATTTTATTTTATTTGTGCTGAGGTATGCCTAATAATGATAATCCCTCAATTTATGTTGAATTTGGCCCTACTTTATCCGACCATCGCTTTTTAATATATCAATGAGATGACTGCGAAGTTGAATATTCTCTGAGATGCGCACAACTCTCAAAACTCAAAAATGGAAAATTTTCGTGAAATTTTTATATATTGTCACGTTAAAGTTATTGTTAACCTCTCATTAGTGGACACCTTTCAAATATGGACAGAATGTTCACTTCTCAGAAATTTTACGCTACAAATATGACACACTTTGAAGTTTCGTAGTAAACATTTTATATAGTACTGTGCAATGCCCCACATTTTAAGTTTACCTTTTAGAATTTGTACAAACATTTTTGAAATAGATTGAACAATTACTTTACCTCCGTTATTGTACTAGCCAAAAATTTTTCCATTTTTAAGAAACGAAGCATCAGGCGTTAGCTTCTAAAGTAGCTTGTCTTCTTTGAAAGAAGTTTGTTCAAATGCATTTTTTTTTGTTTTGTTTGCATGCGTCTTCTCTAAAAACTACTATGGGAAGAAAATAGTAAGAATTTGCTTATAACTTTAAAATTGTTTATTTATTCTGCCTAATATATTTCCTATCCTTAAAAGTAATTCCATTCGTTCGTTCTCGACTACAAAAAGAGTATCCCTTACGCTAGAATTAAATACTCGCACAGCACTCGTTGACCAAGAGTTATAATAATATAAATGGACGTTTAGAACTTCTCTCTATTTTAGTCTCTCAATTAGAGTTTATCAATTAGCGGGAAATTTGGCAATTGTTCTTTTCATTAGCTACATTTTTAATATTTGCTACTATTACTGATAAAGTACACCTCAAATCAGTTTCAACATGAAGGCAAGACAGATATTTTGACTTTATGTCTAAAAGTGACGAAAATGGTTTCAAAATTTTTAAAATATGTGAATACAAAAGTGGATATTGGTTCTTATATTTTAGCAAGAAATTTAACCGTTACAAATAAAGTAAACGACCTACAATAATTTATAGAATTGCATGCAACTTCTATTCTTTCATCACTGTGGTTATAAATTAACATTTTGAAATGTACGAATGGTGTGCTCTTTTGTAGTATTTTATTGATGTTTTGTTGAAGTAAACAATTTGTGTTGTTTTAACAAATTTAATGATACAAAACCCACCCTACCCAAAATGACGCTGCTATATTTTGAGCACTTTTTCACCCACAAACCAGAGGTCAATTATGACGCCTGAATATATGCAAAAAAAATGTTCTGTTTCAAGTAAAGCAAGTTATCCCATGAACGGTTAATTTCAAGGAGTGATTTTCGTTGAAATTGAGATAAAATGATTCGTGGCTGCTATATTTTGAGCAGCTATATTTTGAGCATTTTTTCACCCATAAACCAGAGGTCAATTATGACGCCTGAATATATGCAAAAAAATGTTCTGTTTAAAGTAAAACAAGTTATCCCATGAACGGTTAATTTCAAGGAGTGATTTTCGTTGAAATTGAGATAAAATGATTCGTGGGATTATTTAGATCTAATTAAAAAAACGACTTTATAATTTCATAGAAAAAAATTATAAAATTCTTTTAAATCGTATTTGTTTTTTATAAAAAAGTGCCACCACTTTTTCTAAAAGTACCACTTTTAGAAGTTTTCAACGGTAACGTTGATATTTACATCTTTCTCTCACTGGAGTTTTATAAACAGCCTAAAGTCAAACGATGCTAAGTCGGCTGAATACGGTGTTTGTGAAACGGTATTGATTGCATTTCTGGCGAAAAACTCGCAAATATTTAATGCTATATGCGAAGTTTTATCATCGTGGTGCAAAACCCATGTGTTTGTCGGTCCATAATTTCAACCTCTATTTACACCCAAAATAAAAAATACTGTTCTCCGAAATGAAATTTTAGACAAACGAAGTTTTTTCTTTAAGAGCAAATATACCCAAATTAATAACAAGGGTTGCAACGACTATCTCTAAATTTTTTATTTGCTTCTAAAATAAAGCTTTTAGAATAAAAGGAGAAGTTTGCAAGTAGATGATGTTGATGAGGAATTCCGAAATGTCCTTCCATCCAACCAGCTTGCAGTCTAAAGGGCTTTGCCCAAATAAATTTGACCTCTGTTGGTTATACTGCTCTTGTAGTATAGTGAACGGATGGTTTTAAGCTGCTATCAAATAAACAATAATGGTCAAAGGCGAACTTTATTTATCTAAAATTTCGTTTCTCATAAAAGAAAGCTCTTCTTTCAGTGTACGCATACTTTGATGCAACATTTGGCATAGGTGACACTGACTGTGATATCTATAATGTTCTACCCACTGTAGTATATAATCGAGGAATATATAAAAGTCCGACTTTTTGTAGTCTTCAAATTGAATTAATCGACTTTCAATAATGTCGAAAATCAACCAATCGTTTTTTTAAGGAAATAATTGAAATGTCGACATTGGATTAAAATAGGAATATGATGCACATATATCTATGGTAACTCTGAGAATTTCTCTAGACAATATCATCGACTCTTGATTCAGACTACAATCCCTAATGTCGTCCATTTAGTTACCTCTAAAGCCACAACCTTTTCATAATTTATAATTTTTTGTTTTAATTAATTGTTCTTTTCTAAACATCCCTACGGGAAATTGGTGCAAATTGCCACTGATGGACCTATCGCAGAACTGGTAGCGGAGCTCCAGTTAATTGCTATTTTGAAATAGTCGTAATTTATTGATTCCCGTACTTGCTTGATATTAAAATCTTATTGGATCTACACATTTAGTGAAATAATATCAGAGATGATCTGTATCAATTTTTTTAGGTTTGCGACTGTCGTAAAGTTATAAACGTCGTAAACGTCACATACGCGTCGTAAATGTTGAAAAAGTAGCAAAAGTCGCAAACTGAAAATACTTTAGTCGCGTCAGCTAGGCTGCGAATTCGATGATATCCAAGACGATGGTATATGCGAAGAAGTTTCAATTCTTAGGAATGTTCACAATTTTCGGTTTTAGTCCCCACATTTTCCCTATTGCGTTTTGCACGAGTACAGGGTAACCGTGGATTTTCTCGTCCTTTCTTAGCTTTAAGTTCAGTCTCCTGTCCAATATAACGCCAAGGTATTTTGCACACTCACCAACGGGAATTTCGATACCACCTAAGAAAATAGACTTGACCATGGGAAAACTTTCACAAATTTCTGCAGAAACTCACAGCGAATGCTGTCAAACTATATTAAAAAATGTTCAGGATTTCTTCTATTCAAAATTTGGTTTTCTACAGTAGGTTTACGACTTTTGCGACATACGAATTATACCGTCGCAAAAGTCACAGTTTGTGACAGGCTAACCCTGAATATTATCAGAATAACCTATTGTTTGACATATTTCAATTTTTTTTTTTTCATTTCGAATACGTCCAAACTGAAACAGATTTCTAAGTGTTTGTCCGAGAGTGGTTCCTGAGGACCTGTCTATGGGGTGCTCCTGCTAAATTGTCCTAGGACGTGTCCTTTGAGATGAGTCCAAGATGCGTCCTAAAATGTAAATTTACCCCGTCAATGACAAACCCATGTTAAAGTGACCGGTCCCTTCCATACGTTTTGACCAGAACTGGGACTGGTCCATACACACCAGGGACTAGTCCTGTACAGGTCCTGTGGTTGTTCCATTTCCCGTAAGGCGTCTTTAATATTTTATTTAATTTAAGCCAGCATTTTTGAATAGAAACCACCACCTTCAATAGGACAAACAACAAAGTTATTTCATTAACCGCCAGAGGGAGCTGGTGTTGCATATTGTCAACCGATTGTCAATGTCTGCGCAAATACCATCACATAAACATCAAAGCTTTTTGCCTACCTAAGTTCTCAATTCTCTCTCAAACTCTCTGCCATGAATGTCAACATCCTCGCAGCATCCTAAAATTGTTACAGACATCACGAAAAGCTCTCTATTGGTTCAAAACGGTTGCCAGTAAAGCACGTCGAGACTCGGGGAACGCAAAACAATTTTACGTGCAACGCTTGTCTAAAGACTGAAAACAGTTATCGTCACCGTCTCCGTCTCGCACTGATTGAGAAAGAGGAAATGAAGTGAAAATGTATCCAACACACATACGCACACACCATCAACCATAAAAGCAAGCCAATAAAATTGATGTGCAAGTGAAAGTGATTGAATTTTAATGTCCTTTACCGCGACAACCAACCGAATCTACCAACGAACGAGTGTTCTTAGGTCACAACGTAACGCGTAAAAAAATCCAAAATATTTTAACATTGCAACTAAATGCCAATAGTGATCCGTGGTACCAAAAGAGAATTTACATAATCTTCAATATTTGCTGTTTTTTCTTCATTTCTCTAAGAATCGTTGCCGTTTTATAAATTGCTTAGGGAGAATCAGCCAAAGCCCAGGAGGCATCTCATCACATAGTAGCATGTAATTGGTAAGTGGCCAAACGAGTGAATCCATTTAAGCAAAAGCCCGTAGGTAACAGTAGAGTGTTGCATTAGCGAATTCCAGCTAGGAATTCTAGTCTCGAAAGGATTTCGAATTTCAATAACACTCCCTTCACCATCATCATCATCATCGGCATCCTTCTCATTGAAAATTAAAGTTTTTCACCATTGTGAAGGATATTGAACTGGATTACATGATATTTGTATTGCCGCAATGTATGTAAATTATCTGCTTCGTATTGATATGAGTCTCTCCTGCAACCACTTTTGTCTACCAAAGCCACATGGTAAATTGGTGAAATGAACGCTGCTGCTACGCTGGCCACCACAACAGAGCTGCTCATCACTGCGGAACTTGCTTCGGTTCGCACACACAATATTGCACTTTGACACATCTTTATCCTTCAAGTGTTGGCCAAAGAGCTAAACGGTATAACGGATACACCGAGTTTAGTCATCTCGTTGTCGTCTTCAAGTTGTTTGATGTTGTTATTGTTGCTATTCTAAGTTTACCATAATCGACCATAGTCGTCTGATTGCATGCTGGTTGTTATTATTCCTTTGAAAAATCCGTTTATCCTTCAGTGGCACTGACAATATATTCTACATTAGTGCAGGTCGAATGTGGAATAATTTTCACAGAAAGTAGGACGAAGCCGTTTATTTCATAAAAATATTTGACCTCACTGACGCATTCAAGAGTGTCGCAAATGTTTCATATTCTCGTAAGCGACCATTTTCAACATTTCAGTTAGTTAAGATGTTTGTTTTTTATCGTTTGGAAGATCATTTGCACAGTACAACCGTATGCCTAGAAACAACGACTACCGAACAAAAAGTCCTCGATCTCGTCGATTGAGGGTGGATATCTAACCCACAGTAAGCGTTATAAAACCGTACCTACATGAAATTTTGCGCTTAATAAAGGGTATGACATATGCTTACTCCGGATAAGAAGTGATACAATTTTAAAATGCAATTTAAGCACATTCAAAAGCAGTTTCTGGGTCGTTTCACGCCAGTCAATGGAACGTATACTGCTCAGAATTATTAGTCTGTGCTGACATGAATAAAATTTTCATTGCTGAATTCATAGGTAAAATTTTCCACCGAATTCTCCTGATTTGACGCAATGCAACTTACTATTGCCAATCGGATGCACTGAAAAAATAACTTGTCCGCTTCCAAAGATTTTGTATAATGATTTTGGTATTGATTTCAAGTCAAGCGGAAAATTCAAATAAGGATAACTTTAACCCTTAAATGCACCGATTCCTTCAAAAAAATATATAATACGTAAAAAGGTAAAAAATAACATCCACAAAGTCTTTTTTTATTTTTTGGCGTTGTATAAAAAATGCTATCGTTGATGAACACACTCCATTTATTTAAAATTTTTCTTTCTTACATGCTATCTTACAAAATATTTCTTAACCTATCCCCACAACAACTTATCTCCAAACTCATATATAAATAGAAACCCATTATAGATCACACTGATCTCTCCTCAATTGATTGTGTCTTTGTGGGTGTCATATGTTTATCCCTACTCTGGAAATCCCATGCATTAAACTCTATATAAGTAACACACTATAAACAGAGTATACCATACAAACAGAAACATATAAACACAATTGATAGGTTATAAACAATTTTCAACCAATATCCACGATTCTACCCAGCTATGGACACATCTGATTTACCTTCGATAGCAACATGTGTTTGCTTAGGATAAAAGATGTTTGAGAAATTGAAACGGGCGTTTTTTTTTTCACAATTAGTGGATGTATCTTAAAAGATACAATGCGTATTAAACTAATGGTGAATTCGATTGGGAAAAAATGTATTGCAAAATATGAAGTACACTGTCATCTATTTTGGATCTTGTTTCCCTCACAATATTATGAATTAACAATAACTTTGGAATGACACTATCATCTGGGAGAAAATTCATTAAGGGAAAACGTAGTGTAACACCAAGGCAACATATTATTTGCGAAACGAAAACACCCAAAGTTTTTGTTTAAAAATAAACAATTTGATTGTAGTAGAGCATAGAATATATAGATATTTTTACACTAAATTGCTAACCATAGAATCGGGCAGCACTCAGTGATAAGAGAGAAGTTCACCACTGTGATATCACAATGGACTGAATAGTCTAAGTGAAAATGGAAGTTAATTACCAAAAAAATAGAGTCAAGATAAAATATGGGTCGTTTGAAATTTCGGTCCCCAAAAAAGAAAAGGCCTCATTCAGTGCAGGTTACGACTAAAACATATACCATGTGTTTATGAAGGCCAAACGTCTGAACAACATGCAACTCTTTCGTTGACCGAATTTGAAAAATAATGAAATAAAATGTAGTCATATCGAGCAGCCGAATATGGATTCTAAAAATTCGATTACTACGACAAATTTCGAGTCATTAGAATCAATCATAAAATAGGTCCACATTTCGATTTATTAACACTTCGTATCAGCTACGCTTTAGTAGTTTTTTTTCCTAAATTAATCGCTCCCTCCCATTAACAAACATAGATAAAAATATGTGTTCCATAACCAAATGTTATGTTTTCTCTACGTGTAGTAAAGATATTTTGGTTTGGTCTTTGTCGATGTTTAAAATGCCATTTTTTTTCAGCCGACACACGCAGAGAAAATAACATTTTGCTCTTAAAACATGTTTGAGGTGATCATATTCCTTCTCTGGGTGCAGTACTCCTTAGGTCATAATACAATTTATAATACAATGATATGGTATATTGTTGCGAATTTAAATCAACTAAACTAATTCGATAATTGTGCTCTTTTACATCATTATTACGTGTCCCCAATATCAAACGACCCACCTTAATATATATACTCTCTCTTTAAGATATTCAAACGATTGCCATGCATTCACAACAAACTAACCTGTGAAAATGGGTCAAATTTTGCCACGAAACAGTGTCGTCGTACTGCCCGCTCCCCAACCAAACTAAGCCAACATACAATCGAGATGCCCCCCCCCCCCTGCATTCTCATTCATTCATAGATGTCAGTGTGTCTCACTATATGAGCTTGAAAATGTTTCGACATAAAATTTCCAAGCTCAATATGCTTCTGTAGCGTGTGTGTGTGTGTGCGTTTGTGTTCGTGTATTTGTGGGTGTTGTAAAATGATTGTGGATGCTGGCAGCGATTTTTACGTTTATGTCAACGTCGACGCAGCCCTCACAATATAGTGAGTGCCATAATAGTTGTACTTGTACTGACATAGTGATTTCGATGATGGTGGTGCTGATATAGCAGCTTTCTGTTTGGTCTGTTTACTGTGCAGTTGCTGTTCACTTTCGCTTTCAATTCTACTTTTATGGAAATTTATAAATGGCAATACAAACAATTTTATTTCCATCATCGTTAACACAAAATAAACTAGCAAACAACACATACAAACATACACATGAACACACATACATACAGAAGAACATAAAATTCCGTAATGGTTATTTTATCTAGAGAAAGGACAAGGTTTGAAAATAACGAGATTACTTTCTCCCACTCATAAACACACACACAGACACACGGAAGTTGAAGTCCCATCCTCCTGCTAATGATAATTTAATTAGTTTCACTCCTCTAAAGATACTCTCGCAGGCCATCATTGACCATTAGATAGATATAGAGAGGAAGAGAGAGAGAGAGTGAGAGGAAACACCTGCTCTTGGCAAAAAACCACGACCTTAACAACATTCAAGGATTATCGTATAGAGATAAGAAAGTTCATTTAGAGTTTTTCTTTTTTGTGCAATCGTTTGGAATTAATCGCGAAAAGTTGCAAATTAAAATTCACCCCTTATGCATATTTTGCAAAAGTAAAAACCAGAATGGTTTTTTTAAATGTTAACACAAATCGGTATATAGTAATTCCCACTTAATTAACTCGCTTCGTCAAAATGACAACGCGTAATTTCATTTTCGATTTAAAATGCATTTTAGACGATTAAAAACAAATTGAATAAGCAAATAAACTCAATTTTGGTTCTCATTTCTGCTTACGATGTCAATTATAGCGTCTTGAAATAAAACGTAGTCAAAATGACGAAGGATGACGTTAGTGTACAAAAAATAACGATGACTTTCCAAGGTTTAGTGAGTAGATATGGGAGCTGACATAACTCCCTCAACTGGCATAATTTACCCCAAAGGTAATTAAAAGTTAAAAAGGAGATCAGTTCCATAAAAAATATATTTGGCCTTAAAAAAAGTAACTTCAAATTAAGTTTGACACATATTTGAGACTTCACTATTCAAAGTTTTAGATTCCCAATTCACATTTCCTTCCGCGTAAACATTTTTGATTCTCTCAATAATATATTTAACAGTTTGCATCGCAGCTATAACCAAGACAATTTGGAGTTTAATGTTTGTTAATTATGTATTTTTATGTAATGTATTTTTATATAAACGAGGACTTCAGTGGATAATGTGGTAAATTAAGCGCGACAGTTATTTAACCGTAGGCGTAAATAATAGGGAAATATATTAACCATACTGAAAAAAAAACGTTTGTCGTTAAACTATAGCTGAAATTATGACAAAAAAATTATTTTGTTTTAGTTAACTCTTAAAACTTTTTATGACATTTTCACCATCTCAATGGAGTTTTTTTTTATCAAGAAAGTCCAAAATATTCCATGAACTAAACGTGTGTCTTAATTTCAATGCTTACTAAACCAGAAAAACTTTTCCTAGACCTCCTAAAAATAGTAAGAATGAACTGCGGTGTGGTTAATATGGTAATGATTTGGCGCCAATGATTTTTTTTAATTATAAATATCCGACTATCAAAAAAACCTTTTTTCGGGAGGTTCAAGTATAGTTCACTTTGGGTTGAGTGAATTGCCCGAATTTATTCTGATAATTAGTTGATAGTTTTGCTGCAAGTAGAGGATACTGATGAGGAATGTGGTAATTCCGAAACGTGCGTCCATCCAACCATCTTGAATCTATAGGTCTTTTCCAAAATAAATTTGACAAGCATACTTTTCCTCTGTTGGTTAAGCTACACTTGTAGTTTAGTCAATGCATGGTTTTCAAAGACAATACACTTTAGAAGACGGGAAATTGGCTTGTGTCATACCAAGTTTTGCACTCACGGCGCTAGGTCCATACATGTTTATAATTTTTATACCCTTCACCACTACTGTGGTACAGGGTATAATAAGTTTGTGCATTTGTATGTAACGCCAAGAAGGAGTAATCATAGACCAACCTTTTAGTATACGGATTTGCTTAGAATTAAATTCTGAGTCGATTTAGCGATGTCCGTCTGTCTGTCTGTCCGTCTGTCTGTCCGTCTGTCTGTCCGTCTGTCTGTCTGTTGATGTATTTTTGTGTGCAAAGTACAGCTCGCAGTTTTAGTCCGATTGTCCTAAAATTTGGTATAGGGTCCTGTTTCGGCTCAAAGACGATCCCTATTGATTTTGGAAAAAATCGGTTCAGATTTAGATATAGCTGCCATATATATTTTTCGCCGATCTGGTCATAATTGGCGTGTATATCAACCGATCTTCCTCAAATTCCGTACATCCGAATATTTTATGGGTCTCGAAAGACTTGCAAAATACCAGCCAAATCGGTTCAGATTTAGATATAGCTCTCATATATAGCTTTCGCCCGATTTACACTCATTTGCCCAAAGAGGCTATTTTTAACTCCGATTTGGTTGAAATTTTGCACAGGGAGTAGAATTAGCATTGTAACTATGCGTGCCAAATTTGGTTGACATCGGTTCAGATTTGGATATATCTCCCATATATAGCTTTCGCCCGATTTACACTCATATGACCACAGAGGCCAATTTTTAACTCCGATTTAGTTGAAATTTTGCACAGGGAGTAGAATTAGCATTGAAACTATGCGTGCCAAATTTGGTTGAAATCGGTTCAGATTTAGATATATCTCCCATATATAGCTTTCGCCCGATTTACACTCATATGACCACAGAGGCCAATTTTTAACTCCGATTTAGTTGAAATTTTGCACAGAGAGTATAATTAGCATTGTTGCTATGCGTGCCAAATTTGGTTGAAATCGGTTCAGATTTAGATATAGCTCCCATATATATGTTTTTTCTGATTTCGACAAAAATGGTCAAAATACCAACAATTTCCTTGTAAAATCGCCACTGCTTAGTCGCCACTGCTTAGTTGTAAAAATGACTCTAATTTTCCTAAACTTCTAATACATATATATCGAGCGATAAATCATAAATAAACTTTTGCAAAGTTTCCTTAAAATTGCTTCAGATTTAAATGTTTCCCATTGTGTTCCACCCTAGTGCATTAGCCGACTTAAATTTTGAGTCTATAGATTTTGTAGAAGTCTATCAAATTCTTCCAGATCGAGTGATATTTAAATGTATTTATTTGGGACAAACCTTTATATATAGCCCCAAACACATTTGACGGATGTGATATGGTATCGAAAATTTAGATCTACAAAGTGGTGCAGGGTATAATATAGTCGGCCCCGCCCGACTTTAGACTTTCCTTACTGGTTTTATTTGCATTTTTTTTAAATGAAAAACTTAATTTTTTGAATTGAACAATGTTAAATTTTGAGCAATAAATTAAACATTATATTTCCCCGTCTTTTCCAAGATATTACCAACTCGTTATTTCTTTTTATTTGCCTATTAATGTATCGAACCAAACACGTAAACTACAAGTAGGGACCTAGCGCCGTCAATGGTTTGATGTTCTCAGCAGCCAATTTCCCATCTTCTAAAGTGTATTGTCTTTGATGGTTTTAAGCTGAAATCAAAAAAACAACAATAATTATAAAAAAGTATATACAGCACTAAGTTCGGCCGGGCCGAATCTTAAATACCCACCACCATGAACCAAATATTAGGGTTTCCTTTGAAATTTCAGGAGGGCTTGAGGACTTGAGGACACTTCCCGAAGATAACTTTAAAGATTTCACCTATGAGGACTATATGAGATTCTGGATTTATAAGAACCATTTTTGTTTGAGTTTTAGAGGAATCATTAACATCTCTTGTAAGTGTGCAAGAAAATTATAAAATAACGTCTTGATTTGAAATCTTAAATCTGTAGAAGTGAAATTTGGAAATTTTACATTGAGTTTCAAGCAATTTTCATGATCAGTGCGCCTTCTACACCCTCAAGAAGTGAAGTCGGTGTATATGGAGGCATTACCAAATGGACCGATAAAAACTTAATCCGATACACGTTTTTGTGAGCCTAAAATACCAGAATATTTACAATTTCAGGCAAATCTGATAAAAACTATGGTTTCTAGAAACCCAATGAGTTAAATCGGGAGATCGTTCTTATGGGGACTATACTAAAATATGGACCGATACTCACCGTTTTCGGCACACCTCTTTATGACCCGAAAATACCTCTAGATTTCCAATTTCAGGCAAATAGGATAAAAACTTCGGATTCTAGAAGCCCAAGAAGTAAAATCGGGAAATCGATCTATATGGGGGCTATACCAAAATATGGACCGATACTCACCATTTTCGGCACACCTCTTTATGGTCCTAAAATACCTCTAGATTTCCAATTTCAGACAAAGTGGATAAAAACTACGGTTTCTATAAGCCCAAGACCCCACATCGGGAGGTCATTTTATATGGGGACCATACCAAAACATGGACCGATACTCACAATTTTTGGCACACGTATTTGTGGTCCTACAATACCTCTACATTTCCAATTTCAGGTAAATTGAATAAAAACTGCGGTTTCTATAAGCCCAAGAAGTAGAATCGGGAGATCGGTCTATATGGGGGCTATACCAAAACATGGACCGATACTCACCATTTTTGGCATACCTCTTTATGGTCATAAAATACCTCTAGATTTCTAATTTCAGGCAAATTGGATAGAAACTACGATTTCTATAAGCCCAAGACCCCAAACCGGGAGGTCGGTTTATATGGAGACTATATCAAAACCTGGACCGATATAGCCCATCTTCGAACTTGACCTGCCTGCAGACAAAAGACGAGCTTGTGCAAAATTTCAGCACGATTGCTTCATTATTGAAGACTGTAGCGTGATTACAACAGACAGACAGACAGACGGACAGACAGACATCGTTATATCGTCTTAGAATGTCTCCCTGATCAAGAATATATATACTTCATATAGTCGGAAATCGATATTTCAATGTGTTACAAACGGAATGACAAACTTATTATACCCCCGTCACCATTCTATGGTGGTGGTATAATAAATACTATATAAATGGTAGTTAAAAATTCAAAAATCTCGTTATTTCAACATTGCATTATAGAAATATCAAAAAATGGAATACAATTTAGTTCAATTTTCGCACGAGTTAGTTCGGTTAGGTACAGTGGCTGCCCTATATTTCAGACTATACAGATACCACAATGATGAACTTCTCTCATATCACTGAGTGCTAGCCGATATCATTTTTAGCTCAATGACAGAGGACCTCCTGTTTATAGCCGAGCCCGAGGGAGCCACCGTGGTGCAATGACTAGCATGCTCGCCTTGCATACACAAGGTCGTGGGTTCGATTCCTGCTTCGACCTAACACCAAAAAGTTTTCAGCGGTGGATTATCCCACCTCAGTAATGCTGGTGACATTTCTGAGGGTTTCAAAACTTCTCTAAGTGGTTTCACTGCAATGTGGAACGCCGTTCGGACTCGGCTATAAAAAGGAAGTCCCTTGTCATTGAGCTTAACATGAAATCGGGCAGCACTCAGTGATAAGTGAGAAGTTCACCAATGTGGTATCACATTGGACTGAATAGTCTAAGTGAGCCTGATACATCGGGCTGCCACCTAACCTAACCTAACCTACAGCCGAGGCCGAACGACATTTCACATTGCAGTGAAACCACTTAGAGAAGCTACGAAACACTCAGAAATGAATAATCCACTTCTGAAAAACTTTTTGGTGTTCGGTCGAAGCAGAGATTGAACCAACGGCCCTTTGTGGGCAAGGCGGACATGCTACCATTTTTTTTTTCACTTCTTTTAAATTCATTTGCTTTTACACTTTTTATAATAACACTTTTTTAGATGGTAGTAAATGAAAATAAAAAAAACTTTTGCATCTCAGAAAACTATAGTTTTTTAGACCAAAACAAGTATCGTCCTTTCCAATTTCATCGGATACAGGCCACTATTTCAATTATTTTTTTAATTTGTTTGTCTCCTATCAGTGTATTGGATCCACATTTCGTCGATAGCCATTAATATATGTATTAATTTGGCGGGTTAAGGATACAAAATTAGAAAAATCGATGTTTAGTCGAAAAAAAAACTTAATTCGACGACTTTTAATTTTATGTTTTGAAACTAGAGTTATATCGTTTTATTGATCTTTTATGCCAGCGAAATAATCATCTGCCGTTGTTAACGTCAATGTAGTACATTGACTATTATCTATTTAATTTTCTCTGGTATTATACATTACAGTGATTTTTCATCATATAACAGGGGGGGGGGCACGATCTCAACCCACATATACAAAACTAAGCGCCCTCTTTTTTTCATCATAGGAATTCACTTTTTACTTCCACACATTTAAAGAAATCAGTTCAGCTATTTTGATTTAACAAAAATGGTGACCATTTCCCATCAAAGTCAATCAAACGAGACCCCATTTACTTCCCTACACATTCCAATTTACTCTCTTGTGGTCTTGCGACATTGAGCAACTTCACACCGAATTTGATTTAAAATTTTATATGTATTTTTTCTTAATCCAAATCCTTAATCCAAAATGTCACATTCTCATAAAAAAAAAACAAGATACAGTTAAGAGATAACACTAAAATGTTCATCTAATGATGGAACTGAGATGTAAAGGGAGTTGTCATCAACATTTTATGTTGATGGGAAGAAGCAATAAATTAACCTAACATAAATATATCTAATTATACAATTATTTTTCGAGCTTTATGGACAGATATAGATTAAGGAACATGGTTAATAGAGCCATTGAAAAGAAAACGCCAGATACAAATCTATACACGCCTGGACTGTACATGTTTCGGTTCGGGCGAATGAACCTTTCCACAGCCTTTAGTATAGATCTGGCTGGGAGAGATAACTCAATTTTGGGCCTTTTATGCTAACTCCTTATGGAGAAAACATTTGGGAAATTTCCTCTTACAAATTGAATCATCTTTTCTCCCACTGTACATCATCTTTTCATATAACATAAATATTTTTATTTTTGGTTGTACTTTGAAGCATTTATAGCTATCAAATCTGCTCGCTCAACCACATTATTTGCTGTGCAGGTTATAGCTGCATATCTAAAATACAGTAATAATATATAGTGGAAATGGTAAATAGGTTTTCAAAACCTAATCTCCCCAGTGGCCATTTTACGCTTATTGTGCAGACTTTCTATCGATTTTGGTTACTTTTTGGAAAAAAGCATGACTTTAACATACATATAAAAGTCTAAATTTCCCAGCAGCGGAAATAGGCGTACAGCAAGCGTTTTATAATGCCTCCCAATACATGCAGTAGGCATGCAAAGCACATACATACTCGCTTTCAGATTTACACGGCGTGTCATTGGCGATGAGGTCTCCTCTTAGGCTTCTCATAGTAGGGCGGAAAAACATACTGCAAAAAGAGCGCTATTATAATGCCTCATTTGGCAGGCATGGCAAACCCCCTGCAAATGCAGGCTTTTAATAAGACATACAAAAGTGCCATTTTGGAATGTGCTCAGACAAAAAAAGTAAAAACAAACTTCCATATTTTTTTACATTTCATATAATTTTTCTTATGTTCTGACATTAAATTAAACATTCCCACTATTTTATTTTATTTTATTTTTTTACTTACTTGTTTTTTACCGTCGCCGGTTTCGAACTTGGGTCTCATTCTTGATAGTCCTGTGTTCTACTCACTCATCCATCGCCTGTTATAATATGTTGATGCTAAAACCTCTACATAAGCTAATGTCTATTTATAGAACAAACAACAGCACACTTGCATTCTACGAGTAGTCACGATATTATGCCTACTCTGAGAAAGCAAGTTTACATGTGATAAGAGTAGTTTAAAGAGACAAAGACAACATCACACTTGCAATCTACGATTAGTCATGATATGATGACTACTCTTAGCATGCAACTTTATATGTAATGGACCCTTACTCAAAGTATTTTTAAGAACTTAACATT
This sequence comes from Haematobia irritans, assembly GCF_050003625.1. Classification (NCBI taxonomy): domain Eukaryota; kingdom Metazoa; phylum Arthropoda; class Insecta; order Diptera; family Muscidae; genus Haematobia; species Haematobia irritans. Next base: position 229,102,390 of record NC_134399.1, read on the forward strand.
TCTCATGGGGTTTGTTTCTATTCAAATTATGAATTATTGTTTTATTGAGAGGATCTACATTCTACACGGAGAAAATGCTTGCCCGGTTCCAAAAATTTTATCTTTACACTAATGATTTATGGTATTGATTCCGAAGCTGAGAAGCAGAGAATTCATGTAAGGACACGTTCAAAGCGTGATTCTCTTTTAAATTTGAATTTTGAGTACTTGATACTAAAAAGTGCTTTAGAAATGTGTGAACGACAACACGCGCAAACCTCTAGTCCAGACTCGAATTTAAGTAAAACCTGTCTTTAAAATAAATGTTTAAAAACATATCTCATATTTGAACTTATTTTGCTTTGTAATCAAGATACATAAAGTCAACAAATTTATAGGCGATTTAATTAATTTTGAAGAATTTTTCTGAATTATTAAAACTAGTTGGCCTTGGTCAAACAAAAGTTTGTTTAATGTAAAAATACCCATTTTAAAGTCGAATCACTTAATTCTAACAAAACGATTTCAGTTTATCGACTTTAAAATAGGGAAAAAAAACTGTTTATCAGAGAAATATTTGGTCTGAAAACAATATTTTTGCAGTGTATCTCTTTTCTACCATTAACCACTCTTTTGAGGGGATTATTATTAGTTATTGCATATGTTACCAACACCCAGATGGAGACATGATAGGCACATGGTTTATTTGGCAATATTGCTCAGGGCCGGCACCAGATTCGACCCAGCCATGTCCGTCTGCCTGTGAACACATTTTTTTAATCAAATTCTAGGTCGTAGTTTTAATCTAATTTGGTACAAATATGTATTTTCGGCCAGAGTGAGATCCTATTAATGTTGGAAGAAATCGGTTCAGATATATATCTTTCACCCGATATACCCTCATATGACCGCAGAGGCCAAAGTTTTACTCCAATATACATTTACTCCAATATACGTAAAATTGTGCACAGGGAGTACATTCTATCTATTCATGCAAATTTTGTTTTAAATCGGTTCCGCTTTAGATATAGCTCCCGTAAACATGTAAACCTTAATTTTCTTATATACAGATATGGGAAAAAGTGAGAGGAATCTGCCACATCGTATGCGATCCAGATTTATCTCACAAACTTATTTTAATAATACCCCCAAATAAGTATGTTATGTTTACTAATTTAGAAGGGATAGTGTAGGGTATGATATTGTCGGCCCCGTCCGACATTCCTCTACACTCACTCGTTTTTTACTTTCCATTCCAGGGCATGAGCCGAGAGAGAGAGATTCTATAGAAGTGTAAACATTTGTTTCCAAATCTTTTCAGATTTAAATATATGCATATGGGAATATAAACCTTTATATATAGCACTCAACACATTTGAAAGATTTAAGATGGAATCGAAAATGAAGATCTACAAAGTGGTTCAGGGTATAAAATTCTTTCTTATCTTAACTTTTGCTATTTTTTTCTCTCACTTGTACGCTATAAAACATTTTTAGGAATTTTAAAAATTGGACTTTTCGATTAATTGAAAAGACGAAGACGACTTCTTGTAATACACAAATTCTAATAATGGACTTTTGATCATTTTGAAAACTTGCAAAATCGAATTTTAAAGAAAATGGTCAAAAATTCGACATAGATATGTATGAACATACATACTCTGAATATCATCTCCATTATTAAATTTTGAAAAAGTCGAAAACTCGAAAAGTACAATTTTCCAAATTTCGATGAAAAGTGAACGATTGAAAAGTCGACTAATCAAACGTAATTGCGAGAGGAAAAAAATAAAAGATTTTGCTGGTGTTTTCTGTGGTTATCTATATTTTTCCTAATTTTATATATAAGAAACGTAGGGATATTGTTTTGTTTTACTTCCTAAGAAAATATGGATCCAAATTTTTATGCACATTTTCTTAATACATTAATGGGTCATACATTTTGCGCATTTTAATATGCAACATTTTGGGTATGTGCAAACATTTTGGGTATGTGCAAAAATGCTCTCTTTGAGGCATGTAAAATTGCCTGCTTGTAGAAGCGAAACGTTCATGACTATCGGATCTTCGAAAAGCGCTTATAATTGCAGTGTAAATGAGAAGGCATCTAAGATTCCACTGCTGGGTTTCTTTCCATTGTAAAGGGTGATTCTTTTGAGGTTAGGATTTTCATGCATTAGTATTTGACAGATCACGTGGGATTTCAGACATGGTGTCAAAGAGAAAGATGCTCAGTATGCTTTGACATTTCATCATGAATAGACTTACTAACGAGCAACGCTTGCAAATCATTGAATTTTATTACCAAAATCAGTGTTCGGTTCGAAATGTGTTTCGCGCTTTACGTCCGATTTATGGTCTACATAATCGACCAAGTGAGCAAACAATTAATGCGATTGTGACCAAGTTTCGCACTCAGTTTACTTTATTGGACATTAAACCAACCACACGAATGCGTACAGTGCGTACAGAAGAGAATATTGCGTCTGTTTCTGAGAGTGTTGCTGAAGACCGTGAAATGTCGATTCGTCGCCGTTCGCAGCAATTGGGTTTGTGTTATTCGACCACATGGAAGATTTTACGCAAAGATCTTGGTGTAAAACCGTATAAAATACAGCTCGTGCAAGAACTGAAGCCGAACGATCTGCCACAACGTCGAATTTTCAGTGAATGGGCCCTAGAAAAGTTGGCAGAAAATCCGCTTTTTTATCGACAAATTTTGTTCACCGATGAGGCTCATTTCTGGTTGAATGGCTACGTAAATAAGCAAAATTGCCGCATTTGGAGTGAAGAGCAACCAGAAGCCGTTCAAGAACTTCCCATGCATCCCGAAAAATGCACTGTTTGGTGTGGTTTGTACGCTGGTGGAATCATTGGACCGTATTTTTTCAAAGATGCTGTTGGACGCAACGTTACGGTGAATGGCGATCGCTATCGTTCGATGCTAACAAACTTTTTGTTGCCAAAAATGGAAGAACTGAACTTGGTTGACATGTGGTTTCAACAAGATGGCGCTACATGCCACACAGCTCGCGATTCTATGGCCATTTTGAGGGAAAACTTCGGAGAACAATTCATCTCAAGAAATGGACCGGTAAGTTGGCCACCAAGATCATGCGATTTGACGCCTTTAGACTATTTTTTGTGGGGCTACGTCAAGTCTAAAGTCTACAGAAATAAGCCAGCAACTATTCCAGCTTTGGAAGACAACATTTCCGAAGAAATTCGGGCTATTCCGGCCGAAATGTTCGAAAAAGTTGCCCAAAATTGGACTTTCCGAATGGACCACCTAAGACGCAGCCGCGGTCAACATTTAAATGAAATTATCTTCAAAAAGTAAATGTCATGGACCAATCTAACGTTTCAAATAAAGAACCGATGAGATTTTGCAAATTTTATGCGTTTTTTTTTTAAAAAAAGTTATCAAGCTCTTAACAAATCACCCTTTATTATAATTTAGAATCTGCTATTGCGTTATTTAATGTCCTGAAAGATACATTGGTCCCCATTTCGGATTAGCACCCACAAATACCTTTTTTGGAGATTGAAATACTCATCTAATTTCCCGAAAATGTAGAATGTTTGTAAAAATAAGGAATTGTTTACCAATCAAGTCAATTCAGCAATGACTCAAAATTGATTAATTTTGATTTGTTGCTGCACAGTTGTGGTGAAAATGGGGCAAATTCTGAAGATTAATTCGGTCGAAACAGGGAGCGAACCCACGACCCTTGGCATGCAAGGCGGACGTAGCTACCACTTCTCCACGGTGCCCAAATAAATCTATGTTTCTGTTTCATAAAGTTTGTTTATTCGGCTTGTGGGCGCCGCAAGCTATGCTATATAAATATACCTTATATGGATAATTGTGTATTGATGACAATAACAGCAATATAGCTCAGTGGATAGTGTGTTGGCTTACAAATTGCATGGCCCGCGGTTCGATCCTCCGTTCAGGCGAAAGCTAAAATTTAAAAATTTTATAAAATTGAATAATTTCTTCTACATTGTTTGTATTATAGAAAAATGTGCTCAGAACTAAAAACCTCGTAGAAGCGAGAAAGATGTGCGGGAAAATGCAATTAGCCAGAAAAGATTGTTTTTAGAGTTAGAGTCTTTATCAAATTGTTTTTACATCCTGGAAAAGAATAAACGTTTATCACGAATATTTTATAATGTTCTTCCAAATAAACTTCCTTACAGCGAAAATCAAATGAGAAACGATCTTTGTGTGTCTAAAATTTCGTTTGGGAGGAAAGAATTATTTGTTTACGTGTGTGAGCGGGTAAGGTAATTGTTGGAAATGTTTACTAGTTTGATAAAAACTACAAATGGAGACCAAATTCACGGACCACCTAGAGCTCTAACTGTTTAAGAAATAAACGTAACCTATCACTATACCATACTTTTGTACACATTTTCGAATTCCTTGCCACTATACATAGTGTTTTGTTCTAAAATACAATTCTACCGTAATATAAGGTAGTATAAACATTCACTATAATTACAACCAACCATATTAGAATGGCTTTATTCACGGTCTAGCACTGATTGCTGTATGGAAGATTCACTTATTTTCGCTAAACGGAAATTACATTTGCCATTTAAAAATATACGCAAAACTAAATCTAAAATATGAATTAAACTAGCTCACACATGCAGTACATAATAAAATTCATTCACATACATATATGTTGTTCCTTTAATGCTGTAATCCCACACACACACACCCACACTTACCCACAAGGGACTGTCCTACATTATATTGTTCTTAAGAGATTTAACGCAATTATACACTCGACTGAAGGTTTTTTTATTTCCGCTCTGGCCCTTCATAATCGCCTTCTTAATTCTCTCTTGTTGATTTTTTTCTTCCTCATAGTTTCAGCATTACATTATTGTCCATTTTGTCCATGGGTCCTGAGTGTGTTATCGACCACATTCATTTACAGTCATCATCTATGCCTAAATGTGTGTGTATGTGTGTGTGTGTGTATGCATGTACTTTAGTAATTGCATCAATGCGCAGTAAAACAATGCATGCAAGTTGAATAAACTTTTGATTCGTTTACACATAAAAGGAAACCGAACAATAGAGAACTACACCGAAACAAAAGCGGCAATGCGTAACGTATACTAAATATGACTTTTTTTTTTGCATCCTGTCGCCCCTGTTGCATCTTTCCGACAGCTACACACCATAGCTGACAATTACTGAACGCTGAACAGACCTTCCATACGATTAAGGATAATAAATTCCTTTTCCGTCTATTTACAGATTTGAAGGACCACGAGAAACCATTTTGAAGAACAGCGATGGAATGAACATTACGGAGCATCTCACAAAATCCTTACTCAAGTATCCTTTCCACGAACAGACAAAATGCTAAGAACTGTTGGCCCAACAATAGCCTGCAGTTTAGTCATTATGCTGGTGCTTCATACAACCCCCGTCAGATGTAAACGAAGGGAGATGATAGCCGGTCGCCTTGAGAATGTTACACAGACCATAACAAAAATTTTAAAAGGCTATGACATTCGATTAAGACCGAATTTTGGAGGTAGGAAAACAAATCATATATTTTTTGCGAAATTTAATGCAAATTTCTTTCGTATGTTAATGATATCAAAAAAGGAGAACCTTTACATGTGGGCATGGATTTGACGATAGCCAGTTTCGATGCCATATCGGAAGTTAATATGGTAAGTGTAAACAATTAGAAAATGTACACGTGAAAAAATCGTATTCAGCGCAAAGGAAATTAATTGTTTTTAGTCCACGGTTATTTGAAAACTAATTTCGGATTTTCTTAAATATATTTTGACTTAACAATTCAACAATATATCTTGGAATTGTTACGTTCTGAAATGTTGGGGATTACCGAAGACATTGGAACTTACTCGGTTGTCGTCATTCCAATTTTCAATTTTTTATGAGATGATACATTGTAACACACTATTGCACAACCTGAAAAACTTGTCGGTAAAAATGTCCTCTATTCTTGTTTCCGAGTGTTTATTGTACTTTTTCAATGTTAAATGCCCAATTCCAAATATTCCCTGGGGAATGCTTTCCCTGGGAATCCATTTTCCCCGGGAATAAAATCCTCCTATTCTAAAAAGTTGTGGAAGGAAATAAAAAGGGAGAAATTATTTATGCCCTATTCCTGTATATCGAACAAAGGCTTTCTTTCGTATTCCAAACGAAAGAAAATTGATTTTTGTTAATATATTTCGAAAGGCAAGTCACTTCATACTTTGCTGTCGAGTAATAAACGAACATATACAATATGTGTCAAGAAAACAGTAAAAACATTCTTAACGTTTGAAGAATTCTCAGGCCATTCGATAATCAATGTATTCTTATACAAACGAAACGAACTTTCAAAAATAGAAAAACGCAAATCCATTTGTAGCTGAGGAAGTGGCGCACCAATATAACAACGTTCAAAGGATAGATGGGAGAAAGCTACGCGATGCCATCAACCCGCTTGGGTTGCCTGAAACTTTGTAACTACATACTTGTACATGAAGAGGTTGTTACTTAGTCAATGGGCTGCTTTACTTTCGAAGGTTTTACAAATATTAAATAAATAAATAAATAAATAAATAATAAAATAAGCCTGCTTTCTAATACCTGTTGGATTGTTAGCAGCCCACAATCCACTTAAACGCAAGACATTTGGATTATCCGCACTAATAAAATTAAGCTCCGCTCTAAGCTTCTTTGTCGAAGATGGCTATTAAAATGGCGTAAGAAAAGATCGAGACGTACTCGTATCTGTGGCCCAGTGTAGCCGGAGCATGATTTTCTATTTTGTTTATAATATACTTACATTTTGGTTGCAACTCCCTTGAAATATTCCCAATAAGAGTCATCGTTTTTTCCTTTTGTTGGCATTCGTAATACTAAGTTTTCACCAAGGAGATTTCGAAGTTGGTTTAAAGGGTGATACGGTCAAAATTTGGTCAAGGGAAAACGCGTGTAAATCGGTGAAATCGTTTATTTAAAAAATCAAATTAAATTTCTTTTTCAAGTTCAGTTAGTATAAAATTCAGGAAAAATATTCAGTTAGGCTTTCGCTTTTCCAAATCCGAATTGCCGGGCCTCACGCTTGACACCTGCCATCAGATTTTGTACAGCCACCTTGTCCACCTTCTTCGCCGCAGAAAGCCAGTTTGCTTGCACTGCTGCTCGTCCTTAGCAGTTTTTTTTTGGTCTTCTTTAGGTTCCGCTTGACAATAGCCCAGTATTTCTCAATTGGGCGGAATTCTGGCGTGCTGGGAGGGTTTTTGTCCTTGGGAACCACCTGCACGTTGTTGGCGGCGTACCACTCTATGGCCTTTTTACCGTAATGGCAAGATGCCAAAACCGGCCAAAACAGTACGGAACAACCGTGTTTCTTCAGGAAAGGCAGCAGACGTTTATTCAAACACTCTTTCACGTAAATTTCTTGGTTGACAGTCCCGGAAGCTATGAAAATGCTGCTTTTCAAGCCACAGGTACAGATGGCTTGCCAAACCAGATATTTCTTTGCGAACTTTGACAGTTTTATGTGCTTGAAAATATCTGCTATCTTTCCCCTTCCTTTTGCCGTATAAAACTCCTGTCCCGGAAGCTGCTTGTAGTCGGCTTTGACGTAGGTTTCGTCGTCCATTACCACGTAGTCAAACTTCGTCAGCATCGTCGTGTACAGCCTCCGGGATCGCGCTTTGGCCGTCGTATTTTGTTTATCATCGCGATTTGGAGTCACTACCTTCTTGTAAGTCGATAGTCTGGCTCGTTTTTTGGCTCGATGCACGGTTCTAGACAATACACCCAGCTTATTTGCGGCATCTCGGAGAGAGAGGTTAGGGTTTCGCTTGAAACTACCGGCAACTCTCTTTGTCGTCTCAGCGGCTTCCGGTTTTCGATTTCCCCCAGATCCAGACTTCCTGGCTGTCGACAAACGTTCCCCAAACACTTTAATTACATTTCTAACGGTTGATTTGGCAACTTTTAGCGATTTTGCCAGCTTTTCGTGCAAGTAGCTCGGATATTCGCGATGCGCGAGCAAAATTTTGATACGCTTGGACGGCATTTTGACAACTGAAGAGTGAATTCCAAAATCAAAATAGGAGCAACATTCTACACACACACACCTTCAAAATGAGGGGTGTTCAGGTTTTCTAAATGCAAAATTGAAAGAAATACGTCAAGTTTATATTGACCATATCACCCTTTAGAATAAGTGAAAAGAAAAAATTCCCCAAGGAGATTTTGTTTAGAATAGGGGAATAGGGAAAAATTCACAGGGAATTGTTATTCAGAATTTGGCTAAGTAACTTTCAAAATTATACAGATATTTGCATCAAACTTGCCTCAAATACTTCTCATTGCTATAGGTCGCCGAGTATTGCTCTCCATGGTTCATATCATGAGACTCCAGAAGGTCTATTTTTCATCCAATCCGCTCGAAATTCGGTACGTGACGTGTCGTTGTTACTGATTTATACGGGACTGCTGAAACTCATTTTGTATCCGCACCTTAGTGGAAATGAATTAAACGCAAGATCGGTACAAGACTAATCACTGGTAGAGGTGTCAACGCAAAATCATGACGGAAAATGTTTATCACGTAGGGTATTTTAGATAGAACTCGCGCACACTTACGAAAAGAAAAATCCAAGAAAAACGTTTAAAGATTCAGACTCACGAGTGGAATATTTTTTTTTTTTTTTGTTGCTCTCTAAAAATCCTCTGATTTATATGAGTAACATTTTTCCGAAATTTGTTACTCATATGCAGATTATTTTCGTGACCGACGCTCACGCTCGACCTTAGATTGGTTTATCATGCTCACGTTCGCGAAATTTTCAAAAAATTGAGATAAACTGGATTATCGGTACCAGTCCTGTGAAAGGTTCGTCGGTGGAAACATTCACAATTTTCCGGTAGGGAAGCCACAAGATCGGATTAATATCAATTTGTATGAGATATACCTGTGGCTTGAAAAGCAGCACACCTCTAAAAATTATTAATATCGCACCTTAATTAGATGTAGCAATGTAATTGTGAACTATCGTATTTGGCATAATTTTGTGTACAATCCGTGGTGGGTACATAAGATTCGTTCTGGCCGAAAGATTTGCAAGAATTAAAATTTTAAAAATCGTGCTGTCATCGGATTTTCCTGCGAGCTTAGAGGAGAAGTTTAAGATTCTTCTAAAATACAAAAAATTATGGTTATAACTGCCAAATCCGATGTAGTATCCATATGTAGCAGCTTTAAATTTATTTTCGGGAAGCATACTAGTTGAAACGATCTGCTTAAGAACGTATCCCCTTTCCACTTCGACGAAGAATTTTCAAAGGATACTATTATCTATAATTCATGGAGGTGGCTCGACCGAACTTATATACTTGTTCGTTCATTATATTTTTATACCCTGCGCCACACTGTGGAACAGGATATTATAAGTTAGTGCATATGTTTGCAACACCCAGAAGGAGACGAGATAGACACATGGTGTCTTTGGGAAAAATGCTCAGGGTGGGCTCCTGAGTCGATATAGCCATGTCCGTCTGTCCGTGAACACATTTTTGTAATCAAAGTCTAGGTCACAGTTTTAGTCCAATCGACTTCACATGTATGTGTTTTGGCTCAGAGTAGAACCCTATTGATTTTGGAAGAAATAGGTTCAGATTTAGATATAGCTCCCATATATATATATTTCGCCCGATATGGACTTATATGGCCTCAGAAGCCAGAGTTTTACCCTAATTTGCTTAAAATTTTGCACAAGAAGAACAAATAGTACTATACTCAAGTGTGCCAAATTTTATTGAAATTGGTTCAGATTTAGATATAGCTCCTAAATATATCTTTCGCCCGATGTGGACTAATATGGTCCCACAAGCCAGAGTTTTACACCAATTTGGTTGAAATTTTGCACTAGGAGTACAACTAGTAGTGTAGTCAAGTGTGCCAAATTTTATTGAAATCGGTTCAGATTTAGATATATCTCCCATATATAGCTTTCACTCGATTTACACTCATATGACCACAGAGGCCAATTTTTAACTCCGATTTATTTTAAATTTTGCACAGGGAGTAGAATTAGCATTGTAGCTATGCGTGCCAAATTTGGTTGAAATCGGTTCAGATTTAGATATAGCTCCCATATATATGTTTTTCTGATTTCGACAAAAATGGTCAAAATACCAAAATTTTCCTTGCAAAATCGCCACTGCTTAGTCGAAAAGTTGTAAAAATGACTCTAATTTTCCTAAACTTCTAATACATATATATCGAGCGATAAATCATAAATAAACTTTTGCGAAGTTTCCTTAAAATTGCTTCAGATTTAAATGTTTCCCATATTTTTGTACTAACATTGTGTTCCACCCTAGTGCATTAGCCGACTTAAATCTAGAGTCTATAGATTTTGTAGAAGTCTATAAAATTCTGTCCAGATCGAGTGATATTTAAATGTATGTATTTGGGACAAACCTTTATACACGCAGAGAAGAAACATGATTGCCACAATCATATTCGAAGAGCAAAATAATATGATAGCAGCTATTTTTGCGGCGACCATGTAACATTTTAACCTGCAACCATGTTGGCTCAGTGAACATGGTTCTAAGAAAAATACAATTGTCCTCATCTAAAATGTTATTATATTGATAAAAAGACTTTTGTTTCCATTAAAAGGCAATGGTCACGATCTAAAATGTTATGTTATTCGTCAAAAATGTTTTTCTTCTAGTTAAAAGAACATGGTCACAACCTAAAATGTTTTGATTTTTATGAAAAAACTTTTTTCGTCGTCGAAAAAAGGACGCCACTTGAGAAAAGAAAACACAAAATCAACTTTATTTATTTGTTTTTATTTATTTATAAACTAATTCATTGTTTATTTGTATTTATAATGTCGTGCAAGCAAACTTCACATATTTTTACACACTCTAGTTTGGTTCAATTTCAACAATAAGTAATCATTCCATATTTACTTCGTGCCCATCAAATGTACAAACGCAGACATCATGTAACTGCAAATAAAAATAAATTATACCATATATCAAAATGCAGAACAAAAACCAGGTATATTTTTTTCAATTACACTTTCCTTTTTTGTATTCACATAAAACCACGTGCCATTTCTGAATAAATAAATTAACACAAAACACAATAATTCCGTATTCTCCGTCCATTCCAAGAAACAATCAACACACGACTGACGCGCAAAATGAAAATCGTGTGTACCTGCTCAATGTTTTTATAAAATTCTTGTCGCTGCAAAAAAATTAAATGGTCACGAAAACAATGTACATGGTCTTTATGGCCATGTAATGGTTGTAGACATGTCTATACGTAAACTATAAAAATATTTTTTTCTCTGCAAAAAAGTCAAAAAATTGAATGGTCAGATACATGATTTTCCTGACCATATAATGGTCTCAAATTCTATCATTTAAATAATAGAACATGTTTGCGGCATTTGAGAACCATTTAAATGCTTATTACCAACATATATTTTTCTCCGCTCGAAAATTATTTTTACAAAGACAAAATACATGGTTTTCGCGACAATTACATACTCTAAATCAGTGTACGAAAACAAACGAAACGATTGAGGTACGTATCATTTAAAGTCACAAACTTTTCAATTTTCGTCAATCGTTTTGTACGTAGTCACAAACAAAACAACAAACATTTCAAAAGCAAAAGAGACGAAACGGAACGATTGCTTTAGTGCTCTTTGGATTTGTGTCGTTTTGTTGTTTCGTTCGGTAACGAAACGGCAATAAAACGTTTGCAAACGTTTGCTGAGCGAAACGATGACAACAACGGGACATAACCAATACGTGAAATCAGTGTACTCCGTGTCTTCGTACGATCATGCCGCATCCAAAAAATGATATATTACGACAACTATTTGAGTATGACAATCAAAATAAAACATTTATATGTAACAATGAAGACTGCCATAAAACTTTATGTGGGCATGCCGGTAATTTGGAGCGTCATCTTAAAAATACGCACCCTGATATGAATGTAAACAGAAGAAGAATGTGAACAGAAATTCTTTAAAAGTTACATGTACGGGAGCTATATCAACATCATGTATGGGAGCTACATCAAAATCTGAACCGATTTCAACCAAAATAAGCATGCATATCCAGAACCTTAATTTTACTCCCTATACAAAGTTTCAAGTAAATAGGGGTAAAACGTCTAAATCGGTCGAAAGATATATTCGGGAGATATATCAAAATCTGAACCGACTTAAACAAAACTTAGCAAGCGTAGTTAGAATGTTAATTTTACTCCCTCTGCAAAATTTCACGTAAATCAGAGTAAAACTTTTGCCTCTGTAGTCATACTAATCCAAATTGGGCGAATTCGATATATGGGAGTTATATCTAAGTCTGAGCCGATTTAAGTAAAATTTATCACACTTGACTACACTACTAATTGTATTCCTAGTTCAAGCAAATTAGAATAACACTTTGGCTTCTGCGGCCATATAAGTCCATATCGGGCGAAAGATATATATGGGAGCTATATCTAAATCGGAACTATTAACCGTACGCCCTGAGTAAAATTTGAAGCAAATCAGGGCAAGACTCTGGCTTTTGATGCTACATAAGTGCAAATCGGACGAAAGATATATATGGGAGCTATATCTAAATCGGAATCGATTTAGCTGATATTTTGCATATTTTACGAGAGCCGCAAACCAATTGGCTGTCCGAAATTTTAAGAAAAGACGATGATAGGTACGTCAATTATGACCAGATCGGTGAAAAATATATATGGCAGCTATATCTAAATATGAACCGATTTTTTTTTTCAAAATCAATAGCGATTGTTTTTGAGCCAAAGTGAAATTCTGTGCCAAATTTGAGAACGACCCGACTTAAATTGCGAGCTGTACTTTGCACACAAAATTACATATACAGTCAGACGGACGGATATACAGACGGACATCGATATATCGACTCAGAATTTCATTCTAAGACGATCGGTATACTAAACGATTGGTTTCAGACTTTTCTGAGACCAATCGTTACCAAAGCGTTACATAAAAATGCACAAACTTATTATACCCTATGCCACAGTAGTGGTGAGGGGTATAAAAATAAAATTCAAGATTTTTCTTCTTGTAAGGACTTAACGAATGAGCAAACGTTTGCGAAACGTTTGCATTTAATGTGTACCGTTTTGTTTCCTATATTTTACTAAGCACCACAGTACTTTTCAGTTTAGGTTTAGTTTCCACTCACGAACAAAAACAATACAAAACGAAAGGCAAGTGCCGTTATGTCAGGTTTTCGTTTTGTTTCGTTTTTGACATGTGGATTGTACGAAACGAAACAATTGGAAACGTTTTGTTTTGTTTGTTTTCGTACGCTGCTCTAAATAAGCATTAAATGGATGCGGCAACCATGTCCAAACATGTTTTTTCTGTGCGTGTATATAGCCCCCAACACATTTGACGGATGTGATATGGTATCGTAAATTTAGATCTACAAAGTGGTGCAGGGTATAATATAGTCGGCCCCGCCCGACTTTAGACTTTCCTTACTTTTTTTTAACTTTTGGTTCTATGTTCGAAACAACTTCTGTTTCGGATGAAGCAAATTCTCTCAAGTTTGAGGCACTCAATGTACCAAACCCCATTTATAAGAAAATTCGGAGGAAGTTGTTTAGAATTTTAGTGACATACTAGCAGAGTAACACTTTTCACATTCACAAATGTTTCCCTCCCCACCAACCAGGCCTTTCATGCATTCTGCAACACAGACAGACACATTCGTATATACACACACGCACAAGTAGCACGTATATGATTGAGCTTTTGAAGTACTTAACACCTCTTCCACATGTTTGAATATTCATGCTGCCTTTTATGGGTCCTTGAAATAAAATTCACTGTCTCCCATTTTAACACACAGGATTACACCATTACAATGTATTTGAATCAGTACTGGCGTGATGAACGATTGGCATTCAATGCTTATGGTCCATATTATGATGACGATGCTGATGACGATGGTGTCAATGATGTCCTGACACTCTCTGGAGACTTTGCTGAAAAAATTTGGGTGCCGGATACGTTCTTTGCCAATGACAAAAACAGGTATGTAAGGAAACCCATAAAACCCAAAAACACAAGACCCATTCAGAAACGACCCCAAAATATTGATTGCCTCTGTCTGTGTCATTGTTTTTGTTTTTGTTTGTGCAGTTTTTTGCACGACGTCACCGAACGCAATAAGCTGGTGCGTCTTGGCGGAGATGGTTCTGTCACCTATGGCATGCGATTCACTACAACACTAGCCTGCATGATGGATTTGCATTATTATCCCCTGGATTCGCAGAACTGCACCGTAGAAATAGAAAGCTGTAAGTCCAATGGTTTTGACTGAAAACAGGATTCTCCATCTTTTTCTCTCTTTAGATGGTTACACTGTTAGCGATGTTGTCATGTATTGGAAACCAACTCCCATACGGGGGGTTGAAGATGCCCAACTGCCACAATTCACTATTATCGGTTATGAGACGAATGATCGCAAAGAACGCCTTGCCACTGGTGTCTATCAACGTCTATCTCTATCCTTTAAATTGCAACGTAACATTGGTTACTTCATCTTCCAGACATACCTGCCAAGTATTTTGATTGTTATGCTCTCCTGGGTTTCATTTTGGATAAACCACGAGGCAACTAGTGCCCGTGTGGCATTAGGTAAGTGAATCTGGTAAATCTGGTTTTTGGTTCGAAAGTTTTGTCTAATCGTTAGGAGTAATTAATCCCTAGGTATCACCACTGTTCTTACTATGACTACCATAAGTACGGGAGTACGCAGTTCCTTACCCAGGATATCATATGTGAAAGCCATTGATATTTATCTGGTCATGTGTTTTGTGTTCGTATTTGCTGCCCTCTTAGAATATGCAGCCGTCAATTACACTTATTGGGGTAAAAGAGCCAAAAAGAAAGTGAAACGAGGAAAGGATGGAGATAACAAGAAAACAGGTACATATCAATTCAATTCAGTTCAAATATACATACATTTTTGAATATGTTTTATATTGTAATCCACACTCAAAAAGAGTGAACCCTATTTTTAAGCCGATATAATTCTATTTAAGTTCATGGAATTATTACGTTTTATGAAAATATCCATAACTTTATTAATTTTTTGCGTAACTATAACAAAGGAACAAATTATACACAGAGTGAAGCATAAAGATAAACTAAATTCGTGTCTCCCACCAAATACTTCAGAGTTTCTTAAAATTTGTAAATTTTACCAATAACGCACCCATTTTGAACTTCGTATGGCACTAAATACATTTTTGCAACATTGAACTCCAATTTTTTCCTTCAAACTACGAAATTTTCTTTAATAATAAAAGAAATAAACATAATTTTGTCTAATAAATTTTCTTGAATTTGTCGAAAATTATTTACTTATTTTTGTGAAATCGATGTGACGTCTGCGTTACTAATAAAGTTTAGTTAAAATTTTCTAAAACTAACTAAAATGTTCTTTCATGGTAGATTCACTGCTTTTTCAGTGCAAATACGATTATGATTAATTAAAATCTTGACAAATCAATAGAAACGGACTCATCTATTGTAGGAAAGTGATTAACTTGATAAACTCAAAAAACAGTTAACCCAATAGAAAAGGAAATTTTTGTAAATTTTAGTAAATTGTAACAAATCTGCATAACAAACGCAAATGTCACGGGTAGTTCACAAAAATAAGTAAATATTTTTCGAAAAAATTGAAAAAAAAAATTAAAATTTCGAAGATTGAAGGAAAAAATTGGAGTTCAAAATTGCACTAATGTCTTTTGTACTATACCCTATGGGAAATTGGTGCAAATTGCCACTGACGGACCTATCACAGAACTGGTACCTGTGCTCCAGTTAGTTGCTATTTTTAAATAGTCGTAATCTATTTATTTCCGTACTCGCTTGATATTAAAATCGTAGATCCATTAAGATTTTAATATCAAGCATTTTCACATTTAGTTAAATAAAATTATCAGAATAACCTATTGTTCGACATATTTAGGTTAGGTTAGGTTATGTGGCAGCCCGATGTATCAGGCTCACTTAGACTATTCAGTCCATTGTGATACCACAGTGGTGAACTTCTCTCTTATCACTGAGTGCTGCCCGATTCCATGTTAAGCTCAATGACAAGGGACCTCCTTTTTATAGCCAAGTCCGAACGGCGTTCCACATTCCAGTGAAACCACTTAGAGAAGCTTTGAAATCCTCAGAAATGTCACCAGCATTACTGAGGTGGAATAATCCACCGCTGAAAAACTTTTTGGTGTTCGGTCGTAGCAGGAATTGAACCCACGACCTTGTGTATGCAAGGCGGGCATGCTAACCATTGCACCACGGTGGCTCCCGAACATATTTCAAAAGTTTTTTATAGCTTCCACCATAAGATATATTAATATAGTATATTAATATAGTATATTAACTTTGTCATCCGTTTGTAACACATCGAAATAATGCTCTAAGACCCCATAAAGTATATATATTCTGTGTCGTGGTCAAATTCTGAGTCGACCTAAGCATGTCCGTCCATCTGTTGAAATCACGCTAACTTCCGAATGAAACAAGCTATCGACTTCAAACTTGGCACAAATAGTTGTTACTGATGTAGGTCGGATGGGCCACATCGGTCCATTTTTACGTATAGCCCCCATATAAACGGACCCCCAGATTTGGCTTGCGGAGCCTATAAGAGTAACATATTTCATCCGATCTGGCTGAAATTTGGTACGTGGTGTTAGTATATGGTCTCTAACAACCATGCAAGAATTGGTCCATATCGGTCCCTAATGATATATACCCCCCATATAAATCGATCCTCAAATTTGACCTCCGGAACCTCTTGGAGGAGCAAAATTCATCCGATTCTGTTGAAATGTGGTACGTGGTGTTATATGGTCTCTAACAACCATGCAAAAATTGGTCCATATCGTCTCTAACAAACACGCACGAATTGGTCCATATCGGTCCCTAATTAAAGGGTGATTTGTAGAGCTTGATAACTTTTAAAAAAAAAAAAACGCATAAAATTTGCAAAATCTCATCGGTTCTTTATTTGAAACGTTAGATTGGTCCATGACATTTACTTTTTGAAGATAATTTCATTTAAATGTTGACCGCGGCTGCGTCTTAGGTGGTCCATTCGGAAAGTCCAATTTGGGCAACTTTTTCGAGCATTTCGGCCGGAATAGCCCGAATTTCTTCGGAAATGTTGTCTTCCAAAGCTGGAATAGTTGCTGGCTTATTTCTGTAGACTTTAGACTTTACGTAGCCCCACAAAAAATAGTCTAAAGGCGTCAAATCGCAAGATCTTGGTGGCCAACTTACCGGTCCATTTCTTGAGATGAATTGTTCTCCGAAGTTTTCCCTCAAAATGGCCATAGAATCGCGAGCTCTGTGGCATGTAGCGCCATCTTGTTGAAACCACATGTCAACCAATTTCAGTTCTTCCATTTTTGGCAACAAAAAGTTTGTTAGCATCGAACGATAGCGATCGCCATTCACCGTAACGTTGCGTCCAACAGCATCTTTGAAAAAATACGGTCCAATGATTCCACCAGCGTACAAACCACACCAAACAGTGCATTTTTCGGGATGCATGGGCAGTTCTTGAACGGCTTCTGGTTGCTCTTCACTCCAAATGCGGCAATTTTGCTTATTTACGTAGCCATTCAACCAGAAATGAGCCTCATCGCTGAACAAAATTTGTCGATAAAAAAGCGGATTTTCTGCCAACTTTTCTAGGGCCCATTCACTGAAAATTCGACGTTGTGGCAGATCGTAAGTCTATTCATGATGAAATGTCAAAGCATACTGAGCATCTTTCTCTTTGACACCATGTCTGAAATCCCACGTGATCTGTCAAATACTAATGCATGAAAATCCTAACCTCAAAAGAATCACCCTTTATATAGCCCCCATAGGGTTAGGTTAGGTTAGGTGGCAGCCCGATGTATCAGGCTCACTTAGACTATTCAGTCCATTGTGATACCACATTGGTGAACTTCTCTCTTATCACTGAGTGCTGCCCGATTCCATGTTAAGCTCAATGACAAGGGACCTCCTTTTTATAGCCGAGTCCGAACGGCGTTCCACATTGCAGTGAAACCACTTAGAGAAGCTTTGAAACCCTCAGAAATGTCACCAGCATTACTCAGGTGGGATAATCCACCGCTGAAAAACTTTTTGGTGTTCGGTCGAAGCAGGAATCGAACCCACGACCTTATGTGTGCAAGGCGGGCATGCTAACCATTGCACCACGGTGGCTCCCATATAAACCGTTCTCCAGATTTGGAGAAGCAAAAAACACCGATCCGGTTGAAATTTGCAACGTGATGTTAGTATATGGCCGCTAATAACCATGCCAAAATTTGTCCATTTATAGCCGATCCCCAATCATACAAAAATTGGCAAAATTATATTTCTATACAAAATTTTGTCAAAATTTTAATTCTTTTGAAAATTTTGTCAAAATTTTATTTCTATAGAAAATTTTGTCAAAATGTTATTTCAATAGAAAATTTTGTCAAAATTTTATTTCTATAGAAAATTTTGTTAAAATTTTATTTCTATAGAAAATTTTGTCGAAATTTTACTTCTATAGAAAATTTTGTCGAAATTTTACTTCTATAGAAAATGTTGTCAAAATTAATTATATACGTATTTAATCGGCCTTTTTAGTTTAATATATACCACATATGGACTACCTTGCAGTTTAGAAGACGGTGTTAGGAAGTTTTAAGATACCTTGCCATCGGCAAGTGATACCGCAACCCAAGTAATTCGATTGTGGATGACATTCTTCAGTAAAAGTTTCTACGCAATCCATGATAAGCTTCGAACTTACGGCCGTATACTTCTCATTTCCGTATATACTTTTCATTTCGGCTTCGATTGGGATGCCCAAATTGAAACAGATTTCTAAGAGTTTGACCGAGACTGGACCTGTCTATGGGGTGCTCCTGCTAAATTGTCCCAGGACGTGTCCTTTGGGATGAGTCCGAAACGCGTCCTAAAATGTAAATTTATCCCGTCAATGACAAACCCATGTTAAAGTGACCGGTCGCTTTCATACGTTTTGACCAGAACATACACACCAGGGACTAGTCCTGTACAGGTTCTGTGGTTGATCCATTTCCCGTAGGGATACAAAGTTCATGATGAGCATATAAGTAGAATTTATAAATTTTAAGAAATTCTGAACTATTTTGTAGGAGAATTTAGTAAATATGCTTCATTTGTGTATAATTTGTCCTTCGTTCGTTTTTAGTACGTTTAACTACCGTAAACAAAAAAAATCAAGAAAACTCTCTGAAAGCATAATAATTCCATGAACTGTGTTAAATTGAATTTTGTGGCATATAGGGTGTGACTTTAAGTTCAATATAAAGTAATAATATGCAGAAATGTGGAATCTGGTTTGCTTAAGACACCTGACAAGGATCACATAATCAGATCACCACTGTGTATCATAATGTACTGAATAGTTTAAGTGAGCCTGATACATCGGGCTGCCACCTAACCTAACCTAGCCAAAATATCATCCATTGAAAACACGGAGGTTTCAAGAGACCGATAAGATAAAAAAAAATTAATGTTTCATTTACGGTTGGCTAGACAATGAGAGCGTCAAACATCATTTGTCCTCAAAGAACAATCAATCTACTTGAATTACCGTTTTCCTTTTTCTCATTATTTTTTACTATAAAAAGTCTTTAAAGCAACTGAAAAAGTGAAAATAAATCCAACGCTTTCTATAAACTCGGATTTATTAGATCTTAAAATGGGAATCTCGTGTGTGTAAATTTTCGTTCCGGAGAAACGGGTGTACCCGAGAAAGAAATCTGGTCGTTTTTGGAAATGGGTAATTTGCAATTTAGGCATATAAAATATTTAATAAAAATCAACATCATCAGCAGATGGAAAGACATAGAAATGTCACCTCTCATCAAATTTACATTTTCAGTATAAACTGTTTTTTTATACCCTCCACCATAGGATGGAGGGTATATTAACTTTGTCATTCAGTTTGGAATAAACATTATCAATATGTCTCCTATAACTAAGTTTGGAATCCAAGGTAACTCATAAAACTTTAAGTTCATCAAGTGTCTCGATTTCTCGATCATCAATACGAATAATGAGGCTTCCAGGATTCGAAGAATCAAACCTTAGGTCCTTAGTTTTCGAAACATTAAACACAAAACTATTCAATATTATACAATCATGAATGAGTTTTATTGTGTCATTTGCCCATTAATATTTTCAGGGAAGCCTGATAAATCCGAAACATGTTCAACTGCCGAGGACATAATTGAATTGCAAGACGTACGCATGAGCCCCATACCGTCATTGCGAAAGGGCAACTATAACAGCACCATTAACTCTTTGGGAGCCGAAACACTGGATTTGGCTAAATTTCCACCGAGCTTTAGAATTGCCCGTAATTATGGCACAACAAGTCGATCAAATCTAAGATACCGGGGACAAAGAGGTAAGTAAATGGATTACGTATAGCAAAGATTTCAATTACATTTCTCCGCCCTCTCCGCAGGCAATAAACCCCGCGTAATGCATGCGCTAAAGAAAGGCGCTTCTGCCATTAAAGCCACCATACCCAAAATCAAAGATGTCAATATAATTGACAAATACTCACGCATGATATTCCCCGTCAGCTTTATGGCCTTCAATCTTGGCTATTGGTTGTTCTACATTCTGGAATGATAGCAAATCCAGACACTTCACACTTCCAAGTAGAGGCGCCGCAAACCCTTCTCTAGTGTGTAGTGTTGTTAATCGCTGCCGCAAGCAATCTCTAAATGCATCCTGCAAATCCTGCAACTAACATATCCTAAAATGAGAATATTTTCTTAAAGAGTTTCTGACCCGCAAAAACAACCCCACCCAAAACCTGGAATGCAAACCCAACCTATTATTACATACATACCAAAGATTAACTACTTCAGAAAATTTATTCAAAAATATTACAATTAAAACTATGAATATTTTTTTAGAAAACTAAGATGAGACGAAGCGGAAAACAAAAAGATTTTTAGTATAAGAAAACAAGAGCATGACATACAAATGACCACCTAGCTAGTGGCCAGCTAGAAGGAAGAGTATGTATGTATTATTTACTTACCTTGGATATCCTTCCAAAAAGATTTTAGATTTTAATAGCTTAAGCCAAAACAAAAATCTAAACCTAAATCAAAATCAAATAAATGACAAAAACATTTGTATCTGAATCATGGACAAGAAAGTACAATTCAATCACCCATACAGAAGCAACCAACCATCCTACTGATGATGTCGCAAGAGAAGAAAACCGAAAACAGACATCATCGCAGACCCAAAGGACCATTGAGTCATCCTATCATCTGATAAAAAAATACAATTTTCATGTAGCCACCACCAAATCCTATGTAATTTTTTAAGTGTAGATATAATCAAACCCAAAAAAAATACACAAAGTACTAACATTTCTGATTATGAAGATATTGATTGTGATGGACATTTGTTTTACTAACACTACAACAAAACTTAAAAAAAAATGTAAACTACAAAAACAACAACTTCATTCGATATATCAATTATTAGAAACTTAGATTAATTTATTACAAAAATTTAAATGAATCCGAGATCGCAGAGATTCTTCTCCCCATTTTCAATAGGCAACCAACCTCAATGCAAAGAAGTGGTGGTGTGAAATAAAAATCTGTTAAAAAAATATTTTGTTTTACTATTTATCAGCAGTAAGAAAATATTTGAGTAGAATTATAAAAAGCTATACATCTACATATATATAAACAAGTAAGTAAAGTCTAAATTCGGGCGGGGCCGACTATATTATACCCTGCACCACTTTGTAGATCTAAATTTTCGATACCATATCACATCCGTCAAATGTGTTGGGGGCTATATATAAAGGTTTGTCCCAAATACATACATTTATATATCACTCGATCGAATTTGATAGACTTCTACAAAATATAAAGACCCAAAATTTAAGTCGGCTAAAGGGTGATACGGTCAAAATTTGATCAAGGGAAAACGCGTGTAAATCGGTGAAATCGTTTATTTAAAAAATCAAATTAAATTTCTTTTTCAAGTTCAATTAGTATAAAATTCAGGAAAAATATTCAGTTAGGATTTCGCTTTTCCAAATCCGAATTGCCGGGCCTCACGCTTGACACCTGCCATCAGATTTTGTACAGCCACCTTGTCCACCTTCTTCGCCGCAGAAAGCCAGTTTGCCTTGAACTGCTGCTCGTCCTTAGCAGTTTTTTGGTCTTCTTTAGGTTCCGCTTGACAATAGCCCAGTATTTCTCAATTGGGCGGAGCTCTGGCGTGTTGGGGGGGTTCTTGTCCTTGGGAACCACCTGCACGTTGTTGGCGGCGTACCACTCCATGGCCTTTTTACCATAATGGCAAGATGACAAATCCGGCCAAAACAGTACGGAACAACCGTGTTTCTTCAGGAAAGGCAGCAGACGTTTATTCAAACACTCTTTCACGTAAATTTCTTGGTTGACAGTCCCGGAAGCTATGAAAATGCTGCTTTTCAAGCCACAGGTACAGATGGCTTGCCAAACCAGATATTTCACTGCGAACTTTGACAGTTTTATGTGCTTGAAAATATCTGCTACCTTTCCCCTTCCTTTTGCCGTATAAAACTCCTGTCCCGGAAGCTGCTTGTATTCGGCTTTGACGTAGGTTTCGTCGTCCATTACCACGCAGTCAAACTTCGTCAGCATCGTCGTGCACAGCCTCCGGGATCGCGCTTTGGCCATCGTATTTTGTTTATCATCGCGATTTGGAGTCACTACCTTCTTGTAAGTCGATAGTCCGGCTCGTTTTTTGGCTCGATGCACGGTTGTAGACGATACACCCAGCTTATTTGCGGCATCTCGGAGAGAGAGGTTAGGGTTTCGCTTGAATCTACCGGCAACTCTCTTTGTCGCCTCAGCGACTTCCGGTTTTCGATTTCCCCCCGATCCAGATTTCCTAGCTGTCGACAAACGTTCCCCAAACACTTTAATTACATTTGTAACGGTTGATTTGGCAACTTTTAGCGATTTTGCCAGCTTTGCGTACGAGTAGCTAGGATTTTCGCGATGCGCGAGCAAAATTTTGATACGCTGCTCTTCTTGCTTGGACGGCATTTTGACAACTGAAGAGTGAATTCCAAAATCAAAATAGTAGCAAAATTCTACACACACACACCTTCAAAATGAGGGGTGTTCAGGTTTTTTAAATGCAATATTGAAAGAAATACGTCAAGTTTATATTGACCAAATTTTGACCGTATCACCCTTTAATGCACTAGGGTGGAACACAATGTTAGTAAAAAAATATGGGAAACATTTAAATCTGAAGCAATTTTAAGGAAACTTCGAAAAAGTTTATTTATGATTTATTGCTCGATATATATGTATTAGAAGTTTAGGAAAATTAGAGTAATTTTTACAACTTTTCGGCTAAGCAGTGGCGATTTTACAAGGAAAATGTTGGTATTTTGACCATTTTTGTCGAAATCAGAAAAACATATATATGGGAGCTTTATCTAAATCTGAACCGATTTCAACCAAATTTGGCACGCATAGCTACAATGCTAAATCCACTCACTGTAAAAAAATTTCAACCAAATTGGGCCAAAACTCTTGCTTCTAGGACCATACTAGTCCATATCGGGCGAAAGATATATATGGGAGATATATCTAAATCTAAACCAATTTCAACCAAATTTGGAACGCATAGCTATAATGCTAATTCTACTCCCTGTGCAAAATTTCAACTAAATCGGAGTAAAAAATTGGCCTCTGTGGTCATACGAGTGTAAATCGGGTGAAAGCTATATATGGGAGCTATATCTAAATCTGAACCGATTTCAACCAAATTTGACACGCATAGCTACAATGCTAATTCTACTCTCTGTGCAAAATTTCAACCAAATTGGGCCAAAACTGTGGCTATTAGAACCATATTAGTCCATATCGGACGAAAGATATATATGGGAGCTATATCTAAATCTGAACTGATTTCAAACAAATTTTGCTCACTTAACGGCACTACTAATTGTACTCCTAGTGCAAAATTTCAACCAAATAGGGCCAAAACTCTGGCTTTTAGGACAATATTAGTCCATATCGGGCGAAAACTATATATGGGAGCTATATCTAAATCTGAACCGATTTCAATCAAATTTTGCACACTTGACTATACTACTATTTGTACTCCTCGTGCAAAATTTCAACCAAATTCGGCCAAAAATCTGGCTTCTGGGGCCATATAAGTCCATATCGGGCGAAAGATATATATGGGAGCTATATCTAAACCTGAACCGATTTCTTCCAAAATCAATAGAGTTCTATTCTGACCCAAATTAGGAACATGTGCCAAATTTGAAGGCGATTGGACTTAAATTGCGACCTAGACTTTGATCACAAAAATGTGTTCACAGACAGACGGACGGACGGACGGACGGACATGACTAGATCGACTCAGGGACCCACCCTGAGCATTATTGCCAAAGACACCATGTGTCTACCTCGTCTCCTTCTGGGTGTTACAAACATATGCACTAACTTATAATACCCTGTTCCACAGTGTGGCGCAGGGTATAAAAATGTACCGGATAATGTACATATATTTTTATACCCTCCACCATAGATTGGAGGGTATATTAACTTTGTCATTCCGTTTGTAACACATCGAAACATTGCTCTAAGACCCCATAAAGTATATATATCCTGGGTCGTGGTGAAATTCTGAGTCGATCTGAGCATGTCCGTCCGTACGTCTGTTGAAATCACGCTAACTTCCGAACGAAACAAGCTATCGACTTGAAACTTGGCACAAGTAGTTGTCATTGATGTAGGTGGGATGGTATTGTAAATGGGCCATATGGGTCCACTTTTACGTATAGCCCCCATATAAACGGCCCCCTAAATTTGGCTTGAAAAGCCTCTAAGAGAAACAAATTTCATCCGATCCGGCTGAAATTTGGTACATGGTGTTAGTATATGGTCTCTAACAACCATGCAAAAATTGGTCCACATCGGTCCACAAACCGATCACCAGATTTGACCTCCGGAGCCTCTTGGAAGACCAAAATTCATCTGATTCAATTGAAATTTGGTACGTGATGTTAGTATATGGTATCCAACAACCATGCAGGAATTGGTTCATATCAGTCCATAATTATATATAGCCCCCATATAAACCGATCCCCAGATTTGACCTCCGGTGCCTTTTGGAGAAGCAAAATTCCTCCGATCTGGTTGAAATTTGGTACGTGGTGATAGTATATGCTATTTAACAACCATGCCAAAAGTGGTCCATATCAGTCCATAATCATATATAGCCCCCATATATACCGATCCCGAGATTTGGTTTTGGAGCCTCTTGGAGGAGCAAATTTCATCCGAATGAGTTGAAATTTGGTACATTGTGCTAGTGTATGGCCGTTAAAAACCATGCCTATCGAGGTCCATATCGGTCTATAGTTATATATAGCCCTCAGATAAATCGATCCCTATATATTCTATATAGCCCCCATATAAGCGACCCCCCGTATTTCAATTCTGGCTCTCTACGTACCGTGCAAAAAGTCTATATCGATTCGTAAATATTTGTAGACTTAACTATACATAACTTTTTTGTCCAATATGTACCACGCATGGACTAACTCACAATTTAGAAAACGATGTTAAGAAGTTTTAAGATACCACAACCAAAGTAATTCGATTGTGAATATCAGTCTTTCGTAGAAGTTTCTACGCAATCCATGTTGGAGGGTACATAAGATTCGGCCTGGCCGAACTTACGGCCGTATATACTTGTTTTTAATTAGATGCTGTACTGTGAGATTTAGAAATGAACTAAGATCTATTAAGGTTTTTAAACAGCAATGAACTTAGATTCACCGGTAAACAAGGGCTTATTGTTAGAGGGAACTTAGGTTTCCATGCACCGAAGAATTTAGAATTGGGAACTCGGTTCATGGTTTGGCGAGTTACTCCAACGAAATACTCCCAAACCGGCAAATGCAAATTAAAACAAGTATGCTTTCTCAATAATTACATTTATTATGGTCGAGAGATGAGAGACAATCGCCCATAAGAGCAAAACACGATGTGATCATGTGAAATAGCAAAAAGGAGAAGATTTCCTATTTTATATGACAGGAACTTCTCAAGAGGGTGTTAAAGACATTAAATTTCTATAGCAACAACTAAAATTCAGTTCAATATATTTCCATTCAATTCAATAGAATCTAGAATTTTAGTTCAATGTAATCTCTGTTCTTCATATATGTACAGTGACAAACATAAGCATTGGCACACTATACAAGTTAGGTTAGGTTAGGTGGCAGCCCGATGTATCAGGCTCACTTAGACTATTCAGTCCATTTTGATACCACATTGGTGAACTTCTCTCTTATCACTGGGTGCTGCCCGATTCCATCTTAAGCTCAATGACACACTATACAATTTTGATAATAACCACATGTTAAAGGCGATAAATAGCTATTTTAAATTACAAAAAAAAATACTTTAATTCGGATTGTAATTACATTAAACATATAGATCGTTTTTTTATTTTAACGATTTTTTGTTCTTAAAATTTTTAGATAATAAAAAAATAATAAAGGCAGATTTTTTTGATGAACAATATTATTGGCACAGGTAGTTCTAAATTAATTTGTTGGTACATTTAGTACTTTGTAGGCATTCTTTTTTGTTTGATAACAGCATCAAGACTTCTAGACATTGAATGGACTAGTTTTTATCTGTACCTATATTGCTTCCATCAACATTGTACCAAATTTCATAAAAACCGGTTAATAGTAGTGACCAGAATACTGCGAAAAAAATACATGGACAAACGAACGGACACCAAGTGCTAAGCCAACTCAGGAGTTGATTCTAAGTCGATCGGTATATACACTCTTAGAAAAATATGTTTTTCATATGTTCCGATATAAACAAAATGTGTTTCGGGCACAATTTTAAAACACAATATATTTCAGTGCAAACAAGTAATGTTCCTAAGCTAACATTAAATGTTTGGGACATCTATGTTAATATGTTAGAATACATTATGTTTGGGGCATGAATGTTTCATAAAAATCATATGTGTGAATGCAAATATATATAAATTTACAAATATCGACTAAACATACATATGTTGTGATATTTTATTCAAAGCGACAGAGAGAGTATAGAGAAAGAAATAGATATGGAAACCGGGAGAGTTGACGAAAGATATCAACATAACACAGCAAAAGAATCAAAAGAGAACAATTTCTGTGAAACCGCTTGTATGTTGTTTCGGAAAACTGTTTTATGATAAGGCCAAAAATTTGATATGCTTAAGTCTAAATATTATTTAATTTGAATAAAGAGAATAGAATAGAATAGACAGTTTTCGCCTTGAGAGCAGCATTTTATATATGTGTGGACATGTTTAGTTCCTCTTTATTAATAAGTAGTCCACGAGGAGTTGACGGACACCTTAAAATATAAAAGTGGGCATTAAGTTCGAGTTTTGCAGCTAAAACAATTTAAAAAGTTTATTTTCTTTAAAATGAATTATTAAAGAAAAAGTAAAATGCATTTTAGAGCGAGTAAAAAAGTAAAAACTAGTAAAAAACTATTCATGCCTAAATAAATTTATGTTTATATTATAAAATTATTTGTGTATGTTTATACTCGACTCCACGTTCTTCTTTTGTTAGAGTTTTTGAATTCCTTTCAAATTTTAAAGTTTTGTACCAAAAACAGTTTTTTGTTACAAAATTGTTATTTTTGCAATAAAAAATAATATTTTATCCAAAAATCAGTCAATTTCGTGTATATCAAGCACTGTTACTGACTATAAATCTTTAATAACCCACATTTCGAAGTTTCATTATAAAAATTTAATATAGTATAAATATAAATATGTAAATTAAAAAAAAAAAATAAAAGTGTTCGGTCGGAGCAGGGATTGAACCCACGACCCTTTGCATGCAAGGCAGGCATGCTAACCACTGCTCCACGTGGCAAACAAATGTATGTTTCTGTTAAATAATGTTATGTTTGCATGGGCTCGTGGGCGCTGCAAACTATGCTATATAAATGTAACTTATAACGATAATTATCTACTGGTGACTATAACAGCTACGTAGCCCAGTGGATAGTGTGTTGGCTTACAAACTGTATGGTCCTCGGTTCGATTCTCCGTCCAGGCGAAAGGTAAAATTTAAAATGTTTATAAAATTAAATAATTTATTCAACATTATTTGTAGTACAGAAAAAGGTGCCAAAAACTAAACAATTTCGTGGAAGTGAAAATTACGAGTATGTTAGGGAATGAGCACAATCGTTTTTGGGAAAAATTCTTCCACGCATATAATATTTTTGTGCTCAAAATGATTCCAAACATATAATATGTTCACATAAAACAAATATATTAATGTTTCGGCAGTATCCAATAATATATGTGCTTCCTGCAAAATATGTTTGGAACATATGTTAAAGAAGCAATTTTTTTTGAGGGTGTATTTTATGTAGCCTAAAATCAATATTTCTGGTAGGCACAATACTTATGTGTGGCACTGTATGTAAGTATGGAAAAAAACTACGATAAACATATACCTTTCACCGATTTTATAATGAAGCTATTAAATGTAATTAATTGCAATCAGTTAAATAACCACAACTGATCAGTGAAAAATACGATTTAAGTAAGTTTACTTTTTTAAAAATTTTTAAAACTCGATTCTACAACTTTTCAGAAATTGATATTACTACTTTTTTCGTGGTGAATTTCGGGTTTGTGGATGACTTGTCATTTTAAACCAAGTAGCGTCGCATACAAATTTCAATTCAAAATCCACTTTTCTAATTCTGCCAGTCGTGTTTATCATTTTCAAAAGTCGATTAAACGATTTGGCTCGATTTAAAAATATAGAAGTCGATATCGAAGAAGATTTTTAAAAGTTGACTTCAAAGTGTTGGTTTAGGTACTCTTGTACCCAGCAAAATAGTGGAAGTTCTTCTAAAGGCACAACTTTAGAAGCACTTTCAAAAATGTCCTCCCAAAGATTTTCTTTATTTTAACTACACAGGAAGTTCCTTTAATTCTATTTTTTATAACTCCTTTTTTAAAATTTTTAATGGATAATTTTAGACTTTTTTGTTTCAATCAGCTTATCAGAATCAAAAAAAAAAAGAAAAAAAAAATAAAATGGAAAAAATTATTTATAATTTGTCGGAAAATTACTAAATACATTCTAGAAAAATTGATATTTTTGAAAATATTTGAGGAAAAACTTCTGACACGTTCTTTAGACTCCACACTCAAAAAAAACTGAACTCTCTATATCACTAAAGCCAATTAATCTTTATTTTAGTTCATGGAATTATTATGTTTGGAGAAAGTTTCCTTTACTCTAATAATTTTTTGTGCACGTAAGTTAAATTAAATAACTAAAACCGAAGAAAAAATATACTCAAATGAAGCATAAAGATTAACTAAATTCGTGTCTTCCACAAAATAGTTCAGAATTTCTTTAAATTTGTAAATTTTACCATAAAAGCGTCCACCATGAACTTCGTATGTCACTAAAGACGTTCTTGCAATTTTGAACTCCAAATTTTTCCTTCAAACTACAAAATTTTCTTCAACAAGTGAAAAAACTTAGTTATATCTAATAAATTTTCTTGAATTTGTCGAAAAATATTTACTTATTTTTATGACATCGGCGTGATGCCAACGTTTGTAATACTGTTTAGTTAAAATTTTCTAAAAATATTCAAAATTTTCTAAAATTAACCGAAAGTTTTCTTCCTGGTGGGTTCACTGTTTTTTCAGTGCATTAAAAATCACAAAAAGTATAGAATTTTTTATTTGGTAAAATATCACAGAAGCTTTTAATTCAAATCCAAAACACTAAACTCGGATCACACCTTCACAGAAAAAATTTCACGAAAAATTTTCCAATTAAAATTTTAATTGAGTTTTAAAAAATATTCAATTAAAAATTTAATTGATTTTATAGATTTGTAATTGAAAATTAATAGTATCATTTAATTTTTTATTTGGATCATTTAATTTTTTAATTGACCTTCAATTAATTTTTTAATTGATAATATCATTTCTGTGATTGAAGACATTTCAATTTTTGGATCAATTAATTTCGTGATTGAAACGGAAAAAAATTGTTTGTTAGGTTAGGTTGGGTATAGTGGCAGCCCCATATTTCAGGCTCACTTATACTATTCAGTCTCACTTATACTATTCAGTCCATTGTGCTACCACAGTAGGGTGAACGGCGTTTCACATTGCTGTGAAACCACTTAGAGAAACACTCAGAAATGACACCAGCATTACTGAGAGGGGATAATCCATCGCTGAAAAACCACGAGTAAAATAATACAATTATTAATATATTTAGTCTATACATGTATCCACTTTTATATAATATAAATAATAGTTTTGTTGTTGTATTAGTTAATGTGGATACTAATTCTCAAAACTGGTTTTTGTATTTATCTTTAGCCTCTCTCCATCTTTATCTTTAGTCTCTCTCTCTCTTTATATTTATCTTTATTCTCTCTCTCTCATTTGTTATATTCTCACAAACACATATACAAAAACACACATTTTCTCTTTTAGTTATTGTGGATCCAAACTCACTAAACTTGTTTAAAACTTTAGTTTGGCTCCACTCTCACCACTACATGTAAATATTTTATTTTATCTTGTTATTTTAGTATTTAAGTTATTGACTAATGAATTAGGCTCTCAGTTTAAGTTTGGTGTTATTTGGAGAAGTTAAACCGCATAGTTGAAAATAAATGAATTATAAAGCAAATATTTAAATAATTTTGTTTCATTTGGGAAACTAAAAATATAAGTGGCGCAGTCGGTTTACGGACTAAAAAACAAAATGTAAAAATTTTAAACCATTTTTACCAGAAAGAAACTTAAGTCGTTCTTCTTAACATGGGAAAGTGAAAAAACAATTTCGCGTCATGTGTATATAAACTGAATATAAGTCTTCAAATAAGTGAACTTAAAACTTCCACACATTTTTGGTTGAAAAAATCAAAATCTAATTTAAACGAATTAAAGACTTCTAACTAGTGAATTTAAATTTTCCATGTATTTGTTTGAAAGTTTTAAAATCCATATCTACCATTTAAAAACTGGTCTAAAATAAAATAATTTCTTTAAATCGAAATTTAGTGAAATTTAACTATCAATTAAACAAAGTATATGTGTATGACTGTACATTTTAGAAAGCCTTGTTTGCTTCGCCAAATTAACCGCTGTCTTAAAAAAACATTTTGTTGAAAACTGCCTAAGCAACAATAACAGCGAAGA
The DNA here is from genome assembly GCF_050003625.1 of Haematobia irritans. Lineage (NCBI taxonomy): Eukaryota > Metazoa > Arthropoda > Insecta > Diptera > Muscidae > Haematobia > Haematobia irritans. The sequence continues at coordinate 229,133,818 of NC_134399.1, forward strand.
ACTATTTTTATCTTGGTGTTAAAGACGCTGTTACTAATACATACAACGAAAGCATACAACATCTTTACCCCACCACCACCCCACAACGCTCTATTTCTGTTAAGTGGTTATAGCAACAACAACAACAAAGAGCTCCATTTAAAAAAAAAAGCTGAGATCTTTCTCTCAAAAGAATTTACGTTTGGATCAACATGGCAGCATACAATGCATTTGAATTTCTGAAGGGTGTTCCAGAGTTCGACGGGAAAGCGGAGGAACTTGCTCTCTTCATAAGGTATATAGAGGAGGTGCGACAATATGTTGAAGCTCCAGCATTAACTCTCTTTGATTTGAAAATTAGACATAAGATTATTGGTAAGGCTAATATTGCTCTTTTGAATAATAATAACCCTATAAAGTGGGATGATATTAAAATTGTACTTAAGACTAACTTTACCATTAGTGAGAGTATAGAGAGCTTAGTAAATAAGATAAAAACAGCGGAGTTTAGAACTTCAGTTGATAATTTGTATGAATATATGATAAGTTTGTTGACGAAATTAAACTTACGTGCTGACGTTGACGGGGACGATAAATGGTATACATGCGACAACAATGAGAAAATGGTTTTGAAAATATTTATAAACAAGTTACCAAGCGAGCCAAAGTTAATTTTGAACGCTAGAAATCCTTGTACATTGTTGAAAGCCAAAGAAATTTTAGTTGAGACAGAGTACTTTTATCGGAATTTTAAGGATGAGATACGCGGAAATAATAGCCAATCTTTGACAGTAAGCGGTGCAGGTAGATCATCGACATTGAAAAAAAATGTCTATGGAAATAAAGATAGACATATAAATAATAATAATTCTTCGCAGAGAAGTTCTCAGTCGAGAAATTCTAATAACACATCCAGAAATTTTGGTATTGCCAGTGGCCGAATGAATATTGATTCTGAACAGCATCTAAATCAAGATGTGGAAAATAATGACGGTCAGATTCCTATGGAGTTAGGGATTGTTGGACAGTCAAATTTTCAGTGTACAGCCGAAGATCTCTTCCCTATATAATTGTAGGTACTAAGAGCATCCCCATTAAAATATTAATTGATTCGGGTGCGGTGACTTCCTTAATTAGGAAAGGTCTTTTTCACAAGACGTTTCGAACGGATCTTGATAATCCCATAGTTTTAAATACGATAAATTCGAAATCAGTTATTAAATCTAAAATTACTATTCCGCTATTTAGGGAATTTAATAGACCTGGTACACATATTGAGATGCTGGAATGTGATCTTTATGGGGACTTTGACGGTATTTTGGGGTGTAATGTACTAAGACCATTACAGTCCAGAATTGATTTTGAGAGAAATATATTGCAGACATCTGCTGCCGACATTCCCCTTGTTTTCGACTGTAATCATTACCAGGAATTTCGAACTGAGTCTGGTTGTGGATTCGAAGTTAATTTTAATCGACCAGTATTAAGCACTTTGACAAGTAGACTAGAACTTGATCACTTAAACAAGGAGGAAATTTCGGAATTATTAAAGGTAATAAAGGATTTTGAAAAGACTTTTTATATTGAGGGTGATAGCTTATCTGCTGTAGGTAGATATAGGCATAGAATACCGACTATAAATGACGTCCCGGTTTACTCCAGGACTTACAGATTTCCAGAGATTCATAAACAGGAAGTTGAGAGACAGATTACGGAAATGCTTAGTTCAGGTATAGTAAGAAAGTCGACAAGTCCATATAATGCTCCGATTTGGATAGTACCAAAGAAGATTGATAATTCGGGGGAACAGAAATGGAGAGTTGTTGTCGACTATAGACGATTGAACGATGTCACAATCTGCGATAAATTTCCCATGCCTAATATGGATGATTTATTTTCTAAGCTAGGCAACTGTTTATATTTCTCTACTTTGGATTTGGCGAAAGGCTTTCATCAAATCCCTATTCATCCTGATCATATGCACAAAACAGCATTTTCTACCCATATGGGCCATTATGAATTTACACGGATGCCATTTGGGCTAAAAAACGCCCCAGCATCATTCCAGCGAATGATGAATGAAGTCTTACACGATTTTATTGGGAATATATGTGTTGTATATCTAGATGATATCTTGATATTTTCAACTTCACTTCATGAGCATATAGTTTCACTTCGTAAGATATTTAAGAGATTGCCCGATTTTAACTTGAAGGTTCAGATAGATAAGTGCAGTTTTTTCAAACGCGAATCAGAATATTTGGGACACATTATTACACCTGACGGGATAGAGCCAAACCCGGCAAAAGTAGAAGTGATACGGAAAATTTCTCTACCCAATACCGTGAAAGAAATACGGTCTTTCTTGGGTATAACCGGTTTTTATCGGAAATTTATAAAGGACTATGGGAGGATTGCTTTGCCAATGATTAAGTATTTGAAAAAGGACTCTAAGATAGATTTCAAGGACTCGGAATATGTTGATTCATTTAATAAGCTTAAAATGCTAGTATGCCAGAGTCCTGTATTGGCATATCCCAATTTTAACAAAATGTTTACACTGACTACAGATGCAAGTAATGCGGCTTTAGGGGCTGTTTTGTCCCAGGACGGTCATCCAATAGCCTATACATCCCGGACGCTGGATAGACATGAATGTAACTATAGTACTATTGAAAAGGAATTGTTGGCTATTGTTTGGGCCACTAAATATTTCAGACCATACTTGCTTGGAAGAAAATTTAAGATTTATACTGACCATAGACCTCTTGTGTGGCTGAACTCTCTGAAGGAACCAAACATGAAGTTACAAAGGTGGAGGATGCGTTTGAATGAGTTCGACTTTGATATTGAATACATTAAGGGAAAAACGAATCAAGTAGCGGATTTTTTAAGTCGTGTTGATATAAATGGTATTGAGGAGACGGATGCTGAGATATCTTCCGACCTGGCCACAATTCACAGTGGAGTTGAAAATTTAAATGATCATATTCAATTAAGCGAGTTGCCAATTAATATTTATAAAAACCAAATAGTGGTTGAGGTTGGAAAAGTAAATAGGTATACTAAGGATGTTTTATATGAAAGAAAAAACAGGTTTACCATTACACTTAAGGGATATCATGAGAATACGGTTTTGAATATTCTCCATGAAATTCTGCCAAATCGTGGCAAGATCGCTATTTTTTGTAATAATTTTCAAATTTTTAAGAATATTCAGGATACCATCATACGATATTTTTCAAATGCCTCAGGTCTACGATTTTACATGTGCTCTCGACTTCTGAAGGACATATTTGATAAGGAATTACTGTTGGAGATCATAGATAAATACCATGGGGAAAAGAATCATAGGGGAATACAGGAGACTTATTTGGAATTGAAAGATATGATTTATTTTCCGAATTTAAAATTAGAAATTCATAGATTTGTCAATAACTGCACTATATGTAACATGTGTAAGTACGATAGGCACCCCATAAAACCCAAAATTTGTTTGACTGAGACACCCATGAGCTCAAATGAGATTATTCATATTGATATTTGGTTTTCGAATAAATCTACAACATTTTTGACTTGTATAGATAAATTGACCAAACATGTATCAGCTTATTTCTTAGTAGACAAGAATTCTGTTACTATCGTTGAGAAATTAACGGAAAGATTTTCTACGATGGGTAAACCAAACAAGATAATTGCTGACAATGAATTCAATACAGCTTATATAAGAAATTTTCTTAACTCTGAAGGAATCGAGTACCAATTTACTTCACCAAATACTCACACAGGAAACTCTGATATTGAGCGCTTCCATCTTACTTTAAATGAGCATATGCGACTATTTAAGCTAGATAATAAAGACTCTAGCGTTGATGACAAGATTTTGGTGTATAGAGCTATTCAAATTTACAATGACTCAATTCATTCTGCCACAGGAAAAAAACCTATAGATCTACTACATAATAAGGTGGACAAATCAGTGTGGAAATCGATCCACGATAAGATTGCCAACGATAAAAGAGAAAGAACGGAAAGGTTGAACAGAGATAGGATTGAATGTCCTGAATTTGGTGACAGAGAATTAGTGAAAAATTTAGGATTTCACAATATTAAGCAGAAACCAAGATACATAATAAAACATGTAAAGGCAAAAGGCGAAAGGAATTTTATAGACGAAAAAGGATGTAAACGAGATAGACAAGTTATCAAACGACATTTCAAGTATCAAGACGACGTTAAAGACATAAAATTTGATAGAAAATTGACTGGACGGAATTATTCGAAGTCTAAAAAAAGAGATTAATTGACTAAAATTTAAACATGTATTTCAAATTTATTTATTCCTTTAGAATCTAAGTGTACTACTACTATGTTTAAAATTTAATGAACTTATTGAATATACATTTATGTTTCAGTTTACAGTAATTTTTTTTTGAACTCAATGTAAAATATTTTAGAATACATTTCAGGTGTAATGTAGAATCAAAGCGTGGGGGAGTAAAATAATACAATTATTAATATATTTAGTCTATACATGTATCCACTTTTATATAATATAAATAATAGTTTTGTTGTTGTATTAGTTAATGTGGATACTAATTCTCAAAACTGGTTTTTGTATTTATCTTTAGCCTCTCTCCATCTTTATCTTTAGTCTCTCTCTCTCTTTATATTTATCTTTATTCTCTCTCTCTCATTTGTTATATTCTCACAAACACATATACAAAAACACACATTTTCTCTTTTAGTTATTGTGGATCCAAACTCACTAAACTTGTTTAAAACTTTAGTTTGGCTCCACTCTCACCACTACATGTAAATATTTTATTTTATCTTGTTATTTTAGTATTTAAGTTATTGACTAATGAATTAGGCTCTCAGTTTAAGTTTGGTGTTATTTGGAGAAGTTAAACCGCATAGTTGAAAATAAATGAATTATAAAGCAAATATTTAAATAATTTTGTTTCATTTGGGAAACTAAAAATATAAGTCACGGTGGCTCCCGATCACACCTTAAGAAGTGATGCAAATTCAGTGCTACGTCTATAGAAATGGTGAACATCCGTTCTTTAACAAGCCCATGTTAAATTCATGGCTTCTGCCCTAATTTTTCTAAATAGAAAATTTCACTACTTTTTGGGCGACGTTTTTTTGTTTTTGCTGCCTAGTTTTGCGTGGAATTCAATAATATTGAAGATTTGTTCCCAATTTTTCCCACAGATCATCAGAAATTCCGTTAATGTAAATATATTTATTTTATAGTATAATCTCCTAGCTCTAAAGACAAGTTTATAGATTATACTCAATGAGAAAAACTTTGTATCACAAAAAAGAATTTTTTGTGTTAAAATTATATGTGACTTATAGCAAAATGGTGTATATTCAAAGTTTCAAGCAGATTGAGAATCGTTTGAAAGTTTGTGTGATCTTAACCCTTTCACTACCGATGTCCACTTAGAAGGACATTCGAAAAAGACACCAAATTCTATTTTCCCACTTAGTTTCGGTTTATTTCTCGATGCTATTTTAAAGTAGAGGCTTTAATCTAAATAACCTATAAATATTGTCCATATTAGTGAGGTCTAAAATGCATTTTTATAAACTTCTTTAACAATAAACGAAAAATACGAAAATTTAAGACAATTTTTGTTCTGTATGTTTCTAGTAAATTGACATTTATACAAAAACTATGGCTGATACTTTTACGGTTTCTTTTTTATATTTTTCCTCACACTTTGAAAGATATTATAGGTCAAATGGCGCTTATTTTCGTAAGGCCATTTGGTCACAATTCAAGAATCAAGTTTTCAGAACAAGCTCGTATAGCTCTTGAAGTAATTGAGGTAGGTTTTCAAAATGACAATTTTTGTTCTACATGATGTTAGTACAAGTAAAAACAGAAGAAAAATAAAAGTTTTTATCATTAGGTTTATTTCGGTAGTGAAAGGGTTAATTTTTTTCTTGGAACTTCCGAAAGTTAAAAATGTTATCCAAATCTTTTTTGGTTAAAAAGCAAATTATTTTTGTCGTAAATAAAAACCGTTTTTTTTTTTAAACCAGTAGTTTCAGTCTAGCGCTGAACTTTTCTGAAAAACTGTGTTCATATATGACAGTTTTTAAAGTTGCATGTTTAATATTTAAATAACACTACCCTAAAAAAATATTTACGTGATATTAAAGATTACGCTACCTAAATTTTAGGGTGCGAAATTTACAAAATATTAAGGACAAATTTCTTTAAAATAATGAAATTTTAATTAAAATAAAGTTTATAATCTTTGCTTCAAAATTTTTTTCATTAAATTTAGGACACAAATTTTGTACATTTGCGTCCCTTCGTTGAAGTCGCATGCCTTTGAACTAAGGCTAATTGTCCTTAAAGTAAAGAAACAGATTTTTGATTTAAAGAAATTGACCTTAAGTTAACTAAAATATTGAAACTTTAGATTTAAGATAAAAAGGCTTCAAATATGGGCCAACACATATTTTGAGGATTTAGCGTCTTTGATTTAAAGTTTTTTTTGGAATTAAGAAAATGTTTTTTACTTTGAAGTAACTGTTATAATTTGAATTTCTAAACTGGCATTTGTTTGTGGGTGGTGGGTTCACTGTTTTTTCAGTGTACTGACGTCACTGAAAAAACAGTGAACCCACCAGGAAAAAAATTTTTGGTTAATTTTAAAAAATTTCGATTATTTTTAGAAAATGTTAACTAAATAGTATTACAAACGTTGACATCACGTCGACATCACAAAAATAAGTAAATATTGTTCGACAAATTCAAGAAAATTTATTAGACGTAATTAATTTTTTTCACTTGTTAAAGAAAATTGTGTAGTTTGAAGGAAAACATTGGTGTTCAAAATTGCTAGAATGTCTTTAGTGACATACGAAGTTCAAGATAGGCGCATTATTGGTAAAATTTACAAATTTTAAGAAATTCTGAACTATTTTGTGGGAGACACGAATTTAGTTAATCTTTATGCTTTATTTGTGTATAATGTTTTCCTCTGTTTTAGTTAATTTAACTAATGTACGCACAAAAATATTAAAGTCATGGAATCTTTCTTAAAAAGTAATAATTCCATGAACTAAAAGAGAGTTAAATCGGCTTTAGTGAAATATAGGGTTCACTTTTTTTTTGAGTGTACCTTTATTAATAAACCGCGAAAAGGGAATGAAAATTTGATAAATGAGATTTGTATTCTAATTTTAATTTAATTGGTCCTAGATTTAAAGCCAGATAGGTCGCTAAAAAATGTCTTTATTTTAAAGAAGCCGCCTCCTTGGGCTCGGAATCAATGCCACAATTCTCAAGGGAAGATCAAAATCTTTGGATCCAAGTAAACTTTTTTTTTGAGTGTACACAATGCCATACTTCCGTTTCCGTTTTGAAAGAATTTGAAGATAGTATTCTTTCAATGTACTTTGGTGTGTATTGAAATCTGGTCCCTTATAGGGCCCTACACGCACGAAAAACACTGTTTTTCATATGTTTTGAGTGTAAAAAAATTATATGTTTGGAAATAAAAAATTTGCACATTATTTTTAAGAGCAAGCATATAAAGTTAATAAACTAGTATAAGATGCCGGGACATATATGTTAATATGTGAGAACATATTATGTTATATTCAACCATTACGACATCTGGAGTGGTTGTGTCTGCCGAATATACTCGCAGATAAACAAAAAAAAAACAGCTTCACTTCGGAGGCACTTAACTTCAACACGGTAACACAAATTGCAAGGAAATTTGAAGTCTGAAATGTTTTAACAAAAAAGGCTTTATTCTGATTGAAATTTCTGCAAGTCTTTTATCCTTACCCAGCAAAAAATTATCACTATTTCAGCAGGATTGTAAGGGAGAGAGGCAGTACCAACTGCTTACAAAACCTTCGAACCAGTACTTTTGTGCACCTTCAAAAAAACTCGCTCCTGTAACATATACCCCAAACACAATTTGCTTCAAGCATATATATTTTCAGGATTGGTCCAAACAAAATATTGTTTGTATTATTCAAACATATTATGTTTGAACTTAGGGCATACACTGGTAGAAAAAAATTCTGAAATTTTCTTTGTGTGGAAATATTTTTAAGGCGCCAATTGGTTACTTCCATTATTTTACTTGCAGCAAACCCTCTAGGTCTCTCTTTCTAAACACATATATGTTCTTCTTTTGTTAGTTTTTGAATTCCTTTAAAATTTTAAAGTTTTGTACCAAAATTGTTATTTTTGCAATAAAAAAATAATATTTTATCCAAAAATCAGTCAATTTCGTTTATATCCAACACTGTTAATGACTATAAATCTTTAATAACCCACATTTCGAAGTTTCATTATAAAAATTTAATATAGTATAAATATAAATGTGTAAATTAAAAAAAAAAACAAAAAAGTGTTCGGTCGGGGCAGGGATTGGACCCACGACCCTTTGCATGCAAGGCAGACATGCTAACCACTGCTCCACGTGGCAAACAAATGTATGTTTCTGTTAAATAATGTTATGTTTGCATGGGCTCGTGGGCGCTGCAAACTATGCTATATAAATGTAACTTATAACGATAATTATCTACTGGTGACTATAACAGCTACGTAGCCCAGTGGATAGTGTGTTGGCTTACAAACTGTATGGTACTCGGTTCGATTCTCCGTGCAGGCGAAAGGTAAACTTTAAAAAAAAAAATATAAAAGTGAATAATTTCTTCAACATTATTTGTATTACAGAAAAAGGTGCCAAGAATTAAAATATTTCGTGGAAGTGAAAATAACGAGTATGTTAGGGAATGAGCACAATCGTCTTTGGGAAAAATTCTTCCAAGCATATAATATTTTTGGGCTCAAAATGCTTCCAAACATATAATATGTTCACATAAAACAAACATATTAATGTTTCGGAAGTATCCAATAATATATGTGCTTCCTGCAAAATATGTTTGGAACATATGTTAAAGAAGCGATTTTTTTTTGAGGGTGCGGATATCGCTAAATCGACTCAGAATTTAATTCTAAACCGATCCGTATACTAAAAGGTTGGTATATGATTACTCCTTCTTGGCGTTACATACAAATGCACAAACTTATTATACCCTGTACCACAGAAGTGGTGAAGGGTATAAAAAGCGTCGCCAAAAAAGTAGTGAAAATGTTCTTTTTGGATCCGGAAGTGGTGCAAAATTGACACAGAAGCGATGCATTTAACATGGGCTTGTCTGGAACGTTTGACATCAAATATTTTAAAAAATTCGCAATTTTTGTAGAAAGGATTTAGATTTTTTTAGACAAAATTTAAATAATTAGCACTATTTCATTAATTCTTAATCTGTTTTTAATCTACTTGAAACAATAAATATTTAAAATTCCCATTAAAAATATGAAAAAAGCGAATTATAAAAAAATGACTCAAATGAACTAAAAAAGTGACTCAAATGAACAACTTTGGGAGGACATTTTTGGGAGTGCTTTAAAAGTTGTGCCTTTAGAAGAACTTCAAAAATTTTTTGCTGGGCTCTACATAGCGCTCATTTCAATAGCAATATTGCTCAGAAATGATATATAATCTTGAGTTTCCTATTTTATAGCATTGTTGGTATGAAGGAAAACAGCACTACCTTTCAAAAACTAGTTTGATTACACGTTTACATTATTGCCAACGATATATGTAGTGTGGATGTACTGCCTAATTTACTGTATACAAAAAGGCCCAACTTAATTCTTACTGCTGAAGTATTTTTTGCTGGGAAATAATATTTCCTCTTTTTTTTAGAATTTTTGTTTTCATTCCAATATGTGAATTAAATTTTAAATAAAATTTTAGTTGCCTACTTAATAACTCATCAAATTTAACCGACTTCCTTGTTGTTAGAGAAGGTAATGTACGACGTGAATGACAAACGCAGTATCAAGCTTTGTGTGAAAGACAATGTTCCTTCTACTGAAATAATATTTTCTTTCTGTGTACTAAAAACACATGAAATTATCCCTTTGTAGTAACTTGACAGTTCACAGATATCAGTTCACCCCTGAATAACCAAAAACCCCTGTCTGTCATCGACAACAACATGGACCAGAGGAGCAACACGTTATTTTTTGTATACGTATATGAATTTGGAAAATAAAAACAAATACCTTAGGAAGCTTTTACATCCCTTACACGCATACTGTCTCTTCTGAAATCTCATTAAAATAAACAAAATCGCTCACAGATTCCAACAACCTGCTGACCATACCCAAGCAATGTTATGGAGTTCCGTGCGGAGATGCCTTGTAATACAACTGTTATACAGCCAAGAGAAAGAGAGAGAGAACTACAAACAAAAACATAGCCGTTAACAATTGAATCCTCAACCACTATGTGGCGAAGGATGTGTGGGCGTCTTGTCGTAAATTTTCCGATGATACGACATATAAGAATTGCAACAAAAAAAGTAAAATCATCGTTTTTATTGCAAGCATCCTACAGGTTCTATAGAGAAAAGCTTATAGCATTATATCTCATCGGATTAGTTCTTCCAATTTTACTATTTCTGCTTCAATTGAATCGTGCATATCGTAACCCAAGTCGACTTAAGGCGAATTAGATTTAAACAATTCTTAGAAATTTAGAAATAATTTTCAATTTGCATGCAATTGTCTCTTTGGATAAAAATAGTTTTATTATTCAATTATAAGGCATACAATTGCAGGCCAGTGTTGCCCAATTGTCTTTTCGTAATTTCGACGCAAACAAAATTGCCTCACTGGTATACAATTACAAGAGAGTTATTTACCATCATTACGGATGGAAACTCTGAATGATGCTGTGCTCAAGATGTTGTTTTTTTTTTTTTCATAGCCACTCTGGCAAAAGCTTTCTTCGAGGAGCTTTAAGCAAAAGCATACTCATCGTGTATACAAGTTACAGCATCTGTATGTGGAAATTTTCACAAAGATTCAATTGTTATCCGAGAGTTACAAACGAAAGTCGTGCGAATTGAAATGTGAATACGGAAAATCGGAATTTCTGCAAAACCTAAAGAAACCCAAAGAGTCTGTGAAAATTACCAAAAAAAATCAAAATCATAAAGAATTTCCCAAGAAAAAGTAAATCTAGAAATTTTTCAAAATTCCTGCACAAGAAACTAAAAGAAATTCATTTTATAAAAGCAACTGCTTTACAGGTGAAAGGAAAATTTTTTGAATAATATCCAAAATGTCAGGAAAAAAGTGTACATAAAAAATTGCTCCATTGAAGTTTTTGTATACGTGTGTGTGTGTGTGTAAAGGAATTAAAAATTAAAAGAAGTGGAAATTCTATAAAATAGTCAAAGGTCGAACCAAAAAAAAAAAATAATTTTTCTCTGAGTTTTGCATCATTTATTCTTTAAATTTCCCATTTAGGTGAAGAAATTAACAAAAAAACGAAGACTAAATTATTGAGAAGCACACGCCCTTAGTGTGCAGGATATATGTAGATGTACATACAGCAGTAGCGCCAGCAACAACAACGAACGAACCAACACCAACCAAAGGAGCACCAGTGGCAGCAGCAACCTTTCCTTTTACAGTGCACACTCTCATTGCTACGTACATACACAAGACACACGAATACATTACCAATACATGCCAACTCAATATGAAAGGGACTCACTCGGTGTAAATGTGTGCGAGGTGTTTGACTGAAGCCTGGGAATTGTGGGCTTGTATAGCTCAATGTGTGATTTTAAAAATACCAAAATTTTAACTTAAACCCGAAAAAAACAACACAATCGATCTTTTTCAATCCTTCTGTGCCAATCCAGAATCATCTAAACCTAAGCAAAATGTGTGATAGTTTAAGCAAGAATTATAGCGAATTTATAAAATGACGCAACGCGGTTATAAAAGAAGGCGTAAAGGGTAAATGCCGATTGAATTCGAAATTCACTCGCATCCAACCAAACACACAAAAAAAACGAGCAATGAAAATCGGCTCTGTATCGTAAATTGTCAATAGTAAAAGTGTTGATGAAGCAAATTTTCTTATCGAAATCAAGGATAATCGAACTACGCAAATATCTACCAATGACATTGAATAATTTTATGTTATTTTCCAACAACAAAATCTACCAGAACATCGGAGGCAGTCTCACCACAAAGACGACGACGACGACGACGAGCAATTAGACTTTAAAACACCCACATAGATCTGTGCACTGCACGCAGTTCGTTGAAGTTTTTCAACAGCAAATACGCGTATACACACAAACACACTCAAGCAGGATACAGGATACAAGGCTAGATATAAAGCCAAGCCAAAGAAGGCAAGGCATCATATACACATCCTTCCATTCCCCCAAGATCACCCACCCTTCATTCACAAACTTTAACTCCCACACACACACACCCATACCCATACTCATATCCGACAACGACGTGAACGACAGACCACCACTACGGCAGTCAGTCATTTTGGTCCAGCAGGCACTTTGTGATAAATGTTCCTAGCGATTATACAAAGACGACGAAACCAACAACAAAAACTGCAACAGCAACAACAACAACAACACCACTACCACCTGGAGCAGCATTAGCAGCAACAGCCAACAACGATATAACCGTTGTGGCTATCAAAAACAACGCAATACCTTAAGGAATATGTTTAAATCGTTTGTTTTAGCGATTTTCGTGCGTTTGGGTAAGTTTCTTAGTTCACACTCCCACTCACTCAAACACACTCACTGCTTCACCTCCAACAATGTCTAATGTGAATAGAAACTCTTTAGGTCGCTCTCTGCACATTACTCTTTGATATCCCTTCATTAGGTCTGCCTGTCATCTCCGCACACACCGCACACACCCACGACCTTAGACACTAGAAAATACACAGAGACAGCCCAACATATTCACATGAATTATTTCTCAAATGAAAATTTTCAAAAAATCATCAATGAACAAACACAATAGGTCCAAACCGAACCCCAAAAACGAATTGAGACGATGAAGTTGAGAGAATGTAAAAAGGACATTCGGCCATCACTTCATAAAATCAAGACTATTGGAGTATGCGTGCGTGCGTGTGTGTGTATGCATCGGTTAGTACAACAATTGCTTCGTCTTAATTAGAGTTCGTGATTTGTAGAAAGGACGAAGTATCAACATTGTTTGCCGAAGTCCATATACACTCACCACACACACATATATACTAATACAGGTCAATTTTTAGTCTATCATGGCATTTAGCCGTTTATAGGAAGCTCTAAAGCGAGTATTGAACAGAGTTTTCATGTGTTTTTTTTTTGGTCTTTCTTATCTATTGTTTCCATTGAAATCATTCATATATTTACACATACATATATGTATGTGTGAATATGAGAGAGATTGTACATTCGCGATTACGAACATTTGCAACAACAAATGATATCCTGTTCGTTTTTGTTTTCAGCTACATATCAAATACAAACACATACCGACACATGTATTCGATATTAGTTATACACGATATAATGAGCTTTCAGCTCCGTCCTTGGCATACGAAACACAACATCAACAGTAGCAAAAACACAATCAATGCTCTTGTTTTTAATGCCATTGGCGTTGATGTCGATGTTGTTCGCTGTTTTTTAAGTCAGAGATACCACAGTCATTCATCACCAGATGTTATTGAAATAGCGATATATAATTTTAGTTAATAAAATACCTCACTTCCTTGTAATATATCGATTTAAAGATATTTAATTAAAACCAGAAACAGAGTAAGTTTAGCAAAAAAAATTTTTTTTAATTTGTTAAAGAATTTTTCCTAGTCCACTGAAATGTTCTTTATTTAAAAGAGATCTCAAAAACTGAACTAAACATGAATATACATTTCAATGACACTACAAATAAGTTCAATTCTAACTAAAGCCGAAGAACATTTTCACGCACTCCTCAAAACTAGTAAGAATGAATTACGATGTGGTTTTAGGTTAGGTTAAAATTACAGCCCGATTTGATTTGGTCCATTATGATACCACATTAACTAAAAGTACTTATTACATGTGGAGTCGAACCAATTTTGCTCGACATCAGCATTTTTCATCAGCCTCGAATCCGGGTAATATAACTAAATCTCATTTTAATACCACTAATTTGTAGTTCTATTGTGGGGGTACCGAAAATGGATCGATATAAATTGTCGTATTTATTTATATGTGGAAAAATATTAATTTCACATTTGATGCCAATTCAAATCTATATTTCAAATTTAAGGCAATGACGGTCCTAAGTTTAATAAATAAAATAATAATGTATTATACCCTTCAACACATTGTGGACCAAAATTATTGATACCATCTCAAATCCTTTAAGTTTGTTGCGAGCTATATAAAAGTTTATATTCCCATATACACGAATTAGAATCTTAACCGATTTAGATAATACACTTCAACAAAATCTGTGTACTTAAAATTTAAATCTAACGTTATGGGATGAAAAACAATTTTAGTAAAAAAAAAACAACAAATAAGGAAAGTCTGAAGTCGGACGGGGCCGACTATAATACACCCTGCACAACTTTGTATTTAGGTCTACATTTCGATAAATCTCAAATCCTTCAAATTTGTGCTTTAACCAACATTTAAAACTGACCCGATTTGGACAATATTTTGTAAGACTTCTACAAAATCTTGGGCACAATGTGGCGCAGGGTATATATAGGGGAAATACTTATAAATATTTAGGCAATTTCGCACAAATACATTTATGATTCATCAGTCAATAGATATGTGTTGAGAACATTTTCTACAGAAATAAAATTTTATGAAGATTTTCTATAGAAATAAAATTATTTAATTTTACAATTAATTATTCTTCGAGCTTTACGGACAATGTAGATCAAGGATTTTGATCAATAGAACCATTGAAAAGAAAACGCCAGATACAAATCTATACACGCCTAGACTGTACATGTTTCTGTTCGGGCGAATGAACTTTTCCACAGCCTTTAGTATAGATCTGGCTGGGAGAGATAACTCAATTTTGTTCCCGTTATGCTGACTTCTTATGGAGAAAACATTTGGGAATTTTCTTCTTACAAATTGAATCATCTTAACTCCCACTGTGCATCATCTTTTCATATAGTCACAAATCCCTTGATCTTATTTTCATTTCGTTTTGTTACTACAGTAATGCAACAACACGAAATTTATTTTTAGAAGCTTCTGTCGAATTCACCTTAGTGCTGAACAATCGAACAAAACTTTTGTTTCTATAGTTAACAACAACATGTGACAACTTACAGAAACATGTTACAAAGAGACAACAACAATTCCAACGCGTACATTAGTAGTGTTTTTACCTAGTTTACGACGGGCTCTTCGTTACTTATTATTTTTCATTTTAGCCTGATACTGAAACAGGCGATTCTTTTCAATGGTTCTATTGATCAAAATCCTTGATCGAAAGCTCGAGGTATAATTAATTGTAAAATTTTGACCAAAATATCTATAGAAATAAAATTTTGACCAAAATATCTATAGAAATAAAATTTTGACAAAGTTTTCTTTAGAAATAAATGTTTGAAAAAAATTTTCTATAGAAATAAAATGTTGACAAAATTTTCTATAAAAATAATTTTTTGAAAAAATCCTATAAGCTGTATCTTTTATTGAAAAAAAAATTCTGCCAATATTCGACCTATGTATATAGGTATATGGTCTTATAATAAAATTAAAAAAAAAATAAAATAAAATCGATTGTTCGAAATATTTGAAAAAAAAACAAGTATATACGGCCGTAAGTTCGGCCAGGACGTTGCTTATGTACCCTCCACCATGGATTGCGTAGAAACTTCTACTGAAGACTGTAATCCACAATCGAATTACTTGGGTTGCGGTAACACTTGCCGATGGCAAGGTATCTTAAAACTTCCTAACACCGTAATATGTACCAAATAGTCCATACGTGGTATATATTAAACTAAAAAAGGCCGATTAAATACGTATATAATAAAGTTTAAAGTTTCTATAGAAATAAAATTTTGACAAAATTTTCTATAGAAGTAAAATTTTGACAAAATTTTCTATAGAAATAAAATTTTAACAAAATTTTCTATAGAAATAAAATTTTGACACAATTTTCTATAGAAATAAAATTTTGACAAAATTTTCTATAGAAATAATATTTTGACAAAATTTTCTATAAAAATAAAATTTTGGTATATTATTTCCGGCTCGAGTGGCAACCATGATTATGAAACGATATGGACCAATTTTTGTGTGATTGAGGATAAGCTATATATAACTATAGACCGATATGGACCAATTTTGGCATGGTTGTTAGAGACCATATACTAACACGACATACCAAATTTCAACCGGATCGGATGAATTTTGCTCCTGCAAGAGGCTCCGGAGATCAAATCTGGGGACCGGTTAATATGGGGGCTATATATAGTTATGGACCGATATGGACCAATTTTTGAATAGTTGTTAGAGAACATATACTTATACAATGTACCAAATTTCAACCGGATCGGATGAAATTTTCTTCTCTTAGATGATCCGCAAACCAAATCTGGGGATCGGTTTATATGGGGGCTATATATAATTATGGACCGATATGGACCAATTTTTGAATCGTTGTTATTGACCATATACTTACACCACATACCAAATTTTAACCGGATCGGATGAATTTTGCTTCTCTAAGAGCCTCCCGAGGTCAAATCTGGGGACCGGTTAATATGGGGGCTATATATAATTATGGACCGATATGGACCAATTTCTGTATGGTTGTTAGAGACCAGATACTTACACCATGTACCAAATTTCAGCCGGGTCGGATGAAGTGTGTTACTCTTATAGGCTCCGCAAGCCAAATCTGGGGGTCCGTTATATGGGGGCTATACGTAAAAGTGGACCGATATGACCCATTTGCAATACCATCTGACCTACATCAATAACAACTACTTGTGCCAAGTTTGAAGTCGATAGCTTGTTTCGTTCGGAAGTTAGCGTGATTTCAACAGACGGTCGGACGGACGGACGGACATGCTTAGATCGACTCAGAATTTCACCCCGACCCAGTATATACTTTATGGGGTCTTAGAGCAATATTTCGATGTGTTACAAACGGAATGACAAAGTTAATATACACCCCATCCTATGGTGGAGGGTATAAAAATTGTTATGTTGGAAGGCATTGAAATGGATCGATAGTCTAATATGCTAGGAAACATAAAATGATCTCCGTAATTGGAAGTTGTTTTTCATTTACAGCCATATCGTACATTGCTCAAATGAATAACGCAATGGAAACTAATTTGCGTAAAAACTTGTTTAGTTACAAAAATGTAAAGTGTGTTAAAAAATTTAGTTTAGCCGGAGTCGACCAAAATTTTTACGGGTCCGACTCCGGTTCCAGCAAAATCTTCAGACTCCGACTCCACAGCCCTGGTTTTCACCCTTATTTTCTTCTCTTAAACCAACCTGATTGTTGCAAAAACATTAGCAGACTGCTTAAGTTAACGTTTTCCAAGTCCGCCAGTAATCTAAATCTATATGCCCTTAAAATTCCTTTTCACCCGCATCATGACAGCTTATATAGTAGTCATTATACTTCACGACAAAATCTTTTTCAAATTCGTCTATCAGGCCACGATCCATTATAGCAAATATCAGGGGTCATAGCATATCTAATGTGCGGTTTAAGTTTAAATGGGTTCATAATTGAAAAGTTTATCGACTTTTGGACAAGGAAAAAAACTTTATATTAGAGAAATGCGTCTTCTAAGCTAAGCAAAATTTGCATTCGCATTTTAAGGACATGAAATCTTTGGCCTCACGACAATATTTTTTTCAGTGTACTCCGAAACCCACTTTGGAGCCATCGGAGTAGAAATCTATATAACGTTTATTCCCCGGGGTCTGTGTGTTGGGAATTAGAGTTTCAACCTTTTTGTCGAAAAGCGGTTTCGGCTGCTGCTGTTGT
The DNA here is from genome assembly GCF_050003625.1 of Haematobia irritans. Classification (NCBI taxonomy): domain Eukaryota; kingdom Metazoa; phylum Arthropoda; class Insecta; order Diptera; family Muscidae; genus Haematobia; species Haematobia irritans. The sequence goes on from NC_134399.1 coordinate 229,151,726, forward strand.
GCCGGTCACCAGACCACAACTCCGTATAGCATTATAGGTCTAACCACTGCAGTGTCCAGCCAATACACAATTTTCGGTTTTAGCCCTTACTGTTTCCCTATTGCCTTTTGCACGAGTACAAGGCTACCGTGGCTTTTCTCGCCCTTTCTTCAAAATTCATCTTAACTTTCAGCTTCCTGTCCATTATAAGTCCAAGGTATTTTGCACACTCACCAAAGCTAATTTGAATACCATCTAAGGAAATGGACTTAATATGGTACAGATTTGGAGCCAGTGATTTTCCCTTTACTTTTAATTCATTTTTGTTTTTATGAGAAGGAAGAATTTTGTAAATGGTAGTAAAAAATTCAAAAATGTCAGTAAATTCTCGTTATTTTAACAACCCATTATTTTAACAATATAAAAAGTGGAATATAATTTATTTGAATTTTCACACGATATAGATTAATTTCCCCACAAACCAGTTCATTTGTTTCTGTATCTTCAGCGCATACACAATTTGTCTCCAGTTACTGCTTCTTAACTGCATCAGGTTCTGAATCAATTCTACCCCAAGCAAAGTGGGATAGAATTTCATCCAAATAAACTTTCAAGACACAACTTCTAGAGCAATGCAAAGGACCCAAAATGAAGTACTTCCGTCCTATGACATGTAAAATTCATTCCAAGTTTGCACTACTTCCGGATCACAAATTGGGGATCCAAACTACTTTCTTGGAAGCTCTTTTTTTGCTGGGATATTTATCAATCAGTATTTAATATATAGATCATATTTCGACTCACAAACTCATGGTTCTTATATTCTAAAGTTAAATAAAATCGAAAAATAAAGGCTTCCGCATACATAGAGTTATATACATTATAGTTATGTTCGAATTCAAAGGCGATTTCAAAACTTCTATCGATAAATATTCTGGGGGGATAAATTGTTTCTGGGGGTGGCTTATCACCAAGAACGAGCTTCTTTAAAATAAAAAAAGAATGTTCATAATCTTTGATTAAATTATGTTTTCTTTAAATTTAGGACACAAATTGGCAAATTTTCCTCATTTTTATTTAAAGAAATAATTTTAAAACGACTAAAACATTTGAAAGTTCTTCTAAAGGCACAACTCTAAAAGCACTTCCAAAAATGTCCTCCCAAAGAGGTTCTTTATTTTAACTATGTAGAGAGTTCTTTTAATTAAGTTTTTTATAAATCGTTTGTTTCCTATTTTGAAGGGGGTAATTTTAATTTTTTTTTTCAAATAGGATTAAAACAGAGTAAGAATTTATAAAATTGTGCAAATTATTTAAATTGTGTTGAAAAAAAAAAACAATAAATCCATTCTAGGAAGAAAGAAGTTGTTTGAAGTTTAAAACGTAATCAATTAAAACATGACATTATACAATTAACATTTTTAATCAAATTAAAAGAAGGAAATTCGATAAATCATTGAAAATCTTTAATTTTTTTTAATCTTAATAATCTCAATGAAAATTAAATAAAAAATGTTTCCAATTAAAAATATATAATTATTTTTTTTAGTTTCAATTGTTCATTAAATGTTTACTAACATCTAAAGAAAAATCCAACTGAACGAAGAGTTATCGAAAAATCATAAAAAAGTACAAGCATTTGTAAAATTACAAGAAAATTATGTTATTTTAAAATAAAAATAATGATAAATAAATAAACAATAATATTATTAATAATTAATTGCCAGTATTAAAAAATTTATTGATTTTTTCGACAAAAATCAATTAAAAGTTTAATAAAATAATTGAAAGTGTAGAAGAAATCAATTAACTTTTTGATTCGGTGATTAATACTATCATTTTCATGATTGAAGCCATATGAATTAAAACATTGTGTGCGTGAGTGCCAGGATACCGATATTTACTAGGACCTTGATCATTTTTGTACTTGAAGTCGTGTTTAAATTTTAAGTTGCAGCAAATACAAAAGCTGATCAACCAAATCTAGGTTATGTTAGGTTATGTTAGGTGTCAACCCGATGTATCAGGCTGCACGTACCACAGTGGTGAGCTTCTCTCCTAGTGCTGCCCGATTCCATGTTAAGCTCAATGACAAGGGACCTCCTTTTTATAGCCGAGTCCGAACGGCGTTGCACATTGCAGTGAAACCACTTAGATAAGTTTTGAAACACTTTGTAATGTCACTAGCATTACGGAAGTGGGATAATTCACTTTTGAAAAATTTTTGGTCGAAGCAGGAATCGAGCCCACGACCTTGTGTATGTAAAAATGGGCATGTTAACCATTGCACCATGGTGGCTCCCTAAATTATGTTAAAAAAATTTAGGTTCCACTATCTCATGCCAGCTCATATACACCTCGTCTTGTTGTGCGCCCTAATGTCTTCCGTCCTCCAATCTTACCCTACTCGTGACTTTAACGAGTTGCTCATTAGTTTCCAGTCCCTGTTTCCAAGCTAGACCAGGTCTTATATAACCACCACCATAGGTTAGGTTAGGTTAGGTGACAGCCCGATGTATCAGGCTCACTTAGACTATTCAGTCCATTGTGATACCACATTGGTGAACTTCTCTCTTATCAGTGAGTGCTGCCCGATTCCATGTTAAGCTCAATGACAAGGGTCCTCCTTTTTATAGCCGAGTCCGAACGGCGTTCCACATTGCAGTGAAACCACTTAGAGAAGCTTCGAAACCCTCAGAAATGTCACCAGCATTACTGAGGTGGGATAATCCACCGCTGAAAAACTTTTTGGTGTTTGGTCGAAGCAGGAATCGAACCCACGACCTTGTGTATGCAAGGCGGGCATGCTAACCATTGCACCACGGTGGCTCCCACCACCACCATGGAAATGCAGAGAACTTCTATTAACATTGAGTTTTTATACCCTGCTCCACACTGTGGAACAGGATATTATAAGTTAGTGCATATGTTTGCAACACCCAGAAGGAGACGAGATAGACACATGGTGTCTTTGGCAAAAATGCTCATGGTGGGCTCCTGAGTCGATATAGCCATGTCCGTCTGTCCGTGAACACATTTTTGTAATCAAAGTCTAGGTCGCAGTTTTAGTCCAATCGACTTCAAATTTGGCACAAGTATGTGTTTTGGCACAGAATAGATCCCTATTGATTTTGGAACAAATCGGTTCAGATTTAGATATAGCTCCCATATATATATTTCGCCCGATATAAACTTATATGGCCCCAGAAGCCAGAGTTTTACCCTAAATTACTTAAAATTTTGCACAAGAAGAACAATTAGTACTATAGTCAAGTGTGCCAAATTTTATTGAAATCGGTTCAGATTTAGATATAGCTCCCATATATATCTTACGCCCGATATGGACTAATGCGGTCCCAGAAGCCAGAGTTTTACCCCAATTTGCTTGAAATTGTGCACAGGAAGTAGAATTAGCATTGTAGCTATTCGTGCAAAATTTGGTTGAAATCGGTTCGGATTTAGATATAGCTCCCATATATAGCTTTCGCCCGATTTACACTCATATGACCACAGAGGCTAATTTTTTTGCTCCGATTTAGTTGAAATTTTGCACAGGGAGTAGAATTAGCATTGTAGCTATGCGTGCAAAATTTGGTTGAAATCGGTTCAGATTTAGATATAGGTCCCATATATATGTTTTTCTGATTTCGACAAAAATGGTCAAAATACCAACATTTTCCTTGTCAAAATCGCCACTGCTTAGTCGAAAAGTTGTAAAAATGACTCTAATTTTCCTAAACTTCTAATACATATATATCGAGCGATAAATCATAAATAAACTTTTTCGAAGTTTCCTTAAAATTGCTTCAGATTTAAACGTTTCCCATATTGTTTTACTAACATTGTGTTCCACCCTAGTGCATTAGCCGACTTAAATTTTGAGTCTATAGATTTTGTAGAAGTCTATAAAATTCTGTCCAGATCGAGTGATATTTAAATGCATGTATTTGGGACAAACCTTTATATAGCCCCCAACACATTTGACGGATGTGATATGGTATCGAAAATTTTGATCCACAAAGTGGTGCAGGGTATAATATAGTCGGCGCCGCCCGACTTTAGACTTTCCTTACTTGTTTATTATTGAAAAATTCCTCGATTTTTGTTAATATATACTCATATTTTTGCAAAACACTGCATTTTATATTTATTAATATTAATATTGAGAATTATTTCAACACTATCATTATACTCACCACCATAGAATGGTGACGGGGGTATAATAAGTTTGTTATTCCCTTTGTAACACATAGAAATATCGATTATATAAAGTATATATATTCTTGATCAGGGAGAAATTCTAAGACGATATAGCCATGTTCGTCTGTCTGTCTGTCTGGCTGTCTGTCTATCTGTTGTAATCACGCTACAGTCTTCAATAATAAAGTAATCGTGCTGAAATTTCGCACAAACCTGTCTTTTGTCTGCAGGCAGGTCAAGTTCGAAGATGGTCCAAGTTTTGATATAGTCCCCATAGAATCCGTAGTTATTATTCTAGAATCCGTAGTTATTATCCAATTTGGTTGAAATTTTAAATCTAGAGGTATTTTAGGCCCATAAATGGTGAGTATCGGTCCAATTTTGGTATATCCCCCATATAGACCGATCTCCCGATATGGGGTCTTGGGCTTATAGAATCCGTAGTTTTTATGCAATTTGCCTGAAATTGGAAATCTAGAGGTATTTTAGAACAATAAAGAGGTGTGCCGAAAATGGTGAATATAGGTCCATGTTTTGGTATAGCCCCTATATAGACCGATCTCCAGTTTTTACTTCTTGGGCCTCTAAAATCTGCCTGAAATTAGAAATCTAGAGGTATTTTAAAACCCTAAAGAGGTGTTCTGAAAATTATGAGTATCGGACCATGTTTTTATATAGCCCCCATATAGACCGATCTCCAGATTTTATTCTTGGCCTTATAGAAACCGTAGTTTTTATGCAACTTGCCTCAAATTGGAAATCTAGAGGTATTTTAGGACCATAAAAAGGTATGCCGAAATAGGTGGGTATAGGTCCATGTTATGATATAGCCATCATGGGCTTTTAGAAACCATAGTCATAGATGTTAGATTTTAAATCAAGGCGTTATTTCATCGTTTTCTTGCGCACTTGCGCACAATGTTTATGATTCCTCTAAAACTCAAACAAATATGGTTCTTTTAAATCCAGAATCTGATCTAGTCTTCATAGATAAAATCTTTGAATTTATATTCGGGAAGAGTACTGGTTGAACTGATCTGCTTGTCATCAAATTCCCCTGAAATTTTCACAGGAAAATATAATATTTGATTCATGGTGGTGGGTATTTATATACATGTTTTCTCTAATATATGCTTCATATGGACTAACACACAATTTAGAAGACAATCCCAGCAGAAAAAGAGTTTCCAACATGTAGTTTGGATCCCCAAACTTGTTATTCGGAAGTAGTACAAACTTCAAACAACTCAATGAATTTTTCATGGGCTTCCCAGCAAAAAAAGCGTCGCCAAAAAAGTAGTGAAAATGTTCTTTTTGGATCCGGAAGTGGTGCCAAATTGACGCAGAAGCGATGAATTTAAAATGGGCTTGTCATAGGATGGGTGTCCACCATTTCAACAGCCGCTGCACTGAATTCGCATCACTTCTTAAGGTGTGAGGCGAATTCAGTGTTTTGGATGTGAATTAAGAATTTTTTTGATATTTTGCCAAATAAATATTTTTTAAAATTTTTTTTATGATTTTGTATGCATTATAACGCTTGCCTGGAACGTTTGTCATCAAATATTTTGAAAAATTCGCAATTTTTCGAGATATAATTTAGAATTTTTTCGGCTAAATTTAAATAATTTGTACCATTTTATTAATTCTTACCCTGTTTTTACCCGATTTGAAACAACGAAGTTTTAAATTTCCAATTAAAAATTGACTCAAATTAATTTCCTGTGCAGTTAAAATAAAGAACATCCTTGGGAGAGCATTTTTGGAAGATCTTTTAAAGTTGTGCCTTGAGAAGAACTTCCAAGTTTTTTTGCTGGGTTGCCATAGAACGGAAGTACTTCGATTTCGCATCCTTTTGGAAGTTGTGCCTTGGAAGCGAAAAAAATTGTTTTTTCGCCAATTTCACGTTTTCAGTTTTATCAACATTTGTTATAGCACTTTTATATTGTAAATCTGTAATTCTTACAATTCGACAAACTTTGAACCTGGGTATGTTGACACCATTAGGAAACTCCTTAACGCACTCAGCCACAAACGCCATTGAACACAAAATGTTAATTCAAATGTTTGTGATACGATTCTAATATGACACCAAGGTATAACATTCTAACTACTTCTCGAGATGTTCTTAATTAGTATGAATTAAGAAATAAAAAACACAGGTTCAAATGTCACCATCGGTAATTTTTATACCCTGCGCCACACTGTGGAACAGGGTATTATAAGTTAGTGCATATGTTTGCAACACCCAGAAGGAGACGAGGTAGACTCATGGTGTCTTTGGCAATAATGCTCAGGGTGGGTTCCTGAGTCGATCTAGTCATGTCCGTCTGTCTGTGAAAACATTTTTGTGATCAAAATCTAGGTCGCATTTTAAGTCCAATCGCCTTCAAATTTGGCACAAGTTCCTGTTTTGGGTCAGAATAGAACCCTATTGATTTTGGAAGAAATCGATATATATATATATATATATATATATATATATATATATATATATATATATATATATATATATATATATATATATATATATATATATATATATATATATATATATATATATATATATATATATATATATATATATATATATATATATATATATATATATATATATATATATATATATATATATATATATAGCTCCCATATATATCTTTCGCCCGATTTTCCGTCATATGACCACAGAGTTCAAAGTTGTAGTCCGATTTACGTGAAATTTTGCACAGGGAGTAGAATTAAAATACTAAGTATGCATGTTAAATTTGGTTGAAATCGGTTCAGATTTCTATATAGCTTCCATATATATGCTTTTCCGATTTGGGCAAAAATTACCAAAATACCCACATTTTCCTTATAAAATCGCCACTGCTAAGTCGAAAACTTGTAAAAGTGACTCAAATTTTCCTTTATTTCTAATACATATCTATCGACCGATAAATCATAAATACACTTTTGCCAAGTTGCTTCAAAATTGGTTCCGATTAAAAGGTTTCCCATATTTTTTTTTTACAAACATAGTGTACCATCCCAGGGCATTAGCTGACTTAAATTTTAAGTCTATATATTATAAATTTTGTTCAGATGGATTCAGATTTAAATGTATGTATTTGGGACAAAAACCTTTATATATAGCACCCAACACATTTGACGGATTTGATATAATAGCATCGAAAATGTGGATTTACAAAGTGGTGCAGGGTATAATATAGACGGCCCTGCCCGACTTTAGACTTTCCTTACATGTTTATCAAATATTTTGTGAAGATATTGTTGTTTATGTTCTACATCGTTTTTATTTTGTTATTTTCGGCGTATATTTCATAATTGTAATAATTTGCATGGATGTGAAAAAGTCAACAGGCTCAAACCCACGAGGAGTGAAAGTTTTAATTTTATTTTCATTTTTTTTTTTGCGACATATAATTGTCCAAAATTTAAATTTTAACTTTCGAATGGCAAATAGCGTATAGCGTATAAGACTGGTTCAATAGAACTTCATTGACATTGAGGAAAATGGAAGATCCCGGGATGCTCTTAAAAAAAGATGTTTGTGGAACAACATCCAATTTCTTTTGGTGGGATGTTCAGAAGGTTACCACAAACCAAGTAATTCGATTGTGGATGAAAGTCTTTGATATTTTCTGAGATATATTTTCAACAGTTTGGTGTGCGGACAATTGTTTGAGATATCCTATAAATATAGAAATGATGAAGATGGTTCGGTTGTTCTACCACCCAATTTTATTAGTTGAGTATTTAAAAGTAAATTTTCGTTGATAAATACATGGTAATTTCTCGGTCACCGGTCTCCTGGTCTTGTGTTTCGAAATCTTGATCCTTTTGCAAACTGATATGACAATATTTTTATATTTTTAATTTTTTTTTAATTTATTGCCCTGCCAATATTTCAAAGTTCAATTTTATATCCATCGATACCATAGACTCCTAAGTGACACTATAACAATCGCCAACTGTGATGAGGAAATGTATCAAAAAATTTTTTAAGTATTTTGCCATTACTATTGTTATGTTAAGAGAGTTATTTTGATATTTAATTTAGTAACTTGGCGTGGCGTATCGACGGAGTTTTTTCAAACGACTGTCTTGACATGGTTGGGATTCGTAAAATTAAAAAATGGCATGGTACTGATTTTAGGTTAGGTTAGGTTAGGTGGCAGCCCGATGTATCAGGCTCACTTAGACTATTCAGTCCATTGTGATACCACATTGGTGAACATCTCACTTATGACTGAGTGCTGCCCGATTCCATGTTAAACTCAATGACAAGGGACCTCCTTTTTATAGCTGAGTCCGAACGGCGTTCCACATTGCAGTGAAACCACTTAGAGAAGCTTTGAAACCCTCAGAAATGCCACCAGCATTACTGAGGTGGGATAATCCACCGCTGAAAAACTTGCACCACGGTGGCATCGCTAAATCGACTCAGAATTTAATTCTAAGCCGATCGATATACTAAACGATGGTTCTCACACTTTTCCTTCTTGGCGTAACATACAAGTGCACAAACTTATTATACCCTGTACCACAGTAGTGGTGAAGGATATAAAAATGGCAGGGTACTGATTTTCCACAGCAGTTCTTTCTCTTGATTAAAATAGTTTTCCTCAAGGTCTTCAAAATAGTGGTTTACAACTGTAATTGCATCTTCATTTTAGGCAAATCGCTTGCCAGCAAGGATTTTTTTAGATTTGGGAACAAGTAAAAGTCACTGGGAGCTAAATCAGGAGAATAAGGTGGGTGGTCAAGCAACTCGTACTTTAATTCGTTGATTTTAGCCATTGTTAAAACACTCTTGTGCGCTGGTGCGTTGTCTTGATGAAAAATGTTTTCTTTGTTTTTTGTGTTGTAAGCCAGGACGTTTTTCTTGAATTTGTACATTTAATTGATCCAAAAGGTTGCAATAGTACTCTGAATTTATTGTTTTACCCTTTTGCAGATAGTCAATCAATAAAATACATTTGAAGTCCCCAAAAACCGTTGCCATAACCTTACCAGCCGATTGAATTGTTTTTGCCTTCTTTGGGGCACTTCCTCAAGCTTAAGTCCATTGTATGGATTGTTCTTTTGTCTCTGGAGTATAGTGGTGGATCCATGTCTCATCAACAGTTATGAAACGACGCTTTAAATCCATTTTATTTCGCTTAAAACGATCCAAACAAGAGAAATTTTCATTCTTATGCGTTTTTGATCGACTGTTAACAAATGCGGTACCCACATTGCAGAAAGATTTTTCTTCTGTAGTTCTTCGTGCTAAATTAAATGGACTCGATCATTTGAGATGCCCATGATATTAGCAATTTCACGCACTTTTATTCGCCGATCATTTAATACCATATCATGCACATTGGCTACAATTTCTGTCGTTGTTGCTGTTTTTGGACGTGCACTACGTGGTTCATCTTCAATGCGTATACGACCACGTTTAAATTCAGCAACCCCATTTTTTACTGTTGCATCACTTAACACATTCACCATATCATTATACATTTCTTGTCCCGATAAATATTTAATGACAGCATGCATTTCTAATTTTTCCATTGTAAAAAAATGGCGGATGCATCTTTTTTGAACACCTGTTTCTATCGAAACAAAATTTAACATGTGTTAATAACAGAAATGGAAGTTTCCAAAACACTTACTTTTTTTCTGTTTATACCGCGCTTTTTTGTGCTAGGCTAAGAAGTTTCCGAACTGCCCTCGTATTTCTTTATTTTTTTTTTTTGTACAACAACTTGTCAAACAATTTTTGGGGAGTTTTTAAAGGAACTGGGACTTTTGGGATCGAAAGCGTCCTTATTTGAGGACAAGAACCAGAATGATATTGGCACATTGACTACACTACTGCGACAACAAATCGAAATCTATTTTTAGAGCATTGCTGAATTCCATCTGATTGGTGAACGATCACACAATGAATTGTTTGTAGTGAACAACAATTCATAGTGATATACTAAATATTAGTTTAATAATAGTATTTTTTTTTTTTTGTTTTTAGGGTGAAGATCCCCATAGAAAAGTACGTCGATAAGTTTGTCCTTCTTAACATTCCGTGACAAGGGATTTAATAAACGTTTGCCCTGCAAATAGGCTAAGATATCTAAAGAATTACGTATCTTTCAAAAATTAAAATATATATATATATATATAACATGTATTTGTTTTTCACAAATGAATCATATAACAAGTAAGAAAAGTCTAAAGTCGGGCGGAGCCGACTATATTATACCCTGCACCACTTTGTAGATCTAAATTTTCGATACCATATCACATCCATCAAATGTGTTGGGTGCTATAAATAAAGGTTTGTCCCAAATACATACATTTAAATATCACTCGATTTGGACAGAATTTGATAGACTTTTACAAAATATATATACTCAAAATTTAAGTTGGCTAATGCACTAGGGTGGAACACAATTTTAGTAAAAAATAATACCCTGTTCCACAGTGTGGCGCAGGGTATAAAAAATATGGGAGATATTTAAATCTGAAGCAATTTTAAGGAAACTTCGCAAAAGTTTATCAGGAAAATTAGAGTCATTTTTACAACTTTTCGACTAAGCAGTGGCGATTTAACAAGGAAAATATTGGTATTTTGACCATTTTTGTCGAAATCAGAAAAACATATATATGGGAGCTATATCTAAATCTGAACCGATTTCAATCAAATTTGGCACACATGACTATATTACTAATTGTACTCCTAGTGCTAAATTTCAACCAAATTGGGCCAAAACTCTGGCTTCTGGGGCCATATAAGTCCATATCGGGCGAAAGATATATATGGGAGCTATATCTAAATCTGAACCGATTTCAATCAAATTTGGCACACATGACTATACTACCAATTGTACTCCTTGTGCAAAATTTCAAGCTAATCGGGATAAAACTCTGGCTTATGGGTCCATATAATTCCATATCGGGCGAATGATATATGTGGGAGCTATATCTAAATCTGAATCGATTCCAACCAAATTTGGCACGCATAGCTACAATGCTAAATCTACTCCCTGTGCAAAATTTCAACCAAATTGGGCCAAAACTCTGGCTTTTAGGACCATATTAGTGCATATCGGGCAAAGATATATATGTGAGTTATATCTAAATCTGAACCGATTTCTTCCAAAATCAATAAGGTTCTATTCTGACCCAAATTAGGAACATGTGCCAAATTCGAAGGCGATTGGACTTAAATTGTGACCTAGACTTTGATCACAAAAATGTGTTCACAGACAGACGGACAGACGGACATGGTTATATCGACTCAGGGACCCACCCTGAGCATTATTGCCAAAGACACCATGTGTCTATCTCGTCTCCTTCTGGGTGTTACAAACATATGCACTAACTTATAATACCCTGTTCCACAGTGTGGCACAGGGTATAAAAATGAAAACTATGTCTGTTCTTTACAAAAATCTTACAACAGCTTGGGAACAGCAGCAATGAATGAAAATTCACAAAAATGTTTCAAAGTCGTCCACAAGCCATTTGCTGTTATTTAATTGCTGAGTTGGCAACCTTGTAATGCCTCAACACTCCCACTTTATTTAAAAAGACCTGAGGTGTTGGAAAGCTTCCAAAAGCTTTTAACCAGATGCCAGCCAAGCATCATCGTAAATTCTGGGCATGTTGGGATTTCCGAAGAGTAATTGAGGAATGAAGTCAATCGCAAACACTCGATAAAGTAGTGCAAAGGCAAAGAAGAAATAAAACAAAAATAACACAAACATCAACAACTTCATCCCCATAGGAATGTAGTCGACGAAAGCGAAGAACGATTTGTGAAAAAGGGACAATAAAGATTTGATTAAGCCCTTGGCTGAAACACTCGGCTAGTGGCTGTGTGCATGGAGAATCGTAGAAAATTTTCAACAACAACAAAAAAATGACTGGTCTTGCGCACTACCAATCAAGTTGTAGATATGAATGAGATGCTGCCCAGATCCAAAGGACTCAAACACACACACACATTTGCTATATGTGAATGTATCAAAAAGTAACCTTCTATTTGAACACGAATCTGTGTATGAGTGCAGGAGTATTTTTCGAAAATGTGTATCTCGTGTTGCGATATCAGACAACTTCTTTTATAGTAGTCTCCTACCAATACAACCTCACTAATATTTGCGCACACATACACACATACGCACAATCATACGGCAAGCCGAAGAGACATACAGGCACTAGCGATTGATGAATAGAGCTTTTAGGTCTTTCATTCATTAAAATTTAGAGTGTAAGGTTAGGGTAGACACCCAGCATCGACCGAAGTAAATACAAAGAAGCTTTCCCATTGCATTGCATTGCTTCAGCACTCAGCCTTTATCCCAGTGGCTGCTGTTTACTGTTATAAAACTCCGAACGAACGAGACGCATTGACTATTGACTATTAATACGTGTGTGCCTTCTACCACACAAACACACACACATCCACTACTCGTTGATGATTATACAAAAATGGCCCAAATATATCTTTGTTGTGAGAGAGTCTTGGTGAGTATCTATTTGTGGGCATGGTTGAAACAAACAAAAAAACACAGATTCGCTTCAAATCTGGAGTTACAAAGTTCGTTTAAACTCGTGCAACCAAAAGGATACTCTTGCTCATCTTGAGGTTACTTTAAATGGCCAACCTACGCACCACAAGCAAATTTGTAGATACTGAAATTTCTTTCGAACATTTTTGGAAAATGTTTGTTGTTTATACAATCATCTCGTTGGATTTTTTTTTTTTTTTTGATAATCACACGTATTAAGAAATTAATTTCTTTAAACATAACTAAATGCCAACTACAGCTCGTTGGACATAAACTTGACAATAGTTGACATAAAGGAAAACAGTTTTTGCATCAGGAAAAAGCGTTTTCTACGGTAAACAAAACACACGCTGGTATTTTTTTAGAAGAATAACTGCATGTTCATGAAGCACAAAATCGACTCGAGACGAATCGTTCGTCTGGATTGAAACTAAAATAACTTTAGATACATTTTCTAGAAAATCCTGAATTTTGTCCTGAACTCATTATTTATGATTTACTATCGAACACCGAAACAATTGGGATTCCACAGACCCTGGTTTTCGAGATACCAATATGTGATTTTTGGCGAATCGTTCGTCTCGAAGCGAACGAAAATTCCATGAACAGACAGTAACTCTTTGTTCTCAAGACAAAATATTTTTAGTGTACGCTATATTTGTTCGTTCTTCTATTCGTTGAAAACCCTAGCTTAGGCACCAATGTTTTTCCACATTATCTGCCACTATTTACATATGTAGATATTTAGTTTTCTTTGTTATTTTTAACTTCGTAACCGCTTTTTTGTTTGTTTTGCATTCTGATTATCGCTACAGAAAAAATATTGTTTTTTGAACATTATCTGTTCGACATTATTGAAATTGGTTCAGAGTTAGATATAGCTCCCATATATATCTTTCGCCCGATATACACACATATTACCACAGACGCCAAAGTTTTGCTCCGATCTACGTGAAATTTTGTACAGGGAGTAGAATTAATATTCTTACTATGCATGCCATATTTGGTTAGGTTAGGTTAGGTTAAAGTGGCAGCCCGATTAAGATTCAGGCTCACTTAGACTATACAGTCCATTGTGATACCACATTAACTAAAAGTACCTATTACATATGGGCACTTCTAGTTTTAACCGCTGAACCTTCTTGATTATTTCCTTCTGTTGAACAAACCAGATTGTTCCAAAAACATTAGCAGACTGCTTAAGTTAATGTTTTCCAGGTCCGCCAGTAATCTAAAGCTATATGCCCCTAAAATTTGCTTACGCCTTACACAAAATGCAGTACACTCACACAAGAGGTGTTTTATTGATTCTTTTTCCTCCGCATCATGACAGCTCATACAATAGTCATTATACTTCGCACCAATAGTTTTTGCAAAATCGCCTATCAGGCTGCGACCCGTTATAGCAGATATCAGGAGTGATATCTGGCGTCTCGAGAACACTAGCATATCTAGTGTGCGGTTTAAGTTTAAATGGGGCCATATTTGCTTGGTGTCATTACAACACTTGCAATTCTCCCATCGTACATTTACCATTATGACAGCCTTCTCACGCAGTAAGAGCTTGCAGGTAGCCAGAGGTATACCAACAGATTCTAGTTCCCCAGGAATGTGTAAGGTACTTCTTAGCCTTGCTAGCTCATCTGCTTCGCAGTTCCCCGGTATGTTCCTATGGCCAGGCACCCATATTAGGTGAATATTGTGCTGCTCAGCCATCTCATTGAGAGATTTGCGGCAGTCGATGGCCCTTTTCGAGTTGAGGAACACAGATCCAAGGATTTTATTGCAGGTTGACTGTCTGAGTATATATTAATGTCAATATTGCACAGAAAAAAATATCACCAAAATATTTCCAATTAAAAAGTTCATTGAAGTTGAATGTTTTTCCAATTAATAAATTAATTGATACAATTAACTTTTTAATCAAGATAGAAACATTAAGTTAATTAAGTCAATGATTGAAAATTTTAAAATTTTTAATTAAAAAATTAATTGATACAATGAACTTTTTAATCAAATTCGGAAGACTAAGTCAGTTGAAAAAAGTGATGAACATTTCTTAATCCAAATAAAAACTCTAAGCCATTTCAGAAAGAAATTGAAAATAGTTACATTTAAAACAAAATTAATTGGGGTTTGCATTCAAAAATTAAAAAATTAATTGAAAATTGCTATGACATCAATTAATTTTTTAATCAAGAATTTTTTCTATGTCCAATTAAAACTGTGATTGATACTATCATTTTCGTGATTGAAGATATTTCAATTTAAAAATTAATTGGATCATTACATCTCAACCAATTCACCACTTCTCTTATTGCTAATATTTCAGCCTGAAAAAAACTACAGGGATCAGGTAATCTTTTAGCTATTCCAGATCTTTAGAATATACTCCGCAACCCACTTGTTCATCCAATTGGGAGCCATCAGTGTAGAATTCTATATATCTTTTATTCCACGGGGTCCGTATACACCACGCCTCACTGTTGGGAATTAGAGTCTCACTTTTGTCGAAAAGTGGTCTCGCCAAAGTGTAATCCACTACGTTAGGCACATCTGGCATTATTTTGAGGACCGAACTGTGACCGTAACTTTGTTCCGACCACAGCGATAGCTCGCGCAACCGCACAGCCGTTGTTGCAGCTGACTGTTTGGCCAAAATGTCTAAAGGCAATAGATGCAGTATAAAATTAAGGGAATTTGTTCCTGTCTTGCTGAATGCACCTGAGATACACAAGCACGCCATACGCTGAACTTTGTCTAAACTTGTCGGCTGGTGAAGTGCCGGCCACCAGACTACAACATCATATAGCATTATAGGTCTAACCACTGCCGTGTATAGTCTATGCACAATTTTTGGTTTTAGTCCCCACTTTTTCCCTATTGCCTTTTTGCACGAGTATAAAGCTACCGTTGCTTTCCTCGACCTTTCTTCAATATTAAGCTTAAAGTTCAGCTTCCTTTCCAAAATAACGCCAATGTATTTTGCACACTCGCCAAAGGGAATTTCAATACCCCCTAAGGAAATGGGCCTAACCGTGGGAGTTTTGCGATCCTTGCAGTACATGACTAGTTCTGTCTTTGCAGGATTTACCCCAAGACCATTATCTTTCGCCCATTTCTCAGTCATCCGGAAGGCTCTCTGTATAATATCTCCAACTGTTGATGGGATTTTTCCCCTGACTGCTAGCGCCACATCATCTGCGTATGCCACCACTTTTATCCTTTCATTTTCTAGGGAAACCAGAAGTTTGTTTATAGCAACATTCCAAAGAAGAGATGATAGATCTCCTCCTTGAGGAGTGCCTCTGTTCACATACCTTTGTATGTTTGCTTGTCCTAGTGTGGCTGAAATGCGTCTCTTCCTTAGAAGTTCGTCTAACAGCCTAAGTATACCTGGATCAACATTCAGAGTTGTCAGTCCATTTAATATAGAGCTCGGATGGACGTTATTGAACGCCCCTTCGATGTCTAGAAACGCCACGATTGTGTATTCTTTGACAGATAGTGAGCTTTGAATAAAGCTGACTAGTTCATGTAATGCGGTTTCAGTAGACCTGCCCTTCGAGTATGGATGCTGTCGTTTCGAGAGCAAACTTGAATCGACACTAGTTCTAAGATAAATATCTATCATCCTCTCCAGAGTCTTAAGTAGGAATTATGATAAGATGATTGGTCGGAAATCCTTCGCATTGGAGTGAGAGGCTTTTCCCGCTTTAGATATGAAAACGACTTTTGTTTCCCTCCACTTTCCTGGAATATATCCTAAGTTTATACATCCTATATATACGCCGACAACCAGGGTATAATTCTGTCAGCCACCGCTTGTAACTCCGCCGGAGTAATTCCATCAGGTCCGGGGGATTTGAATGGTCCAAAGCTATTTAACGCCCATATTTGCCCTATTTGGTTTAAATCGGTTCAGATTTAGATATATGTAGCTCCCATGTATATCTTTAGTCCGATTTATACACATATGACCACAGAGGCCAAATTTGACTCCGATTTACATGGGAATGAATTGGGGGAATATCATATGGAAAACGACGGTGAACTATCTGAATTAGACAGGTAGCAAATTTTGGTTAGTAAAGACGGATTTAAATTGGATAAAAATCCTCATTGCATGCAAAAACATGGAATTTTTCGTGAATCTTCTTTTAACGGCTCTAAACCAATTACAAAAACAAATGAGCATTGCAGACACATTATCGGTGAACCTATACAATCGTTGGCTATTTCTTTTATGCCTGATGAAGGTGACAGACGATATTCAAAAGTTTTGAGTTTTTATTTCCTCTTCTTTTATTTGTATTATTTTCTGCTTTTCAGAGTGACCAAGTTTGATATGTTCCACTGTATTCGTTTACCATTAAAATCTTGAAATTCCAACAAAATCCTTGCTTATGTCGTAGTACCTTCCATCTATCCGTGAATGTACTCACATTTCCAGACCACAGACCAACACACTATCCTCTGGACCATACACTGAACGAAGAGTTTTCTTTTCTGAGAAACGAAATTTTAGACAAACGAAGTTCTCTTTTTACACAAATAATAAATACTGAATGCAATGGTTGCAAAACTTTATATATAAATTCGGGTTTATTTGTTCTTAAAGAAAGTACTTTTTAACAAACGAATTTTCATTATAAAAAAATTGCACAAAACATCACAATTGTTTTTTAATTCACATCCTAAAGACTAAATTCGGATCACACCTTAAGAAGTGATTCAAATTCAGTGCCACGGCTCATTGTCAGTTCGTTGACGTTATTGAGTTCCTCTTGCGCTTACTTTGGAGGGACATTGGAGATTTTATTCGTCATGTTCTTACCCATTATTCACGGGACTTTCCCGATGCAGAAATAGATTGCATTCCTATTCACATACTCACGTAAAGTTGGTGGGAGTTATGTTCATACAACCCCTTGGCAATTCATGTGCGACGATCAACATAATGTTAACCCATATTGTAGTGGATATGAGCACATTGACCCCTAAAAATATGCTAAATATTAATAGAATCTCGCTGCACATTGTGTAACTTATGTAAATGTCATTGTCTGGAACATTTATGAGTATTCCTGAAATTTCACTTACTTGTGTACATGGTAATATCTGTGTAAATCAAATCATCTCAATCAACACCCATGACTCTTCGGCTCTTCAACCATATTTTGAGGATAAATATCTAGAACGATTTCTTAAATATATTTCCATTTCCGTGCATATCTTTCCATTGTTGACTCGATCTAAAACTTTCCTCTATGCCTTGTAATAACATTTTTTTTTCATCCATTTCAGTTCTTGGTGATGATGGCGAACCCTTTCAAACGTTGCATCATTTTGGTTCTGTAGTTAAATATGGCACGCCCCGACATTTTCTGGATGATCCCAACCACCCACATGATTACCATGGCACAGATCAGCACCATCAATTGCGTTCAGCCGGAGGAGTTGCGGCCGGAGGACGTCAGAAGACAAGCAATAGACAACAAAAGAAGCAACAACACCCCAGAGACTATGTCGAAATCGAACAGAGCGACAATGAATATGATGAATATGGCATACACCCATCGGAGTCGCCTCATGATCTAGATGACGATATGTACGGCCAGGAAGGACCTCAGTATTCACATGAAATATTTACCTCAGTACCTGATGTAGGAACCGGATTTCATCCGGGTGATATTGGCCGAATCCCACAACAGATTGGTTCACGCAGTGGTAGCCGCACCGACCTGTACGGAGTGCGAGAAATGGGCGACCGACGTGATACAATACGGGGTCGTGATGGCTATATGACCGTGTTGCATTCGAAGCATAAAGTCTTTCGGCCGCGTATCTCTATGATGCATGACGAATCACGATTGGCCAGTCCCAATGGGGCATACAGCCGTAACTGTCCCAATGTCTGTGATGATATGCAGTGGCAGTGTGCCACCAAATGCAACTGCATCCATTCGAGTCTACGTTGCGATAAAATACCGCAATGCGATGATGGATCCGATGAGTACGAATGTGAGCCTACCGATGACATGTCCGCCAAGATGACCAGGGAATGCGAACAGACAGGCCTGCATATCATGTGCCCGAAAACATATCGTTGCATCAACAAAGACTGGGTATGCGATGGTGATGATGACTGCGGTGACTATTCGGACGAGGCCAAGTGTGGAGATCGTGCTGAGTGTACCGATGATCAGTTTAAGTGCAGCAATGGTTTCTGCATAAAGAAGGAATGGGTGTGTGATGGAGAAAACGATTGCAAAGATATGAGTGATGAGATGAATTGTAACCGAACAAGGTAAGTTGACTTCCATGGATGTTGTAGTTGCAACCTAACGCCTTTTGTTCTCCGATTTTTAGTTGCTCCAGTGAACATTTCACCTGTGACAATGGCAATTGCATATCGATTGCTTTCCGCTGTGATGGAGAACAGGACTGTAGGGACAACTCGGACGAGTACAAATGTCCCGCCGTTATCAACAGCTGTCCTGAGGGAGAGTTCAAGTGCCGTGGAGGAGTGGGTGGAGCCGGAGGCCCTGGCGGTCGGTGTATTCTTATGCGTTTCCATTGTGATGGTGAGAACAACTGTGGCGATTGGAGCGATGAGGAGAACTGTCCTCAGAAGCCAACGCAATGCAGTTCAAGTCAATTCAAGTGTGCCGATGGCAATTGCATACCATTGAGTTTTAAATGTGATAAGGATCAGGACTGCGATGGTGGTGAAGATGAAAATGAATGTGGGAACATGAATACCGAGATACTTGCGTCCTGCGACACCAACGATTTCACCTGCAACAATGGAAGATGTATTTTGGTAAGCTTTCAGAGATCGTTGAAGGTTTTACGCACCTAATGCCAAATGTTTGTCGTCTTTAGCGTACTTGGCTCTGTGATGGTTACCCAGATTGTTCATCCGGTGAAGATGAAGTGGACTGCCGACTCCAATGCGATGATGGGCAATTTCTTTGCCCTGCCAAAAAGAACATCACCAATTTGAAGTAAGCATTCACATACGCCGGGATAGTGGCGTACTACATTGCCGTGTTTTCTTTTCTAGGATTTGTGTGCACCAGAAACATGTCTGCGATGGTCATAGCGATTGTCCTTTGGGTGAAGATGAGATGAATTGTCCCCATTATCGTCCTTGCGAACAGGACTCGAAATGTGAACACCATTGCATCATTACAGCTCAGGGTCGGTATGAGTGTGCCTGTCGCTTAGGCTTCCTTATGCATAGCAATAAGAAAAAGTAAGTAAGGGATATGCAAGTGGGTACACTCCTTTAACGCTTCCTTCATTTCTAGTTGCACGGACATAGACGAATGTCAATATACGGCAAACCCAGTGTGTTCACAAATATGCGAAAACACGCATGGCTCATTCAAGTGTTCCTGTGAGAAGGGCTATGTTTTGCGTCCCGACATGAGAACCTGCAAGGCGTTGGGAGGACCTATGACATTGATTGTGGCTAATCGTTGGGATATCCGCCGGGTTACCCTAAGCAATAACCGTTATTCCGCTGTGGTCAAGGGTCTGCACAATGCCATTGCCCTGGATTATCATTACAAACGCAGTTTGCTCTTTTGGTCCGACATCTCCACAGATGTTATCAAAATGGTCTTCATCAATGGAACACAAGTGAGGGATGTCATCAAATGGGGCTTGGAATCACCGGGTGGCATTGCCGTCGACTGGGTCCATGATTTGCTATTTTGGACTGACTCTGGTACTAGGCGTGTTGAAGTTTCCGATTTTGAGGGAAATCTGAGATCCGTGATTGTCTCCAATGATCTGGATAAGCCACGGGCGATTGTAGTCCATCCCGGAGAAGCAACTGTATTTTGGACAGATTGGGGACCAAATCCCAAAATAGAACGAGCCTTTATGGATGGTTCTGAAAGGCAGACCATTGTGGTTAATGGGGTGACATGGCCCAATGGTCTGACTATCGATTATCCCAGTCGCAAATTGTATTGGGCCGATGCAAAGCAACATGCCATAGAATGTGCCAATTTCGATGGCTCAGGGCGGGCCAAGATCCTTAGCACACATTTACCACATCCATTTGCCATGACGATATTCGAAGACATTATGTACTGGACAGATTGGAACACGAAAACGGTGTCATCGGCCAATAAGATCACAGGAAAAGGCTTCAGTTCAGTCCATGAGAATTTCCATTTCCCTATGGATATCCATGCCTACCATCCAGCCCGACAACCAGACTATAAAGATCGATGCCCCAAGGACCGTGAGGGACGACGGGGAGGATGTTCTCACCTGTGTTTGCCCAACAAAAAGTCCAGACGATGTGGTTGTCCCATTGGCCTAACACTGAAGGAGGATGGCAAGACATGCAAGAGTGCACCGGATGAACTGATATTGGTGGCTCGCCGTAAGGATGTGCGTCTAAGGCAATTAAACAAACAGAAAGGATCCCCCTATGGAGATGTGGACATGATAATCCCCTTGGACAATTTAAAACATGCCGTGGCCTTGGATTGGTCCAGTGAAACCGATACCATCTACTGGACGGATGTCGAAAGGAGTACCATCAATAAAGCCCATCTCAATGGAAGTTATCAGCAGAAAATCATTCGATCCAATTTGGTGGGACCAGCTGGTTTGGCTCTGGACTGGCTTACCGACAAACTATACTGGACTGACCAGATTACATATCGTATTGAAGCCGCCACCACCGATGGCAAAATGCGGACCTTGCTTATATGGGAGAAACTGGAAAAGCCTAGAGACATTGTGGTCAATCCCATTGACGGTCTTATGTTCTGGACGGATTGGGGCTCGCAAGCTCTAATCGAATGTGCCCATATGGATGGTAAAAATCGCAAAGTCTTACTCTCAACCAATATCAAGTGGCCCAATGGTCTGGCCATAGACTATGAACAGCAGAAACTTTATTTCGTGGATGGTGGCACTAAGTCCTTGGAGAATATCAATTTCGATGGCTCTGGACGTAAGGTGTTAGTGGGTAAGTAATAGAAATGCCCGTGTTTTTCTTTAAATCTAACCTTAATTTCTCCTTGTCTCCTTGTTCCAGATGGACTTAGTCATCCTTTCGGATTAGATGTGAGTGGTTCAAGGGTATACTGGACTGATTGGGATACCAAATCTGTTTCGAGTGCCGATAAACTAACTGGAGGTGACATTACCACCATCATAGCCAATACCAGTGACCTCATGGACATTAAGGTATTCCATCGATCACGCAGAAGGATACGTAATGCGTGTGATGTCCGTAATGGCGGCTGCTCACATCTGTGTCTCCTGAATCCAACTTCCTACACGTGTGCTTGTCCCGTGGGCATTGCAATACAAGCCGATGGCCACACTTGTTCCTCGGGGCCAAGTTCATACATCATCTTTGCCCACCGCATAGATATCCGTCAGATTTCTCTGGACTTTGATCATTTGGTGGATGTTGTTCTACCCTTGCCACCCATATCGAATGCCGTTGCCCTGGACGTGGACTTGAAAACGGGCGAGATATACTGGTCCGATACAATTGAGGATATCATTATGAGTTCAACGCCCGATGGAGTAAATGTTAATCGTGTCATTTACGAGAGTGTAAATAATCCAGATGGTTTGGTGATTGATTCTGTGGGACGAATGGTAAGGGGAAATTGGGACAAGCAAGGTGCATATTTACAAAATATTCCTCTCTCTTTTAGATCTACTGGGCGGATGCTGGTCGCCATACCATTGAAGTGGCCACATTGGATGGAAAATCTCGCCATTTGATTGCTTGGAAAGATTTGGAATCTCCTCGTGGCTTGGCTTTGGATTATGAGGCTGGTTTCCTATTCTGGACTGATTGGGGTCATAATCGTAAAATTGAACGAGCTGACATGGATGGCGACAATCGTCAACGCATCGTTACCTCAAACCTGGGATGGCCAAATGGCTTGTCCTTGGACTTGAAGGCTAAGCGAATTTATTGGGTTGATGCACAACTGAAGACCATAGATTCCTGCGACTACTCAGGAAGTCATCGCAAGCGAATTATGGCATCACTCCAGCATCCTTATGCTTTGGCTTTAACGGACAACTACATTTACTGGACCGATTGGAAATCGAAGGCTTTACACATGACCGATCGTAGTAATGTCACCAATAGGAGAGATGTCATGACCAACATTGATGGTCTAATGGATGTCAAGGTAATATCGACAAATCGAACGTTGCCAGAAAATGTTTGTGGCAAAAATAATGGTGGCTGCTCTCACCTATGTCTTCGTAACCCATCGGGTTACTCTTGCAAATGCTCAGTTGGTTTACGACTCAAGAACGGAAGTTCTACGGATTGCGAATACATGCCGGAAGATTACCTCTTGATTGCTTTGCGTTCTGGCATTGGAATGATCTCCCTAAACACACCCGATTTGATGGATGTTGTATTGCCCATTCACGGTATACACGGAGCAGTCGTCTTGGATTATCACTATCAAAAGAACTGGATGTTTGTGGCCGATGTGAATCTGGACGTGATACGTCGCATAAATCTTCAGAATCTAAGTGAGAGTAAAGTGGTGGTCAATGAGCTGATGACACCCAATGGCTTGGCCGTAGATTGGATTGCGGATAATTTGTATTGGTCAGATTCCGATTATAAATTCATAGAGGTGTCACGTTTGGATGGATCATGTCGTAAGAAACTAGTATGGGAGGATATGGGAGATCCAAGGTCATTGATTGTCCATCCCAAAAAAGGGTAAGTAGGGAGTGGAAGAAATGCATTCGCTTGCTAAAGGGGATACTCTTTACAGATATCTTTTTTGGGCCGATTGGGATACCCCATCACGGATAGAGCGCAGTTTATTGGATGGCTCAAACCGTACGGTTATCATAAGCAGCAATCTTGGATTTCCTACCGGTCTAACCATTGATTTTGAGTAAGTTTAGAATGTGTATTTTTTGGGGGAATTTTGCCTAAATTCTCGCCTATTTCTAGGAATCGTCGACTCCTTTGGGCTGATGCTTTAGAAGATAATATTGGTCAATCGGATTTCAATGGCAAACGCCGAACTGTTATTGTCCACTATGCTCCACATCCTTTCGGTTTAACCATGGTAAGTCTCCAGCATAGGCCAATAGGGATCACTCATGACATGTATTCGTTCTCTTTCTAGTTCAAGAATAACATTTATTGGACGGATTGGTACAACAAGTCGGTCTTTAGGTCTCATCTCAAGGATCATTCGATCTACACACAACCCATTGAGATACGTGAAGCCCTAAGCGGGGCTCTGGATATACGAGCCGTTTCACGTATACGCCAAGCCGAAGAGTGGAATCAATGCTCCCAGGATAATGGAGGATGTACACATCTCTGTTTGTTCCGTGGCTCCAACTATACCTGCGCTTGTCCCGATAGACCCGATGGCCGGGAATGTCTCACAGTACCTAAGTTCTATGTACCACGACGGTCTGATGAGTTGGTCCCTGACTATCCGGATGAGGTGACAGAGACCGATATTAATTTAATCAACGATGATTTCGATGACGATGATTTCCAAACGGCTCAGGATAATTTGGTTGATCTCAAGATGGTTATAATCATAGCAACCATCATAGCATTGATATTCCTATTCATAATGATAGCAGTGGTGATATGTAAGTGAAAGGAATGCACTGGATGTTCTTAAAAGGTTTCAAATGTCCTTCTTCTTCTTATTTGCTCTTGCAGACATGATAACGCCTGCCAAACATCCACAACCCAAACGACATTCGAGAGGATCAAGCCGTTCAGTCTTAACTTTCTCCAATCCCAATTACAATGTCGATGGCACCCCCATGGAACCGAAGACTACCATTTGGAAACGTTTCAAAAACGACCGAGCACATGTAAGTCACTTCCCGAACCCAGATTCGACAAAATGCCAACCCCTGGAAATGTCCATGTAAAAGAATGTT
Organism: Haematobia irritans; assembly: GCF_050003625.1. Lineage (NCBI taxonomy): Eukaryota > Metazoa > Arthropoda > Insecta > Diptera > Muscidae > Haematobia > Haematobia irritans. The sequence continues at coordinate 229,176,415 of NC_134399.1, forward strand.
CCAACTAATCAACCTACTCCTCCTCCTCCTCCCCCTTCTTTCTCGACAAATCTAGGAACGTGTCTATGAGGAACGCAGTTTAACGACAGAGACTGGCTCGTCATCTTTGTTTGTGCCCACACCCTCACCGACAGCATCACCGTGTGCCAATAAACTTCAACTGTCCACATTATCAACGATTGCGTAAACATCGACTCGACATTGATCGATTTCTATAAAACTTTAGATGATTTCTCTCACTTCAACCTGTGACCTCTCTCGAAGAGGGGTTACGGAGGATTTTCTCAAACCAAAAACAAACAAAAAACACACTCAAAACCTAAAATAGTCGATGCTAGGCGTCGCTAGACGAAAGCAATGTCCTGCAGAACTTGGATATATACAAGCACACACAAACACATGTATGATAAATCTCTTAGCAATTTCCCAAAATAAGGAGAAAATATTTCCAAAAATAAAAACCACTACATCTGGCTCCAAGGCTCTGTCCTTATCCGAAAATCCAGTTTCATCTAGGTCAGAGTTTAGATGGAAGACAATTAGAAGATGAATTATTAAAATAAGAAGCCAAAGCCATTTCGAAAATATCGAAATTCAATGTGAATTCTTGTGCCAAAGGACACTGGAGTAGGAATCCCCAAGGAAAAAAATAAAACCAAAAATAAACTAAAATTTGTTCTAAACAAGAAAAAAAAACTCCATTTCCTCTCCAATAAAATACCCTAATTTTTTAAGTTAAGTTTTCTTTAAAAGAATACAGCAACCAACCATAAACCAACTGTTAAAGTTAAGTTTATCCAAAGCAACAAAAAAAAAAAACAAAACAAAACAATTATTAAAAATAAAAGTAAAACAAAAAAAACCAAACTCACAATAAAACCAAAAAATTATCCAAATCAAAACACAGCACATATGGATTTGCCATTTTCAAAAGGCAAGTCCTGGACGAACACTGAGGCTATCGATAGATAAGCCAAACAAATTTTTATACGAAACTTTTCATTTGTTAATGTTAAATTGAAAAAAAAAAACAAACAAAAAATGTACTTCCGTAATATTTGTAAATATATATATTAAAAAAAAAAAACAACAAATTAAGGACAATTAACAAAAAAACCCCTATAAGAAAGGACAAAAGAATAAACACTCTCTCACACATACACTCCAACATGCATACATACCCACACCTGCAACAAGTTATTCCAATATCTGTACATAGATGTTAAATGTATTTGTGAATGTAATTTTCCAAACAAAAAAAAAAAAACCCAAACTAAGATATAGTTGAAAACAAATCTCCTGCTCATCACAATTATCCACTACCACCCCAAGGCAATCTAATGGTCACAGGCTTATAACAAAAGAATACAGCAAACGTGCCACATATTAGGGGCTCAATTTGTGGCATGTTTAACACTGGACTCTGGTCATTATTGTTGCCTTATGGAATACAGCTCGCAAATTCACTTACACATTAACTCCCATACACATACATTCACACATTCACTCTACTGTTCTCTCTCACATTCTTTGATTAATTTTTATCAATTTTCTTTATATTTCATTGATTTTTCGTTTAGTCAAAAAAAAACTCCAAAAGATAAAATTGAAAGGATAAACGGGTTGTTTGAATTGCAGTTCCTTTAAATACACATCCAAATAGAATACCAACACCCAACACACAAACACTAACACTCAAAGGATTAAAATTGGTCTATGGGAATTAATAAGAAAATTATTCAAGCATAAACACAGCCGATCACATACACAGAAACAAAATTCACGAAAATTGAGTTCTAAACAATATTCAATTAAAAATTTAACATATTCAACAAATTTTTTAATTGAAACAAAAATCAATCACAAATATTAATAATATCAATTAATTTTTCAATTGATACTATCATTTCTGTGATTGAAGACATTTTAATTGCAAATTAATTGGATCAATTGAAGACAAAAAATATTTTTTTGGTGTAGATTAATTAAGTAAATATGGTGAGAAATATGTTTGACATTGCTGTTCGGTGGTCTAACTTACGCTACATTACGTTACGTTAACTTTCAACCAAAATTCATTCATTTTCAAGAGGAAGGTTGCGCCGTTGGTTACATCAAATTTTACATTGCCAATAGTTTTATTATATATTTATGTCTGTGGCGAATATTTGACCAAACTTTTTTCCAGGATCTTTTTCGAATACCGTTTTTGGAAAATGCTCCTATCGTGAAGTTATATACCAAATATGCGCAAAAATGTTTCCAGGTTTGACTGGAGCGAAAAATTCCATTTGTCCAGTGTGACCTTACCGTTAAATAATAAAATACTATGTGTCATAGATTATAAACTTTATAGACAAAAACTGTGTCAGTCCCAAAGATTAATCTTCTGATATGTCAAATATGTTATTTCGTATTTTCGCGGTTTTGGTCGCAACATTTGCTTCAAATGTAAACACCAAAATTCCATTAAAATTTGGAATGAAAATGGAAAATTTATTCAGATACTTTAAAGAAAACCATGTTTTCTTAATTCAAAAAAGAAAACTTTAAACGAAACCTGCAAAATTCTCCAAATTAGGAATTATACGATATACGATAATTGAAGCTTTGTTACCTTTAATCCTACGATTCATCTCAGTTACTTTAAAGTGTATTTCTTTAAATCGAAAATGTAAACGTAAAAATTTTCATTTTCATTACAATAAAAACACTTTTTTAATGTGAGTAATTGTATCTGTTAATTTTTAATTGATTACTTTTTCAACTGCAATCATCTCTTTAATTGGAAATATTTCGGAGTTATTTTTTCTGTATATTTACATTTAGTAAATAATTCTCTCTCACATAAATATGTATTTCCCAAATCTTTATCTATCCAGCTCATTTATAAGGAATTTCCTCCCTACACCCACAACGGCGTTCATGTTTCAAACCGATCCGTTCATGAAAGTGAATCAACTCAAATGTGGTGTCATACGGAGAAAAGACGGTGTCAATTAGAGGTCTGTATCGAATAACTTTTCACTACTTGTATGCAATTCGCTGTCAAATATAGTACATACACTGTCTTTCTCTCGGAGCGCAAGTAGAGAAGTGAAGAGAGCACTTGCTTGTCAAATACCACCAAATACTTATCCGAAACAATATGTGTTCCGAAAAAATGGAACAATAAAAATGTAAGTACTTGAGAAAAAGTACAACATGGATTCTCTTCACTTCAGGTGATACCACAAGTATTTCTCAGCTATGTGCGAAGCAAAACTTTCCATTATTATTAATCATAGATATGTATGTATGTCACATATTTCATATATTTATGTATGTCACACACTTACCTTAACGTTTGCCGTTCTTTATATCAATCAGAAAACATATATTATGGGGAGTAACTGTTTTTGTTGTATATCTGAAACTGCACGTGGTAAATGGAGTACTCTATGAAGTTTTGTTCTCGCAACATACTCGACGTGATCACTCTAAGTACACTTCAATTAGAGAGAGAAAGAGGAATATGTGTTTGTTGGTAGTGAAGACATCAGAGTAGCAACAAGAAGTTACTGGTGGCTTTTGGTGTTCATTAAAATGTGTTCCAATTGTTTTGCGACTCTCTCAAATAGATGTACTCATTTAGCAAGTACACTTGTACTCTGCATTTACAAATGGAATTGTGCAGACCCCTCTAGTGTCAATCTAGCAACGATAATATGACATCATGGGTTGTCAAAACAACAACCAGCATTCATGAAAAAAAAATCCGCTACAGTGACTCGAACCTGAATTATTTGCTACATACGCGTTAACAGTCGCCTTGCCATAAGAGCGTCTAAAGAATATTTCAAAACTAGTTTCGTACTCGAACCAAACGCGTATACGACAAGTATTGACATAGTATTAAAATGCAAATAAAAAGAAATTAAGTGCACGAAATAAAATTTCATAAAGGGGAATATGTAATTTTTTTTTGTTGTTGCCTAAAATTTAACATTGTTTCATTAAGAAAATTAAGTTTTTCATTTAAAAAATAAAAACGTATGGAACTACCATGGTAAATGCAACATTTGGTATGACGCAAGCCTATTTCCTATCCTCCTAAAATTTATTGTTTTTGCTTTTCATGACTAAAGACAAACGAAAGCCGTTCATGAAATCGTGGACGAAACCGTCAATATTTCGTTTTGATTTGTCGCGAACGTTTCCGATTCATTTTGTCATCGTCCGTTCACGATTTTGAAAAGTTATTTTTTCTATTAGTATAGGCCAAGTACAAACTGTGTACCAGAGAATGAAGCCGCCGAGTCGCGCCGCCGACTAGTTTTTACCAGTCGAAGCCGTCGCCGAATTTGTCGACTCATCTCGACTCAAAGTTAGCCGCCAATTAATCAAAAATATTGATTTGAATCAGAAAAAATTATTAATAATGGTTGCATTTGTTGTCAAAATGTTTAACTTTCCACCCAAAATCCGTCAGTATCAAGTTGCTATAACAATTTTGCAAAAATTTGGCTCAGAACATTTGGATTATGTGTAAATGTGATTCTAATATAAGTTGTACAACTAATCTCATTACCATTCGGATAATATCAAATTGATTTTATTATGGATAATTGTCCGCCGTCGATAAGACAAATTTATATCGGCTTAGCCATCAAGCCGCCGCCGCCGGAGGCAAAAAATTAGTATTAGCCTCCGCCGACAAAAATGGATCGGCTTCATTCTCTGCTGTGTACTCTCAAATACAAGAACATTTTAAGATATTTCACCACAAGGAGGCAACAAGGGACACTAAAGCCAATTTAACTTTATTTTAGTTCAATGAAATTATTATGCTTTAGCTAAAATTCTTCAAATGTCTGCATAAAACGTAAATAACGTAGTTAATATCGTAAAGCCTCACAGGATCCTCAATTTTTTGTTCAATATCCTAAGGGGCTTTTATACACCAAAAAAAACTGAACCCACCATGAAGGAAATTATTAAAAAAAATTTAACAAAAATATTTTAGTAATGGCAACATGATACAAATACTCTGAAAAAACAGTGAACCCACCAGGAAGAAAAAAATCGGTTAATTTTGGAAAATTTTGAATATTTTTAGAAAATTTTAACTAAACAGTATAACAAACGCTGGCATCACGCCAGAGTGTAAGTTAATAATTTTTGTCAAAAAATTCCTTTGTCTTTTTTCTGGGTATACATGTTTAAGAATTTTGGAAATGGAAATTTCAATATTTTAATGTAAGTACATGAGAAAGGTACACAGAAAAATATCAACAATCAAAATTAAAATTTTAATTGAATTTGAGAAAAAAAAAATCAATTACAAGTTTTATGATTCAATAAAATGTTTAATCAAAACTAAATTCAATCACAAAAATTAAGTGAATTAATTAATAAAATTTTTGATTGAATTGGTGCCGATAATTCATACTATCAATTTCGTGATTAAAGCAATTTTAATTAAAAATTCAATGAATAAATTAATATCGTGACTGAAACCAAATTTCGTGAAATGTTTCCACTCATATTTTCAGTAGAAAAACTATTTACTGTGGATTTCGAAGCATTATGCATGAAAAATATTTAATAAACAACCTTAATCATAAGATTGCCATAAATCCAGCAGCAAATTCCCAACAAAATAGGACATCTTTGAAATTGAGGAACTTTTTAATATCTATCGATCATATTTTGTACATAAAGAAAACATCAACACATCATCTCACATGTGATTCTATTATTTAATTTCACTCAATTCAGTTGTTTCGCATATCCTTCTTTGTCGTAGTACACCACACATATACAAAAAAAAAATAAACCAAAAGTCCTTTTTAGAGAAAACAAAAATAAAATAAAAAATTAAAACAAAAATGTGTAACAATAATAAATATAAATATTAGCATGTAAGTTGTGTACAAAGTAAATAAAAACTAAATCTACAACATCTACTACTACTACTACTACAACAAAAACCTAAGGAAAAGGACTAACAAACAACAACAACAACAACAGCAAACAACAAATCTTCCAATAATCGATCATAGCATCGAAATACCTCCTAAAATGAAATCAATTTTTGGAAGAGGAATCCAGTAACAACCCAAATTCCCCACCCCTCAACATACGTACCCCTCATTTAGCACACTCGCAAACAACAATCACACTAATACATCCAAATGCATACATATACACGCAAACTTCCTTGCCTCCTACGATGTATTGTATGTATGTATATACATTGTATGTATGTATATGTACCAAAATAGTAGACACTGGAAAAACAACTGAACTGAAATGAGAAGAGAAGAGAAGAGAAGAGAAGAGAAAATTATGAACACAACAAGCAAGCCAAAGGAAAGCATACCACCCAACATAAGGACTGTGAAATAAGGTCCTTGGGAAGGGGTGTCTAAGACACAAATACAGATACAAAACAAATTTTTTAATACTACAAAATTTAATAAAGAAACAAACAATAAAACCAAAAATAAAATTATTTTCTAAACGGAAAAGTTGAATAACAAGAAGAGCAAAAGCAAACAAAAAACCAAAAACCAAAACATTTATCTTTTTTAGAACTTTGCTTTACAACAATAACAATAAAACAAAACTATAAAGAAAATGCAACATGAAAATGATTTGAGGTTAAAAAAAAATCGAGAAAACAAAATTAATAATAGATTTAATATGAACAACAATTCCATATAAAAAGAAAACAAAAACACTAAACCCAAATCCCTGACAACAACAAAAAATTAAATTTTATCGTTTGTTTTTTGTACAACAAAAGCCAGATTATAAGAGGAAAACCACAGAACAAAAACAACAATAGCAAAATAGTAATAAGCCAAAGGTCACTCTTACACAAGAGTGTTCTTTTAGGACTATCGATGAGAGAATGAGAACTAAAAGTGAATTCAGGCAAATTAACCACACTCATACACCTACACTCACACACATACACACACCAATACATACAGTTGACATAAAGAAGGAATGACTTTAACACTAATTTGTTGTAATAATTCTAATCAAAGAATTGATGAATAAATAAAACTTAAATAAGACAAAACTGAAAAAAACACAAAATAAAACCAAAAAAGCAAATACGATTTGTTAAAGAATTAAAACAAAAAAACTAAAACCAAAACAGAACGTACACAAAAACACACACATACACACACACACACAAATGGAAACATGAAATGAAAAAAGGAAATAAATGTATTTTAAATGTTAATAACAAAACGTCTTTTATTTTTTCTGAATCTAGAAGTGAAGTTTGCGGGCATTTTTCAAATATCGTAAGAGAATAAAATTGGGCTTTTTTTGGGTAATGGAGGTGTAGCAAGTTTACCATTTCATTTGTAAGACATGGAAATATCGTGACTGATATTTTTTTTTTTAATTTTTTTGTTTGCATATTTATTTTTTTGTTCTGACTGCTGACAGATTTATTCCAGTGAAAGTTTATAGTTTAGAAGCTTACAAAAGCAGTTTGACTTATTTCATTTAGAAATGAATTTATTCGTAATGGAATTCAAGCGCAATTGCTTCATATTTTACTAGAAATTTACAAGTGGCTATCGTTAGAGTCCTCCAGCATTTAATTACGTCACAGTGGAAGAAAATTTCCTCTTAAGCTGAACATGTAGAGAGAAAAGTTCAAGAGCTCACCGATGCAAAAAACGCTTGTCTTAAATAGTATCGAAGGCCTGGGCACCACCGTGGGGCAATGGGTACCATACTCGTCTTGCATACAAAGGGTCATGGGTTCAACCCCAGTTTTAACCGAATATCAAAAAGTTGTTCCACAAAGAAGTTGTTCCACAAAAATTTCTTTTAAAGCCCATCCCAGAATACCCCATCGAGTTTTTCCAACTTCCGATGCAGTCCTTTTGGACAAGTCCACAAACATTTCTTCTAAAAAGCATCGTGGGATCCCCCAATGATATTTTTCCACTTCCGATGCAGTCCTTTTGGACAAGTACACAAACATTTCTTCTAAAGCGCATCTTGGGATCCCCCAATGATTTTTTTCTACATCCGATGCAGTCCTTGTGGACAAGTATTAGAAAGAACGCAATCAGGCTATTTTAAGTGTAAATTTTGGAAATTAAATTTTACAAAATAATAGAAAACTTATAAAAAAAAATAAAAAATAGAAAATTAATAATAAAGCAAAAAAATAATAATAATAAAAATAAATTTTATCCCCGCTGGGATTTGAACCTGTGCCGTTTGACTTTTTCGCTTCCATGTAAGTTCTTTTGAGAAGGTTTTGCAAATTACGAAAATGTTTAAATTTTTTTGTTGATTTTTAATGGAAAAAATATCTCTATACGAAAATATATGCCGGAAATAAAAAAAATATTTTTTTACAAAAATGTTTGATAAAAAAATTGCCGCTGGTGAGATTTGAACCTGCGTTTCTTATTTTTTCGTTCATTCTAATAAAGAACATCTCGAGAAGCAATTGGAATGTTATTCCTTGGTGTCGTATTACGAGCATATCACAAACATTTGAATTGACCTTTCGACGCTTTATGTTCAATGGCGTTTGTGGCTGAGTGTGCTAAGGCGATCTGTTATGGTGCCAGCAAACCCAGGTTCAATCCCTGGTCGGAGCGAAAAAGTTTTTCAAATTGTAAAAATTAGATAATAGGAAAATAATAGTGTAATAAAAACATATGGATAAAAAAAGTGAAATTGATTGAAAAAAATTTTTTTTTCGCTTTTTAAATTTCTTTATTCAAATTAACTTCCAGGACACAACTTCTAAAGCATTACAAAGGATCCAAAAAGGGAGTACTTCCGTCCTATGACAAGCCCATGTAAAATTCATTGGAGATGATCCAAGTGTGCACTACTTTCGGATCACAGACTGGGGATCCAAACTACTTTTTTTGAAGCTCTTTTTTTGCTGGGCGGTGGATTATCCCTCTCAGTTATGTTGGTGACATTTCTGGATGTTTCAAAGCTTCTCTAAGTGAGAAATGACTCGGTTCGGACTCGGCTATAAAAAGGGGATCCCTGATCATTGAGCTAAAACATGGAGTCGAACAGCATTCATCGGTAAGAGAGAAGATCACCACTATGGTATCACAAAGGACTGAATAGTCTAAGTGAGCCTGAAATAACGGACGGCCATTATACCTAACCTAAGCCCTGGGTAGACAAACATTACAGCCGCAGACCATGTACATTTTAACATGAAAAAATGGTTCAACTTGGGAGAGATGATTCTCATGTCTAACTTTCATAGGAAATTAACATGTAAGGGCCAAATTGAATCACATAACCCAGCCAGATCTTACAAGAGACTATGGAAATGTATATTAGCCAACACTGAAACATATGTATAGTCAGGCTTGTAAGATGGGTATCTGGCATTTTCTTTTCAATAGCTTAAGCATACCAATTCCTTAATCTTCATGTCAAATTAGATCGTATTAAAATTGTAATAATATGTTAAGTAATTGATTTGGATGAAAAACCAGCGTGCGTTGATATCAGGCTAACATAAAAAAGGACTCAACGATATCGCACTCAGCACACGTCAAGCACAAACCCCTTGAAGCACAAGGATGTGCGTTTTTTATATGCAATATCATATCAGTATGAAGGTGCCACATATTCTGGTTTACAAATTCGCAAAACGCAAAATTTTTAATTGTCAATAACTTCTGAACCATTTCATATTTTGCAAAGAAATTTCTTCCATTTAATTTCCTTATCCATCAAAATAGTATGTAGAAATTTCGTATTATATACTATTGTGCTTCGGAAACTAGCAATTGAGGAATATTTTTTCAATTTTATTACAAGAAAGAATTTCGTAGATGGTAGCTAAAAACCCAAAAAAGTTAGTAAATTGCCTTTTTTCCTGTGAATAAATTACCCTTTACACTTTAAGGTTCATATCGTGTAAAGAATTTTTAGGTATGCAAAAGAACCATTAGTATGTTAGAACGATTTAGCTTTGCCTTAACCTAGGACATATTTAATTGCTAATTTTATTTATTTAGTTTTTTATTCAAATTATGAATAAGTTTTTTTCTATTTTTCAGTTTTTTTTTCTATAGTTCAGTTATATTAACAATATCAATGAGATATAATTCTAGTGGTATTGACAAATGTTAGAGCATTTGTCATCTATTTTTAATCTCATCTATTTTTAATATTTAACCTTTGGTTCGATCAAATCGAGCAGTCACTTAAATGCATATCTTGTATGAACTAAATTACAGTAAAAATGTATTCAAAACACCTACGGAGAGAAAAAACTTTTCACATATTCTCTGGATAATTAAAATCGAAATATGTTAGTGTAGTTGATCACCTACAGTACTTACGAAATGGCTCTACACTGCATACATATGAACATACTCGTAGGTACAAGCCTATGTGAATGTTTGTTTACACATACGATGGAATTAACAAATTTAATAAAGGTACGAGTAGATATATTCTTAGCCACCTTGTTGCGTGATATCCTTTTATGGCGTCACTTTTTAAGATCCTCACCATCACTCGTTTGGTTGTTGAAGCACTTTTCTTTTCGTCCAATCTCATGTGTCGTTACTGATAATGTTGTTATCAATATTGTCGTTGTTGTTGGACTACAAGTGGAAGTCAATGGAGCATGGACATGGAATTGGTGCAGGAGGCTTAAAACGGGGACCAGTTCTGTTTTGAGGCTGTTAAATTTGGATTTTATTACAAAATACTTTATTTGAGTGTAAGCATAAACCAAAAATGAATCAAACCCTAAAGCACAATGTCGCACATTGAAACCACACATAACCCAGCAAATATTTTTGCTCACAAATTGTTTAACTATTAACGTTTTCTCCAAGCATTGTTGTTGTTTTTTTATTTCAGCTTAAAACCATACATTGACTAAACTATAAGTGTAGCTTAACCAACAGAGGAAAAGAATGCTTGTTTAATCGGGCAAAGCCCTATAGACTGCAAGATGGTTGGATGGACGCACGTTTCGGAATTACCACATTCCTCATCGGCATCCTCTACTTGCAGCAAAACTATCAACCAATTATCAGAATAAATTCAGGCAGTTCATTAAACCCAACAATAGTCTAAGTGAGCCTGAAATAACGGACGGCCATTATACCTAACCTAAGCCCTGGGTAGACAAACATTACAGCCGCAGACCATGTACATTTTAACATGAAAAAATGGTTCAACTTGGGAGAGATGATTCTCATGTCTAACTTTCATAGGAAATTAACATGTAAGGGCCAAATTGAATCACATAACCCAGCCAGATCTTACAAGAGACTATGGAAATGTATATTAGCCAACACTGAAACATATGTATAGTCAGGCTTGTAAGATGGGTATCTGGCATTTTCTTTTCAATAGCTTAAGCATACCAATTCCTTAATCTTCATGTCAAATTAGATCGTATTAAAATTGTAATAATATGTTAAGTAATTGATTTGGATGAAAAACCAGCGTGCGTTGATATCAGGCTAACATAAAAAAGGACTCAACGATATCGCACTCAGCACACGTCAAGCACAAACCCCTTGAAGCACAAGGATGTGCGTTTTTTATATGCAATATCATATCAGTATGAAGGTGCCACATATTCTGGTTTACAAATTCGCAAAACGCAAAATTTTTAATTGTCAATAACTTCTGAACCATTTCATATTTTGCAAAGAAATTTCTTCCATTTAATTTCCTTATCCATCAAAATAGTATGTAGAAATTTCGTATTATATACTATTGTGCTTCGGAAACTAGCAATTGAGGAATATTTTTTCAATTTTATTACAAGAAAGAATTTCGTAGATGGTAGCTAAAAACCCAAAAAAGTTAGTAAATTGCCTTTTTTCCTGTGAATAAATTACCCTTTACACTTTAAGGTTCATATCGTGTAAAGAATTTTTAGGTATGCAAAAGAACCATTAGTATGTTAGAACGATTTAGCTTTGCCTTAACCTAGGACATATTTAATTGCTAATTTTATTTATTTAGTTTTTTATTCAAATTATGAATAAGTTTTTTTCTATTTTTCAGTTTTTTTTTCTATAGTTCAGTTATATTAACAATATCAATGAGATATAATTCTAGTGGTATTGACAAATGTTAGAGCATTTGTCATCTATTTTTAATCTCATCTATTTTTAATATTTAACCTTTGGTTCGATCAAATCGAGCAGTCACTTAAATGCATATCTTGTATGAACTAAATTACAGTAAAAATGTATTCAAAACACCTACGGAGAGAAAAAACTTTTCACATATTCTCTGGATAATTAAAATCGAAATATGTTAGTGTAGTTGATCACCTACAGTACTTACGAAATGGCTCTACACTGCATACATATGAACATACTCGTAGGTACAAGCCTATGTGAATGTTTGTTTACACATACGATGGAATTAACAAATTTAATAAAGGTACGAGTAGATATATTCTTAGCCACCTTGTTGCGTGATATCCTTTTATGGCGTCACTTTTTAAGATCCTCACCATCACTCGTTTGGTTGTTGAAGCACTTTTCTTTTCGTCCAATCTCATGTGTCGTTACTGATAATGTTGTTATCAATATTGTCGTTGTTGTTGGACTACAAGTGGAAGTCAATGGAGCATGGACATGGAATTGGTGCAGGAGGCTTAAAACGGGGACCAGTTCTGTTTTGAGGCTGTTAAATTTGGATTTTATTACAAAATACTTTATTTGAGTGTAAGCATAAACCAAAAATGAATCAAACCCTAAAGCACAATGTCGCACATTGAAACCACACATAACCCAGCAAATATTTTTGCTCACAAATTGTTTAACTATTAACGTTTTCTCCAAGCATTGTTGTTGTTTTTTTATTTCAGCTTAAAACCATACATTGACTAAACTATAAGTGTAGCTTAACCAACAGAGGAAAAGAATGCTTGTTTAATCGGGCAAAGCCCTATAGACTGCAAGATGGTTGGATGGACGCACGTTTCGGAATTACCACATTCCTCATCGGCATCCTCTACTTGCAGCAAAACTATCAACCAATTATCAGAATAAATTCAGGCAGTTCATTAAACCCAACAATGAACCTCACTTGAACCTCCCGAAAAAAGGTTTTGTATGATAGCCGGCTTATGCCGAAATAAATTCGAAACAAACATATCTCTTTTCCTATGCCACTGTCAAATCATCGATTTGAGTACAGTTGGCTGGGTTTATTTTGAGCGTGCTTCCTCTTCTTTTTCCATTCGTTTTGTTTTGTTATTGTTGGTTTTGTTCTTTAAGCATTGTTGTTGTTTTTTTATTTCAGCTTAAAACCATACATTGACTAAACTACAAGTGTAGCTTAACTAACAGAGGAAAAGGATGTTTGTTTATTTGGGCAAAGCCCTATAGACTGCAAGATGGTTGGATGGACGTACGTTTGGGAATTACCACATTCCTCATAAGCATCCTCTGCTTGCAGCAAAACTATCAACCAATTATCAGAATAAATTCAGGCAGTTCATTAAACCCAACAATGAACCACACTTGAAAAAGGTTTTGTATGATAGTCGGCTTATGTCAAAAAAGTTTTCTCCAACTTTTTTAAGTGATCAGGTTAAATTTCAAAGCCTACACTGCATGCGAAAGGTTATGCACGCTTAATTTAAGGACACTGAATTTACATAACAATGAGGACAAATTTCTTTAAAATACCAAAATACTTATGTGAATGTCAAAATCTGTCGATAAAAAAAAAAAACGTTCTTTCAAACAACTTTATTTATATTTATTTTTATTTTAATAATATAAATTAAAAAGAAAATTAAAAATATATAAAATTCAGAAGAATGAATGACATCTTTGTTTGGATCGATATTTCATGCGCAAAGGCGCCTCAAATGCTCCATCCGCTTAGTCCAATTTTGGCATACTCTTTCCAACATTTCGGCCGGTTTCTCACGATTATGTTAAATGCCTCCATATTGTCTTTCAATGCATAAAGGCGTTAATCGCACGATCTAGGCGGTCAATTGACCGGTCCCGAACGTGAAATATTCACCGAACTCGCATCTCATAACACCATTGTTATGCGGGCTGTGAGCATGTTTTCCATTCGTGTCAAAAACATTCTACCGAAATTTGAAGAACATTTTACCAAAAATCTTTGTTTCTTTCTTTATTGATCCATATCAGTACAAAAAGTATGAAGTTATAAAGAGTACTGTGTACAAAAGTTATTTAATCTACAAAATTAAAAAAAAATCTGGCAACGCTTTGAGCGAATAGTTGATTTTATTTGGTAGGTCTGCTATAAATTAAACAAAAAGCGATTTAAGCTAGGTTAAACTGATTTTTGTGCTTTGGATATTCTATAGAAGATTTTGTTAACATTTTGTTAAAATTCTAAAAATAAAAATGAATATTTGAGAAAAATTTCTATAGAGATAAAATTTTAACAAAATTTTCTACAGAAAAAAATGTTGACAAAATTTTCCATAGAAAATTTTGTTAAAATTTTATCTCTTTAGACATTTTTCTCAAATATTTATTTCTAAAAAAAGTTTTCTCAAAAATTTATTTCTGTGGAAAATTGAAATACATCTTAGCAGAAGAGGAATAATTTGCAAGCTCTACCAAAACTTCAAGAATTCTACCAATGTTCCAAACAGTAAAAACTGTACCAGTTTTTGTAGAATTCTACACACAAAAAAATTTCACGAACATTTTTCCAATTAAAATTTTAATTGAGTTTTAAAAAATATTCAATTAAAAATTTAATTGATTCAACAAATTTTTTAATTGAAACAAAAATCAATCGCAAAAATAATAATACCAATTAATTTTTTAATTGGATCAATTAACTTTTTAATTGACCTTCAATTAATTTTTTAATTGATACTATCATTTCTGTGATTGAAGACATTTCAATTAAAAATTAATTGGATCAATTAATTTCGTGATTGAATCAGAATTTTTTTTTGTGTGTACCAACACACACACAATGGGCCAAATGACAGGTTTTTGACGCATTAAATCAACGGAAGCACCTAGAGCTCTGAAATTTTGTACATTTACCACTGAGGATGCAAATAAAGTATAATCAACATTTTGGACCGATCCGCCCACTGCCACGCCCACTTTAAAATGAAGGGTGTATTTCAACCCAAAGGAAGCGCCTAGAGCTCTGAAATTTTGTACATGTACCACTGGGGATGAGAATAAAGCATGATCAACATTTCGGACCGATCCGCCCACTGACACGCCAACTTTCTAATGGAGGATGTATCTCAACCACTTTCTTCAGGAATACCGATTTTCTTCGATAGCAGAATATATCGACGAACGGAATACCAATTAGTGGCGACAGAGGAAAAGCGACAAAAAGCGACGGCGAGAGCGACTTCAGGAATAAGGGTGATTATTTCTGCAACGCTATGTAGAAATGGGAACAAATTCGTTAAAAAGTGTCAAAAAAAATGTCAACCCTGTAGTGTTTGTAGAAAAAACATTTTTGCGTTCCCAGTCCAAAATAACATTTTGTTCTTGAAACACGTTTGAAGTGATCATATTACTTCTGTACGTGTCACTACTTTGACACAGTTACAGTAAGATACCCAGGACGACATTTTATTTTATGTACCTATTATTAATTATATGGTAGATATTGCAGATTTACCCAAATTTTTCATTCGTTACTATTATTTTGTCCCGATGTTTCAACTAAACAAAGTAATGCTACTTCATTCCATTTCCCTGCACAATTATTTTACTTTTTTCTTCAAGTTGTTATGGTAGACTTCTCTCTATTTAATGTTTTTGCATTATTATTACAGCACTGGGAGTTGTTTTCTATCCAATATTTAATAATTTCTGCGTTTCGATTGTAGGTTAGGTTAGGTGGCAGCCCCATGTATCAGGCTCACTTGACTATTAAGTGATACCACATTGGTGAACTTCTCTCTTATCACTGAGTGCTGCCAGATTCCATGTTAAGCTCAATGACAAGGGACCTCCTTTTTATAGCCGAGTCCGAACGGCGTTCCACATTGCAGTGAAACCACTTAGAGAAGCTTTGAAACCCTCAGAAATGTCACCAGCATTACTGAGGTGGGATAATCCACCTCTGAAAAACTTTTTGGTGTTCGGTCGAAGCAGGAATCGAACCCACGACCTTGTGTGTGCAAGGCGGGCATGCTAACCCTTGCACCACGGTGGCTCCCGTGGTGCAAATAAACAATTTTATTTTTGTGGAATAGAATATAGATATATGTTTACACTACAAAGTTTTTTTCCATTTTTTTTTTTTAATTTTAGGTCAAAATTTGATTTTTAATTTTGACTGCAGATTATTCAGAAGTGCAACAAATTTTCCGGAAAAACGTATTTTTAAAAACAGCATTATGATGTATTAAATACACACACGAATTCATAGAATTCGGTCAAAATTTTAAAACGTAAAAATTTTTCTGGTTGTATCTTAAAAGAGACATTGCGCATTTAAGGATGTCTTAAAGGTACCCTTGCTTCAATTCTTCGCTTCTCTGACTCGAAATCAATACCAAAATCTTTAGTGTAAAGACAAAACACTTTGAAACCCGACAAGCTTTTTGTAAGAGTATGTGAACATTAGTCAATGACCCAAATCACCACAACTACTAATACCACTAAACTCATTAACCACTTCGAAATCGATATTGGAATTTGTAGCTGGGTTATAAACTCCGAAAATCATGGTACACAGCTTAACAAACTTAACCATCCATTCAACAATCCAAGCAGACATTGCGCAGGACATCAAAGCGGCTGTGTGGCGCACCAAATTGCATTTGAACTTACGTGCGGTCGTTCTTTTGCATTGTTGTTGGTATTCGTGTTGTGTTTCCAGAATTATTGCGGGTTTAAGATTTTGTGTCCGGCCTTTTCTCCTGGTCGTTTCGTTAGGTAAAAATCTTTGAGCAAAAAGGCTTTAAAGAACAACGACAACATTATCTCGACGATAATGGGACAGACAAACAGACGGACGGACGGATACATACAGGCCGAACACGATGACCAGCACTCCGGTATCCACCAAATAAACAAGCAGCTAAATAAAGCATCGATGGATATTTGTTGCAGAATGGAGAAGGCTTAGCAGGCAACAACTCCTCCTCTTTTGTTGTTTTGAAAAGTCCAAGGAATTTTGTAAAATTCTTGGAATTTCTCAACGGTTATGAATGGACACAATATATCTTTGGATGGATGTGAATCGATGTGTGTGTCTCTACACTGAAGTGTTGTTGCCGGTGCCACCGATGATGTTGATGGTACTGGATGGTGAGATGCTGATGCTGGTGTTGCATGGTATCTGAACTTGGCCTACACGTTTTCAACTCTATCCTCATAATGAGGTACTTGTTGAGTTAATTCTTCTTTTTTTTTTTTTGGTGAGCAACAATCTCTCTTCTCTCTCGCTTAATATAACCGTGGTCCAATACCCTCTCCGTGGTATCTGTGTGGACGAAGTGATTTGTATACCTTGTTTTCTTTTGCTGTTTTTGTTTTTCTCGGTGATGATAATGATGGTGTCCAGTCTCTTGCTTTCGAAGATGAGCATATGATTATAAACATTTTTAGTTATAGTTGGGTACTCACATACTCTGACGTCCCACAACTGCGGCGGATGCTATGGCCTTATTTGTTCAAGTCACGATTTCAATAGGACTCGTATGTTTACGATCCATTTTTGAATATTGGATCAGACTGGCATGAGCTGCATTGCTGGCGGTGGCAATATTTCCAATCTTCCTACTTTTTGAATTCTTTGCGTTTTATGTTTTTTTAAATCAGTGGTAGGTAGTTTGTGACCTTTTCATTCGTTTTTTGCCACACTAATGATATAATTAAAAAACATAATAATCGATATAATAAATTCATTTTTTTTCACATCAAAGCCGATATGAAACCATTCTACAGCATGAAGTACTGACAATATTTAAGTAAATTGATTTTGATGTGCCAAGTTAATAATTTACGCTCATAATTGGGTATTGGTGTCGTGCCAATCGACCATAATCGTTATCCTGTTATTGGAAAACGAAATATTTAAATACGATATGAGAGGAGAAATAAGCAGCACATGTAGAAATATATTCTCCCATTTACATATCAAAGGCGGAACTATGAACAAATAATGATAAGTGCACTGAAAGAAATGGGCACGCAATTCTAAACAATATTAATAAAAAACTCCTTTAGAATAAAATTAATTAAACGAACGTTCAAAATATTTGTGTTAATTGTTCTTCACTACATTTAGGACACGAATCTTTGCGTCCCTCCGTTAAAGTCACATGGCTTTGAAGTAAACCAAAGTTTTCTTAAAGTAAAGAAATTCATTATACCCTGCGCCACACTGTGGAACAGGGTATTATAAGTTAGTGCATATGTTTGTAACACCCAGAAGGAGACGAGATAGACACACGGTGTCTTTGGCAATAATGCTCAGGGTGGGTCCCTGAGTCGATATAACCATATCCGTCTGTCCGTCCGTCCGTCTGTCTGTGAACACATTTTGTGATCAAAGTCTAGGTCGCAATTTAAGTCCAATCGCCTTGAAATTTGGCACATGTTCCTAATTTGGGTCAGAATAGAACCCCATTGATTTTGGAAGAAATCGGTTCAGATTTAGATATAGCTCCTATACATATCTTTCGCCCGATATGCACTAATATGGATCCAGCCGCCAGAGTTTTATAACGATTTGCTTGAAATTTTGTACAAACATAACACTTAGTCGTGTAGCCAAGTGTGCAAAATTTGATTGAAATCGGTTCAGATTTAGATATAGCTCCCATATATATCTTTCGCCCGATATGGACTTATATGGCCCCAGAAGCCAGATTTTTGGCCGAATGTGGTTGAAATTTTGCACTAGGAGTACAATTAGTAGTATAGTCAAGTGTGCAAAATTTGATTGAAATCGGTTCAGATTTAGATATAGCTCACATATATATCTTTCGCCCGATATGGATTAATATGGTCCTAAAAGCCAGAGTTTTGGCCCAATTTGGTTGAAATTTTGCACAGGGAGTAGATTTAGCATTGTAGCAATGCGTGCCAAATTTGCTTGAAATTGATTCAGATTTAGATATAGCTTCCATATCTATTTTTCGCCCGATATGGACTTATATGGTCCCAGAAGCCAGAGTTTTGGCCCAATTTGGTTGAAATTTTGCACTAGGAGTACAATTGGCAGTATAGTCATGTGTGCCAACTTTGATTGAAATCGTTTTAGATTTAGATATAGCTCCCATATATATGTTTTTCTGATTTCAACAAAAATGGTCAAAATACCAATATTTTCCTTGTTAAATCGCCATTGCTTAGTCGAAAAGTTGTAAAAATGACTCTAATTTTCCTAAACTTTTAATACATATATATCGAGCGATAAATCATAAATAAACTTTTGCGAAGTTTCCTTAAAATTGCTTCAGATTTAAATGTTTCCCAT
This sequence comes from Haematobia irritans, assembly GCF_050003625.1. Classification (NCBI taxonomy): domain Eukaryota; kingdom Metazoa; phylum Arthropoda; class Insecta; order Diptera; family Muscidae; genus Haematobia; species Haematobia irritans. Next base: position 229,195,882 of record NC_134399.1, read on the forward strand.
ATTTTTTTACTAAAATTGTATTCCACCCTAGTGCATTAGCCAACTTAAATTTTGAGTCTATAGATTTTGTAGAAGTCTATCAAATTTTGTCCAGATCGAGTGATATTTAAATGTATGTATTTGGGACAAACCTTTATATATAGCACCCAACACATTTAACGGGTGTGATATGGTATCGAAAATTTAGATCTACAAAGTGGTGCAGGGTATAATATAGTCGGCCCCGCCCGACTTTAGACTTTCCTTACTTGTTTTTTATTTAAAGAAATTATCTTTAAATTAACTAAGTAATGAATCTTTGGATTAAAAATAAAATAACTTTGAAAGCAGGCTAAGACTTATTTGGAGCCTTTTCATCTTTAATTTAAAGTTTATTTTTGTTAAATTAAAAAACATAAAAAAAAGCATCTTTTGTTCGGAATCAAAACCAAAATCATTGAGGAAAATTAAAATCTTTAGATCCAAGTAAACTTCTTTAAAATTTATTTTCCAAATATGTGTGCACTATAATAGTTAAAATTAGGACACAAATTTCATTTATCGAACCTTCATTCTAATTTTCCGATATATTAACACAACTAACATATTCAAGTAACAAGTATATACAGCAGTAAGTTCGGCCGGGCCGAATCTTAAATACTCACCACCAAAAATCAAATATTATAGTTTCCTTTGAAATTTCAGGGGGGTTTGATGACAGATATTTTCCCATGGACAAATAAAATAATAGAAATTTCCAAAAAATGTTTGAAAATTCGGTACGATCCATTTCTCGGCAGACTTTGAATTTGCGATAAAATGTTGGCTAGTATTAATCAAAAATTCTTTAGAGATAAAAGACGAAAAAGTTAAGAAACATTTTATTTTTCAAAGAAAAAATTTCACGAAAATGTTTTCAATTAAAGTCTTAATTGAGTTTTAAAAAATATTCAATTAAAAAATTTAATTGATTCAACAAATTGTTTTCAATATATCCTAGAGCTTCATAAAATCCTTCCATTTGACCTTATTCCTTCAGTGATTGTAAAACGTCTGACTCTTTTTATAAATCCAAAATCAAGTTTTCCACACATTTAAGAGACTGTCAACTTGGCCTTCCTTCCAAAACTTTAAATCCAACTCCAAAAAGAGAGTCTTGTAAATCGATCAGATAAATACATTCTAATAATTCAAGCGTTGCAAATAATTGGAATGTATGTATTTGAGATTTCCTTCCATTATCAAATCGAACAATAAGTTGGATATGAAGTTTGTTCATTTCTGGTTATAACCTTGCCTGCGAAAAAAAATACCTATTTCAAATTCATCAGTACATAGGCGCTCTCTTACATATTTCCAAAGGTAAAGTTTCCATTAACTAAAACGGACAACCAAGAGGCAACATAAAAAAGGGACAACAATAACAATCAGCAGACACAAGGACGGACATAACTGCATAAATAATTGAATGAATGAACAGAGTTGGAAATTGGATCCAAGGCTCGTTCACGCATCACTACCAGCACAACACAATTGAGCAAAATCACAGATTAGTGATAAAACATCATGATTATGTGTCCAGGATGCCAGACAGAAAATGTTGTTACCCAATTGCAGTAGTTTAAATATTTATAAAAAAAATGTTCCTATCAAGCATCCGTTATATTAAATTGGATGGTAAAGCAAAAACTTTTGAAAAGGGACAAAATCCAAAAAATTTGAAATTTGACATTATTCGGAAAGTATATAAAATTAAGAAAGTAAGCTCTGTTTGCATAAAATGCCACATTAAATTTGGATGTCAATAGGAGGTACGCATTCATTGTATTAACATATAAGCCAGCCCGAAAAGTTTTACTTTTCTGTTTGAGATGTTTAAGATTCTTCGACCCAAGGCCTATTTTCATTTGCTATAAACGTTTGTATCGTTGGAAGACATTACAACAATTTTGTAGTCTTTAGTATTTTCTTTTAAAATCGTTCACATATATTTCATAAACAATGTAAATACGTATTGGGAACATTGATTGCATATTCATTTCTTGGTTCAGTGCACCTGAGCATTTATTGAACATTTTAACTCGACTATTGGGATGAGTTCACAAATTCTGAACTGGGTTTTCTATTCTCTGTGATTAAGTACAAGGTTAATTATACGCTCGCATTAAATGCCTCCTCTGTGTTTACACAGCCTGTATTGGAATTTGAATTTTGCTAATAGGCTCTGACTAAAGACATTCTGCAAAACACTTTCACTTGAGTCATATGGATTTCGCTTTCAATGTACAAAATTACAAATAGCTATGAATAATACCGTCTATTAGCAATTCAGACACATAATTTATTGCAAAAAAATGTAAACACTTCATTAGCTTGCTACGCAATTTTTGCTTACATTGATCAAGACTTGTGAATCAAACAAATATTTGGCGAATTTTGCAAAGAATATAACATTCATTCAGCAAATTACTTGGTCCAATTAATGTTTTAATTGAAATTGCTTCAATCACGAAAATAAAAGTATTTATCACAACATTATAATATAGTTTACAAACTTACTAATTCAATTAAAAACTCAATTTTTAATGGAGACAATCATTTACTTTGTTGAACTTCGCATCTTTTTTTCAATTAACTTTTTTGATATATTCAATTGTGGTGATACTTTTTCTTTGGCGTACTCGTATATACGAAAATCCCTTATTAGCTATCATTTAAAAATTTAATTGATTTTGGTTAATTTTTAATTAATTTTTTAAATGAGGCAATCAACCGTTTCATTTTCTTAACTAACTTTATTTTTTAATTTGATTGAAAAGTTAATTGGACCAGTTAATTTTTTAATGGATTACGTTTTTAAATTCAATCAACTTTTTAATTGAAACTAATTTGGTAATATTCGTGCCTGTTCTGGTACTCGCATGTATTGCTTTCGTGAGGTGTCACACTCAAGAGCTGTTCTGGACTACACTACACACCGTCACAGACCTGAAAAATGTACACGAACATTTTTTCTGTGTGGGTCAAGTGTACAGCTATCGTATGCAGAGTTAGAAGATTTTTAAAACAACTAATTAACAGATTTTTAAATTTTAATGTGTTTTTTATATATTTGTTCCTTTTATTGAGCAAAATTAGATGAATATGCCACGAAATGAGATTTTAGAAAACTATCTACAATTGGAACAAAAAATTCTTCTGACTGCTGTATATTTTTAGGGGCTGTTTTTTCAAATTCTGCTGTAATTTTCATGCAAAATAGGTTTATTTTATGGTTCTTGCCTGTAAACAAAATGTATTGCAGAAAAATCAGATGTTTACATTTTCAAAAAGTTTTCTCACGTGTGAGTCAGAACAACTTATTTTGTGTGAAAAATGTGTGCTGTATGGTGTATGTACAGTGCGGTAAGACTCGGAACAGGCATGATTGTTTTCTGTGTGAAATGAAGATTCACAAGACTCAAGTCACCTTAGTGATCCTCTCTACCATATTATACGGGACACATATAATCCTAGTCACAATGTTTTTGATCGGGCAACTGGTTAATACAGCGAGTAAAGGTGAATCGTACAGACCGATATCCCTTCTCTCGTCAGTAGCCAAGACACTTGAGGCACTACTCCTCCCCAGCCTTGTGGAGAATTTTCCAGCTGCCCACAGTACACAGTACGACTACAGCCTTCCAGCCATTTCGACACATATCAATAGGGGACTTAATCAGCCCAAGCCGTGTCATAGGACGGTCCTCGTGGCGCTTGACCTATCGAAAGCGTTCGATACGGTCAAACATGCCACATTATTCGAGGACATCGAGAAAACTTCCCTACCGGCAGGAATGAAGCGTTGGGTTCTGAATTATATGTGTGGACGCCAGTTGTACGTGGAATTCAGGGACAAGAAGTCAAAACCCCGTAGAGTTAAACAGGGAGTTCCCCAGGGCGGGGTGATATCTCCGGCACTATTTAACCTCTACCTGTCCTCGATTCCACCCCTCCTGACGGCGTCGAGATTGTGTCTTATGCGGACGAGGCCCATGTTGATGACATTTGCGATCGATTAAATGTCTACCTCGCTAATCTTACCAGTTATTTCACTGCAAGAAATTTGAGGATATCACCCACCAAATCCTCAGCCACACTATTCACTACATGGACGGCGGAAGTACGCAGGCAGTTGAATGTCAGAGTCGATGGCGAAACAATTCCGACAACAAATTACCCCAAGATTCTCGGAGTCACATTCGACAGCCTTTATAAGTCGTCCGCCCATGCCACTGCAATTTGTGATAAGCTCCACGGTAGAAACAAGGTCCTCAAGTCGCTTGTTGGCAGCACTTGGGGTGCGGACAAAGAAACCTTGTTAACTACATATAAGGCAATTGGCCGGTCAGTGGTAAAATATGCAGCGCTAGTGTGGCCACCTCAAACGAGCGATACGCAGTGGAATAACATACAGACCTGTCAGAACGCTGCCCTTAGAACCGCAACAGGATGTCTCCGCAGTACACCCCTGGATCACCTTTATGCGGAGACCAAGATCATCGCAGTGCGTCGACACAGCTACATGTTGTCAAAGCAGTACCTCTTGGGTTGTCATCGAAGTTGTCATCCGAATCACCATCTTGTGGATAGACAACCTCCACCCAGGAATGTAAGGGTTGATCTTCATCTTCTAGAGGCCGAGATCCAACTTTATAAAAGAGAGCCTCTAGATCAGGCAGCATACCAGACAGGTCTGAATTGGATTCATGAGGATACCGTAGCTGAAGCGGTGAGAAGCTACAAGGTTAATCCTGTTCTCGGAGTCCGACCATAGCACCGGAGGAGAGAGACCTCCCACGGCAGACAATGGTAGTTTTGGTCCAACTAACTTCAGGCAAGTGCAGCCGCCTCAATTCATACTTATCAGTAATTGATAGCAGCGTAGCTGACGTGTGTCCCATCTGTAATCAAGGGCCACATGACACTCGTCACCTTTTTGCTTGCCCAGCTAAGCCTACCCGTCTCACTACCAGATCACTCTGGACACACCCCATCCTTGTCGCAGAGTTCCTTGATCTGGCTACCAGCTGAACTACACAAGCATAGAACAAAATGGATGAAACTACATTAAAAACTGTTACAACAACAACAACAACAAAATCCGCCCTCGTTGCAGTCGGGTCTACGGCCCGGGACGGACACAGGGTTTTCAACCCTGTCCAAGGACTGCAAACCCCCATTTGGAGTATGCTTATTTCCCGAAAAACTCGAAAATACCAACTCCAAAGGGCTACAACAACATACAGTGAAACCTCTGAAAGGTGCACAGTCATGGTCTACTATATTTTGTCCACATTTTGGAGGTGTCCATTTATGAGAGGTTAATTCTAATGTGTTAATACAGCAAACGTCCCTAGACAACTGTCCACGTTTGGGAGGTGTCCGATTTTCAAAGTGTCCAAGTTTGAGGGGTTTCACTGTAGATCTTGGAGCACTAACTAATTGAACGAAAACACTGTGCACTATTATTTATTACCCATCTCTAGACCCATATGGATTAAAACAAAATTGTTATTCTTTTTATATTTGAATTTATTGGATTTGACGAGGACATATTTTTCTTTTCAGTTCAATATTACGATAAAATAAAGTCCTCATCACAAACATAACCTCATTACATATCACCGAGGCTTCAGTGAAAAAGGCAGTTCTGGTTCTTAGCAGTTGTTTGTTTTTCTCTTTTTATATATAAAATCAAGGTACACTAAAGGCCAAAGATAGGCCAAAGTAATGTAACCTTATATTGGATTCCTTCTTGTTTGTGGTAAATTGATTGTTTGTGGTATTGGTGTCATTTAAAGATATAGTCTTATGTCTAAATTACATAAAAACTAATGATCTTAAAGCTAATTCATTTATTTTTTTTCAATCTTTTTCCTTTTCATTTTTTTATACAAATTTATTTTGTCTGACAATGACAATGGTTATACTTTAAATTAGTTGGTTTTTTTTATAATTTTTATTTTAATTTTAAGATACAATCGGATTGGTATGTTTACGATAGTAGTTTTTCTTTTGTCTGTCTATTTAGCGTAAATAGAAATTCTAATTTAAATTATACATACGTATATGTATTACAATATAAAGGTCAGTTTATAAGCATGCGAAATAGATGCTTAAAACGTTTTTGTGTTTTTTCTTTGTATTTTTTTTTTTTCAAAAATTATTAATATTTTGTTTTGTTTTAATTATAAACAAATAAGCGTTTATGTTTTTTATTTCATTTTACATTCTTTTGTTTAGTTTACTGATTAGTCTTAATTTTTTTATATGTGTTTATTTTAAACATTTTACAAGTTTGGTTGTTTTTATTGTAGTTCTTGAGTGCGATTGATTAATCCTGAAAATGTTAACTATTTGAGTTTAGGATCTATAATTTACCATTCAAAATTTCTAATGGTATGAATATTAGCCAGTGCAGTTCAGGGAAAAATAGCTTTTTACATTGGATAAATATGTGCCCATTTTTTAACCGAACCTAGGTTGTGGTGAAATGCATGTCATGTATTTATACAAATTTAGATAAATTGAATTCTGGTCATTGGTTCTTGTGGCTTGCCGGGAAAATACACAATAAAAATATATATAAAAAGTAAATTTATAAAAAATGGTAAATAAAATTAAAACCCGTCTTGTTTTCATTTTGGTAAAATCCACTTCTTAATTTTTCAAAATATTAGAACAAAGTTTTTTTTTTAATTCTCGGGATATGAAATTATAGAAACCCAAGCAAAAACGCAATGTTCCTATATGAAATAAAATCTGACAATACATTTTCTTATGTCAAATCTTCCTACTAATTTTACTTCTAATCGGATGTAATTTAAAATTAAATTTAATTTAGATCCAACCTTGACAAATTCGATTTTCCAATTTTTAGGATTTTTTTGTAAAAGTCAATTTTATAGACACAAACAAAAGGATATTGAACATACGCAAGAGACAAAATCAACTTCTTGGACAAAAAGTAGATTTCCAATTTTTGGATTCCTTTGTTTGCTCCACCTAAAACAAGGTTAGTTAGGATATGGGCACACTTTTAATATTGACGAAGTCAAATTTTCAACGTTAAAAATTTTTTGTTCTTTGAATGAAGAATGCGACAATCATCCGGTCATCCGATATTTAATATGTTTGCATGGGATTTGTGAACTATTTCTCCATGCCAAATTCAGGCAGGTGTTTCAATATTATTTCATAGAACCACTACATATAAAATATCAAAGTTAAAGTTTCTCTTGACCGTTAAAATATTTTCTTTAAAGCCGCATTATATTTGAATCTGTCATTTTTCTCTAACAAAAGATAATTCGGTTTTCTATTTTGCAGTGAAGTATTACTTATTTGTGGGTAGTAAGTGCTAAGGAAATATGTATTTGAACTTTACATAGCAAATAAATGTAGTCATTCGAATTCACTAGATGTTCTAAGCAAAAAATATTCCATAATTCAAGTTTATCTACGGAATTCCAAATCGATTTTCAAGTCCAATTACAGACAATTTCTTTTCCAATAGACTTTCTATGTTTGAAATTTGAATCGATGTAAGGAATAAACCATTCCTTGTGCCTGTGTGTCCATCCTATTTTAGGGAAAATAAGTACAGTCATAGAGAACAGATGTATTTAAGGGATAAAATCCTGGGAAGGCTAGAGGTTCATTCCATTTAAATAATTTTCATTCTCAAATAGTTTACATTTTTTGTATATTACAATTTTTTAGCGACGTGGTTTATAGAACATGTCTTGAGAAAAGCGTATCTGTATATATTCCCCTACCACCTGGTTACAATAATAATCAAGGCCATTATGATATAAATTTTTGTTTTAATCTGTTTGTGCGTTTTTTTTTTATTTCTTCTGGTCTATGTACAGCATGTACATACGTTTTAAGTTCATCACAAGTTAAGGGATTTATTGTTAAATTTTCATGATTCCCTGCCATTAATTGTGCATTGGTATTCGTCTGTGTGTATTGGTATTAGAAACTAGACCTTAAGGTTTCCTCAACTGAAAACTCGTTATGGCCACTAGATGGGTCAAAACAAACAACAAGTTAAAGATTCACCCTCCTTAGGTCTAGGAATCAATTTTTGTTATATAGATGTGTGCGTGTGTTTGCGGGCGCGTGTGTGTATGCGAGTTTTCCTTTAGTCTTATACTTAAATATACAAGTTAACAATAATCTTAGATTTTTTTTGTTTTGTTTTCTTCTTTTATAATCAGAGTCAGTGAAACCAATTTTCTTTTAGGTTTTGGTAACTTTGAGCGAGGATTTTAAGTTCCATTTATGTTTTTTCGGTTTTCTGTATACAATTGTTACAATTTACATGTTTCTTTTACAAAAAAAAAATCCAAAAATGCAATTAGGTTTTTAACGTTTGTTTTGTTTTTTTTATCTAAGGTTGTGTATGTGGAAAACATTCAGTTCCTTAGAACAAAAAAATCTTAATGATATATATAATGAATATAGAATAGCTTAATATAAATTTAATCGGTGTTTCTTCAGTTTTTTTAAGATACGATTTCAATGTAGATATTTTTTCCAGTTTTCAATTTCTAATTTTTTTTGTTTGTTTTTCTTTTATAAAAAATTCTTAAATGTTTCTTGTTTTTTATGGTTTTATTTTATTCAGTCTATAATTACTTCTGGTTCCTCATGCAGCCAGCCAAATAAATTTCTTTTGTGGAGTTTTCAATTATTTTGAAAATTTTCTTTTACTTTTTGAATATTTATGTGTGGGTGGAGGCGGGCGAGATACACTCTGGAGTAGATTCTATACTATTTACAGTTGATTTTCATTCCTATATTTATAATTTATAAAATTAGAAAAAAATATATAAGAGGTATTTTCTTTTTGTTTTTTTTTTTCTTTTTAATAAATATGACATTTTACAGCCTATTCAAAAACCGAACATTAATGCGGTGCCTAAGAGATATCAACAAAGAAATCTTCAAAAGATTACCAAGATACACATACGACCAACAATATTTGTATACGATTATGTGTATATAGATACAAAAATTAAAAAATATATATGCAGTTACTAATTAATTTAGTAACATAATTATTAAAAAAAAGAAACAAAAATTCAAAAAAGTTTGAAAAAAAAAACAAATTCAGTTAAAAAATAAAAAAAAATTGCTTGAACATAAAATACAATTCAGTTTTTTGTAAAATGCTATACAAAATAAACGGGAGCACCAACGAAATAAAAAAAATAATAATCATTAAATAAAATAAAAATATATATGTATAAAAAATATAATATGGAGTGGGGGAAAGAGTTGTATTGATTGATTTTAGAAAAAGGCTCTAATTATTATTAGCGCATTAATTCGATTTTCAAATTCAAATGATCCTTAATTATAGAATAAACAACAGTGGTTGTTAATTGGTTGGTACATTAATTGTTTGAATGGTGTAAATACAAAAACACTAGCAATAGATCTTAAAAAATACGACTTAGAATTTTATATCCTGCACCTCTTTTTGGGCATTGGCCTGCATTTTACAGGTTTGTGTTAAATTGGGTAGTATGACATTGGCAGTGACCAAATCATGATTTGACGTAGGCGAAATAGACGGAGAGGACGCTGTGGAATGATGATGTAGAGCTTTATAATGATGCTGCTGCTGCTGCTGGTGATGGTGATGATGGAGGTGTTGCTGTTGATGCTGGTGTATGTACTGCTGCTCATAATATTGCTGCTGCTGCTGCTGATGATGATGATAGTGGGGATTCTGTGTATATTGAGATTGATTTGGTATTGACGGTGATGACGATACAGGTGATGATGAGGAGCATATTGTTACCCCTCCTTGCATTTGTTGTTGATGTTGAAATTGTTCCGCACTACCCAAATATGGTTGGAGATTACGGCTATGCTCTTCAAATATCGTTTCCATTTTCATCATGCAATCATGTAAATTGTCCTAGAATTAATAAAAGGAAATCATCAATTTTATTATTTCCGATTATTCCATGGGAATACAATAGAAAAATAAATGTTAAATACCAAGGTCTTAACAAATGCAAAACATATGGAAATTATGTGGGAATTCTTAAAATGTAAAACAAAACTTCTCCTAAGTCCTCCCCTATGCATGTGAACTTCAAAAAGTCTCCTCCTTACTTTCTCACTCCACATTTGCCCAGGCACTATAGCTGAGAAACCCCATGACTAATGCAAATGTAAACGAAAACGAAAAATTTGCAAATAAATGATGCATAGGACATCGTTAAACTTGAACTTCAATGCAATAAAATATTTTCTTTCTCTCACAGTACTCTGTTACACTGGAATAAAACTGGAGACATTTTTAAGTGACAACATCGATGGTGTTGTCTCGGCGACCTCGACATTAATTAGTTTGCAAATTAACACCACAATTTACATTAATTAAATGCAACGGCATGTTATGTTCTGCTATTCTAAGTACATGAAAATCCTGGGAAAACTTAAACGTCGCGTCATTAATTTTTATTACCATTAAAATGTGATGTGATTTTTGTTTTGTATTTCCTAGGAAAGACTAGCTAGACGAGAAACGGCTGTTCGAGAGAATTGATATGGATGAAAATATGCCTACGAGAATATTTTATATACTGATGTACTCAGAATTAGAAAATGTTAAATTTGGAAGTCTTTTCTTTTCACAAAGGATAAGTATTTTTTATTGTAATTTAACCTATATCGGCCCATGGCTTCAAATTACAAAATCGAGCAAATAAATAAATAAAAACAAGTGAGGAAAGTCTAATGTCGGGCGGGGGCGACTATATTATACCCTGCACCACTTTGTAGATCTAAATTTTCGATACCATATCACATCTGTCAAATGTGTTGGGGGCTATATATAAAGGTTTGTCCCAAATACATACATTTAAATATCACTCGATCTGGACAGAATTTGATAGACTTCTACAAAATCTATAGACTCAAAATTTAAGTCGGCTAATGCACTAGGTTGGAAAACACAATGTTCGTAAAAAAAATATGGGAAACATTTAAATCTGAAGCAAGTTTAAGGAAAATTCGCAAAAGTTTATTTATGATTTATCGCTCGATATATATGTATTAGAAGTTTAGGAAAATTAGAGTCATTTTTACAACTTTTCGACTAAGCAGTGGCGATTTTACAAGGAAAATGTTGGTATTTTGACCATTTTTGTCGAAATCAGAAAAACATATATATGGGAGCTATATCTAAGTCTGAACCGATTTCAACCAAATTTGGCACGCATAGCTACAATACTAATTCTACTCCCTGTGCAAAATTTCAAAATCGGGCGAAAGCTATATATGGGAGATACAGTCGAAGCTCGGTTTAACGAACGATATATTGTCAGGCCATTTCGTTATTTCGAAAAATTCGTTAAATCGAACGGGAATATTAAATGGTAACTTGTATTGAAAATCGTAGTTTTTTACCAGATGAGTGAAAATTCATAAGTATTTGGCAAAATCAAACTACAGAGGCACTTAAAAAATATTGATTTAAATAATCCTTAAAAACTGATGAACTTGATACATCTAGTTGAGGTTAGATTGAAAAGAGGATCCAAGATTCGCTTTCTTATGGGGGCCTATATACACCCATGTCAATATTTGTGTGCTCTAACTTCTTAGCGTAATTTGTTTCCAGTCTCCGGTTTCAAGATGGGCCAGGCATAGGTAGTTTTCACAGTAACATCTTCCTAAACGTCCTACAAGCTCCTGTCGGCATAGATGTATGTTACTCTCAACGTACCAGCACCAAAAAAAAGTTTTTCAGCCGTAGGTTATCCCTCCCACAAATGATATTGACATTCCTGTGTATTTCTTAATTTCTCTTCAGCTATAAGAACTAAATATAGGATCGGGTAGTACTATTAATAAGAGAAAAATTCACCACCTGTCCAATTAGCGATCCTACGAAAATTTTGTGTATATTGCCACTAACGGACCTATCACAGGACTAGTACCAGTGCTCCAGTTTGTCGCAGTTTTTAAATTTTCATAAAAATTTTTGAGTTTTAAACTCTTTTGATTTTTAAGTTTTATTGGATCTAGACATATAGCTATGGGTCAACATATTCCAATAGTTTTTCTTTCTGATGCAATTGGGATGATAAAAATAATACCTTTTCCTAAGGGTGTGTCCCAGACTGGTTCATGAGCAGCTGTCTAGTCCAACTAAGTTCTCTCAAGTCATGTGCTTTGGAATGAGTCCAAGCCGTGTCCTGCAGTGTAAATTTACCTCCGTCAATGACAAACCCGTGTTCCTTCCATACGTTTCGAACAGAACTGGGACCGGTCTATTCACAAGACTACTATTCAGGGAGTAGGCCTGTACCGGTCCTGGGGTAGATTCATTTCCGTAACGGAGCTGCCATCTATCTAACCTAACTTTACCTAATTACCCGGCCATTGAATATGTGTTTCCAAACATATGATGTAATCTAAATATTTTGGGAATGCCGTACTTTGTGGATATTTCCTAAGGACTTAAGTCATTCTCAAAATCGTCAAATATTGCTTACTTTGTGTTGTTTATTTTCTTAAGATTCAAAGCATTTTCGTTAAATCGAACGTAAATTTTGTTCAACCGTTCGTTATTTAGAGTACTCAACGTTAAGAATTGGTACTTTCGTTAAATTGGATTTTCGCTAAATGGGATATTCGTTAAACAGAGCTTCGACTGTATATCCAAATCTGAACCGATTTCAACCAAATTTGGCACGCATAGTTACAATGCTAATTCTACTCCCTGTGCAAAATTTGAACTAAATCGGAGTTAAAAATTGGCCTCTGCGGTCATATCAGTGCAAATCGGGCGAAAGCTATATATGGGAGATATATCCAAATCTGAACCGATTTCAACCAAATTTGGCACGCATAGTTACAATGCTAATTCTACTCCCTATGCAAAATTTCAACTAAATCGGAGCAAAAAATTGGCCTCTGTGGGCAAATGAGTGTAAATCGGGCGAAAGCTATATATGGGAGCTATATCTAAATCTGAACCGATTTGGCTGATATTTTGCAAGTTTTTCGAGACTCATAAAATATTCGGATGTACGGAATTTGAGGAAGATCGGTTGATATACACGCCAATTATGACCAGATCGGTGAAAAATATATATGGCAGCTATATCTAAATCTGAACCGATCAATAGGGATCGTCCACCCAGAAAAAAGTGCCTTCGAAACTAAAGGAAAAAATTTTCATCAATATAGTTTATCCATTTTATTTCCATTAAGGTAAATTTTTGTGAAAAATAATAAAATTTACTCGTTTCAGTAAAAAAATCCTAAACTGTAAGCAGTTAGGATTAGTTCATTAACTAGAATAAGGCATGGAATTTTACTCATACTATTTTCTTCACTGGGTATAAGAATTTACTACTGAAAAAGAAAATTTTATTCACCGATAACAAAGCATTCGTAAAAATAAACAAAAACCGAACTAAAACCAAGTTTCCTCAAAATTAGTACAATTTCTTATAAAATGATAATTGCGACTTCCTTTATAATAGAAAGTTTTTCATACATACGAACAACACTTGGCATAGAAAAATATTTTAGTTTATTCGTACTAAGAAGTATGCAATCCTTTCAAAACTTAAGGAAACACACTTGTTAGAATATAGGAAATTTTCCTAAATTTCTATTGTCTACCTGTAATCGATACCTGTCATCGTAATCGATGTGTTTGCGCGTGGGTGTAATCGATATATTTGCGCGTCGGTTGTTTTTTTAGTTGGAATCGCGTTGTTTTGGTATACGGAGAGATTGTTAAAAAAATAATATGGTAAAATAATATAATAAATAACAAATAAAATATATAAAATATTTGTTATTTTAAATTAGTGAGAAAAATTTTCGTTTTTTTAAATAAATCTATCAATGTTCGTGATAGTGTATAAAGAAAGAAAACACCAGCAGAATAACAACCCTTTCATTTGTCTTCATTTTGGAATCATCAATTATCAGGTAATATTCAGTGACGCTAACCTTTTGCAACAAAAATGTTTTATGATTTTTTATATTTATAGGTATTGAAATTGTAAAAGGAGGACAAAATCGTTAGGCAGCAACTTATTAAAAGTGAAAAGTACAAGAAGAAGAAAAAGTGTGTTTTACAGTTGATAATATCACACGGAAATTGGAAATAGTGGAATAATACACTAATATTTCAAAGAGATTCGATGCTGTTGATTCTTAATAAATATATTCAATATATTAATAAAACATGTCTTTTATTGAAGATAAAATTGCTTATAGAAATAAATAAAATTGTATTTAAAAACGAAGGTAAGCAGTTCTAATTATGAAGTAAAAGTTTTACCACAAATGTGTAAGATTTGTCGAAATGAATGAAAAAATTTCAATAAAATCATTCCATATATGAATTCAAATTAGTTAAATTTTTTCATTCTGTAGTAAAGTGGTATAAAAATATAGGAAAATGTTAACTAATATATGGAATGCATTATTCCTAATTTCTACGAAAATCACATCGTTCACACAAATAAAATGTCTTTGGCTCTATACAAAGTTCAACTTTCTTCACAATGAGTTCATTTTAACTTAAAGAAGGGGTCACTTTTTTCTGGGTGTCTTTGAGCCGAAAGAGGACCCCATACCAAATTTTAGGACAATCGGACTAAAACTGCGAGCTGTACTTTGCACACAAAAATACACCAACAGACAGACAGACAGACGGACAGGCAGACAGACAGACGGACATCGCTAAATCGACTCAGAATTTAATTCTAAGCCGATCCGTATACTAAAAGGTTGGTCTATGATTACTCCTTCTTGGCGTTACATACAAATGCACAAACTTATTATACCCTGTACCACAGTAGTGGTGAAGGGTATAATAAATAAATAAAGCATTCGATTATTCTAATGGTTATTCCTCTATAAGCTCCATCACTCCATCGTAAGCGTTCCAATTGAAATTTCAAAGTTGCTGCAGATAATTATGAGGTCTACACGTTTAGTAATGTTGGACTTGAATTGACGCTAAAAAAAAAAAAACTTGTCAGCACAGAATCAAAATGATTCATCTCCCCCGTCAAATCTATACTGAAGGTTATGAAAATTCTCTTTAGCCGGCGATGAAATATGTATAGCTACGTTTGTGTAGGTTGGTATATAGCATGTTTTCAATAACTTTATGAGACCAATTTCTTCCTATTCTTGTATATAATTGTATTGTTATGTAGAATAATTCATTGGGCGTAAAACCAGCCTGCATTAGCTGTACAAGCAGATGAATGATTGCTTGGCAACATAAATTTAAAAAACTGAAATAAGCTGGCTTAGAATTTGAACCAAATAACAATAAATAATTGCTCGTGAAACAATATTTATCTTCGTGGGAAGAAATTTAATAGCTGCGTAGCTATTCAAGTCGCACCTCGTGGTTTGGGTTCGAGACCTGGAGGTTGATAACTTTTTTAAATTAAGTAAATTCTATGTTTTTGTTTTTATTTTTTATTTTGAAAATGACATTTATAATTTTCGGGTGTTTTGTTTGGAATGTTCGCGTTTTAATTTGATACAAATTTTAGAAATTAATAGCAAGCCCATTACCAATACCAATACCCATATTCAAAATGATTTCTATCGGTATAAATAACATTGTAAAACTATGATTAAATATTATTTAAAATATATTGGGAATAATAAAAAAATATGATCCGTTTTCCTGACATACAATTTAGCTCATGGTAATGCTGCAGAGAAGTACCTTCCTCACAGGTCCTACCCCCATTTTCATTAAGCTCCGTTAGTGATACGTTAGCTAACGAACTTTTAAACTGCACTATCGACATATCTGTCACCTTGCCTATGTCAGTTAAGAACTTAACTGCTGAAACTTTTTCAGTTAAAGTTAACTGAAGAAGAGATATTTGCAATTTATTTTCTATTAACTGGCAGTCAAAGCCTAACGAAGCTACATGAAAATGACCGATAGACATATAATTGTTTTTATAAGATTACTTGATAATTGGAGAGTGATTCCTGGGTAATATTCATTTATTTTAGATATCCGCATGTCTATCGAAGTTCCTTACCTGTTCGACACTGGTTAGATCAGTTAGAAGATTAAGTAAATAGCGTAAATTTTGACCCGTACGCAAATGCCAATTTAAACCACTAAGAGCGGCCGCAATTGATGAAGCTGCAATGGTGCTGGCGGAGTACATAGAAAAATGGTGCTCTGCAATGAAGAAAAAAACAAAGATATGAATGAGAAAATATTAATATATAGAAACTATTTAAAAAAAAGTGTCAAATATTCCAAAATGTAAAGTCTGAGATATGCTACGCATGCTTCTTTTTTTCTGTTGCTTACTGAAGCTAAAAAGTTTCCAATTTCAAATAAAATGTATGAAAGGGTATCGATTCACTAACCCTAATCACCACCACATCACGACATCGACAGTAACTACAAGATTTTTTATGAAAAAAAAAAAAATACTACGAGCAAAAAAAATTGGCACCGTTCATTCTTATCATCGACTCAGACATTCAACATGAGAACAAAATGAGAATAACAAGGAATCGGGGTTGTAGCTAGCTTACAGGGGTAACTCCCCTCTTCGAAAAGCATAAATTTGTTCAATTTATGTCTTAATTGAGAGTCTTCAAAGGAAACCTTTAAAATCACTTACTCCAATCACTGTTCATGCTTTTGGCCATAGTCTTTGGATGGACATCTTGCTTGTTGGTCGTCTTGTCGCCTCTTTTAATCGCCGCATTTCATTTTCGGTCATTTTTTTCCACTCAAAAAGCAAAGCTATTGGCAGAGCCTTGGAAATGTTATTTACATAAAATGAACCTTTTAATATTTCGTATCGTAACAATGCGTCGACATGGCTGCAGCATCGAAGAGAAGAAGCCTTTTAGGTGGCGCATCAAAAGCCGGACCGGTTTAGGGCCATCAATAAGAGGACTTTGCAATAAGCTCTGGTTAACGAAATAACCTATCCCCTCCCCCCTGAACATAGTTGGTTAGGGACCTTTTTCTCTTCTCACTGCCGGCGAATGGCATTATGGTATGGTGGAGGTGGTGTTATGGTAGTGTCTCAGCATGATCTTCGACATACATTTCCAATGAAATTTCAGACAATGTACCATCGTGTTTATAGCCTTTTTTGAAGGCAAAACAAAAATCGTTTTACCGCCCTCTCAATACAAATTCCTTTGACGAGGACCTCATACTTTTAGTCCGAAATGTTTATGTGTGTGTTTTGCCCATGTGTTCCAGAGCATATAGCCAAAATGCAGAAGGACTCAATGTCCATAGTCTATGGTTTATTTTTTGTTTTACTTCCCATAATGGCATTGTTAGTAATGTAAAATAATTCATTGGCGACCACCGCAACGCTTCAAAAATTTCAGAATGAATGCAAAGCAAATCTGTAGACGATCTGCAATGATTAAGTTCGTCGAAAGGTGCAATAACATGTGGCAAAGACCAGCAAACTTTGCACACACTCAACATACAAGACAAAGAGAATCCACTTTGAAAGGAAATCGGTTATAGCAATGGTTATATAAATATAAAAAACAGTATTAGATAATATTTTTCACAAAAGCAAAATGTGTTTTTTATTAATTTTAGAATACTTTTAAGATTTTTAAAGGAAATATATTTGGTTTGGTTAGGTATAGATATCTGGTAATAACGGATTTTAAAATTGTTCTACAATTTGTTTAAAATTCCAGAGATCAGGTTATGTGGTTCATATAACCCGTGTGTGTCAGAAACGCAATTTTCAATAATCACAATTTGCAAAAAAAAAACAAAAACAAAAACAAAAAACAGAAAAATATAAAATAAAAATAAAAAAGTATATATATAATTACACAAACAAAAAATGATTTCATAGAGAAAATTTTTTTTATTTGATTTATATATTTACCCTTTTTTGTGGTCCCAACATTCTCACAACTGACAATCTGCTTGACTTACGACAAGTCTTTGTCTGAGGAACTTCTCGCATTGATGGGCATGAATACAAATTTGCTCCCGCATAAAACCCAAAGAAACTCTTTAGGAATTTGGCATAGATAGTTCTTTTTTTTTCTTATACACTGAAAAAAAGCATGCCCGGTTCCAAAGATTTTGTCTTTACTTTAAAAAATTTGGTATTGATTCCGAGCCAAAGAAGCGGAGAATACAAGTAAGGATACTTTTAAGACACAATTCTCTTTTAAATTTGGGTTTTGTGTACTTGCTTCTACACACAAAAAATTATCACCAAAATTTGTTCAATTAAACACTTAATTGAATTTGGAAACGGATTCAATTAATATGTTAATTAATTCAATTAATTATTTAATAAAATCCGAATAAAAACCAATTAAAAAAATTATTGATATTTGCTACGTTTCCAATTAAAATATTAATTGATTCAATCAATTTGTTAATCAATTCGGAAATAATTTTCAATTACAAACGTGATTGAAATTTTTTCCGTTTCCAATTACACATGTGATTGAAACTGAATAATTTTGAGCAATGGAAAGAGCGAAAAGATAACAAGAGAATCAACAATGTATGATGGAGAGATCAGTCTGTGGAAGTAACTCGTAACGAACGGTTGGGTTTTTGTTTTTCGCGTAAATTGAAAAACATGATTGGCGACATTCTGTCTGCTGCATTCAAAATGTGTGCATAAATATTTTGAACGCAACAACAAATCATAGCAAAGGGTTGAAATAAATAAAGTGTGCAACAACATACGGCCACGTGGTAAAGGTTTGAAAAAAAATATATGACAGAACGCATTTGAAATTACCTGTGTTTGTGTTTTGTGGTATTGTAAAAATGGAAAACAATCTACGTTTATTGAAGGTAAAAAATTGTGAAATGTGAATACCGTTTTCCATTGAAGCCTGTTTACATTAAACGGACTAAAATAATATATTTTTTATTCATTTCTTTTAGTGACCAATTTTATTTCGTGAAATTGACCAATCAATCCCATCAACTCCATCATTTTATCAAATATATAATAATATGTTTGCAATAAAAAAGTGGGTACCGTATTGATCTTTTAAAATTTCACTCCTAGTTTTCTTAAAACCAAGAGCGGTATGGGTTTGTTGGAAGATTCACCTTGAAGTTGCGAAGTAGCGTTGGCATTAAATTGTATTTTTGTTGTACCTGCCTTTTTCAGTTTGAACCCAAGTAGAGAGCAGTATATCTGGTATATAAACTAATGAGCTGAATTATGTAATGGTAAAAAAGTTCTTTCTTTTGGAATTAAAAATATGAAAATATCCGAAAATAATAAAAATATGTATTTTCCATTTATATTTTTTTTCTATTTCCAGAATTTGCAAAGTATCATCAATGTAATACCAAATATTACATTGCTTTCCCATTAGTTTTGTCTTTGATTGGTTAAAATTTTAATAGACGATTTTAATGTGTGGAAATTTTGGAAAGGAATTGTTACTAAAAATAAATTACCGAGCTCCTTAATACACCTTTTTATGCTAAAAGACTACAACTGCAAAAGTAGATTATAAATCTGCAACCTGGAACTAAGAATTGAACTTGATATTCTATGCAGGTAATGTTTAACAAAATTAACTTTTAATTGAACAAAATTAAATTCGAATTATTCTGTTTACTTTCAGAAAAACTAATTTAGCTTACAGGCTGCTGAGTTATTGGAAATCTGACGCATCTACATATTAGAAGGAGCATGCTAACATGGTTATTATTATAAGGAAGATAATGAGTTATATAATTTATTTTTTCACCCTATAGTTGTTATTGATAGTAGTTGTATTTGTAAGTTATGTTAGAACAAAACACAAATGACAAGAACCAAATTTATTTGTCTATTGCATAATTCAAAAAATAATAAAATATTAAATATGTTTCATAAGAAACACATATTTTCTTTTATTTCAAAAGAAAAAAAAAAAACTAAATACGATTTTGGGGTCGCAATATATAAATTTTTTGATCGAAATTTATAGCCAATTTCAATTAATTATTTAATTGAATGAATCAAATAGTTGATTGATTTTTATCGCGAAATTAATTAAAATTTTAACTGTGATTGAATTTTATGTTAAAAATCAATCACGTTTTTAATTGATTCAATCACACAATTAATTGATTCCGTGACAAAAGTCAATTAAATATTTAATTAAAAATCGTGTTGGTTTTCAATCAAAATGGGTGATTGATACTATCATTTTCGTGATTGAAGACATTTCAATTACAAAAATGATTGAATCCGCGATTTTCGTGATTGAAATCAAAAAAATTTTTTTGTGTGTAGGAAGCAAATTTTAAGTTTTCGCTTTTTCAGCTTTTTTTCTTCATATGCTATCAAAGACCTTTAAAAACGAGTTACAACTTTATTTTTCAAATTAAGACTCCACTTCCAGTAGAAATTACGCTATGTTTCAAGTAAAAACGTCTTTAAAATAAAGTGTTGAAAAACATGTCCTATTTTTGAACGATTTTTTACTTTGTAGTAAAGACGCAAATGGCAACAAATTTAAAGACAATTTCATTAAATTTAAAGAATTTTTCTGAATTATTAAAGTCAAGTTGACCTTAGCCCAAACATTTTGTCTTTCATGTTATGATACTCATTTTTAAGGTAACCCACTTAGTTATAAGGACAATACAACTTCATTGAAAGTTTATCGACATTTGGACAAGGAAAAAACTTTATATTAGAGAAATTCGTCTTCTATGCTAAGCAAAATTTGCATTCGTATTTTAAAGACATGAAATCTTTGACCTCACGACAATATTTTTTTCAGTGTAGTTAGATGATTCGACACAGAAATGAGTATAAAACAAGTAAGGAAAGTCTGAAGTCGGGCGGGGCCGACTATATTATACCCTGCACCACTTTGTAAATCCACATTTTCGATACTATATCAAATCCGTCAAATGTGTTGGGTGCTATATGTAAAGGTGTTTATTCCAAATACATACATTTAAATCGGACTCCATGTGAACAAAATTTATAATCTATAGACTTAAAATTTAAGTCGGGTAATGCCCTGTGATGGTACCCTATGTTAGTAAAAAATATGGAAAACATTTTAATCTTAACCAATTTTAAGGCAACTTCGCACAAGTGTATTTATGATTTATCGGTCGATAGATATGTATTAGAAATAAAGGAAAATTTGAGTCACTTTTACAAGTTTACGACTTAGCAGTGGCGATTTTATAAGGAAAATGTGGGTATTTTGGTCATTTTTGCCCAAATCGGAAAATCATATATATGGAAGCTATATAGAAATCTGAACCGATTTCAACCAAATTTGACATGCATACTTAGTATTTTAATTCTACTCCCTGTGAAAAATTTCACGTAAATCGGACTACAACTTTGAACTCTGTGGTCATATGACGGAAAATCAGGCGAAAGATATATATGGGAGCTATATCTAAATCTGAACCGATTTCAATAAAATTTAGCACACTTGACTATACTACTAATTGTACTCCTAGTGCAAAATTTCAACGAAATTGGGCTAAAACTCTAGCTTCTAGGGCCATATAAGTCTATGTCGGGCGAAAGATATATATCGGAGCTATATCTCAATCTGAATCTATTTCAATCAAATTTGGCACACCTGACTATAGTACTTATTGTTCTCCTGGTGCAAAATTTCAAGCAAATTAGGGTAAAACTCTGCCTTCTGGGGCCATATAAGTACATATCGGGCGAAAGATATATATGGGAGATATATCTAAATCTGAACCGATTTCAATCAAATTTTACACACTTATCACAATGGACTGAATAGTCTAAGTGAGCCTGAATCTTAATCGGGCTGCCACTTTAACCTAACCTACACACTTTACTATACGGTTATGTTTGTGGCTTCTGGGTCCATATAAGTGCATATCGGGCGAAAGATATATATGGGAGCTATATCTAAATCTGAACCGATTTCTTCCCATATCAATAGGGTTCTATTCTGACCCAAAACAGGAACTTGTGCCAAATTTGAAAGCGATTGGACTTAAACTGCGACCTAGACTTTGATCACAAAAATGTGTTCACAGACAGACGGACATGGCTAGATCGACTCAAGGACCCACCCTGAGCATTATTGCCAAAGACACCATGTGTCTATCTCGTCTCCTACTGGGTGTTGCAAACATACGCACTAACTTATAATATCCTGTTCCACAGTGTGGCACAGGGTATAAAAATGTGTCAATGTGAGGTCAAGATTTTTTAAAGCCAATACTGTGTTAGCTTTTTATATTTTAATTTTTTTTATTTACTGTACTATCAAAATAATCAATAAATAAATAAGAAAAAAGCTTTATTTTAAAAGACGAAGAAACATGGCTAATTTCTACTTAACATCGAGTTTGAAAAACAAACTGAAAAATTGATTACATTCAAATTTGTTTCCTAATATCAAGTACGAAAATCCTCCGTTTCTTCGGCTCTGAATCAATGCCAAAATCATTAAAGACATAATGTAAGCTTTTTTCAGTGTAAAGTAGAAGTTATCTATCTACTTTCTCAAACCGCAATGTTCGCTGGGATTCTTTGCAAAATATACAAGGCACA
Organism: Haematobia irritans; assembly: GCF_050003625.1. Lineage (NCBI taxonomy): Eukaryota > Metazoa > Arthropoda > Insecta > Diptera > Muscidae > Haematobia > Haematobia irritans. The sequence continues at coordinate 229,218,492 of NC_134399.1, forward strand.
AATGAATCGGTATGAAGCCTAGCGCAATATTTGCCAAACAGCATCGCCCCATGGGTCAGAGGGGAAAGACAAGAGGACACTGGAAAGGAGAAAACCAAAAACCAGACTTGAAGGAATTTTCGGATAATTGCTTTACATGTACGATGGCATTCACGGCAGGAGCAGCCAAGACGACAACAACAATTGGCCACAAATCAAATGAATTTAACGAAGCCATGCCCTTTTTCATCGTCATTACGAATTCTTTAGAGTGTGGCTTTTTTTAACGTCATCACCACTACCACATCCAAACGACCAACAAACATATTCATATGTATAACTCTTAATGTGCCAAATGGAAGGATGAGAAGCAAAAGCAGGAGAAGGAGAAAGAGAATGAGAGGACAACTACTGCTCGGTATGCATCGATTAAAAAAAAAAACAAAAACAAACTAAAAATTAAACGACAATGAAATTTTTAATATCCAGAATTGAAAGAGTCTGTTGCACTTAATTCAACTGAATTGCAACATTACACACAACCACAACTACAGCAGCAGTGAAAATGACAACATTTAGCACTTCCTTTGAAGCTCAACGGTCTGATGATTGGGCGGTTGAGCGGTCGTTCGGTAGACCGGTGGTTTTTGTCTTTTACTCTGTTCACTTGTCCTCTGTCCGTCCATCCTTCGTTGTGTCTCATCCTCAGCACTGTACGATGTAAAAACAAAAAGTGTCGTCGATTAGGTCTTTTCAAGCCTTTCGCATATTTTTCCCACGCCACTTTTGTGTAACGAATAACTCCTCCTTGATAAAAAAAATAAAGAGAACGAAATCCAAACAAAAAAGAAACATGGAACAAAGGACATAATATACTCAGGAGCCTTCCCAAAGTAAATATGCCAGGCGATACAAAAAATGTTTGAAGCCAAATCTAGTAGTGTTTTGTGTTACCAGACACCAGACTTCAAAAATAGTTCCAAACAGAATTTTTTTCCTCAAAAGATGACATCACGGCCCACACGAAGAACATGCTACGATCTTTAAATAATTCCACCAACAATAGCCATAAAAGAATCTCGTCATTGAGCATTGCAATTGTTGCATGTGCGATAGATAACGCACACATACACCTAGCATCGATTGAAATACTTTTGAACACACACACACATACAATATTAACAATTCAGTATTGCATATTTCCGGTTGCAAAATATGAATGCCAAGCAGAATCTTTAAAACGTTTGTTAGACATTCTCCCTAATCTTTAATAAATTCACACGTTCGATAAGTCCCATTTGAATATTGAACTACAATTTCCAATATAAAAGGAGTTTTATAATCTGATCATTGTGCAATACAAGAATGTACCAAAAATGTTGTGTTGTTTTATTGTATTCGTTTATCAAATTTGAAAAAAAAAATCGACAAGGCAAGTTGAACTAGGTCCAACGTATAAAGCTACCCATTTTTAAGACGAGTCCCTTAACTATAAGGAAACAAGTGAGTAAAGTAGAAAGTCGGGCGGGGCCGACTATATCATACCCTAAACCACCCCTACTGAATTAGTAAACATAAGCATTTGTGGGGTATCATTGCGAGTCTTGTAACAATCTGAGCAGAAATGTCTAATATTAGGAGCTATAGTTTATTTTGCACCTAAATAGTTAGTATGCCACTAATATTGAGTCCATTATTAAAAAAGAAGAAATCGGTCAATTAGTTGTGGGTAATAAATCCAAATTTATAAAAATCGGGCATGTAAGTCTAAATACGACATGTAAGTCTAAATACGATCAGCTAGTACATCTATTTGAAATTTGAATAACATAGGTTAATAAATAAGAGTATTATGGCCAAATATGACAAAATCGAGCGATGCATATATATGGGACCTATATCTAAATATGAACCAATTTGTATAATTTTGCAGGTAAATTTAGCAGGTATGATTGATACCACACAAGGTTACCTTGTGAAAAATTTGAGTACGATCAGTTAATAAATGAGGCCCCTATGGTCAAAAATAAGGTTATTAGGGGCAAATAAGGTTATTAGGAGAAATCTAAATTTGAATCGATTTCGATGAAATTTTGCACATACAGTTAGTTCTATAGAAGATTACATTTAGCCAACCTTGGTTACGATCGGTTGCTAAATAAGGGTTTTACGGCCAAATTTGGCAAAATCGGGCGATACCTATATATGGGAGCTATATCTAAATCTGAACTGATTTCGATGAAATTTCGCACATACAGTTAGAGCTATAGAAGATTACATCTAGCCAACTTTTGAGAACGATCGGTTGATAAATAAGGGTTTTACGGCCAAATTTGGCAAAATCTTGCACATACAATTAGTTCTATAGAAGAATACATTTAGCCAACCTTGGTTACGATCGGTTGATAAATAAGGGTTTTACGACCAAATTTGGGAAAAACGGGCGTTACATATATATGGGAGCTATATCTAAATTTGAACCGATTTCGATGAAATTTTGCACATACAGTTAGTTCTATAGAAGATTACATTTAGCCAACCTTGGTTACGATCGGTTGATAAATAAGGTTTTTATAGCCAAATTTGGGAAAAACGGGCGATACATATATATGGGATCTATATCTAAATCCGAACCGATTTCCATGATTTTGTGCACATATAGTTAGTGCTATAGAAAATTACATTTAGCCAACTTTGAGTAAGATCGGTTGATAAATAAGGTTTTTAATGGAAAAATTTGGGAAATCGGGTGATACATATATATGAGAGCTATATCTAAATTTGACCCGATTTTGATGAAATTTTGCAGACTTGAAGGGCGATGAAAAAGATTATTTTTTGCCAAATTTGGTGACGATCCGTTTGTAAAAAAGCGCAACGTAATCCCAATTGTCGAAATCGGGCGATACATATATATGGGAGTTATATCTAAATTTGATCCGATTTCTTCCAAATTCAATAGCGTTCGTCCTTGTGCCCAAAAAAATCCCTGTACCACATTTCATCAAAATCGGTTAATAATTGCGACCAGAATCCGGTGAACAACAAATACATGGACAGACGGACGGACAGACGGACACCAAGCGCTAGATCGACTCGGGAGGTGATTCTGAGTCGATCGGTATATATTTTATGGGGTCTAATATCAATATTTCTGGTAGGCGTGGTCAGTGCCTACCAGGGTATAAAAAGGACTTTATTGAAATGTTTATCCCAAAATTTGCATTAGTATTTTAAGGACGGGAAATCCTTGACATAACAATACTTTTTTTCAGTGTACTGGGAAAATATTTCTTAAAGACATTTTCTTCCAAAGGTTTTTCCCCATTAAACACATGTAAAATTTAACAGTTAGCTCCATAATATCCAATAATGATTTAGCGCCAATTAGAAACATGTGAGTAATTAGCAATCGATCGATCACAGCAGATGCGGCACTACCATAGGTGATGCATGCCTAGTATGGAAAGTAAATATTTGTAAAGAAATTAGAGAAAAACTTGAAAAGATCGACTGACTGACACACATATTTCACAATATTTTCTTTTGTCTTTATGTTCAAGAGTTTCAGTTATGATTTGTCCCTCCAGGAAAACGCTATGTCAACAGAACAAACTAACGTATTTAATTTTTAGTCTTTTTGTCCACCATAGTGGATTAGCAAATAACCTACCTTTGGCTGCTAACGATATAAATGCCTGGGCATGTTGTCGCACTTTGTCCACATCCAAATCGGGATAGTCAGCACTTCTAATGGGTAGACGGATCAGCAACAATTCCAAGAAATCTAACGGTGTGACACATGACAAATCCCAACCCAAACGACTTAAGACGAACAGTTCCCATTTCTGTAAACAAACAAACGAAAACAATAAAGATATTAAATATTAAGCAATAGTAACAAAAAAAAATTGACTTGGATCAAAAAATTGTAATCTCTTTTTAAGGAGGCTTGAACAATTTTTTTTTATTCATTATTGAATTTAATCATCAAATCAAATCTCAAAAAATATTTTTGAATAGGTTAAAAGTTTGAGAAGTGATTTTTTGAAAAAATTAAAAATCATTTTTCCGTATTTGAAAAAGTAAAAACTTTTAAACAAATTTAAAAGTTCACTTTTTGATTCTGATTATAATCTATACAAGATCATTACAGGATTACAAAGAACATTTAATTGTTACTCTAATCTCATATATATTGAAAATTTATTTAATAAAACAATTGATAGTGTGTATATAGAACAAAATTTTCAATTATATCTTAAATATTTTTTATTTAATTAAATTGAATATTTTATTTGATTTTATTTTTGTATTTTGATTAAAATGTTCATTTATCAGTTAATTTTTTAACTGATTGCTTTTTAAACTTCAATAATTGCTAATTTTTATTTTTTTTTTGTGTACCCTACAAAAGTGATGAACAATATAATTACATATTTCAATTATACCTTGACAAAGGAACATTTTAAAAATGTGACATTTATATAAAAAAAAGAGATCCTTATTCAGACTAAATTTTCTATTGCCATGGATTTCATGCACACCCTTACAAACATTGTCCTCTAATGATTAGTAATAATGGGGGAGTATACTATAGCATAACAAAGTTAGTCAGCCAGTATGTATTTGCATCCAAAAACAAAACTATAAAAAATGTGTGTCCAAACCAGCACCTAATCACCAAAGGCTTGCATAATTAAATTTTGCCATTTTACAACACCATTGGCAGCGCATAAATGAAAAACTTCAAATTTACACACAACGCTAAATAAGTATCGAATTCGATTCCATTAGAATATTAAATATATTATGACTGCCCATGGAGATGCTGGTATCTCCTGCTGTAGCGTAGAAATATTATTAGATGCATAAATATCATTATTTTCCTCTCCCTTCATGCGCCACCTTTCAAACTATGTACCATAATTGCTTTTGAAAATACGTTCTTAGACAGTTGGAAAATTATAAGGGCATAGGAGAAGACCCTTATTTACAAAACAAACCCTTATAAAATTATCCTAAATTTAACAAAAGAAGCAAATTCTAACAACCCTAAGCAGTGTATGTAAATGTCATGTAGGTTTGAATAGAATTAGAAGGAGAAAATAAAAATATTTTGAAAATTATACTAAACACACCAGGAGAGACAAAATTGAAATGTATTCGAAAGAATTTAATTAACTTTAATTTTTAAACTATTAGTGGACATAAAACTATCAAACACCTCAAAGGTAGGCGAGGAAGATAATGCAAATTTGAAAAAATCCAAGTCAAAATCTTTGGAGCTATATTCGCTTGGACTTAATTTTACGAGGGCGGTTCGGAAACTTCTTTGCCTATCAATGAGAGAATAGTTAGTTTTTCAAAAATATTTTTATTTTTCAATATAATCTCCTGAAACTTCAATACACTTAGTCCAACACTTTTCTAGCAATTCTATCCCTTGATTAAAATAGTTTTCCTCAAGGTCTTCAAAATAGCGGTTTACAACTGTAATTGCATCTTCATTTGAGGTAAAACGCTTGCCAGCAAGGATTTTGTTAGATTTGGGAACAAGTAAAAGTCACTGGGAGCTAAATCAGGAGCATAAGGTGGGCGGTCAAGCAACTCGTACTTTAATTCGTAGATTTTAGCCATTGTTAAAACACTCTTGTGCGCTGGTGCGTTGTGTTGTAAGCCAGGACGTTTTTCTCGAATTTGTACATTTAATTGATCCAAAAGGTTGCAATAGTACTCTGAATTTATTGTTTTACCCTTTTGCAGATAGTCAATCAATAAAATACCTTTGAAGTCCCAAAAACCCGTTGCCATAACCTTACCAGCCGATTGAATTGTTTTTGCCTTCTTTGGGGCATTTCCTCCAGCTTCAGTCCATTGTTTGGATTGTTCTTTTGTCTCTGGAGTATAGTGGTGAATCCATGTCCCATCCATTATGAAACGACGCTTAAAATCCATTTTATTTCGCTTAAAACGATCCAAACAAGCTTGAGAAATGTTTATTCTTATGCGTTTTCGATCGACTATTAACAAATGCGGCACCCATCTTGCAGAAAGCTTTTTCATCTGTAGTTCTTCATGCAAAATTAAATAGACTCGATCATTTGAGATGCCCATGATGTTAGCAATTTCACGCACTTTTATTCGTCGATCATTTAATACCATATCATGCACTTTGGCTACAATTTCTGTTGTTGTTGCTGTTTTTGGACGTCCACTACGTGGTTCATATTCAATGCTTGTACGACCACGTTTAAATTCAGCAACCCAATTTTTTACTGTTGCATATGAAGGAGCACTTTTACCTAACACATTCACCATATCATTCTGAATTTCTTGTCCCGATAAACCTTTTTTATGTAAATATTTAATGGCAGCACGTATTTCTAATTTTTCCATTGTAAAAAAAATGCGGATGCGTCTTTTTTGAACACCTATTTCTATATGAAGGAGTTGCCAGATCGAAACAAAATTTAACATGTGTTCATAAAGGCCGAAACACAATGAAAAAAGCAGGCGTATGCTCTAGCTTTTTTCTTTGCTTTAAAGAGGCTTTATTTTTTCCAACACACATAGAAAAGTGCAATGCTCGCTTCATAAACAAAAACAAATTTGTATTTTCAATTACAAACCTGGAAGCAACAAATGTTTTAAATGTCAAAAACAAAACAGCCTACCAAAGCAAAAAAGTTAAAATATTTTGAACTTTTTTTGAAGCTTCGGCGCCAAGCTTATATTTATTGTGTGCAGGCTCATATAATTACGTAATTATGAAGAATGAAGCGGCGTGTTTATTGTGTGTCGGCCTTAAGAGATGTATAAACATATAAGTTTCCAGAACACTTAACTTTTTTCTGTTTATACCGCGCTTTTTGTGCTAGGCTAAGACGTTTCCGAACTGTCCTCGTAGTATACAAAACAATTTTGATTTTTTTATTGGTGAATGCTTTGTCCAAAACTACTATTGACAATAATTTAGACTACCTTCTTAATTTCACGTCAGTAAAATTGCTATTTAAAGTTGATCTGTTTCCTCACAATATCTTCATTTTAAAGAAGCCACGTCTTTGGCTCGGACGATCATTTTATTTAATTTTATTGTATTGCGGTGGAAACTCAGCTTCCTATAGAAGATTATCTACTTATAAGTACTTCCAGACAGCTTGTCAATATTCGGCATTGTGTTATAAGTAAACATTAAAAATATTATGATTTTATATGAATGAATGAAATATTCCAATTTCTATTCAATAAGCAAATTTTAATTAAATAAAAGTTCATAATAATTGCATATATCGCAAAACAATAATGAAAATTCGATAAATAAGATCTTTATTTTAAAGAATTTGGCTCGAAATTAATACTAAAATCTTTGGGACAAAATCTCTGCATCCAGGTTAACTTCTGAGATCAAACTCTACTTTAGAATCGAATGTGCAATTTAATGTTAAATCAATTGACTTTTTTAACCAAAAAGAAATAGGATTTTTTTTTTTAATTTTGGATTATGATCAAAGGAACTACACTGAACAAAAGTTTATTTTGTCCTTAAATTGTTTTGGTATTGATTGCAAGTCAAAAAAAAAAACGATAATTTTAAATTTAGGTTTGAGTATTTGATGCTAGAATAGAAATCCTAATTTATAAGGTTTTGTGTCTCTTTTCGTAAATCGTTTCAAGTTCCAATATTTCTATATTTTTCAATCAAAAGAATAGCCTTTTCACAACCTTTTTGAAATGGTTATTCTAGGGCTTCTATATTCTTCAATCAATAGAATAGCCTTTTCACAACCTTTTTGAAATGGTTATTCTAGGGCTTCCATACCACACTATCATGACAAATGTTAGTATCCCATTTTTTTTCTCGTAGTTACTCTATCATTGCAGATGTATTTTACTTCTATAATCTTTATGTTGACAGACATCTCCCAACTTTCTTTATATTGTCTTTATACTTTTAACAGCCTATTTAAATGAAAAGAGACCTAACCCCCAGACCAAGTACATGTAATTTCACTTATTGTGGGGTTTTTTTATGGATATGAGATATAAAATTTTGAATAATTAAATTATGCAGTTATGTGTCAGTCTTTCAAAAACCAACAAGGCCTAATTTAAGTGCCTATGATTCCAAGAAACATTTCGTTTTAATTTTTAAAATAAAGCAATTTTGTAGAAGCACAACCAGTTACCCTTATATTAAATAAAGAAAAGAAATTTTCTGAACAAGGTAAATTAGAAAATATATAAATTTGCATTGAATTGTTAAATTTAACAATAGAAGTTTCCATACTCCTCAAGGTGTCATTATTTCTATCCCATAGTAAACTATAATTAACAATTGAAAATGAAACAAAAAGCCACCAATTGCACCAGGGAAAATATTTTTATAATAGTCGATAAGTTTATTTGTATTGATTTAATTTTCTTAACACTGTTTGGTATTGTTTTTTTTTTTTTTTTTTTTTTTTTTGTTAAGTTTCTAACAAAGTTGCAAAGCGCCACTGATAATGAAACCCCAGACAACTCATGTAAAGTCAGACAGTTAGAGCGACGGACAGACGGACGGACGAAGAGATAAAAAAAATGGAACTGCATAAGGTGAAATATGGTTTTACTTTTACTGGCTCATAGTGTCGATGGTACGATTAAGACAATCTAGTTAAGTAATGGTGATGATTACTACCAGTCTGGCCTACTGGCCAACTAAACAGAAATATAAATGATAACTTATAAAAGAAATTTTATTAAATATTCTACGATGAAGATGATGATGATGATGAGTAATCCAAGCGTCAATTTGAGTTTGTTAAATAATTTCTCCGAAAAGTCTAAAATATAAAATTCTAAAAAAATAAATATAAAATATTACGCAACCTAAATTATAGGAAACGCAATTTACACAATATTAAGAACAAATTTCTTCAAAATAAATATCATTACGTAAGGCAATTATTCCTTAATATAAAGAAATTCCTTCGATAAACTGCCAGTAAATTATTATGAATATGGGCAATAATTTTAAAATTATGTGAAATATTGAGTCTTTGTATTGAAAATAAAAAAAGCTTCGAATATGAGTTATCACTTATTTTGAGGACTTTGTATCGTTTGCAGTTTTTTTTTCGAAATTAAGAAAATATTTTATGCCCTTTTCCTGTATATCGAACGAAACCCAGTTCGAAAGAAAGGCAGTCACTTGAATTTGAATGAATTTGGGTTTTTTCTATTTTTGAAAGTTCGATTCGTTTGTATGAGAATACATTGATTATTAAAAATGAAAATTTTTCAATTTTTGGCCTGAGAATTCATCCAAATGTTAACAATGCTTTTACTTTTTTCTTGACACTTATTGTAAAGGGTGATTCTTTTGAGGTTAGGATTTTCATGCATTAGTATTTGACAGATCACGTGGGATTTCAGACATGGTGTCAAAGAGAAAGATGCTCAGTATGCTTTGACATTTCATCATGAATAGACTTACTAACGAGCAACGCTTGCAAATCATTGAATTTTATTACCAAAATCAGTGTTCGGTTCGAAATGTGTTTCGCGCTTTACGTCCGATTTATGGTCTACATAATCGACCAAGTGAGCAAACAATTAATGCGATTGTGACCAAGTTTCGCACTCAGTTTACTTTATTGGACATTAAACCAACCACACGAATGCGTACAGTGCGTACAGAAGAGAATATTGCGTCTGTTTCTGAGAGTGTTGCTGAAGACCGTGAAATGTCGATTCGTCGCCGTTCGCAGCAATTGGGTTTGTGTTATTCGACCACATGGAAGATTTTACGCAAAGATCTTGGTGTAAAACCGTATAAAATACAGCTTGTGCAAGAACTGAAGCCGAACGATCTGCCACAACGTCGAATTTTCAGTGAATGGGCCCTAGAAAAGTTGGCAGAAAATCCGCTTTTTTATCGACAAATTTTGTTCAGCGATGAGGCTCATTTCTGGTTGAATGGCTACGTAAATAAGCAAAATTGCCGCATTTGGAGTGAAGAGCAAACAGAAGCCGTTCAAGAACTGCCCATGCATCCCGAAAAATGCACTGTTTGGTGTGGTTTGTACGCTGGTGGAATCATTGGACCGTATTTTTTCAAAGATGCTGTTGGACGCAACGTTACGGTGAATGGCGATCGCTATCGTTCGATGCTAACAAACTTTTTGTTGCCAAAAATGGAAGAACTGAACTTGGTTGACATGTGGTTTCAACAAGATGGCGCAACATGCCACACAGCTCGCGATTCTATGGCCATTTTGAGGGAAAACTTCGGAGAACAATTCATCTCAAGAAATGGACCGGTAAGTTGGCCACCAAGATCATGCGATTTGACGCCTTTAGACTATTTTTTGTGGGGCTACGTCAAGTCTAAAGTCTACAGAAATAAGCCAGCAACTATTCCAGCTTTGGAAGACAACATTTCCGAAGAAATTCGGGCTATTCCGGCCGAAATGTTCGAAAAAGTTGCCCAAAATTGGACTTTCCGAATGGACCACCTAAGACGCAGCCGCGGTCAACATTTAAATGAAATTATCTTCAAAAAGTAAATGTCACGGACCAATCTAACGTTTCAAATAAAGAACCGATGAGATTTTGCAAATTTTATGCGTTTTTTTTTTAAAAAAAGTTATCAAGCTCTTAACAAATCACCCTTTATATGTTCGTTTATTACTCGACAACAAAATATGAAGTGACTTGCCTTTCGAAATAAAAGAACAAAAATCAAATTTCTTTCGTTTGGAATACGAAAGAAAGCTTTCGTTCGATATACAGGAACAGCCCATTAGTTTCATATATTGAAACTGGGATTGAACCCATGACTAAAAAAGTTTTTGAGCGGCGAATTGTCCACTCCCATTTATGCTGGTGACATTTCTGAGTCTGAGTGGCCTTTTCATTGCGATATATAGAATTGGACAGCACTCATTGATAAGAGAGAAATTCACCAGTGAGTCTGAAATATCGGCCTGCCTAATCTTTAGGTATCTGTTACAATTGGGATTTTTAAACTGACTTTTTTTTGTGCGCTACTATCTGTGTTAATATATCGCAAAAAGAAGATTCGATAGATGAAACCTAAGTCCCAATTTTTTAATTTTATAGAGCCTACATTTAACGTTAAATAGCTTGCTAAAAAATGTCTTTATTTTAAGGAAGTCGCAAAGTTGGCTCAGAATCAAAAACAATCCTTAAGGAAATTAATCCTTTTTGAGTGCAACATTTGTTTATCCTTGAACTATAAGGGTTCAGTGTTACCGTAGTACTTTCCATTGGTACGTTCACAGAAAAAAAATTCACAAAAAAATTTTTCAATTAAAGTCTTGAGTTTTAAAAAAATATTCAATTAAACATTTAATTGATTCACCAAATTTTTAATTGAAACAAAATTCAATCGCAATAATTAACAATATGAATTAATTTTTTAATTAACTTTCAATTATGATTTCTGTGATTGAAGACAATTCAATTAAAAATTAATTGGATCAATTAATTTTTTAATTAACATTCAATTAATTTTTTAATTGATACTATCGTATCTGTGACTGAAGACATTTCAATTAGAAATTAATTGGATCAATTAATTTCGTTATTGAAGAAAAAAATATTTTTTGGTGTGTTAGACAATTGTGGCAGTTAACTTACATATTTATGGCCATTTTCATGTAGCTCCGTTAGCCTTTAACTACCAGTTAATAGAAAGTAAATTGCAAACACCTTCTTCCCGGGTAACTTTAACTGAAAACTTTTCAGCAGTTAAGTATCTTACTGGCATATGGAATATTGTCTATATACACAGAAAAAAATATCACCAAAATATTTCCAATTAAAAAGTTAATTGAAGTTGAATGTTTTTTCAATTAATAAATTAATTGATACAATTAACTCTTAAATCAAGATAGAAACATTAAGTTAATTAAGTGAATGATTGAAAACTTTAAAATTTTTAATTAAAAAATTAATTGATACAATTAATGTTTTAATCAAATTCGGAAGACTAAGTCAGTTAAAAAAGTGATGAACATTTCTTAATCCAAATAAAAACTCTTAAGCCAATTCAGAAAGTAATTGAAAATAGTTACCTTTTTAAATAAAAAATTAATTGGGGTTTGCATTCAAAATCAATTAAATTTTTAATTGAATGAATTAAAAAATTAATTGAAAATTGCTAATGACATCAATTAATTTTTTAATCAAGAATTTTTTCTATGCCCAATTAAAACTGTGATTGATACTATCATTTTCGTGATTGAAGACATTTCAATTAAAAAATTTATTGGATCAATTAATTTCGTGATTGAATCAGAAAATTTTTTTTGTGTGTATGGTAGAGATATGCTCATAGTACGGTTCGTTAGCTAACGGATTTGGACCTTTTGAGGCACTTTCTAAATAATCATTTGAAACGAATGTCTTTATGCGAATATATGACACGTTTGTGCATTTTTTATATAAATATGCTACTTTTTTTGCCTTTCGATACCTTTTGTTACTTTACAACTTCACGAGTATTTATGTATAGTATGCGGTTAAAAAGCGGCAAAGTTTAACTTCAATAAAATTTTATTTCAAAATATCCTATGAAAGACATCTAAATTAGTGCAATCAGAATACAATTCGTTTTTTGTAAAATATTTTCTTTGATCAGCCCTTAACCTCATTTCAGTTCTCCATTAAGCGAAAGGACCCATTAATGATGGTTAACATCATTTTTGATAATCACCGAGTAAGAGTAAAAACAAAACAAAAAACAACAATACGAGCCAATGAGTTTTACTTTATGTTAACCTTGAAGACTAGCGAGTGCTTGAAAATGTACAACAAATTGCAATTATGTGGCGTCGCGAAAATAAAAAAAAGTGAGACAAGACAAGCCTCATCGTCACATTTATGATGAGATACCGATATGACATGCTAACGGCACTGTAAAATATTTCTGAACAACAGCATTAGAAAATAAAGCACTTTGAAACATGAAAAAAAGGAGGTAGATGTTAATGACAGAGAAAACAAGTCATCAATCTTCATTCTAGAATGCATATTTTTGCAAAGAGAAAAAAATGCTTACAAGATTTTCCCTTAACTACATTAAAATATTTGTAAACATAGTAAAATATAATTTTATTACATAAGACTACACTAGTTTTTAGTTTAGTTTTCTTTCACCCGGAGAAAAACTACACGGAAAAAACAGTGAACCCATGAGGAAAAGTTTTGGTTAATTTTAAAAAATTTAGATTATATTTAGAAAACTGTATGACAAACGCTGACATCACGCCCATATCACAAAAATAAGTAAATATTCTTCAACAAATTTAAGAAAATTTATTATGTTTAATACATTTTTTTTTTTCAATTATTTAAGAAAATTTTGTAGTTTGAAGGAAAAAAAATTGAGTTGAAAATAGAAAGAATGTCTTTAGTGCCATACGAAGTTCAAAATGGGCTCATTTGTAGTAAAAATTATAAATTTACTAAGTAAAGGGTGATTCTTTTGAGGTTAGGATTTTCATGCATTAGTATTTGACAGATCACGTGGGATTTCAGACATGGTGTCAAAGAGAAAGATGCTCAGTATGCTTTGACATTTCATCATGAATAGACTTACTAACGAGCAACGCTTGCAAATCATTGAATTTTATTACCAAAATCAGTGTTCGGTTCATTTCATCATTGAATTTTATTACCAAAATCAGTGTTCGGTTCATTTCTGGTTGAATGGCTACGTAAATAAGCAAAATTGCCGCATTTGGAGTGAAGAGCAACCAGAAGCCGTTCAAGAACTGCCCATGCATCCCGAAAAATGCACTGTTTGGTGTGGTTTGTACGCTGGTGGAATCATTGGACCGTATTTTTTCAAAGATGCTGTTGGACGCAACGTTACGGTGAATGGCGATCGCTATCGTTCGATGCTAACAAACTTTTTGTTGCCAAAAATGGAAGAACTGAACTTGGTTGACATGTGGTTTCAACAAGATGGCGCTACATGCCACACAGCTCGCGATTCTATGGCCATTTTGAGGGAAAACTTCGGAGAACAATAAAGGGTGATTTGTTAAGAGCTTGATAACTTTTTTTAAAAAAAAAACGCATAAAATTTGCAAAATCTCATCGGTTCTTTATTTGAAACGTTAGATTGGTCCATGACATTTACTTTTTGAAGATAATTTCATTTAAATGTTGACCGCGGCTGCGTCTTAGGTGGTCCATTCGGAAAGTCCAATTTTGGGCAACTTTTTCGAGCATTTCGGCCGGAATAGCCCGAATTTCTTCGGAAATGTTGTCTTCCAAAGCTGGAATAGTTGCTGGCTTATTTCTGTAGACTTTAGACTTGACGTAGCCCCACAAAAAATAGTCTAAAGGCGTCAAATCGCATGATCTTGGTGGCCAACTTACCGGTCCATTTCTTGAGATGAATTGTTCTCCGAAGTTTTCCCTCAAAATGGCCATAGAATCGCGAGCTGTGTGGCATGTAGCGCCATCTTGTTGAAACCACATGTCAACCAAGTTCAGTTCTTCCATTTTTGGCAACAAAAAGTTTGTTAGCATCGAACGATAGCGATCGCCATTCACCGTAACGTTGCGTCCAACAGCATCTTTGAAAAAATACGATCCAATGATTCCACCAGCGTACAAACCACACCAAACAGTGCATTTTTCGGGATGCATGGGCAGTTCTTGAACGGCTTCTGGTTGCTCTTCACTCCAAATGCGGCAATTTTGCTTATTTACGTAGCCATTCAACCAGAAATGAGCCTCATCGCTGAATAAAATTTGTCGATAAAAAAGCGGATTTTCTGCCAACTTTTCTAGGTAATAAAATTCAATGATTTGCAAGCGTTGCTCGTTAGTAAGTCTATTCATGATGAAATGTCAAAGCATACTGAGCATCTTTCTCTTTGACACCATGTCTGAAATCCCACGTGATCTGTCAAATACTAATGCATGAAAATCCTAACCTCAAAAGAATCACCCTTTATATATTTTGAACTATAAACTTTAGTAAAATTATGCCTACTACACTCAAAAAAAAGTTTACTTGGATCCAAAATTTTGACCTTCCCTTAAGGATTTTGGTATTGATTCCGAGCCAAACATTCGACTTCTTTAAAATAAAGAAATTTTTTAGCGTCCTATCTGGCTTTAAATCTAGGACCTATAAAATTAAAATTAGGATACAGATTTCATTTATCAAATTTTCATTCTCTTTTCGCGGTTTAGTAATAAAGGTACTCACGTACAAACAAATACCAGTTTAAAAATCCAAATTATAACGGATACTTCAAAGTAAAAAATGTTTTCTTAATTCAAAAAAAAAAAAAAAAAAACTTTAAACCAAAGACGCTAAATCCTCAAAATAAGTCTTAGCCTATATGTGAAGCGTTTTTATCTTAAATCTAATGTTTCAATATTTCAGTTAATTTAAGGACAATTTCTTTAAATTAAAAATGTGTTTCTTTACTTTAAGGAAAATTAGCCTAAGTTCAAAGACATGCAAATTTAAAAAATGTGTGTCCTAAATTTAATGAAAAAAAATTTTAAGCAAAGATTATAAACTTTATTTTAATTAAAATTTCATTATTTTAAAGAACTTTTTCCTTAATATTTTGTAAATTTCGCATCATAAAATTTAGGTTGCGCAATCTTTAATATCAAGTAAATATTTTTTTCTTCAGTGTGTACGCTCTGACTTATCTCATATCAAGGAGTATTACACGTTTCTAGTTTTAGCTCAACACGAACGGTCCTTCAAATGCCATAACTCAATGGAAAATATTTACTCTCATAACTCATTGGAAAATATTTACTCAAAAAGAAATATTGTGTAACGTAAATTTTAAAATATCTAGGATTTCAGATAAAGGAGACTATATATCCTTTAATTTGGAATCACATTGATGCAGGGCATTGTTCTTAACCTTCATGTGAAAATTAATCGTCTTTTTATTCCTCAAATGCGCACGGTATCTTTTAAGGTACAACCAGAAAAAAATCTTACGTTTTACAATTTTGATCGAATTCAATGAAATCGAGTTTATTGTATTTAAAAAACATCATAACGAAGTTTTAAAATATATGTCGTTTTCTTTCTCAGAAAATCTATAGTACTTCTGTGTAATCTGCAACCAAAATTGAATATAATATTTTGCCCCAAAATTATAAAAAAAATGTAAATTAAATTTCAAATAATATCGAGCAGAGATAATAGAAATGTTGTTAAAAAATCTGGGTAGTGTAAAAACGTTCCCTCTACATTATTAAAAGAAAATAAAGATAATTAGACTATAATTTGGGTACATCACCTTATTTATTGGATGTATCTTTAATCCTAGACGGTCATCCTTCGTCAAAGTGACGACGCGTAATTTCATTTTCGATCTAAACTGCATTTTAGTCGATTGGGCAATGATAAATTTAAGTTATACTAATTCAACAAATTTATGAATTTTTGTTTTATACTAATTAAAAATAAATTGAATAAGGAAATAAACTCAATTTTCGTTCTCATTTTTGCTCATTATGCAAATTATAGCGTCTAAACATAAGCCGTAGTCAAAATGACGAAGGACGACGTTAGTTTACACAAAATAAGGATGACTTTCCAGGGTTAGAGATACACTGCGCATTCTCCCACAGATCATTTTAATTTTTATTCTTTATAAGTATCAAGTTACACAGAAAAAAATTTCACGAAAAATTTTCCAATTAAAGTTTTAATTGAGTTTTATAAAATATTCAATTAAAAATTTAATTGAATCAAAAAAAAATTTTAATTGAAACAAAAATCAATCACAAAAAATAATAGTATCAATTAATTTTTTAATTGACCTTCAATTAATTTTTTAATTGATACTATCATTTCTGTGATTGAAGACATTTCAATTAAAAAATTAATTGGATCAATTGAACCAGAAAAAATTTTTTTTGTGTGTATGCAGATAAAAAAAGAAAAATTCCATAAATAATATCGGTTTTATTGATCTGTAATCAATTATATACAGTCCAGTTAATTAAACGTTAAGTTGTTTTCTTAAAATATTTTTAAAGTTTAAAGGAGCTGTGATTTACGCTTGCAATCGGCATCACAGAAAAGTAATTTGGAACTAAAGTTTTGAGCTTAACAATTAGGTACTGCATCTTTTCTAACATTATCTTATTGACTATTGAATAAAAAAATTAACTATCAACAATATATAAAAAAAAAAGATATTGTAATTTGGAAAATCTCACCTTCAATAGTTTCATAGTTTGCAAAATTAGTCAAAGTAATATGTACTTCAAGTCATGTAATAAATAAAATTTGTAAATAAGACATTAAAATAAAACAAAACATGCTCTTATATTAATTTTGCCACAGTCACGGTTTCCTCGAATTATATTAGACATGCGCTTTAAGATAGTTGTAAAACTTTTTTTTCCTAATAAAAACAGATACCATACGTCGAAACTCATTGAGGTAAGTGTTGGTTAGTTAGAAAGCCATTTGACATAAGTAATAATATATATTTAATTAAAACTGAGGTTTAAACAACAAAAAACAAGTAAATAAAAAAATCAAGAAAAAATAAATAAATAAATATGTACTAACAAATATTTAATTAAAACTGAGGTTTTAACAACAAAATATAAGTAAATAAAAAATCAAGAGAAAATAAATAAATAATGGTTAAATAAATGATGGACACTCGAACATCGCTAAATTTATTCATCATATATAGGAATGTTATGGGAAAAAATATATATAAAAAATATTACAATAAAATAAAAACCTAATTTTATTTTTTATTTAAAAAAAACCCTAATCTTATTTTTTATTTAAATTTTTCCTTTGTCCCATCAAATAACTCAAAACCTCCATACCACATAATGCAATTCAATAAACAAAACAAGATATACTACTATATATAAAATGCCACGCCGTATTACTTAAATACTGCTGTAAATTGTAAGTATCCATTTAAATAAAATAAGAAAAAATACATATACAAAAATGTAAACAAATTTTTAAGATAAAAAAATCCTTTTGTAGCAGTGCTGATTTAAGCGAAAATCATTAACATCATTATTAAATTTTATCTTATGTTAAACTTCTCATACAATGTATTTATGTTACATCTCATGTTAACATTTTTCTATTTGAATATTACTATACGTATCTCACATATAAAGGGTGATTCTTTTGAGGTTAGGATTTTCATGCATTAGTATTTGACAGATCACGTGGGATTTCAGACATGGTGTCAAAGAGAAAGATGCTCAGTATGCTTTGACATTTCATCATGAATAGACTTACTAACGAGCCACAACGTCGAATTTTCAGTGAATGGGCCCTAGAAAAGTTGGCAGAAAATCCGCTTTTTTATCGACAAATTTTGTTCAGCGATGAGGCTCATTTCTGGTTGAATGGCTACGTAAATAAGCAAAATTGCCGCATTTGGAGTGAAGAGCAACCAGAAGCCGTTCAAGAACTGCCCATGCATCCCGAAAAATGCACTGTTTGGTGTGGTTTGTACGCTGGTGGAATCATTGGACCGTATTTTTTCAAAGATGCTGTTGGACGCAACGTTACGGTGAATGGCGATCGCTATCGTTCGATGCTAACAAACTTTTTGTTGCCAAAAATGGAAGAACTGAACTTGGTTGACATGTGGTTTCAACAAGATGGCGCTACATGCCACACAGCTCGCGATTCTATGGCCATTTTGAGGGAAAACTTCGGAGAACAATTCATCTCAAGAAATGGACCGGTAAGTTGGCCACCAAGATCATGCGATTTGACGCCTTTAGACTATTTTTTGTGGGGCTACGTCAAGTCTAAAGTCTACAGAAATAAGCCAGCAACTATTCCAGCTTTGGAAGACAACATTTCCGAAGAAATTCGGGCTATTCCGGCCGAAATGCTCGAAAAAGTTGCCCAAAATTGGACTTTCCGAATGGACCACCTAAGACGCAGCCGCGGTCAACATTTAAATGAAATTATCTTCAAAAAGTAAATGTCATGGACCAATCTAACGTTTCAAATAAAGAACCGATGAGATTTTGCAAATTTTATGCGTTTTTTTTTTAAAAAAAGTTATCAAGCTCTTAACAAATCACCCTTTACAATGATAATATTATTCATCTCAATTTTATTCTCACATTGAGAGATATTTTTATTTTGTTATTCTCACAAAAATAACTGTACGCTTTTATTTTTTTTTTTTTTTTGTAGCTTGACAATGCTACTCATCATAACATTGCTTGTTTTTGGATTCTGATATTTTGTTAGTAACACATGCATCTCTTGTGATAGATTTGACTCAAAACACCTGTAATGTTAGACACTCAGAGCTTAGCTTGATGCATAATCAAATTGTAAAATTCATTCCTGTACTTGTTTGTAAATAAACAAGGATAAAAGCGGAAAGACAACGTTTGTTTCATTTCGAAAGGCAAACTTAAAAAAACATTATAACATTATATTTGCAAAGCCATAAGAAGACCTGGTGTCTATTGTGGCCTGTATTCTGAAGACTTGTACTGACGTTCTATCTTACTGAGTCTCAGAAAATAAAAATATAAAAACTTTATAAAATTACAAAATTAAGGCGATTGATCCCCTTTTTTAAAATTAAAGAGATTTGTCAACTTATACTTTGATAAACGGTCAATAATTTTTTTGTAACATGGTCAACACTTATACACAATAAAATATCAAATAAAATTGAAGGTATGGTTATTTTTCATTTTGTTACTTACAACACTTTCCATTTTATCTACTTACATGCATATGTGCTATTCAAAGTTATGATAAGCTTAACACATTTTCAATATTTGCCAGCCAGTTTTTTTTTAGTGGCTATTTGTATTAGGATTAGTCATAGTAAATTGGAAGCCAAATGGGTCGAACAAATCAAAAGAAAATACCATGACAGGTGTCGGAGAATTTTAAAGGGAAAAATAAAACCCTTCAGACGAGGTTTCTTCATTGAAATATTGGTAGGGGAGCATATGAATGAAATAAAACTCCTCACCCCTTTTTTTGATTTCCAATGAAATGGAAATTGAAAACATATTTTTAGACAAAGTAAAAACAAAGAAAAAGGATTGAAGCAATAACTTCGACCTATTGCTCACTTTCGATGATCTTTATCACCAATTAATAATTCACACTAACCACCTAGGGCAGTTAAAAAAGAATTCCATCTACAGTCGATATCGATTCATGGAATTCTTGTGAAACCGGAAATGGAATCATTCTCCTACAACTCGCCACTTAACACACAACAACAAAGAAGTTCTCAGGCGAACATCCTAAGGAGTCCCTCCTATTTCCAAAGACATTATGTATGCAGAGCTCAAACGCAAACACACAATCATATTCCATGCCATTGCTCTATCATATCCTTACAGACAGACCCAATAGTCCAGTATTAAGAAGAATACCAAAAACAAAAACACCAATGAATCCATGGTAGAATTCTTAAACAACACATGCCAAAAACAACTGTCAACATTATCCTCGTCATCCAAAACATCAACGATATTTCCATAGGATCCAGAGAAATATGCGTCAATCGTCAACATTACCATAAGAGTTGTAATGATTCGTACATTGTTAGCATTACAAAATAGAATACATCGTCCAGTTCTCTGGGCGCTCATTGCCGGTATGGCGCAGAGGACTTCACGCAATCTTCTTAAGGCATTTCACCACACAGATTTATATGCCATAAAAAGGTAATAAACTATAAAACATCATATTTTGAGACGAGTGTCCACAAGCAAAGTAGAAGAGACTTAGCTCAATTGGTCGGCATTTCCTAAAAACAAAAAAACCGAAACTGTTAAAAACTGCAGAAACATATCACCCGCCCCGATTGTCCCTGCCGGATTGGTCATAGTCTTCGAGGCAACGACACTATGGCACAAAGAAAAACGTGTTTCCTCCAACGGCGGCGTTATCCATCCGCGATGTTTGCCAAACTTCAACAATTCCCACCGAATAGCAATCCTAAATACTTGCCTACAGAGCCTGACTTGGCACATAACTCAGTGACTTTAATCCAGACCAGTCTGGCAGACAATTTGCATGTTTGGTTCAAGGCATTGTGGTGGCAATGAATTCAATGAAGGAGTATGCAAATAGGGATTTCATTGCAAGAGAGAGAGGGAGAAAAACACACATTAATATTTTATGAAATAATAATATTATTCTGACGAAAAAAAGTTTTAAAAAAAAATATATTTTAATGCGCAAAATGATATTTGATAAAATGTCTGTAGAGGATATTCCTTTGTAAATATTTTAAACACATAGTATTAAGAACAAATTTCTTTAAAAATAAAAAAAATGTAACTTGTAAATAATTCATTAAATTTAAAATTCTCATATATGAAATTTGCGCATTTCCGTTATGTTAAATTAGGGTAGTGTTCGTATTATATAAAAAATATTATAATTATTTTGTTTTCTAATTATTAGTTTGGAATTAATTCCGCGTCATTCTAACCAAAGACAATAATCTTTGGGAAGATAGGAAATTGGCTTGCGTCATACCAAATGTTGCATTTACCATGTTAGTTCCATACATGTTTGTAATTTTTTTATATGTTTTTCGTTTTTATTTTTTAAAGGAAAAACTTAATTTTCTTAATGAAACAATGTTAAATTTTAGGCAACAACCAAAAAATTACATTTCCCCTTTATGGAAATTTATTTCGTGCACTTACTTTCTTTTTATTTGCATTTTAATGTTATGTCAATACTTGTCGTATACGCGTTTGGAAACTAACACCGTAAATGGTTTGATCTCCTCAGTAGCCAATTTTCTATCTTCCTTTGTGTATTATCTAACCATTAAACCACGATGACTCTCCTTTCCGTTAATACTATATTCCTTTCCAGTAAGGACAAATTTTCCATTTTTGGGTTTGAAGACTGAGATTTAGAATCTTTGGACTAAACATAGTCTAAGATGTTGCATTTTTGATTCATTTTGTTATTTATATTTTATAGCAAATTTCCGGTAAAATTTATATTCTCTCTCTTGTCAATAACATTTTAATACATCTCAAAAAGATAATAAAAAATTCCGCAAATATATTCCATGTCCAAATTTAATGTTTTTAAAACCTATATTTTAATTGATATTAAATTAATTTGAGTTATATATGATATAAAATGCTTCTGTCTCCCCATTTTTAATATGACATAACGGCTTGATGTTATTTAGACTTCCCAGTTTAATGTGTAAAGTAATTTTAAAATTGATTTTGAATTGCATTGTGTAAACATCTTTAGTTTGAGTGAATAATTTTTTGAATGTTTAATTATCGAAAACAAATCTTTTCTTCTCCCCATTTTAATATGACATAAATATTGTGGTATTATTCTTTTAATCCTGGATTTGTTTAGGGACATATGCATATGTAATAAATTAACTTTTTAATGTGTAAGGCACTTGAATATTATGAAAATGTTACCTTTTATAAATGGTATCCTTAATTGTTGTTTTAAATATCTTGGCGATTTTGGAATATTTCCAGAAATCCACCCACCAATGACATCCCTAAAGCAAAAGAACAATACTCGTATACTCTTTCCCATCAGATTCAACTGAGGAGTCGTTTAAACATCATCAGTTTTGTGACGTGCTGTGAATTCTTGAACGACGATCACATATGTTTGTATTCCATTTCTATTCTGTCGTATTCTTGGTCTTGGAACAAATTTATGAATGAATACTTCGATCAACCACCACCACCACCAACCAAACCACATCATCACCATTAGCTCCACACACTAAGACTTGTGTATGTGAGTGTAACAAAGTCCAAAGGGCATTCATCCGCTGTAATGCAACGCACAACTAAAATGTGTGGACTGCCTTAGGGATGTAGATGATCCTAGTCATGCAGAAGGACCAGCATTACAATGTTATCAACAACACATGTGGGCCCATCATATCATGGTGGAGTTGTGTTTTGTTCCCTACTAAAATAATCTATGGAAAATTCTATAAAAACCAATGGGCAAGATTTTCAAATATTTTCCTTTTCGAAAATGGTCTGCACAAAACTAGTCAACAAGATAATGTTAAGGATGAATGAAGTCTACTTTGGGGTTGTTGATAAATTCTCAGATAGGATGCTCTAACAAAATTTGAATTGAATCCACAGATTTTGACCTTCATCTAGGGATTTTTAAATTGATTCTGAGTGAAAGACGTTAATTTTTAAAACTTTATTTTAATTAAAATGCGTTTGTTTTTGTTGGAATTTTTTCCAACAAGAAATTTTCAAAATGCAATCCGACTTAAAGTTAAGGTTTTCTGTACTCAAGACTAGAATACAGATCACATTTTTTAAATCTTCCATTTTATTCTTTGACATAAATAAATTAAATGGATTTGTTAAAAAAGTGGTCGTTTTATCTTTACACTAATGATTTTGGTATTGATTTTAAGCCAAAGAAGCAGAGAATTGAAGTAAGGCTACTTTTAAGACACAATTGTACTGTATACGCTGGTATATCGAGAGATTGAAAGAATTTTGATCCGAACTTAGAAGTTTAGGTAGAATGGCAAACTGTGGTAATCTTCTCTCTTATATATGTTCATTGTTTATCTCATTGACAACAGACCCACATATTATAGCCGAGTTCGAAACCATGAAACCATTTTGAGAAACTTTGAAACCATCGATAAAAATAATTTTGGTGTACGGTCTAAAGTGGAATTGAACTTATGATCGTTTTTATGCAAGGTGTGTGTGCTAACAATTGTACCTCAGTGGCTTCTTTTTTTCCATTGTATCAATATTCAGTCCATTGTGATACCACAGTAGTGAACTTCTCTCTTATCACTGAATGCTGCCCGATTCTATGTTAAGCTCAATGACAGGAGGTCCTTTATTTTTATAGCCGTGTCCGAACGCCGTCCCACATTGCAGTGAAACCACTTAGAGAAGCTTTGAAGCACTCAGAAATATGTCCCACCAGCATTACTGAGGTGGGATAATCCACCGCTGAAAAACTTTTTGGTGTTTGGTCGAAACTGGGTTTGAAACCTCGAACAAGAAAGTTGTCCCCTACTTTTTTTCCAAAATCATGCGATCTATATCAAAATTAAAATATATACAGTGAGCGTCATAATTAAGTGTACATAAGCAATTGTTTCAAATTTCTATTTCAACTTTTATATTTACGATTTTGTTAAATATTTGTTAGTTTTTTCAAAATTGTATTTAAAACTCTACTTAAAGACAAAAATAAAAAATAATAAGAAGAAGCAAAACACAGAAACACATTTTATTTTGACGCTCACTGTATGTTGCAAATACAAAAAGGTTCCCAACAAAAAATACTTCAGCAGTAAGAGTTTAGTTTCGCTTTTTGGTATACAATAAAGTAGACAGTGCATCCACACTGCATGTATCGGTGGCAATAATGTAAACGAGTAGTCAACTAGTTTATGATCATTCGTTTACGTTATTGCAACCAATTCATGCAGTATAGATACATGAAAGGTAGTGCTGTTTTCCTTCATACCAACAATGCTATAAAATAGGAAATTCAAGATTATACATCACTTCTGAGCAATATTGCTATTGCAATGAGCAATTATATCAGCGCTATGTAGAAACTGCTCTAAATCGGGAAATCACCCACAAAAATCAGCGCTGATTCGGTTGTTTTGTAAGCAGTTGGTACTGCCTCTCTCCCTTACAATCCTGCTGAAATAGTGCTCCATTTTTTGCTGGGTTTATGCGGTGTTTCGGTGATACCTGACATTATGTATCCAATTATCTTTCAACTCGTCTGTAAGAAGTATCGATCATACCATTGAGATGAAAATAGATTTGGGATTGCACTCAATGATATGAGAGAAACTTTACCCCCCACTATGGCTGATGAAATGTGCTATAATGTAACCTCCATCCTTAAAAAAATTTATCCTAGCCAACTAAATATGCTTCTTCATACTCTTTAAATTTTAATCTCCACTGCTATGTCACTATTTTTTTATGACCAGATATTTTGGAATTGTCAAACAACATTGCAATTGAATGACTTAGTAATTATGAGAACAAAAGCACAACTCTAATTGAAAAGTTGCAACTACCTAACCGACTCAGCAAAGCCTTAATGGCAAACCTAGAAACAATTCATAAGGCCTTTCTACATTCCCCAGGACTAGACACACATTGACGAAAGGGGTACTCATTAATCCCCAAATTGGTAGTCAAGGTCTTTCGATGTCTTCTGTTGCTGTTGAGTGTGAGAATTTCGAATCATAGAACATTAAAAAGATATGACAACCACCACATTTATGGACAACGAAGGATGGTGATAAGAATGGCGGTGTATGGCAGCGAGTGTAGAAGACACACAGAAGTGTCTCAATGAAAGGGAATGCATGGATGGAAATGATTAACACAGCAAAAAATTGTCTTCTGAAACGACAGTTTGGCAATTTCACTGACAGACAGACGGACATGCAGACAAGTCCATAGGCCAGCCACAGGATGTGGAAAGCCTCATAATGCAAAGCCAGTCATAAATACAAATGTATGAATATTCTGCTGATTGGAATTGAGCTGAAGATCAAGATGAGGAAGAAACCAAAGTGAGTAAATCTTAATTCAGTTGGACACCAAAAAACAACCGCAGAAGCTATAAAACAGCCTTCATACATGTGCTGATCAACTGTCGACAGACAGACAGACTGGCAGTCAGCCAGCCAAATAGGGAGGAATAAACAACCAATGAGCTTAAATACAAAGTACAAATATCAGTGGCAGACATCACCACATAAAGAAGCAATGATGCAGACGACGCATAGTACATCTCTTGATTGAGACACGAAATATGCATGTTCAGGCTCACCCCTGAAGAAGGACAGGACAGGACTGAAGACTCCAAGACATCATATGATGCATATTCATCACATTTTACTTGTAATATTATTTGGAATTGGAGTGAAGAATACGACTCGAGAGAACCCAGTGCAAATGGAATTCATCATGCATGGTCTAGGATCTCATCTGCCGCCCAAACCAAAGTCATACCAGTAGATCGATTACATCGTCTTCTGCTAAAAATTTCCACATTTGTGTTTGTCCATATCTTTAGCTCCTTATAAGTAGAAGTTGCTGTGGCACGATGCATTTTTACATATAGCACGAATAATTCACGATCTGTATGTGATGCATGCGGTTTTGTAACCGAATCCCTCTGCATCATTCGCACATGGAAAATAATGAAATGGAATTTCATTGAAATACCAAAACAAAAATCCATTCATGCAGCAAAGGACCTCACACAAATTGTGTGGGATACATGCATGCCGCAGCAGCCACAGCAGCAATACTAAACGAGAAATGCTAAAACAAGAATTAACAAAACCAACAAAAAAAAAACCAAAAGGCGAACGGACAGTGTATACAACCGACATCATATCAATGTGAAAACATTGAATAAGTCCAACGATTTATTTTAATGGAGACAACACTTTGGAGTGACAAGTATTAATAAAAGAAATGACAATAATAAAAAAAGACAAAAAAACGATCTAGAGACGGCTGGAGCAAACCCTAAATCAGCCCTACATGGAAAAATCCGAGAACCAATTTCATTAATGTCATTAATTCATGAACGTCAAATGAATAGTGCCCAACGGAGAACAGACCTTGTTCCAACGGAATGGAATGTTTGACTTCAAATACTTTCAAAAAATTTTCTAGAAGGGATTTAGCATTTTCTTCGACAAAGTGTTAATAATTTGTACCATTTTATTAATTATTACTCTCTTTTAAAGTATTTGAAATAAAACAGGAAAAAATATAACATAAAAATATAAAAACGCGAGTTATAAGCAAATTGAATCAAACGAACCTGCTGGGTAGCTAAAATAAAAACTTCTTTGGGAGGACATTTTTGGAAGTGCTTTAAAAGTTGTGCATTAAGAACAACTTCAAATTTTTTTGTTGGGCTATTATCGCCAAACTGTCATATAATTATTTTATTTATTATTTTTATATTTATTTTAGACATTTTCCAACATCGTCCCTCGCAACTGGGATTTGAGGCCATGTCCGCTTAAGTCAACAATGAACACGGACGAAAAAGACTGTTTTCATATGTTTTGGTGTAAACATTATATGTTTGTAACTCAATTTTTTTAACACAATATTCTTAAGTGAAAGCATATAATGTTAATAAACTAGCATAACATGTTTGAGACATATATGTAAATATATTAGAACATATTATGTTTGGGACATAAACAGTTTGTAAATATAATATGCTTAGATGCAAACATATACCAATTTAGAAATAGCCTATAAACTTATATGTGTTTAGAAAGAGAGACCTAGAGAGTATGTTGCCCTAAGGTGAAACATAATATGTTTGAACAATACAAACAATATTTTGTTCGGACAAATCCTGAAAATATATAGGCTTGAAGCAAAATATGTTTGGGGTAATATGTATATTTTTTGAGGGTGAAGTTATATTAAAGGCCAGAGTCTATTTATTAAATCGCCTCCAAAAACGTTTGTTTTTGTAAACACATGTTTCTTATTAGTCTACTAAATTGGTGGTATTTGGCATATTTGAACGTTTCTGGAAGATTTCTATATCTACACACAAAGAAAACATATTTTTTTCCGGAACAAATTTTTAGACAAATGAAATTCCCCTTTCTTATAAATTATTTTCTTTCAGAGCAAATAAATGGCAATTTATGGCAAAATATTAATGAAATGTACGCAAAATTCTTTTCATGCACCCTGCATAGGTTAATGATTGAAATACGGTTTTTTATAATGCAAAACTCCCCAGAACTAAATCGGATAAAAATTGTGAGCACTACACGCAAAGAAAAAAAAACCTTTGGAAAACGTGTACCGAAAACGTTTTTCTTTTGTTAGTTTTTTGAATTGCTTCGAAAAATTTAAACTTTTATCACCAAAAAAAAAATCGTTTGTTACAAAGTTATTTTTGAAACAACAACACAGTCCATTTCGTTTATGTCAAACACTGTTCTTTTCTGACTTTAGGTCTTTAATAAGACACATTTTACAGTTCAAAATTTAATATACTACAATGTAATGTTGAACATTTTTTCGGAATCTACCGAACATATCTGGAATATATGTAAAAAAAAAAAAAAACTGGTCGAAGCAGGGATCGAACCCACGACCCTTGGCATGCAAGTCGGACGTAGCAACCACTGCTCCACGGTGCCAAACTAAATGTTTGTTTCTGTTAAATAAACCCTGTTTATTCAGTTCGTGGGCGCCGCAAGCTATGCTATATAAATATAACTTATATGGATATTTATCTATTGATGACCATAACAGGTACATAGCTCAGTGGTTAGTGTGTTGGCTTACAAAGTGCATGGTCCGCGGTTCGATTCTCCGTCCAGGCGAAAGGTAAAAAAATGTTAAAACTTTATAAAATCGTATAATTTCTTCTACATTGTTGGTATTACAGGAAAAGGTGTTAAAAACTAAAAAACCTCGTGGATGTGAGAAAGATGTGAGTTTGTCTTTATGAAATTGTTTTTACATCCTGGAAAAGAATAAACGTTTATCACAAAAAGTATATACTTTTCTTCCAAATACACTTCCTTACAGCGAAAAGAAAATGAGAAACGAACTTTGTTTGTCTAAAATTTCGTTTGGGAGGAAAGAATTATTTTTTTGCGTGTATATTCGACTCAGGACGAAGAGGCGTTATCTCCGATAGACAGGCCTTAATGGTGTAGAATTTAAAGATTTGTAGTATGTTAAAATAAAAGGTAGCTTAAATTCATTGTTTTGAAGATTTTAAAATAGAAGCTGAATAGCTTCGTTTACACTGAAAAAAGCATACTCGGTTCCAAAGATTTTGTCTTTACTTTAAAAAATTTGGTATTGATTCCGAGCCAAAGAAGCGGAGAATACAAGTAAGGATACTTTTAAGACACAATTCTCTTTTAAATTTAGGTTTTGTGTACTTGCTTCTAGGAAGCAAATTTTAATTTTTCGCTTTCTCAGCTTTTTTTCTTCATATGCTATCAAAGTCCTTTAAAAACGAGCTAACCGCAACTTTATTTTCCAAATTAGGACTCGACTTCCAGTAGAAATTATGCTATGTTTGAAGTAAAAAACTTCTTTAAAATAAAGTTTTGAAAAACATGTCCTATATTTGAACGATTTTTTGCTTTGTAGTCAAGATGCAAAAAGACAACAAATTTAAAGACACTTTCATTAAATTTAAAGAATTTTTCTGAGTTATTAAAGTCGAGTTGACCTTAGCCTATAAATTTTTTCTTTCATGTTAAGATACCCATTTTTAAGTCAAATCACTTAATTATAAGGCCAATACGACTTCATTGAAAAGTTTATCGACTTTTGGACAAGGAAAATAACTTTATTTTAGAGAAATGCGTCTTCTATGCTAAGCAAAATTTGTATTCGTATTTTAAAGACATGAAATCTTTGACCTCACGACAATATTTTTTTCAGTGTACAGATATCGCCAGATACCAACCTAAAAAAGCCTAGTTATACATGGTTTAAAGCCAGATAGAGCGAATTTCTTTAGCATAGATCAGGTAAGGAGAGATGAATCATCTTGGGTTTTATGTAGTAATTTCTAGTCGAAACAACATACGAGAATTATATTTCCAAAATTGAACCACTGCCACCACCACTGTGAATAATTTATTTTTTTTTTAATACAATCACTTGTGTAGATTGGTATTATCAAGCATGTAACATCCTCAAAATAAATATTAGCCTATGATGATTTTCTTTATATTAAGAATAACATTCCTTACTTTAAACACATAGTTATACATGGTTTAAAGCCAGATAGAGCGAATTTCTTTAGCATAGATCAGGTAAGGAGAGATGAATCATCTTGGGTTTTATGTAGTAATTTCTAGTCGAAACAACATACGAGAATTATATTTCCAAAATTGAACCACTGCCACCACCACTGTGAATAATTTATTTTTTTTTTTAATACAATCCCTTGTGTAGATTGGTATTATCAAGCATGTAACATCCTCAAAATAAATATTAGCCTATGATGATTTTCTTTATATTAAGAATAACATTCCTTACTTTAAACACATAAGATTTTTAGGGAATTACGCACATTTTAAAGACGAGTATCGCTGAGTTTTTTAATCTAAGTTGTTTACCTTTAGTGCAAAAATTTTACCTTGTCTTCCCAAGTTCCAAAAATAAATATCCCAAGTTTATTGAAAATATTCCCTAAAACAATGTGTATGGTATGTTCTAAGTTTTAATTCAAAATTACCTTAAACTAACATAAATTCAAAATTGCCATTAAGTATCTTAAATTCCACTAATGCCAAAAATATGGAAACTTTTACAAACTGATTTTAATCAGAGAGCCAAGGAAAAAAAAACAGAAAAACTCCTATCCAATGTAAACAAAGGAAGAACACCATGCAAAGCTCCATACCTCTGAGTACATAATGAAAACATATTCAATCATACATACATACATATGTACTTGGAACAGATTCACTTATGTAATATAATGTCCAGCCTCAGCAAGCATTCAAGGAACCAACAAACAAGCCATCAAGAGTAGGCAGATCAACTGACAGATCGACCGAAAGACTGACCGACAAATTTTAAGCCAAAAAAAAATCAACAATGAAAATCGAAAAAGAAACGATTTTCGCCAATAATCGAGAATTTCTTCACGAATACGAATAATGCGGGCAATGGCGAGAAGAGTGAAGAGCATGGTTTTGCCCCTCATCCTATTCCTCGCCCTCCTTCTCATTTACTCAAATCGAAAGCAATCTAAACGCCACTTAGTACGAGTCTCTCCTTAAAGCATCCATTAGGTGATGGGTAGGTAGGTAGATCTTCTTTTTTTGGTATGGTGAATACTATGATGCTCTACTACTTCCATACAGACCCAGCAAAGAAGCTGTGGCCGTTCGTAATGGAAGAAAGAAAAAGATTTTAACATTTCGTAAACGTATTTACTTGTTCTTTAAAGGAAACAACTTAAAACGCCGACAAATTCATTGGAAAATCATCCGTAAAAAAAAGCAAGAAAGACTAGCAAACCACACGATCTACTTCCCAACTTTGAGAAGCGAAGAAGTGGAAGCAGCAGCAACGCCAATAAAGACTGGCGGCATAGAGTTCCAACACCACCACCACCACCGCTGCCGTCGAATACAAAGAAAAATGATCATCAGAGTAAAGGCATCGTCTCAGCTTTGTTTCTGCAGCTTTAGCATCCCATTCAAAAGAATGGTATACAAAGTCAGACAGACTGACAAAATTTGCAGACGCGCTCAAACCAACACATCATACGGCAATTTAACACTCTGCAAAAAATGTATTGGACCAAATATTTAGACTACTGTGGTACAAAAACTATAAAAAAACTTCAAAAATAGGCAAAGGCTTATTTTGGGGCTTTTGCATTTTTGTTCTTTTTTTTTAATTATGAAAACATTTTTTGCTTTGAAGTATCTGTTATACGTTCGATTTTTGAACTGGCATTTATTTGTACATGAGTACAAATACCTTGGTTGCTATATCACAAAAAAAAAATTAAATAAATTAAATCTGTACAAATGCTACAAATGTCTTTATTTCAAGCAATGTCAATGCTTTATTCATTCTTAGTACTTTATGTCATTCATAATTAGTACTTTATGTCACCCTTATCAATTAATTATAAATAAAAAACTGGACAAAATGACACGGATTTTATAAATAATTTATGATGCAATTAATTATAATGCAGAGTGTTCTAATGAAACATGGAACACACTTTACATTATAATTTTAACAAGAGAGCCCACTGTTCGAAAGCTAAGTCTCTGCATAAGCTGTTTTTTAGTTTATCTTAGTGCGTTTCACAGGATATTTTCGAATAAATTTTTGAAAGAAACCTGACCTCTCAAAAATACCAGTCTCAATACAGCATGCTTACACTCACAGAAAAGAGATGAGGTACAGTGGGAGCAGATATCCTTCGGTCTATACTTTCTCCATAAGAAGTTGGAATATATAACCCAAAGAGTGTTTTCCACTCACGTCCGTGTTGAAACATGTATAGCTAGAAGTTGCATAAAAATTTTGTTTGTTTTTCTTTTTTAGAAAATTGATTATAGTATAGATTATTACTTTGTTTCATAATTTGAGTAAGGCTGTCTAATAAACACATACTATGTGGGAACTTGTTCAAAACAAAATATTTCGATTTTTATTATTTATTTCTTTCAGTGTATATTATCTTATTATTAAATTTAAAAAAAAATACGTTTCTTTTTTCCACAAATTTCACATAATTAGCCCACTGTTATGCATACAAAATCTCATTGCTAACACAGCTCGAATGCTTTACGTTTACATGGGGATAATAACTAAGTGAGTAGAGCGAAATGAGGATAAATTTGTTAACAAAAAAAAAAAATAATACAGACGCGACGCAAACCCATTTCGGAGCTGTTATTTTTATTTTTCAATCGGTCACCGTACCATGTCTAAAGCTAAAATAACAAGTACTTCCAGGAATTTGATCATCAAGACTTCTTCCCTCATCCCATCTCATCATTCATGGTTCACAGATCCGTTTCACAATACGTGAATACGACGATGAAACTACTAACGAATAAAAATCAAAAGTAACCGACAAAGAATTTTGGAGATAGACTTTTACTTGTTAAAGGTGGTGTTATTTTTTGTCACATTTTATATTAGCAATATTCAAAAATTAGCTTTGCTAACAAGCGGTTACTACATATCCGATAAACTGCAATTTAAAATTAATACCAATATGCGCTTTCTTGCAGAACAGGCTCCTTCACACTGAGATAGGAACAAATTTTCTATGGTAGATTTTTTTATATTCTTAGGACATAAAAAATTATACATGTTTGGACAAGTTTGACTATCTACCGTTGACTACCTCAAATCTCTCAACGAGATGGCAACCCGATTCAGGATTCGCTAAATACTATCAAAAACATAGTTTACTTGGATCCAAAGATTTTGACCTGCCCTTAAGGATTTTGGTATGGATTCTTTAAAAAAAGCTATGTACCTTTAAATCGTGGCTCTATATAATTAAAACTAAGTACAGATCTCGTTTATCGAATTTTTATTTTCCTTTTGCGATATATTAATAAAACTATTCATGTAGAATGTCAGTTTGAAAATACAACTCGTAACATATACTTCAAATTAAAACAGGTTTTCTTAAAAAAAAATAAAAACAAACTTCAAAATAAGTCTAAACATGTATTTGAAGTTTCTTTAATCCAACTATTGAATCAGTTTATTTAAATATAATTTCTTTACATCAAAAACGCTTTTCTTTATTTCAGGGAAATTTCTCTTATTCTTAAAATAAAGAAAAGTGTATAAATCAAAAAAAATGTGTTTTTCAAATTTCAAATTTCCGCATCCTATATTTAAAGAAAAAAAATTAACCAAAATGTTCCTAATTGAAAAGTAAAGCTTTAAAGAAATTTGTTCTTAATTACTAGTCCCAAAATTTTAGGATGTATAACATTTCATATTAGGTCAATATCAGTGTATCTTTGTTTGGCTATAACGACTCTGATATATAGCTTTTTTCCATTTCCCAAAGTCGTCTTTACAGCTAATTGATTCGACTTAAAAATGAATATATTTACGTGTAAAAAGTTCTGAAAAAATTTGCAAAATTAATGAAATCGTCTTTAACTTTGTAGATTTTTTGTATTTTGATACAAAGCTAAAATTGTTCAAAAATATGAGACATAATTCAAAACTTTATTTTAAGGACGTAGCATAAATTATACTTGAAATCGTATCGGAATTTGGAAATGAATGTTGTCTTTATGACCAGGACTGTGGAGTCGGAGCCGGAGTCGGAGTCGGAATTTTGGAGTCGGAGCTGGAGTCGTAAAAATTTTGCTCGACTCCGATTCCAGCGAAACAAAATTTGAAAAACACTTCATATCTTTGTAAATAAAGAAATATTTCGACAAATTAGATTCGGGTTTTTAATCGAACAACAAAAACAAAATACTGGATTTCAGGCCATTCAAAGTGTATTTAACATATATGGGCTAAAGTAGGTTTTACTAGAATATGGGTTGAATTGATCAATTGTATTGTCCATTTTTAACATATTAAAATAAAAATTTTTGACCCTATATATACTCTTGATAAAGGTACAAATTTTAGACAATATAGCAGTAGAACATAACGTTCTGAATTTTTGGAAGGCATGTCGCGTTCGAAAATAAGTCATACCGAAAATTTTTGTGATATAGCACTTACATATGCTATGAAGAAAAAAGCAGATAAAACAAATCAATTATGTTAAATTTTGTACACAAAAGTTAAATTAAAAACAAGTAAGGAAAGTCTAAAGTCGGGCGGGCCGACTATATTATACCCTGCACCACTTTGTAGATCTAAATTTTCGATACCATATCACATCCGTCAAATGGGTTGGGGGCTATATATAAAGGTTTGTCCCAAATACATAAATTTAAATATCACTCGATTTGGACAGAATTTGATAGACTTCTACAAAATCTATAGACTCAAAATTTAAGTCGGCTAATGCACTAGGGTGAAACACAATGTTAGTAAAAAACAAGTATATACGGCCGTAAGTTCGGCCAGGCCGAATCTTATGTACCCTCCACCATGGATTGCGTAGGAACTTCTACTAAAGGCTGTCATCCACAATCGAATTACTTGGGTTGCGATAACACTTGCCGATGGCAAGGTATCGTAAAACTTTTTAACACTGTCTTCTAAATTGTAAGTTAGTACATAAGGGGTATATATTAAACAAAAAAAAAGGCCGATTAAATACGTATATAATTCAGTTTGACAAAATTTTCTATAGAAATAAAATTTTGACAAAATTTTCTATAGAAATAAAAACTTGACAAAATTTTCTATAGAAATACAATGTTGACAAAATTTTCTATGGAAGTAAAATGTTGACAAAATTTTCTATAGCAATAAAATTTTGACAAAATTTTCTATAGAAATAAAATGTTGACAAAATTTTCTATAGAAATAAAATGTTGACAAAATGTTCTATAGAAATAAAATGTTGACAAAATTGTCTATAGAACTAAAATGTTGACAAAATTTTCTACAGAAATAAATTTTTTACAAAATTTTCTATAGAAATAAAATTTTGACAAAATTTTCTATGGAAATAAAATGTTGACAAACATTGCTATAGAAATAAACTTTTTACAAAACTTTCTATAGAAATGAAATTTTGACAAAACTTTCTATAGTAATAAAATTTGACAATTTTTACATGGCTGTTAGAGGCCATATACTAACGAAATGTACCAAATTTCAACCGCATCGGATGACTTTTGCTCCTCCAAGAGGCTCCGGAGGTCAAATCTGGGGATCGGTTTATATGGGAGCTATATATAATTATGGACCGATATGGACCAATTTTTGCATGGTTGTTAGAGACCATATACTAACACCACGTACTAAATTTCAATTGGATCGGATGAATTTTGCTCATCCAAGAGGCTCCAGAGTTCAAGTCTGGGGATCGGTTTATATTGGAGCTATATATAATTATGGACCGATATGGACCAATTTTTGCATGCTTGTTAGAGACCGTATACTAACATCAGGTACCCAATTTCAAACGGATCGGATGAATTTTGCCCCTCCAAGAGGCTCCGGAGGTCAAATCTGGGGATCGGTTTATATGGGAGCTATATATAATTATGGACCGATATGGACCAGTTTTTGCATGGTTGTTAGAGACCATATACTAATACCACGTACCAAATTTCAATCGGGTAGGATGAAGTTTGCTCCTCCAAGAGGCTCCGGAGGTCAAATCTGGGGATCGGTTTATATGGGAGCTATATATATTTATGGACCGATATGGACCAATTTTTGCATGGTTGTTAGAGACCGTATACTAACATCAGGTATCAAATTTCAACCGGATCGGATGAATTTTGCCCCTCCAAGAGGCTCCGGAGGTCAAATCTGGGGATCGGTTTATATGGGGGCTATATATAATTATGGACCGATATGGACCAATTTTTGGATGGTTGTTAGAGACCGTATACTTAGACCGCGTACCAAATTTCAACCGGATCGGATGAATTTTGCTGCTCCGGAAGGCTCCGCAAGCCAAATTTGGGGATCGGTTTATATGGGGGCTATACGTAAACGTGGGCCGATATGGCCCAATTTCAATACCATCCGACCTACATCAATAACAACTACTTGTGCCAAGTGTCAAGTCGATAGCCAGTTTCGTTCGGAAGTTAGCGTGATTTCCACAGACGGACGGACAGCCGGACAGACGGACAGACGGACAGACGGACGGACGGACGGACGGACGGACATGCTTAGATCGACTCAGAATTTCACCACGACCCAGAATATATATACTTTATGGGGTCTTAGAGCAATATTTCGATGTGTTACAAACGGAATGACAAAGTTAATATACCCCCATCCTATGGTGGAGGGTATAAAAATATGGGAAACGTTTAAATCTGAAGCAATTTTAAGGAAACTTCGAAAAAGTTTATTTATGATTTATCGCACGATATATATTTAATAGAATTTTAGGAAAATTAGAGTCATTTTTACAATTTTTCGACTAAGCAGTGGCGATTTTACAAGGAAAATGTTGGTATTTTTGACCATTTTTGTCGAAATCAGAAAAACATATATATGGGAGCTATATCTAAATCTGAACCAATTTCAACCAAATTTGGCACACATAGCAACAATGCTAATTCTACTCCCTGTGCAAAATTTCAACTAAATCGGAGTTAAAAATTGGCCTCTGTGGTCATATGAGTGTAAATCGGGCGAAAGCTATATATGGGAGCTATATCTAAATCTGAACCGATTTCAACCAAATTTGGCACGCATAGCAACAATGCTAATTCTACTCCCTGCGCAAAATTTCAACCAAATCGAAGTTAAAAATTGACCTCTGTGGTCATATGAGTGAAAATCGGGCGAAAGATATATATGGGAGATATATCTAAATCTGAACCGATTTCAACAAAATTTGGCACGCATAGCTACAATGCTAATTCTACTCCCTGTGCAAAATTTCAACCAAATTGGGGTAAAACTCTGGCTTCTGGGACCGTATTAGTCCATATCGGGCGAAAGATATATATGGGAGCTATATCTAAATCTGAACCGATTTCAATAAAATATGGCACACTTGACTATAGTACTCATTGTTCTTCTTGTGCAAAATTTTAAGTAAATTAGGGTAAAACTCTGGCTTCTGGGGCCATATAAGTCCTATCGGGCGAAATATAGATATGGGAGCTATATCTAAATCTGAACCGATTTCTTCCAAAATCAATAGGGATCTATTCTGAGCCAAAACACATACTTGTGCCAAATTTGAAGTCGATTGGACTAAAACTGCGACCTAGACTTTGATTACAAAAATGTGTTCACGGACAGACGGACATGGCTATATCGACTCAGGACCCCCCCTTGGCATTTCTGCCAAAGACACCATGTGTCTATCTCGTCTCCTTCTGGGTGTTGCAAACATATGCACTAACTTATAATACCCCGTTCCACAGTGTGGCGTATAAAAAAAAGATTTGTATCTTAGGTTAGGTTAGGTTAGGTGGCAGCCCGATGTATCAGGCTCACTTAGACTATTCAGTCCATTGTGATACCACATTGGTGAACTTCGCTCTTATCACTGAGTGCTACCCGATTCCATGTTAAGCTCAATGACAAGGGACATCCTTTTTATAGCCGAGTCCGAACGGCGTTCCACATTGCAGTAAAACCACTTAGAGAAGCTTTGAAACCCTCAGAAATGTCACCAACATTACTTAGGTGGGATAATCCACCGCTGAAAAAACTTTTTGGTGTTCGGTCGAAGCAGGAATCGAACCCACGACCTTGTGTATGCAAGGCGGGCAGGCTAACCATTGCACCACGGTGGCTTGTATCTTATGTTTATCCTTACTTCAATTCTCTGATTCTTTGGCTTGGAATCAATACCAAAATCATCAGTGGACGAAGTCTTTGGAACCAGGCAAGTTTTTTTTTCAGTGCGGTAATGAGAAATAATTTTCACTAAGAAATAAAATTGGAGTTAACTTGGTTCAAAATTGGCAAGGACAT
Source organism: Haematobia irritans (assembly GCF_050003625.1). Classification (NCBI taxonomy): domain Eukaryota; kingdom Metazoa; phylum Arthropoda; class Insecta; order Diptera; family Muscidae; genus Haematobia; species Haematobia irritans. The sequence goes on from NC_134399.1 coordinate 229,256,643, forward strand.
GTCCTATGGGGAAAGGTCTTCTTTGCCTAGAGCTACCGTCCTGTGGTGGTGTCACATTGTATCGTTGTAAGCAGTTTTTCACCTTAAATATTTACCCAGATTTTGCTGAGAAACTGCACTGTTAGAAAAATATGTTTTTCATATGTTCCGATATAAACAAAATGTGTTTCGGGCACAATTTTTAAACACAATATATTTAAGTGCAAACATGTAATGTTCCTACACTAACACTAAATGTTTGGGACATCTATATTAATATGTTAGAATATACTATGTTTGGGGCATGAATGTTTCATAAAAATCATATGTGTGAATGCAAACATATATAAATTTACAAATTTCAACTAAACATACATATGTTGTGATATTTTATTCAAAGCGACAGAGAGAGTATAGAGAAAGAAATAGAGATGGAAACCGGGAGAGTTGACGAAAGAAATCAACATAACACAGCGAAAGAATCAAAAGAGAACAATTTCTGTGAAACCGCTTGTATGTTGTTTCGGAAAACTGTTTTATGATAAGGCCAAAAATTTGATATGCTTAAGTCTAAATATTATTTAATTTGAATAAAGAGAATAGACATTCGGAACCAAGAGAATAGATATTTGAAAAACAAACAGCATATGTTTTCGCCTTGAGAGCAGCATTTTATGTATGTGCGAACATGTGTTTTGTTTGTCATTTGGGCACAATTTTTTTCTTGGTTCGTTAAAAGAAATCAGGGGTCTTCATAAATATAACGAAAGGGCACTATACTCTTTTTAGAGTTGGGACAGCAAAATGAAATAAGGAGGAAATAGTGAAAAATTACACAGTAAAATGTATAAAAACAAAGTTTAGTTCCTCTTTATTAATAAGTAGTCCACGAGGAGTTGACGGACACCTTCAAATATAAAAAATGGTCCTCGGTTCGATTCTCCGTGCAGGCGAAATGTAAAATTTAAAAAAATTATAAAAGTGAATAATTTCTTCAACATTATTTGTATTACAGAAAAAGGTGCCAAGAACTAAAATATTTCGTGGAAGTGAAAATTACGAGTATGTTAGACAATGAGCACAATCGTCTTTGGGAAACATTCTTCCAAGCATATGATATTTTTGGGCTCAAAATGCTTCCAAACATATAATATGTTCACATAAAACAAACATATTAATGTTTCGGCAGTATCCAATAATATATGTGCTTCCTGCAAAATATGTTTGGAACATATGTTAAAGAAGCGATTTTTTTTGAGGGTGTGGGTAATTAGATCAGAACAAAAAAAAATATTTGCTACAAACCTATTTGCCACTACTTCCAGGAATAACATAACTGGTGTTGTCACAAAATCTTCGCATACGAGAGAGAATAAAAGAAGTTTTTATAATAATATGAGCTGATTTTTTGTATATTGTCTAATGGAAATTTAATAATAAACCTTTCTATAGGATTCTGGCAGCAGGCGCAGAAAAATTCATTAAATTACGAAATTAATATCTACCAAATACCTCAAGATTTAATCAAAATTTGCATATAAAAAAGCTACGAATATCCAAAATGAATATGAGAACTTTTAATTTTAGATAAGTGAAGATTGGTTGTTGGTTGGTTGGTGACCACAGCAGGGCAGTTGGTCACCTTTTCAGCACCAGACTCATACGTACTCATGACAGGGACGGTGCACATTGTCCATAAGCCTATATGATCAAGAGATTTGAGTTAATGAATAACAATGAATGGACCACAAATGGATGGTGGATCCAATGGGATTGCACCAATACACAATCAAGTTGTGGGAAACACTGTAATTTATTAAACGCAAACAAATGCGAATTCTCGGCGTAAGGTCGTCTGTTTGTCTGTCCGTCAGTCTGGTTGCTGGGGTCTGCCAATTTTTTGTTTCTCTTGAGCTTGCATTCGCCATTTATCGATGACCGTCGTGGTTACGTTCTAAATGAAAGGACAAATATGCTGGAAGGGGAATGTACTTACTCCTTCGGTTCAGAGGCAAACACAAAGGCACAATGGAAAATGAAATATGGAATAACTACAATAAGAACAAATAGCTATCGTCGTCTTTCCAGGGGCAGGCAGAAGCACAAAACGTTTCGAACAACGACTCCAGCAATTACCCGAAATGAATCAAAAAATGAACCACCAGCCACCAGCAGACTACACAAAGGTTACAACGCAAGCTTTAATGATGTTTAGCCTAAGAGGATCGAAATGCTTGGCCATTACCAGCATCAGTTTGGCGGTCATTGAACAAGAAGCGACGAGAGCGAGAGACAAAAAAAAAAAACATTCCCAAATATTTGCACGATTGTTGAGCGGCACATCCAAGGGAAGCTATGAAAATGAAATCGCAGCAAGTCGCCTAAGTATCTGCGATCGACCTATCCGATAGGCTTGAATGAGAATCCATATAGAATTCAATCTTCAATTCGAGTACCATTGGACGATTGTTTTTGGTGGTGTAATCGCTGAACCACTCACAATGGCCACCGATTAAAAATCCATTTGTTATGACCATTGTTACAATGAAACGAAAGTTTACAGCAAATCTGTGAGTTTTTTTACACCAATGTGGTGTTTTTTCAGTTGCTCATAACCAAAGTGAACGAATAATTGCCAACTAACCCTTATGGTCTAATGACTGATGTAGGGGAGTTCATTAACAGCACCTGGGATTAACTGTCACAGACAGTTAGCCTAGGCTTCTATTCATTCCAAAAAAAAAAAGTTGCTCTAGCAACCTCACACAAACAAATTAGCCTCTAGACAAAGGGCAAGCACCAATTATGGTAACGGATGTAGTGAATCTCTATTAGGGTTACGTGTTACATGTAAACATAAAAGTGTCACTTATGCCATCTATTGTAGATTTCATCTTCGAAATGTTTGGGCACCACACATGGGAAAGGAAATGGTAAATATTTCATGCCTTAGTCATTCCAATGAGATATATTTTCATAATTTTCCTATTCTCAAGAAAGCAATCACGTTTAAAGCCTACGAAGAAAGTTATCCCCCCCAACCATGTATCAGCGCCATAAGTTTAGAAATACAAGATTTTTTTTTATTTTTTGTTGTTCTGCCACAACAAACGCAAATCGTTTTTACTTGTATTTTTGGTCTCTTCAACCTCACCCAAGGCCAAGTTCAAGCTTGTCCGAATAGCTCATTTCAGTATAGACCAAACAACCAACCCCATTTGTCCATCTAGCCACATTTCTTCGAAGGCTTGAATGAAGTTGTGTTCGAACATTGCGAATAGAACCATTACGATACAAGACTGACAAAGATCAGAGCAGTACCAACCAACCACCAGCTAGCCACCGACAATGCCGGTTGTTTGGACACAAACTGAAACCATTAATAAAATTATTAGACAAGTTAACACATTTCTTTCTCCCCCCGCCCCACTTCCAACCATTGCTTGTGATTGTGACTCTTCGAATGATAGACTGCGTAATCGTAGTCACATTTAAAGACGAACAATTGAACGCTGAAATGATTATGGACAATGTTGAATTAACCAACGACCGCGTGGTTTTCATTTTTTTTTTGAGTATCCGGCATTGTTCGTTGGGTAAATCAACTTGCAAAAACAATGACAAAGAAGCTTACATATCGTAAACTGTCTTAACCCATTAAATGAGGAATTTCTAATTAAACATCAACGCATAATATGTGTAATAAACAAAATTCGCAATATAGGACCATCAAATTTCAAGTCAAGGCGATGACAAGGAGTATACCGGTGAAACCCATAAATAATGTCGTTTTACGTTGACAGCTTGTCATAGACAGTGAATGGGTTTGCTGCTTGTTATGATCATTCAAAGAATTTATGTCATCCCATCGAGGGTTTTGAGAAACACGCATTAGAAGGAAATATCTCAACACAACTACATTTGATGATAAGATCTGTGACAAACTGTTATGAGCAGATAATTTAGAAAAGAATCTTTAAAATAATATTAAGAATGGAACTCTCTTGTGGTGAACATGTAATGGCGATAATAGCCATACATACAGAAACAAATAAAAATTCTTGATCGAAATCTAAATTTTTCCAATCTCCGGAGTCGATATCGAGGTTTATTGTAGTCTTGCGTCGTTCCGGAACAAACTAGTTCCAATGAACGGTACTAGTTCTGTCATTTTCGCCCCTATATGATGTTTGACACCATCATATAGAAGGTTAGAGAGAAAACAAATGTGAAAATTTTAATTTCAAAGATGCTAATAAAACGGTCCACTGCATTTATTAAAAAATTAAAAAAAAAAAACTAATTCGGCTTAAAAATACATCGAATGCGGAATATTCCATTATATTTCTTCATAGAAACGTGCTTCTTTTTTCACAACTTACTTATGAATAAGTCAACGGTTGAATGAATGAATTTATTCAAAGGAACTAAATTGAACGAAGGAACGATATAAACACTATAGTTACTCTGACGGTAGCAAACAGTGATGGCAAATGTTAAAACCAGAACGAAATATTAGAACGAGATGAAACGATAAAACGATTTAAAGGAACTAGTTCCTTTCTACAAAAGGAACGATATGTCCGAATCACTACGGTGAACGATTTTGCCCAAGACTAGTTAATTGATAGGCATCTTTTTCGATTGGAAATAAGTCCAACGGGCAATTGTGAATAATTTTTTACTGTTGTTCTCTGTGTAGCCCCCAGTTTTAACTTCAATGAGGAAATTATTAGGAATCAGGAATAATTAATCTAAATAATTTTGAAACTGATGCTTCAATCCTGGGATCAATCACCGATGTCAATTAAAATAGTAACTGATTCAATCAAAAAATTATTTAGCAGCGACGATGCCAATTTTGGAAAAATACGGCTGCGAAATAGAACTACGCGTAGTTTAGTCAGTCCATCAGTTATAAAACTTATTTCGTCCACACATATACAGGGCTACCTACGCCCCTTCTTCTGGACATTACACTACTCATTCAATTGAAGTACCCTTTGGCGAATGTGTAAAAATTGCCATTAAATATACCACGGATAGAGTATTCTCCAGTATTTTTTTTTTTTTTTGCTATTTGATTCCAATACCATGTTAGACCATTAAATATTAAGTCTTATCTGCTAGTGGTAGCAAATTCTCCCACATTTTTTCTTAATACCACCAATTAAAATTCCCTTAAATCAATTGATCGATCTGTCGATCGATCGATGTGAATTGGCAAACTTCCCGCTCAGGTGAAGAACCTATTCTCGACTTTAAGATGCCCTTGTTTCCATTTTTTCCACATTCTTTAAGAGAAGACAGACATTATCTCACATAAGTCCTCTTTAAAAACTATGACTAGGTAATGAAACTAACCCAGTCGGCTTCTTTCATCCAAAGGGGTCTCATGCTTGCTAGCTAGTCCACTCAGCCTACGTATAAATTGTTGCAGAAATCAGCCAGGATGTAAGGAGACAAGCAACCAAAATTGACTCCAAAGTAAACAGACAAAATGGCATGTTGGTGGGGCGATCCATGTGAGACAAGAGGGAAGATGCAGACTGGCTGGAAAGGGGGGTGGGGGTTATAAACAAGAATCGTGTCTAAACAACCACTCGCCTCAACACCTCCGACCGCATTCACTGAAGATGACTTGTGGAATCGCCAAATAATCGCACAAGACCTGGTACCATTCCACCATTCACACATCCAAGGAGGAGAACAGAGTTATTTTCACTTCCACTTTTATTTGAGACCAGCTAAGTCAGGAGAGCCAGGCTTACAATTCGGCATTGCAAACGAATGGATGATGATGATGATGACTGAATCACAAAGAGTTTGCAATGTTGTTGGACGAAAAACAACTACAAAACATCGCCGTGGAACGATGATAAGCCACAAAGCCAGAACTATTTCTTTTAAGCCAGACAAGACAACCATGCGTCGGTTTATTCAGTTTCCCAGGCCCATAGCCAGGCTAGGATCTAATGGAATGAAAGCAAAAGCTATACTACTTCAAGTGTGGCACACTCCTGACTACAACAGCGGGAGGTAGCTGCAACATAATATTCATTGCCATGCTCCACAACAACACTAGACATTTCTACTTCATCCTCATTGTAATGTTTAAGATTTTTGTTCTTTATCCCATGGCTAGATGCCTGATGATGATGATATTTCCAAGGAGCTGAGGTGGGCAAGAAGGACGAAATAAATTCCTTAGGCCAAGTTTTGATTTGTGTGCTGTCAACTAGCATTGTGGCCCTTGTGAATGCCAGTGATGCATTGCAATACCAGCCGCACTAGGTTCGCATGCCAATGACGAAGGCGTAGGCAGGACCACTATTGAACGCTAGGCTGTGGATATTTAATTTTAGTCGTCTTATACACATTCCATAGTATTGTGGTCACATACGAGTTCACGACGCAGAAGATGCTATGTGAACTAAGTGCCCAAGTCCTCCAAAAAGGTCTCCAAGAGACCGGAACTGATGATTACCCTTTGTGACTGTGACATTTAGGTAGCTGTCTCCTGGCTATCTGCAAATCAAGTCTACATGTGGGAGACATACTCAATTAAAGAACTTCCAAGAAACTTTGATGTTATCACCGAACTCGTAACCACCACCCTTCAGCCCACAAATGTCACGGTCTTACAAGGTCGTTCCATGCTACTTGTCGTTCGTGGTGAAACCATTTTCTTTGAAATGAAGCAAACTGCAGATTGTCTTCTAAAAAAGAAAATTATATCGGTAGGACGCATCTAGGAACCAAACTTAAGAGACTGCCTACTATGGCTGGGGCAATAGTCCTCAAATGGAAGATTTTTTTTTTTCGCCTGACTTACATGAAATACTTTTAATTTTGATTTAAAAGCTGTGTTGTTTTGTGGCCACCATTGTCATTGCTGTCCAAGATTCCAAACTATGGCAGACCGACAGAATCGTTAAACATTTACTGCCGACAATGTGGTGCATTGCCTTTTGGTTTGCAGCATAGGTGAGGAGATGCTGCTTGGTTGAGGGTTTTTTGACTCCTTTTTTTTCTCGAATTCCAATAGATCATGACACAACAACAAAAACAATAGCTGTTGCAGGGTTTTGTTTTATGAAAATATTCAGTGGTCTACTGTTCCATTGAGTGGCGGAACGATCGATCCTCCGACGAATGAGAGCAACAATTTTAAAAAGTATCGTTTAAAATTGCTGATCGTGCATTTTGGTGATGACGGCGATGACGACGACGACAACGACAACGAAGAACGACATCATTGTTGCTGATATTGATGCCAATACTGGCTGATATGGCCATATGATAGCCACCACCGCCAATGATGTGTGTGGTTCAATTGTGGTTTTGTTGGGTGCATTTTTGTTGCCCTTTTATGTGAAATTGAAATGAATTCGCATTTTGTGGTTTCAAGGACTTTTAAGAAACATTCAAAAACAAAAAAAACACAAAAACATTTTTGTTGCACTTTAGCTTCTGTCGGTGCTGTTTTTTAATATGCCAGAAATTTTAAATATTTGTTTTCATCTCTCTTGGAAGTTGGAAGAATGTAATTTTTTTCATTTCTCTTGAAAGTTGGAAGAATGTAATTTTTACAAGCCTAAATCGACATAACATTTAGAAACATGTTCATAATAAATATCGTTTAAAATGTCGTATTTGACACGTAGATTTGTTCATTTTCCAGTTGAAGGATTCAAAATTCTCAGGAAATACTTATACATAACAATAATTGAAAATGTTTGAAATATTATTGAAATATTATTTGATTGAATCATAAAGCTTCTATTTATAATTGTATTTATTTGTTTAAAAAATTACAACTTACAATTGGGAACGAATGAGTAACATCAGTCACCATATATATCATACGCACCAGTAGATTTAATAATTATTATTCATACGCACCCAGATTATTTATTAAATATAACTTTTTTAGCATAAGCCGATGGAATGTATAAAACACAATTTAATATAGGATACAACTATTTAAGGTTGGTATTGAAATCGGAGGATGTAATTGGAAAACTTCATCTGACAAACTCTTTAGTATTTATTTTTTCAAAGATTTTTGCCAAGATATACATTTTGCAAACTAGAACTAATGTTAATGAATTTGCAAAAAACAAATTGATTCTGATTGTATAGTTCGGAAACTTCGAATCCGAAATATGGAAATAAAATTTTAATATAGAAATATAATTTTTATCAATTTTCAAATCTGCGTTGTAAATGAAAAAGTTTACCATATACCCCACATGCACTAATAAATTAAATTTCTACTATTTATATACACTTCTGTCTTTTATTACCTACTTAAACGTTTGCAGAACGATTTCTACAACATATATCCATTTGTCTGACCATAACAGTACTATTTTGTAGGTCAGAACCAATAACTAATGATAGTATATTTGGAAAAAAACTATCACACTAACATATTTACTTTAATTCAAATAAAATAAAATGTCGCGTTTGGGGGATAGATATATAACCACATTTTTTATGTACTTTCCTAGTGTTCAATTCTAAACCAAACCTTACTAACGTTTGTTTTTGAATTGCATCAATCGTTCAAGAAGTTCAATGCGAATGAGTAACATCATTCACAACGTACATCATACGCACTAATGAATTTAATTAATATTATTTATACCCACCCAAGGCTATTTATTGTTATCGGCGGTAACTTTAAAACATATTTAAATCTGAATATGTTGTAAACCAAAAATCACGATAGTACATTACAAATCTATATCTTTATCTGTAATATCATACACATATATTAATTGATAGGAAAATATATTTCACATACGGCGTAAAATTACGTCGTCGTTTTGAAATTTGTATTGAATTTTAGAAGTAAAACTTTTTTTGGATACTGAATGATATCTTTGAAATAAACGGGTTTATTCTAAAAAAACAGCAAATCTAAATCTAAATAAATTAGAAATGGTAAGACTTTCTTCTTAGCTCTTGCAGGTAGTAAATTCCTTAAAAAAAATCAGCAATTAAAAATTTATTCTCAGTATTTGCAATGTATATATTTACAGAATTTTATATTTTATAATACTTTATAAACACTTATATATTTTCGAATTAATTTGAAAGTAGGAAAACAGAACATCTTAAGACGTGAATGTTTATCAGTCCTTAAGATGTTCTATTTTCCTATTTTTTAAATTGATATACACATTGTATTATTGTATACAATTTTTTTCTCTGTAAAATGAATTTTGAAGTGTATCACTTTACGACTTTTTCTCAAATTTTGTAAAATCATTGTGTAGGTATTTACATTCCCAGAAATTTTCAGGGGTTTAAAAAAAATTAGAACAATTTTGAGATTAAGATTAACTGCCTGTTCATTAAACATAAAATAGACTCGACTAGATCGTTCGTCTAGATTGAAACTAAAATAACTTTAGATATATTTGGTAGAAAATGTTGAAATTTGTCATGAACTAATTATTAACCCTTTGACTATCGATGTCCACTTAGTAGGACATTCGAATACGACACCAAACTCTATTTCCACACTTTGTTTCGATTTATTTTTTTATGTTATTTTAAAGTAGAAGCTTTAATCTAAATAAGATATAAAAAAAAAACATTTTTATAATTTCTTTGACAATAAACGAAAAATACGAAATTTTGAGACCATTTTTCTACTGTATGTCTCTAGTAAATGGACATCCATACAAAAACTATAGCTTTCATTTCACCGGGTTCTTTTTGAATTTTTTTACACACTTCGAAAGATATTATAGGCCAAATAGCGCTTATTTTTCTACAGCCGTTTGGTCACAACTCAAGATTTTTTTTCAGAATAAACTCATATAGCTCTTGAAGTAATTGAGGTAGGTCCTCAACATTACAATTTTTGTTCTACATACCGTTAGTACAAGTAAAAACTGAAGAAAAATTTAAGTTTTTAATATTGGGTTTATTTCGGTAGTGTAAGGGTTAATGATTTACGTACTATCGAAAACCGAAACAATTGGTATTCCAGAGACTCTGGTTTTGGAGATATCAATATGGGATTTTTGACGAATCGTTCGTCTAGAGGCGAAAGAAAATTCCACGAACAGCCAGTAAGCGTATGTACCTTGCTTCTAAAACATTTATTTTACAACTTTTTATAAAATATTGAAACAACTTTTTGTAATACTATAAATTATTTTTCTTACTTGTCTATGTTCACCATAAAAATATTTCTTCCATTCCAGCCAATTTATATGCCCTCCCGTTAAAAAATATATTGGACATGTTTTTGGTTTAATGCGTACAGGTCAACAAAAAAAACACATACTTCATAAAATTCAATCAAATCCAATGATATGAAAAATCTTTTAAGCTAATGGATGAATTAGCTTTTGGGAATTGTCGACATTTTAGCAATGGATGGGCCTCACAAACATTTAACCAATCGACGCTTATGGCGTTCACTACGAATGAGAAACATTGTTTACTGTGTACGTCATACATCCAACTTATTAATATTAATTATACGTACCCCAGGTTCTAGACAGAAAAATGAACTACCCAGCAAAAAAAGAGTCGCCAAAAAAGTAATGAAAATTTCAATTTGCATGACTTCTTTAGGTGTGAAACGAATTCAATGTTTTGGATGTAAATAAAAAAAATTCTGTGATATTTTGTCAAATAAATAATGTTTATAATTTTTTATAATTTTTAATGGATTCTAAAGCTTATCGGAAACGTTTGACCTCAAATATTTTCAATAATTCACAATTTTTCCAGATTGGATTTAGCATTTTTGTCAACAAAATGTAAATGATTTGTACCATTTTATGAATTCTTACTCTGTTTCTAACCTATTTGAAACAAAAAAAGTATTAAAAGTATTAAAAACCCAAGTTATAAAAAATTGAATTAAAAGAACTTCCTGGGTAGTTAAAATAAAGAACATCATTGGGAGTTCATCTTCTGGAAGTGCTTTTAAAGTTGTGCCTTTGGAAGAACTTCAATGACCGTAGAAATAAAATTTTCGTACGCTTTTCAAAATTAGTAAAAATGAACTACAGCGTAAATAATATGAAAATGATTTGGAGTCAATGATTTGTTCTTTACTTTAGTTAATTTTTACTTTTATAAGCAAGAAGAATTTCGCAATTCAAAAAATCTTGGGTATTTAACAACTCATAATGGAAATCTTAAAAACTGCCTAAAAATTTAGTTCACTTGTCCCAAGAGGTCGTTTGATTTTCCCATAAAACTTTTTGTCCTGTGTACAAATTTCATTATTTACACTGAAAAAACAGTGAACCCACCAGGAAGAAAACTTTCGGTTAATTTTTGAAAATTTTTAATATTTGTAGAAAATTTTAACTAAACAGTATTACAAACGTTGGCATCACGCCGATCTCATAAAAAATAAGTAAATATTTTTCGACAAATTCAAGAAAATTTATTAGACATAACTAAGTTTTTTCACTTGTTAAAGAAAAATGTGTAGTTTCAAGGAAAAATTTGGAGTTCAAAATTGCAAGAATGTCTTTAGTGACATACGAAGTTCATGATGGACGCATTTTTGGTAAAATTTACAAATTGAAAGAAATTCTGAACTATTTTGTGGAAGACACGAATTTAGTTCATCTTTATGCTTTATTCGAGTATATTTTGCTCTGTTTTAGTTAATTTAACTAACATACACAAAAAATCATAAGAGTAAATTAAACTTTTTCCAAACATAATAATTCCATGAACTAACATAAAGTTAAATTGGCTTTAGTGAAATAGAGAGTTCACTTTTTTTTGAGTGTATATAAAATTATATTATCCATCAAACGGATACGTTTTTTTATTAAAATATTATTATATAACATTCATTTTTATGTACCCAGCAAAAAAATTTGGAAGTTCTTCCAAAAGAGATGCAAATTCAGTGCAACGGCTGTTGAAATGGAGGACTTCCGTCCTATGGCAAGCCCATGTTAAATTCATCGCTTCTGCGTCAATTTTGCACGACTTCCGGATCCAAAAAGAACATTTTCATTACTTTTTTGGCGACGCTTTTTTTGCTGGGTACCTCCATTAAGTGTCGGTTTACAAAATATTAATTGAACCAAATTTTTTTTGCGGTTTTAATGTTGATTTAAGGGTGTATATATTAATTATAGTAATAATATTTTATTCTTTTTCTCACAATGGAAAATATACAAAATTTTTTAATACCAAAGCTATACTTTTTCAACTTCTGTTGCCTGTCTACTACTACTAGATTCCATTTCAAAAAAAGCCTTTAAATGCTTAAATGAATCCATATTGAAAAACCTAGTAAACATCCTGTAAAACTGGCTTCAATTTTAATGGAATTATTTCTGTTTGCACATTCCAATGCTGACAAAGAAAAAAGAGCTGAAGTGAAGAAATACACCACAAAACAAACAAATGCAACAATGTAACAAAACAGTCCAACAGGCTAAAGGTGTTTGCCCGCCAATACAATCAGGAGATGGTTGAATGCAGATACATAGGAATATCCCAAGAGATAATCGTTAAATATTTGCCAGCCAAACATACCCTTTAAACAGTTTCAAAAGCAAACATTAGGAGGAGTAAGGAATGTTGTTTCAGGCAAATCGAGCATTTAGCATTGATATGCTATAAATTATAGTTTGAAATCGCTTTCTACTATAGAATCCACCTTCAACAAATATTTTGTCTAAACTTTTTGTACTTACTATTAAATCGGCTTTGTGAATACTGTTGTCTGTGTAGAAGACCAACAATTCGGCGGATAAGGCCCTACAACTGGGCTCTCGTAATTTTGAGGCAAGCAGGAGACAGGCGGCAGCTAGAATTTGCAAATGCGTCTTACGCACTGACTTTGTTGACAGAAATCGATCCATGTAGTTAAGGGCCAGCAGAACCACCTCTTCTTGGCATTTCTCCTCGGCGCAAACCTGGAAGAAGAGAACAAAACCACATTGGCTTAGTAAATAAAAAACAATCCAGGGTAATAATCAATTTCTTCAACATAAAATAAAATAAGTACTACCTAGGAATGTAAGCAACGGACCTATGGGAAAGCACAATGGTTATAGCCAATTATGCCATTAAACATTCATCAATAAAACATAATTCGGAAATACTTTTACTTCTTTTAAATTGTGTCCACAAATAAGCACTCAAATTTTACCGTAAATGGTGGTCAAGACAGGAAATTGAATTCACAATGATTGGAAATACATCGGTATGTCATCGTTGTTCCCATCATTGGCAATAGTAATCGCAATTGTGGTTAGTAAGAATTTTTTTTATTATATATTGCTGGGTGTTTACTTCTGGTTTACTGATTGAATTCTATGACCAGGAACATAGGGTTTTGCTGTTTGGTTTTCAGGTATTTGCCAATGCAATATTTGAATGGAGTTTCTTTAAATCTACCCGTCCATAACGATAAAAAAATAACGCCTAAAGGATGAATGTTTCATTTATAAACTAAAATTCTTACATGTAGGAAATTAAAATTATAATAAAATTATATATTCTTCTTAAATTAGAAAGAATATATTAATAATATTAATATAATATTATCTTCAGTAAAAATTGAAATTGTTTTTTGTATTTTTATACCCACCACCATAGAATGGTGACGGGGGTATAATAAATATCGATTCCCGACTATATAAAGTATATATTCTTGATCAGGGAGAAATTCTAAGACGATATAACCTTGTCCGTCTGTCTGGCTGTCTGTCTGTTGTAATCACGCTACAGTCTTCAATAATGAAGCAATCATGCTGAAATTTTGCACAAGCTCGTCTTTTGTCTGCAGGCAGGTCAAGTTCGAAGATGGGCTATATTGGTCCAGGTTTTGATATAGTCCCTATATAAACCGACCTACCAATTTGGGGCCTTGGGTTTATAGAAATCGTAATTGTTATCCAATTTGCTGAAATTTGAAATCTAGAGGTATTTTATGACCATAAAGAGGTGTGCCAAAAATGGTGAGTGTCGGTCCATGTTTTGATATAGCCCCCATATAGACCGATCTCCCGATTTTACTTCTTGGACTTCTAGAATCCGCAGTTTTTATTCAATTTACCAGAAATTGGACATCTAGAGGTATTTTAGAACCATAAAGAGGTGTGCCAAAAATGGTGGGCATCGGTCCATGTTTTGGTATGGTCCCCATATAAACCGACCTCCCGATTTGGGGTCTTGGGCTTATAGAAACCGGAGTTTTTATCCAATTTGCCTGAAATTGGAAATCTAGAGGTATTTTAGGACCATTAATAGGCGTGCCGAAAATGGTGAGTATCGGTCCATGTTTTGGTATAGCCCCCATATAGACCGATTTCCCGATTTTACTTCTTGGGCTTCTAGAATCCGAAGTTTTTATCCAATTTGCCTGAAATTTGAAATCTGGAGGTATTTTTGGACCATAAAGATGTATCGAAAATGGTGAGTATCCGTCCATGTTTTGGTATATTCCCCATATAGACCAATCTCCCGATGTTACTTCTTGGACTTATAGAAACTGTAGTTATTATCCAATTTGCCTGAAAGTGGCAATCCAGAAGTATTTTATGACAATAAAGGGGTGTGTATTGGTTCATGTTTTGGTATATCCCCAATAATGACCGATCTACGGTTTTATTTTTATTTCTTGGGATTATAAAAACCGTAGTTTTTATCCAATTTGTATGAAATTCGAAATCTAGAATTATTTTTGGACCATAAAGAGATACGCCGAAAATGGTGAGTATCGGTCAATGTTTTAGTATAGAACCCATATAGACCGATCTCCCGATTTTACTTTTTGGGTTTGTAGAAACCGTGGTTGTTTAGGAAATAAGTGTGCAAAAATGATTTTATTGTTTGGGATTCTAGAAACCGTAGTTTTTATCTAATTTGCATGAAATTCGAAATCTAGAATTATTTTAGGACCATAAAGAGGTGTGCCGAAAACGGTGAGTATCGGACCATGATTTTGATTTTCATTGCAAAACTCAATTAACAGGTTGGCTGATAAGTCCCCGTACTGACACATAGATGACGTCGCTAGTATGAAATGCATATTATTTTTATATGGTACCAACCTTCAAATGATTCGTGTCAAAATTTGACGTCTGTAAGTCAATTAGTTTGTGAGATAGAGCGTCTTTTGTGAAGCAACTTTTGTTATTGTAAAAAAATGGAAAAAAGAATTTCGAGTTTTGATAAAATACTGTTTTCTGAAGGGAAAAAATACGGTGGAAGCAAAACCTTGGTTTGATAATGAGTTTCCGGCCCCAGGGAAATCAACAACAATTGATTGGTATGCAAAATTCAAGCGTGGTGAAATTAGCACCGAGGACGGTGAACGCAGTGGATGCCCGAAAGAGGTGGTTACCGACGAAAACATCAAAAAAATCCACAAAATGATTTTGAATGACCGTAAAATACAGTTGATCGAGATAGCAGAGGCCTTAAAGATATCAAAGGAACGTGTTGGTCATATCATTCATCAATATTTGGATATGCGGAAGCTCTGTGAAAATGGGTGCCGCGCGAGCTCACATTTGACCAAAAACAACAACGTGTTGATGTTGTTGTTGTTGTAACAGTTTATTGTGATCTCATCCATTTCATGTTATACGCTTGGTACATCAGCTTGTTGGCAGATCAAGGAACTCTGCGACTAAGATGGGGTGTGTCCAGAGTGATCTGGTGGTAAGTCGGGTTGGTTTGGCTGGGCAAGAGAAAAGATGACGCGTGTCGTGTGGCCCTTGGTTGCAAATTGGACAAACGTCAGCTACGCTGCTATCAATCACCGATAAGTAGGAATTGAGGCGGCTGCACTTGCCTGATCTTAATTGGGCCAAAACTACCCTAGTCTGCCGTGGGATGTCTCTTTCCTCCGGTGCTATGGGCGGTAGCTTCTCACCGCTTCAGCTACAGTATCCTCATGAATCCTGTTCAAACCTGCCTGGTACGCTGCTTGATCTAGAGGCTCTCTTTTATAGCGCTGGATCTCGCGCTCTAGATTATGTATATCAACCCTTACGTTCCTGGGTGGTGGTTGTGTATCCATAAGATGGTGGTTTGGATGATTACTGCGATAACAACCCAGGAGATACTGCTTTGACAACATGTAGTTGTGTCTTCGCACAGGGATGATCTTTGTCTCCACATAAAGGTGATCCAGGGGTGTGCTGCGGAGACACCCAGTCGCAGTTCTAAGAGCAGCGTTCTGGCAGGTTTGTATGTTATTCCACTGCGTATCACTGGTCTGCGGTGTCCACACTGGCGCTGCATAGTTTACCACTGACCGGCCAATTGCCTTATAAGTAGTTAGCAAGGTTTCTTTGTCCGCACCCCAAGTACTGCCGGCTAGTGACTTGAGGACCTTGTTTCTACCACGGAGCTTATTACAAATTGCAGTGGCATGGGCAGATGACCTAAAAAGGCTGTCGAATGTGACCCCAAGAATCTTGGGGTAATTTGTGGTCGGAATTATTACTCCATCGACTCTGATATTCAACTGCCTGCGCACTTCTGCCGTCCATGTAGTAAATAGTGTGGCTGAGGATTTGGTGGGGGATATCCTCAAGTTTCTCGCAGTGAAATAACTGGTAAGATTAGCTATGTAGACGTTCAACCGATCGCAAATGTCATCAACATTGGGCCCAGATGCCAAGATTGTACAGTCATCCGCATATGATACAATCTCAACGCCGTCAGGAGGGGGTGGAATCGAGGACATGTAGAGGTTAAACAGTGCCGGAGATATCACCCCACCTTGGGGAACTCCCTGTTTAACTCTACGCGGTCTTGACTTTCTGTCCCTGAATTCCACGTACGACTGGCGTCCACACATATAATTCAGCACCCAACGCTTCGCTCTGTAACGATCTACCATACCATGGCCCTATTTCCCTTGGAGTTGGCTACCTACTGGCCCCAGCTTTGCTCAGTCGTGGGGGCGTTCTTTTCCAACGGATATAGGAGTCGATGCGAATACATAAAGAAAATTTTTAGGTAGCTCTTGACAAAAAAAATAATAATATTAAGATAACTAAAAAAAAGAAAAGATTAGATAGATAAATAGACGGATAGATACATAGAAGGAGAACGACGTTATTCGGATGGGGTGACCCTAGATGTTAATTGGTCACATAATATATATGATTCCCACTCGACCGTTCAGAAAAGCATTTAATACCTACTGACCTCGAGAGTGTCCTTTAGCGAGAGTACTGAACCTTTCGTGAATAAAAAAACTACATTTACGAAAACATTATAATGTATTTCAGAATTCAAAGGACATAAAATGGAATGAGATTAAATAATATAAAAAAAATGATTTTGATAGAACAATAATTGTGTAATATGGAAAATGTAACGAAATGGATATGAATTATTACCGAAAAATTCTATGATATGTTTGGTATTATGATTAACTAAATTAATAATAATTATAAAAATAATATGCAGAAAAAAAGGAAAAATTACGTTATAAAATGTACGTGTTTCATTTGTCCTATCGAGCATAAAAAAAGAATTTATTTAATACGAAAATGTGCTGTGACTTACCATTGCTGTCCCACGTTGTCATCTGGCCAGTTGACGATCGTTCTTGACAAGGTAGTTATATATGGAAATTGATAATTAATCTTTTTAAATGCTCGAATATATATATTCATAAATGTAGATTTGTGTATTAGGATGAAGACTTAAACTATTTCGATGAAATACTTCTTAGACCAGCTCTATTAAACGAATACTTCCGCTGAAGCTAAGCAATATGGTCTTGATTCTTGATTAAATTCAGAAATTTTTTTCCATTAAAAAATGTATGTTCATGTTTGAAAAATTACAATCCATGTAATGTTCTGGTATCCTCATGGATACCAGAACTATTTGACTAGTCCTGGTTCTGTGTTAGGAGATTCTCAATTATCGCCGCAATATATTATCAAAATCTTCACCAATTCAATTGAATGTCCTTGAAGTTTTCTTTGCCACAAACTATAGAACACTACTTGAAAAAAATATGTCCTCATGAGACCCTTATAATGTGCTTGTCTCTACGAGAAAGATTGCGTTCTTAGTGTCCCTGGATTCACACAGAAACTTTCGTCGTAGTCGCCCTCAAAATTCCTAAGATACAAAAATCGTAACACTAATTACCTTACGAAACTGTTTCAATAAAAATTATCTTGCTTACCTCTTCCAATTGTGGAATTTTAAGTCTTTAAAAAAAATTATTTATTTATTTTTTTCTGCGTCTACGACTGAACAGTTTGAAATTGAAATTTAAATGAAAAATTCTATATACCCCAAAAATGAAAATCAAATACACATGAGAATTGTCTCCATGGAAATTTCAAGTGTGCAGCCTACTACAATTTTTAGACATTTACAAATGTTAAAGAGCAAGTGTCTCTACAAACATATCCCCAACTTAAAAAAAAAAAAAAAAAAAAAAAAAAAAAACTTTCACTACTCCCATATATCCTTTAGATGATATGTACTTATTCTTCCTGTTTCTACATCCCTTAGTTCGTAATATGCCTTGCCTTTTTTCTTTATTACTTCGGCACTAATTCCGCTAGGAGCTAACTTTGAGCTCAACTTTCTCAACAAAGAACTTTTCTCAAAATTTCTTCTATATACGTATTGGCCAATCTTTAGGTCTCTCCCACGCGATCGTCGATCATACACTTTCCGATTCTTTTCATACGCTTCCCTGATCTTGGTTTGAATCGAATCACGCAACAGCGAAAATTTGTCTAGTCGAGATATCTCAGAATCATATTCTTCCGATATTCTTAATTTTCGTAAAATCTCGTAATCCTTACCATGAGTTATCATTTTTTGTCCGAAAATAATTTGGTATGGAGAAGTTCCAATACTTTGATGAACACTGTTCCTTAAGGCGCAATTGATACTTGGCAAAAATAAATCCCATTTGGTCTGATCCTCACGTACAAATGTTCGGAGGGCCTCATTTACTGATCGGTTCACCCGTTCACTCGCGTTTGCCTGAGGACTGTACACTGCTGTGAGTTGATGTTCAATTCCATGGTTGTTTAACATTGATTTAAACTCTTTGCTGGTAAATTGTGAACCATTGTCGGTTACAATTATCTCCGGGACACCATACCCCTTAAAAATGTAGTCTACCAGATAATCTATAATATTTTTGGATACAAACTTCTTCAATGGTTCAAGGAACGTGTACTTTGAGAAGTGGTCCAAAATGATTAAAATACCGATGTGGCCTTTCTTAGTACGAGGAAAAGGCCCTATTAAATCTACGTACAATCGCTGAAATGGGCGGTCTGTTTGGACCATTTGGCCCATTGGTGGTCGTAAAATTGCGGAAGGGACCTTTGAAGTTTTGCATAAGTCGCAATTATTTATATACTCCTTAACATCGGACACTAAACGTGGCCAAAAGAAAAATCGTCGTATACGTTCGGTTGTCTTTGCAATACCTCCATGTGATGAGGTTGGCTGATTGTGGGCCGCATATATAACATCTCGTCTTAATTCCATAGGCACCACTATTTTCCAATGATTTTCATCCTCCATATCACCGGAAGAAAACTCTGTACGCTTGTAAATGACTTTGTCAACCACTTTGAAATCGGGAAATTCTGTATCCAAAATTTCCGATCTCCATCTCATATAATCTGGACTGTCAAAATGACCGGAGTTAATGTCTATAGTCGGAAGAACTTCCATATCTAACTCTTCAACAACTGTTTCAAAACTCCGGGATAATGCATCGGGGACTATATTATCTCTTCCCCTTCGATGCTCTATTACAAAATCGAAACCTTGCAGTTTCAGGGCCCACCGCGCCAATCTACCGGACAAATCTGTTTGATGCATTAGCCATTTCAGGCTGGCATGATCCGTGACAACTTTAAAGCTATGTCCTTCAATATAAGGTCGATACTTTTTTACCGCTAATACTACTGCTAAACACTCTAGCTCTGTTGTAGTGTAGTTCCTTTGGGCCTTATTTAGTTTCTGAGACATAAAGGAAATGGGCCGCTCATTACCCTTATCGTCCAATTGGGCCAGAACCGCCCCAACACCTACAGAGCTTGCATCACACTGGAGTATAAAAGCTTTATTGAAATCCGCGTGAACTAAAATAGGAGCCGAACATAGTTTAGACTTCAATAACTCAAACGATTGTTGTGCCTCGGCAGTCCATTTAAAGCATCGCTTCTTTGACAGCATCTCAGTTAATGGGTGTGAATCGGTAGAAAAGTCCTCCATAAATCGGCGATACCATCCTATCATTCCAAGAAACTGACGTAGATTTCTGATTGATTTTGGTACAGGAAACTCAGTTATAGCCTTTACTTTGTCAGGATCCACTCTCAAGATACCATCTCCAACAATGTACCCTAAATATCTGACTCTTTTTATTGCGAAACAACTCTTTCTCACATTTATCGTCAAACCGGCCTTTCGAAATTGAGTTGCCACTTCCTGTAAGTGTTGTAAATGTTCGTCGAAGTTGTTGGAAACGATAAGTAAATCGTCTAGATAGACGAATACGTGATTTTTCATATGGTATGGGATCACCATATCCATTAGTCTGCACATCGTTTGTGGTGCATTGCACAATCCGAAGGGCATCCTGGTGAATTGGTACAATGGCCTATTAGGGATAGTGAAGGCAGTCTTTGGCTTTGATGACTCGGAGAGTTTAATCTGCCAGAATGCATCTTTTAAGTCAACCTTTGAAATACATCGCACTGGCGGCAGTCGAGAAATAATACCATCTATATTGGGGATGGGATATGCGTCCTTGATCGTAACCGAATTTAACTTTCGACTGTCCACGCAAAACCGCACTTTACCTGGCTTAATCAATAGTACTCCAGGGGAGGACCACGGGGAGGCGGGACATTCCTCTATCACACCTAAAGAAATCATGCGATCAATTTCTTCGCATAATATTTTCTCCCTAGCTGGAGATATTGGATAGTATCGCTGTTTGATGGGACGTGCATCACCCGTATCTATTGAATGCTCAACTAAGTTGGTACATCCCAATCCGTCTTTCTCGAAATTCGGAAAAGTATCAACGATTGACTTTAAACGTTTAAGTTGATCATTGGTAAGATCGATTTTCTCGGATTCAATATCCTCTGAACTAATCTCACTGACCTTATTCGTCACAGAGATTTCGATTCCAAATTCATTCCAGAAATCGATACCACATATAATATCCTGTCTTATAGAAGGTATGACCAGGAATTCAAACTCACATAGCCTTTCTTGAAAAATAAACTTCAATATAATAGTACCCGCAATCCTTTGCCTTTCACCATCGGCAGTTTTAACGCTTCCCTTGCAGCTTGCAAAATCTTCATTACCTTGGATTTCCTTGGCAAACTGTCCACCTATAACGCTTTTATTTGCGCCACTATCCATTAATGCAAAATGTAGCTTACCATTTACCGTCAAATGAATGTATGGTCTTGTGTCATTATCCTTGTTAGTTATAGCCGATATTACATACTTTCTGAAAACTTTTAATCTCTTCCAAAAACTCCTCATTCTACACGTACTACGTCTTAATCTGGTATTATAGGATGGAGCTGCTGAGAGTGTATTAGTAGTTTTGTCATCAGCAGCATGTATTTTGTCTGTGTTTATATCTTCGTACGATTCATCGGATGTCCTCTCTTCGGATGAGGGACACCCCGAAAGGAGTTTCCCGAGTTCTGACATTCTGGACAATTGGGCTTAAATGTGTTCTTTTTGCCACAGCCATAGCAGAATGTAGTTCTTTCCTTCATACATTCTTTGTAGCTGTGCCCCTCCTCATCACAATTCCAGCATACCCTAGATCTATTAACTTCACACACCTCAGCCTCAGATCCGTCCTCATATTCTTCTAACTCATTTATGTATGCTTTGTTTCCGGCACTGCGACTCCTATTTGACCATTGAAGATCATTCATGAATTTCTCATGTCTTCGTGCTGCCTTTCTTAGCTCCGATAAATGAGTAATGTCTATATGTAGAAGTTCGTGCCTCAACTCTGGTCTCAAATTCCGCAACATTATCCCGCAAATCTCCTCATCGGATAAAGGTGATGATAGTTTGTCACACAAGACCATCACTGCGTCGCAAAATTCATCAAATGTTTCTTTGGGTCTTTGTCGTCTTCGTCTTATTTCGTCTTTAATATCGTAGTCATTATAAAATTCTTTATACTGCCGTTTTAGGGCACCACATAGCTCAAACCAATTCAGACTGCGATTATTCTTATGGTATCTCCAAAACCATTCCAAAGCATTCCCATCAAACAAAAGGTGAACATATTTACATAACAAGGTGAAATTTCCTCTTAGCGTGTTGTCAGTCATGGTCTCTACTCTGTATATAAATTCCTCAACCGCTATTCCCTCCTTATTTCCTGAAAACAACAGTCTCCAATTACGAATTATATTCAGTATCTTTTCTGAATTGTCCTGCGGGATTGGCTCAATGGAATTCTCACTTCGCGTGGGCAATTGATCTCTTATAGCAACATTTTGGTTAGAATCAGAATTTCTATTTACATTCAGTCCGCCTAAGGCTGTACTTAATTGACTCGAAATAATAGATGTTATTTCATTTCGAAAATCATTTATCGATGATGCCACCATATTGCGAATTTGATCCTCATCTATCGGGCGTGATACTTCACGCTCCCTTGCGTTGTCAACTCTTCGTGTCAGACTGACACTCCGTCTTTCAATTCGTCTCGTCTCTGATCTTGTCCTCCCCAAACGGTTTGAAGATTCATTGTTTGCTAAATTAACCCTAACACGTTCTCCATTGTCTGGACCTGAGTCCCGAACTAAGGAGTTATCCCTACTATGTGTAAGCGGCATTATTTAATTACCACAACAATAAAAAAAAAAAAAAAAAAAAAACAATATTTCTCAAATTTCTGCTCGCCAAATCTAAAAGATAATCTCACAAACAAGTAAAGCAAATATATACGGAATATCACTACTCGGTTCCAGTAACACAATGCTAAAATACCCTCTCTTTCCTCCAAATAACGTCAATAAAGAAACTGTTATACACCAATCTCCATAATGGAGTATAATACCGAAATACTTCCAGAATAAAAATTCTCCACCTGAATAATCTGTATATACCAGCTAGAAAGTATCAACTACTGTGAGAGTTTAAGTCCGAAATAATCCAAACTCAATAATCTCCATCGCATTTAAGTTGACAGAATAGAAGAAGGGAGATATGACCCTGAGATCGTAAGGTATAGTACCAAAATCTTCCAGAACTAAAACTCCATACAACTCTCAGATCTAATCGATAAGTTGCAGCAAAGGTGTAATTATCAATTAAAATAAGTACAAATCCTGTTTTGCAATAAAAGAGAAGGAAATAAAAGTCAAAAGAATAAAAGGTGTAAAGAAATAAAGAAATAATAAGAATAAAAGGTGTAAAGAAATAATTTGAGGCCTCAGCAAGTTTTCCTTTCTTGAAATGTACTAAAAGTTTTAGGCCAAAATTGACCAATTATCTACGCTGAGGGCCCCACGTTGGGCGCCATTTAATTATGTAACGATCTACCATACCATGGCCCTATTTCCCTTGGAGTTGGCTACCTACTGGCCCCAGCTTTGCTCAGTCGTGGGGGCGTTCTTTTCCAACGGATATAGGAGTCGATGCGAATACATAAAGAAAATTTTTAGGTAGCTCTTGACAAAAAAAATAATAATATTAAGATAACTAAAAAAAGAAAAGATTAGATAGATAAATAGACGGATAGATACATAGAAGGAGAACGACGTTATTCGGATGGGGTGACCCTAGATGTTAATTGGTCACATAATATATATGATTCCCACTCGACCGTTCAGAAAAGCATTTAATACCTACTGACCTCGAGAGTGTCCTTTAGCGAGAGTACTGAACCTTTCGTGAATAAAAAAACTACATTTACGAAAACATTATAATGTATTTCAGAATTCAAAGGACATAAAATGGAATGAGATTAAATAATATAAAAAAAATGATTTTGATAGAACAATAATTGTGTAATATGGAAAATGTAACGAAATGGATATGAATTATTACCGAAAAATTCTATGATATGTTTGGTATTATGATTAACTAAATTAATAATAATTATAAAAATAATATGCAGAAAAAAAGGAAAAATTACGTTATAAAATGTACGTGTTTCATTTGTCCTATCGAGCATAAAAAAAGAATTTATTTAATACGAAAATGTGCTGTGACTTACCATTGCTGTCCCACGTTGTCATCTGGCCAGTTGACGATCGTTCTTGACAAGGTAGTTATATATGGAAATTGATAATTAATCTTTTTAAATGCTCGAATATATATATTCATAAATGTAGATTTGTGTATTAGGATGAAGACTTAAACTATTTCGATGAAATACTTCTTAGACCAGCTCTATTAAACGAATACTTCCGCTGAAGCTAAGCAATATGGTCTTGATTCTTGATTAAATTCAGAAATTTTTTTCCATTAAAAAATGTATGTTCATGTTTGAAAAATTACAATCCATGTAATGTTCTGGTATCCTCATGGATACCAGAACTATTTGACTAGTCCTGGTTCTGTGTTAGGAGATTCTCAATTATCGCCGCAATATATTATCAAAATCTTCACCAATTCAATTGAATGTCCTTGAAGTTTTCTTTGCCACAAACTATAGAACACTACTTGAAAAAAATATGTCCTCATGAGACCCTTATAATGTGCTTGTCTCTACGAGAAAGATTGCGTTCTTAGTGTCCCTGGATTCACACAGAAACTTTCGTCGTAGTCGCCCTCAAAATTCCTAAGATACAAAAATCGTAACACTAATTACCTTACGAAACTGTTTCAATAAAAATTATCTTGCTTACCTCTTCCAATTGTGGAATTTTAAGTCTTTAAAAAAAATTATTTATTTATTTTTTTCTGCGTCTACGACTGAACAGTTTGAAATTGAAATTTAAATGAAAAATTCTATATACCCCAAAAATGAAAATCAAATACACATGAGAATTGTCTCCATGGAAATTTCAAGTGTGCAGCCTACTACAATTTTTAGACATTTACAAATGTTAAAGAGCAAGTGTCTCTACAGCTCCTGCCGGTAGGGACGTATTCTCGATGTCCTCAAATAATGTGGCATGGTTGACCGTATCGAATGCTTTCGATAGGTCAAGCGCCACGAGGACCGTCCTGTGACACGGCCTGGGCTGGTTAAGTCCCTTATTAATATGTGTCGAAATGGCATGTAAGGCTGTTGTCGTACTATGTACCTTACGGAATCCATGTTGATGGTGGGCAGCTGGAAAATTCTCCACAAGGCTGGGGAGGAGTAATGCCTCAAGTGTCTTGGCTACTGGCGAAAGAAGGGATATCGGTCTGTACGATTCACCTTTGCTCGAATCTTTGCCCGGTTTCAGTAGTGGAATCACCCTTCCCATTTTCCAGACATCGGGTATAATGTGTGATTCCAAAGACAAATTGAGGAGTCTGGTCAGGTACTCAACTCCCAGTATTCCCAGATGCTTCAGCATTAGCATTGAAATTCCGTCAGGGCCCAGCGCCTTAGATGGTTTCGCGCTGTTGATGACATTGGTAACTTCGGCTGCAGTAAATTGTGGTGTGTCATCGGCTCGGAGACCACGTACACGACGGGTGGCTCTCCTTTTCGCTCTATCACTCTCGGGATGCTCGACAAACTGTCGGTTGAAGTATTTGGCGCACCTCTTCGGATCAGTCACAGTCACGTCGCCAAATGTGACTGAAATCCCATCATCCCTTGTGGAGGGGTTCGAGAGGGCTCTAACTGTTGACCACAATTTACCAGTTCCTGTTCCTAAGTTACATTGCTTCAGGTGCTCTAACCAAGTGTTCCGCTTGTGCTCGTCGACTATCTTACTAATCTCTAGATTTAGTTCTCTGATTCTAGGATCAGCAGGGTTAGCACGACGGCGTTCATCACGCTCGTCTGCGAGTCCCGCCGCTTCGGCTGGGAAGTTGGGCCTCACCTGGGCAATTCGACCAGCGGGTATGAAGCGAGCGGCTGCTGCGTTGATGATGTCCCGGAACTCCCTCTGGGCAACATGAACATGTGAGGGGGACGGGAGCTCACTGAAGCGGCGATCGGTGTATTCTCTGAAGCCTTCCCAGTTGGCTTTCTTTTGATTAATAAACGTCCGGCGTTCAGAGGTTATGAAATCGGAGGGTCGGTTGATGGTGAGAATTATGGGGAGGTGGTCCGAACCCAATGAAATGACGGGTTGCCAGGAGACGTCATTTATCAGACCAGGCGATGCTAACGATAAATCTGGCGAACTGCTGCAGTCACCCATAATTCTCGTGGGGGCCTCTTCGTTCACCGTGCAAAATGTGGAGTCGTCTATCTGCTCTGCCAAAGCTATGCCCCTCTGGTCATTACCCAGGAGAGAATGCCAAAGTTCATGGTGGGCATTAAAATCTCCTAGAACCAATCGGTTATGCCCGCTCAACAACCACTCAATGTTTGGGCTATAACCAGGAGCACAGCTACCAACCGGCGGTATGTACACATTGTATAGCTCTATCTCGGCAGCCCCACACTTAACTGCTACCCCCATACATTCCATGTACGGGTCATTAGTGTCTAGCACAAGCGTGATAGGTCTATACTGCACGGAACGGTGTAATATGAAAGCCAGGCCACCACCTCCATTTCTTGTGCGATCCTTCCGTAGGACATTGTACCCATCACAATGTCGTAGGCTGCAGGTGGGATTCAGCTTTGTTTCCTGGATCGCCGCGACCCTTATCCTTTTCCGATTCATAAAGTCTACGATCTCACTAATCTTACCACGGAGCCCGTTGCAATTAAATTGCAAAAATGATGCACTCTCCGGAACTGGTACAACAATATTCGGTGTAAGATGCTGCGGCGGAGAATATTGTTGTGCGGGAGAAGTCGGTGGGTCACATAATCAGATGACCCACTGCTGCTGTCATTGGCACAGCATCCTGCCACGAAGTCAGTTTGACTATACTCCCGCAGCGATGTTAGGCCGGAGCAATTCCGGAAGTGCACCCATTCCATGCACCGGTTACACCTCACCGAAACCGAGCGATGGTGAATTCGATTTCGGCAGACGGCACAGTACCATGGTCCGGGGTTTTCCTCTATCCCGGCTCGGACCAAAAGCAGGCGGAGAAGGCTCCCCGGGATGCACCTTCTCCAACACGAAAAAATGGACGAGACAACACGTACACTGAGGTGGCAGCCGCTGGCCGATGGCTGGTATCCATCGGGTCAATCCGGTGCGTAGAACCCGCCGCCGTGGGATTGACAACGTGTTGATGATTCTGAGCGGTGTTTGCAGCTGTTAACTCGTAATACACCCGAGTTCTTCCGTCGATATGTGACAATGGATGAAACATGGTTCCATCACTACACTCCGGAGTCCAATCGACAGTCGGCTGAGTGGACAGCGACCGGTGAACCGTCTCCGAAGCGTGGAAAGACTCAAAAGTCCGCTGGCAAAGTAATGGCCTCTGTTTTTTTGGGCTTCGAATTGCTTCCCCACCCACCGTATTCTCCAGATCTGGCGCCCAGCAACTTTTTCTTGTTCTCAAACCTCAAAAGGATGCTCGCAGGGAAAAAATTTTGGCAGCAATGAAGAGGTGAAATCCGAAACTGAGGCCTATTTTGAGGCAAAACCACAGGAGTACTACCAAAATGGTATCAAAAAATTGGAAGGTTGTTATAATCGTTGTATCGCTCTTGAAGGGAAGTATGTTGAATAATAAAAACGAATTTTGACCAAAAAATGTGTTTTTCTTTGTTAGACCGGGGACTTATCAGCCAACCTGTTAATTTTTTTTAAATAAAAACAGATTACTACTTTCCATTAATTTCTTAATTGACTTACGGACATTTTCAGATATCTTCGTTAGGCGTTAACTGCCAGTTAATAGAAAGAAAAATGGAACTATTTTTTCTCCGGTTACAATTTTCAGCAGTTAATTTCCTAACTGCCATATGGAATATATACGCAAGATGACAGATATGTACATAGCACGTTTTAAAAGTTCGTTAGCTAACGGAGATTCATGAAAATGGGGGTTAGTGTTTTTAGTTTGATTAAAAATTGATTGCTTGAAATAAATGTTTAATAAAAAATTAACAAAAAAAATTCCAAAGGTTTGATTAAAAAGTTAATTGTATCAATCAATATTTAAAATAAAAAATGTTTAAATTTTCAATCATTGATTTAATTATCCTAAAGTTTCTATCTTGATTAAAAAGTTAATTATGTCAATTTATTAATTAAAAAAAAATCAACTTCAATCACCTTTTTAATTGGAAATATTTTATTGATATTTTTTCTGTGTAGAAATTAAATACACCATAGAAAAAAATTCACGAAATTTTTCCAATTAAGTTTTTAAAATTATTCAATTAAAAATTTAATTGATTCAACAAATTTTTTAATTGAAACACAAATCAATCACAAAAATTGGTAGTATCGATTCATTTTTTAATTGGATCAATTAAATTTTTAATTGACTTTTATTTAATTTATTAAGTTCTGGATTGAAGTCATTTCAATTAAAAATTAATTGGATCAATTAATTTTGTGATTGAAGACAAAAAATATTTTTTTGTGTGCACTCAGAAGTGGACATTCACAGTCGCCTAAAATATGTTAATTAGGAAATGTCTTACGACAATTGTCCACTTTTGAGATGTATCCGGTTTTCGAAGTGTTTAAGATTGAAAGGTTTCACTGTATTATATTATTTTTGAGGCTGTTGACATCAGACTAGCATTAAAATTGGAATGCTTCATATTTTCCATTTTCTGTCCTTTTTGGGTATATACCGATCTTTCAATTTACATCTTGAAGGATAGTTTCCATTTCAATTTTGGTATTTTATGTATTTTTCTGATAATATATACATATATAAAGTATTAGCCATTGGAGAAATAATAGCAAACTTTCTGGAGTAGTGTAGGTAAAATCATAATAAATACCACAAACAAAAAACAAAACTCAAAGCATTGTAAATCGATTCTAAAAAATGGTTAATTAAACTAAGCATACGATTTCGCAATACCTCTATTAACATCAATTTACCTGCTTTGAACTACTCCTTAGAGGAGTTGCATGACTAGACACAATTAATACATTTTCCTACTCGTACCAATGTGACGCAATTTTTCACATTTTCCTCGTTTCTTCTGCAAAATCATCAGGGTAATCAGCCACCAAAAACTCTTGTACTTTGCCCCTCGTAATTGATGATATGGCAAATGACGATCATGCCCTGAATATGGAGTTACATGAGTACGAAAACAGCTCTAATTGCATATGCTGTTTTCATACTCATGTAATTCCATACTCTTCTTTGATTAGCCCTTCAAAATGAAATGTAAAGTTAAATTAAAAAAAAAAACACCAAAGCAAGAAGCTTTAATAAAACATTACATTTCCGGTGGGAGGTTAAGGCTCAAAAGCAACCAATACCTACAAGTTCACTTATCAAGTAGTGCTAATGTGGGGGGCAAAATCGAACAAACAGTTGTAAAACTTCACTTGGCTTAAGGCATAGTCTGTTGTGCTACTTCTTGTTTTAACGGGTGAGGGGTTCGGTTCCGAAATGCCAAAAAAAACGGAACTAAGATTTAACTCGGTTTAAACTAATTGCTGCACTCCCTGACTGGGGCAGGCACTCAAAAGCCATTCCATCAGTCAGCCAGACGCTAATAACAACAACAACAACACCAGCCAAAGATCAATGAAGTGGAGACATCAACATACAAAACTCGCGTAATTGGGGGTACTTCCTCAAAGCCGCCACATAGGCCCAGTCACCCAGTCATTGAAGACAGACCCTAAGACCACCACATCAACAAACAAAAAAAGTTAATCGCTTCTGCACCATTTCCAAACAAAATCCATATAGCGTTTATTCACCGGTAATGGGAGACTAGCTTTACGATCGGACACGAGCAATGATTGGATTGACATAATAGGTTCATATTTTCAAACAAAAACATCTAAATGACATTTTACGTTTTTTTGTTTTTGTCAAATACAAAAGACCGACTTACAGCTGTGATTGGATGACGACTACCACAACACACGACTAAAACAAACAACAAAAAATGTAAATCAAAACACAGTTAGGAAAAGCAGACACAAACAATTACTAAAAATAATATAAAAAAATTAAGAAATTAGTTGACTTAGGTAATTAAAAGATCAAATCAATCAAAACAATTCGCATTTTTTGTAGTAATTAATTTTTATGCGATTTACTCATTATACAATTAAATACAATATTTAGGAATTATTACAAAATTTTATATGAACATTCGTACTCTCGGACGAACTCATTTTAAAGACTCATGAGAATACAAGAGAAGAGAATTTTTGATTACGATCGGAATGAATTGTCGTTACTGACGACCGTCCACGTGGCTCATAAAAATTATCCTGAATCACTGAACTCATCATCAACATTTTACTCACGCACATTCCCGAATCGATTCTGATCGTGACTTATGCATATGATGATGGCGAAGCGTTAAGTCCACAAACATATATAGAGAAATGAAAGCAAGGCCAAGCAGCCAAAGCTCACTTCTAGCAGTAATATCTAATTTATGGGCTCCTCTGTCCGATGGGAGAATTGGGTTGCAACAGCATCAATCCTAAACCGCGCACTATACTAAAAAATATACACGTAAGGCCCAAGATTGTTAGTCCTTAAAATTCGAATACGTTTTTTGCTTAGCATAGAAGACTCATTTTTCTTATATAACGTTTTTTTTTTCCTTATCCAAACGACGATCGACTTTTCAATATAGTCCTTTGCCCCTATAAAATTTGTTTCCTAGAATCAAAATCAATTCTCCGCTTCTTTTTGGCAAAAGACAAATTTTTTGGAACCGGGCATACTTTTTGTCAGTGTAGGTATGCTAGTGTTTCAAAACGTCAGATCACTCCTGATATCTGCTATAAGGGGTCGCTGCCTGATACACGATTTTGGTCGTACAAGCATTGAAGATGAACCACGTAGTGGACGTCCAAAAACAGCAACAACAGAAATTGTAGCCAAAGTGCATGATATGGTATTAAATGATCGACGAATAAAAGTTCGTGAAATTGCTAATATCATGGGCATCTCAAACGATCGAGTCCATATAATTTTGCATGAAGAACTACAGATGAAAAAACTTTCTGCAAGATGGGTGCCGCATTTGTTAACACTGAAAAAAATATTGTCGTGAGGTCAAAGATTTCATGTCTTTAAAATACGAATACAAATTTTGCTTGGCATAGAAGACGCATTTCTCTAAAATAAAGTTATTTTCCTTGTCCAAAAGTTGGTAAACTTTTCAATGAAGTGGTATTGTCCTTATAATTAAGTGATTTGACTTAAAAATGGGTATCTTAACATGAAAGAAAAAAATTATAGGCTAAGGTCAACTTGACTTTAATAATTCAAAAAAATTCTTTAAATTTAATGAAATTGTCTTTAAATTTGTTGTCTTTTTGCATCTTGACTACAAAGCAAAAAATCGTTCAAATATAGGACATGTTTTTCAAAACTTAATTAAAGAAGTTTTTTACTTCAAACATACCATAATTTCTACTGGAAGTCGAGTCTAAATTTGGAAAATAAAGTTGCTATTAACTCGTTTAAAGGACTTTGATAGCATATGAAGAAAAAAAGCTGAGAAAGCGAAAAATTAAAATTTGCTAATTGTGTCTTAAAAGCGTCCTTACTTGTATTCTCCGCTTCTTTGGCTCGGAATCAATACCAAAGTTTTTAAAATAAAGACAAAATCTTTGGAACCGAGTATGCTTTTTTTCAGTGAACAGTCGATCAAAAACGCATAAGAATGAACATTTCTCAAGCTTGTTTGGATCGTTTTAAGCGAAATAAAATAGATTTTTTAAGCGAAATAAAATAGATTTTAACTGTTGATGAGACATGAATCCACCACTATACTCCAGAGACAAAAGAACAATCCAAACAATGGACTGAAGCTGGAGGAAGTGCCCCAAAGAAGGCAGAAACAATTCAATCGGC
This sequence comes from Haematobia irritans, assembly GCF_050003625.1. Classification (NCBI taxonomy): domain Eukaryota; kingdom Metazoa; phylum Arthropoda; class Insecta; order Diptera; family Muscidae; genus Haematobia; species Haematobia irritans. The sequence continues at coordinate 229,288,707 of NC_134399.1, forward strand.
TGGTAAGTTTATGGCCAGGGCTGTGGCGTGGAGTCAATTTTGCTCGACTCTGACTCCGACTCCAGCATTTCTTATTAGCCTCGACACCGACTCCGGAGTCGACTCCAGGTGGTGCACCTAAATCTCAGTTTAACAGTATTCCAATTGTAATTTTAAGGTGTAGTGTTCCAAAAATAGACCGATATAAGTATTCTATTTTACCATGTGTGTTTATATGTCCAAAAGAACTCTAATTTTAATTTTTGATCTCAGCATTTTAGGGATGTGAAGAACTCTATATTTTAATTTCAAGCCAATAAATTAAAATACGACACAAGACTATATAGATACCACACAAAAATATGGGTAGATAACAACAATCTCCAGAATATGAATTTATAAAAACACAAAATTTCAAAAAATAATTAGGCTTCCAGAAGTTTAAGAAGTAAAATCCTGGTATTGGTCTATATAGGCATTTTATAAAAAAAATAAATCTATATAAAAATGAAAAAAAACACAAAAATAAAAATGCTGGGCTAATCAGATAGAAAGTTTAAATGTTAAAAAATGTTATGTGTCGGATATATAAAACAAACATTAACTGCCATAAATTAGGACGGGCGGAATTTTAAATAACCACTACCATACAACAGATGACAGGAATAGCTGGACAGTTACGAATATTGTTTCTATAGAAGTAAAATTGTGAAACATCGATTTATAAATGGTCTATCAGTTATAGGCCATTATTTTATTGTAAAGATTTCGAGTGGCTTTGATGAAACAAACTTTCTCCCAAAAGACCGCCTCAGATGGTATGTTGGCAGAGGTTTAATTTAAAATTACAGTTTCTAAGGACATTGGGTGTATATGGAGATTTCTCAAGTCATTATCTCCATATACAAAATTTGGGCCACCGGAAATTTCCCCATTTATTTATGGATATCAAATAACCCAAAATTTCTGATAAATCTTATGAAGATTTTGGACTGGGAAAAATTTCTTAAAACAAAACGGAGACGGGTTTATATTTAGGTGCTGTATCACAAAAATGTCCGGTTTGACCCATCTTCGAACTCGACATGCCCGCCAAAAATTCAGAACGTTAGGTTCTACTACTATATTGAATTAAAATTTTACTTTTATCAAGAGCATATATAGGGTTAAAAATCGATAGTTTAATATGTTATGTTAAAAATGGTCTATACAATTGACCAATTCAGCCCATATTCTAGTAAAACCTACTTTTTATATCACCGTGAAATTTCACCCACATAAATACACTTTGAATGGCCTGAAATCCAGTACTTCGTTTTTCGTTGTTCGATTAGAAACCCCAATCGGGTCTAATTTGTCGAAATATTTCTTTAGTTACAAAGATATGAAGTGTTTTTCAAATTTTGTTTCGCCGGAGTCGGAGTCGAGCAAAATTTATACGACTCCGGCTCCAGCAAAATCTTCAGACTCCGACTCCACAGCCCTGGTTATGGCAACGGGGTTTTTGGGACTTCAAGGTATTTAATTGATTGACTATCTGCAAAAAGGTAAAATAATAAATTCAGAGTACTATTGCAACCTTTTGGATCAATTAAATGTACAAATTCGAGAAAAACGTCCTGGCTTACAACACAAAAAAAAATTATTTTTCAAAAAGACAACGCACCAGCGCACAAGAGTGTTTTAACAATGGCTAAAATCAACGAATTAAAGTACGAGTTGCTTGACTTTTTCTCCTGATTTATCTCCCAGTGACTTTTCCTTGCTGGCAAGCGTTTTACCTCAAATGAAGATGCAATTACAGTTGTAAACCACTATTTTGAAGACCTTGAGGAAAACTATTTTAATCAAGGGATAGAATTGCTAGAAAAGCGTTGGACTAAGTGTATTGAAGTTTCAGGATATTATATTGAAAAATAAAAATATTTTTGAAAAACGAACTATTCTCTTTCATTGATAGGCTAAGAAGTTTCCGAACCGCCCTCATAGTCTAAGTGAGCCTGAAATAAATCGGACTACCACTTTAACCTAACCTAACTGTATAAAGAAGTCTTCTATCTATCTAAAAGCTTTAGTGGCCTTGGAAATGGTGTACATAACTAGAAACCACATCGGTTTTACGCAGGCACTGGGCACCAAAGAACTACTTGAAGAATCAAGGAGAGTAGGAGTATGGTTTATCGCTTAGACATCAGCATCTAATAACACAGTGTCGTACGCGAAAGCATTTATGGAGACACTGAATGCAGACGGACAAACATGTCAATATAATCCACCCATCCATCCAACTATTCACCACCCAACAATGTAACGATTCATTTATGTCATTGCATTTTGTTCCACTTTCCCGCAGCAGTATGCCTGCGGGAGAGTTTACTGGTCGCATAAATGGAAACGGACGCATCAATTCAACTCCAATGACATATATTTTTATGATCGTTTTTATTTTTTTTTTATTTGTATGGATTATTTAAGCAAACAAAGGATTCCACTCATTGCCGCTTCTCCATGATGCAAAAAAAACAAGAGGCGACAACAAAAATAAAAGAAAATTTCCAAAAATATTGTGCACAAAGAGAAATTATAGGGTGAGAATTACAACAAATTAATTTTGTTACATAGAAAAAAATTTGACATCAGCCGTTTGCGAGATTACGATAGTAAATTATTACACTGAAAAAAAAGCATACTCGGTTCCAAAGATTTTGTCTTTACTTTAAAAAATTTGGTATTGATTCCGAGCCAAAGAAGCGGAGAATACAAGTAAGGATACTTTTAAGACACAATTCTCTTTTAAATTTAGGTTTTGTGTACTTGCTTCTAGGAAGCAAATTTTAATTTTTCGCTTTCTCAGCTTTTTTTCTTCATATGCTATCAAAGTCATTTAAAAACGAGTTAACGGCAACTTTATTTTCCAAATTAGGACTCGACTTCCAGTAGAAATTATGCTATGTTTGAAGTAAAAAACTTCTTTAAAATAAAGTTTTGAAAAACATGTCCTATATTTGAACGATTTTTTGCTTTGTAGTCAAGATACAAAAAGACAACAAATTTAAAGACAATTTCATTAAATTTAAAGAATTTTTCTGAATTATTAAAGTCAAGTTGACCTTAGCCTATAAATTTCTTTCATGTTAAGATACCCATTTTTAAGTCAAATCTCTTAATTATAAGGACAATACGACTTCATTGAAAAGTTTATCGACTTTTGGACAAGGAAATTAACTTTATTTTAGAGAAATGCGTCTTCTATGCTAAGCAAAATTTGTATTCGTATTTTAAAGACATGAAATCTTTGACCTCACGACATAAGCTTTTATCGGACCACGCACATAGATCTTAGAACTAATAAAACTATGATGTATAACTGATGGTAAGTGATTACAACCAAGATTAGGGTAATGGTGTAGGTAATGACACAATTGATGTTTCCGAGAATTAGCCATTTTGCACCTCCATATCTCAAATATATATTATTATTTGAACTTTTCAACAGCACACCCAGAGAAGGAATTTAATCGCCTCAAACATATCTAAAGATCATAATGTTACATTTTCGCGGGGAATTCAAGTTATTGTCGGAAATTTTGCATTTGAATATGTATATGTTTGGCAAGAAAACAATTTTGCCATACAATTTTTAGAAAAAGATTTTAGAAATAAAATTTATTCCAAGTGTGGAGACAATGTTACCCATCATCAAGTCATCATTCAACAGTCAACGTAAAACATCAACATCATGTCCGAATTTCATGATTACTCTCGGTTTATAGGGAGAGAAATTTCGGTTTATGAGATGCACATGGAGGTTTTATGAATGAATGAATGAGTGAGCAACGAATGAATGAATGAATGATGGGATGGTTGATTGGTGGACATCAAAACAGATAACGTAAAAATATTGGCAAGAGATGCGAATGATGCGAGGGGAAGGAATTGCCTAGTAGAGATAAAGCGATAAGGTTCGTTTATAAGGCCCATTGTAACAGCGCCATCATAATTACAATCTGACAAAAGGGACAAAAAGGGTTGGGTTGTTTACATATGAGGACAGGAAGCTAAATATTTGCAATGTCATTGGATTTTGGTACTGCTAAACCTGTAGAGGGAAGTCAATCGGAAACACTTGCCCCCATCCAATCTGCGCTTATTTAGTTAACAAATTGATAAATTACAATTTATTTCATTTCATTCATTTATTTTATTTGTTTTTTTTTTCTTGTTTTGTTTGGGGAGAAGCGGGTGGGGGGGATTTATATTTACTTGCCTGTTGCTTTCAAGTCTCATAAATTTAATGACGCCTTTGTGGTCCGTGAGATAAGATGGTTTCTCGTCAGAGATGGTGTGATTTTGAACAAAAATTCTCACAGCCAGCCAGCCAGTCAAACCATCATCATGTTTTTTTCTTTTCTTTTTCAGAAAAAAAACTCATAGAACACATGTCACATTTGGACAAAAGCAACAGGCATTTTTGCAAATTTGAACCATGAATCCGTTTCTTTTGCCATGTTTTTTTATCTTCTTGTCTGTGTGGTCGCTTGTGGTATTCTTTTAGTTTATTCTCGATAGCACTAAAGATAATTTAGAAGCATGGGAATCGGAAGCTAAGCCTAAAAGAGAATGTGGATTCAGATAAAGAAAGCAAAAGTTGATGGAAATATTATAACGTTTCTTGAAAGTCTCCCATTCCCATGGATAAAAAATATTGCGATTGTTAAGAGGCCAAAGAGACGAAATGGTAGCGGGATTATTTGTACTCTATTCCAGTTGTGGGAACTTTACTACATCTCCTCATGAGACATGGTCGCGTCTCCTCCATGGATCTATGAAAAATGTTACAAAACTTTTTTCAGGCTTCCATACGAATATGTATCAATGTGATAAACCTAGAATCAGATATCACTCATAGAAATTCACCGAATGGTATCACAGCGGACATGATAGTCTAAGCGTAGGGTCCCACTAGGCGAATATTTGCCCACAATGAATGTCAAACTTGTTTTCAGGAGCATTTTCGAAATATAGGGTATAGTTTTTGGAAATAAAGTTTCGCTGTGGTGACGAATTCTTTTTTGATTTCTATCAAATATTTGCCTAATGTGACAAAAACAAAATATTTCCAATTAAAAAGTTGATTGAAGTTGAAAACGTAATCAATTAAAATAATTGAAATAATGAGAAAATTGTTGAAAATATTTTATTAAAATATTAATTATCCCAATTAAAATTTTAATTAAATAAATTAAAAAAACAATTAAATATAATAGAAAATATTTTTATGTAAGCCAGATATCGATGCAGGCTAGGTTTTCGTTCAAATGAATTATTCTACAATATACGAATAGAAAAAGTTTCGTTATATTAACGAAATGTGTCATTAAAAGTGAGCCAATGAAGCAAATTCGTTAATACAATGAAATTTTTCGTTATTATGACGAATTTTCTGTTCATCAACGTAACGTTTCGTACTATTAACGAATATTTTCATTGTATTAATGAACATTTTTCGTCATATCAATGACAAAGTTTCGTTGGCTCAATTTTAATGAAATTTTCTTTGTGTGTATTATTACAATTTTTGTTTTACAATTATTGGACATTATTTAATTGATTAAAAAATTAATTGATTTCATTAATAAATTTCAATTATTTTTTTAATTGAATCATTGATGTTGATTGCACAACTGAACTTCTTATTTAAAAACGTACTTACTTTGTTAAAGTTTTAGTTTGATCAAAACATTGATTGTTTGAAATAAATGTTTAATTAAATTTAAAAATATTTCCATTACTTTTTTAACTGACTTAGTCTTCCGAGTTTGGTTACAATGTTGATGTTGTATCAATTAATTTTTTAAAAATTTAAAAATTTTCAATAATTGATTTACGGCCATTTTCATGTAGCTCCGTTAGGCTTTAACTTCCAGTTAACAGAAAATGTAATGTCAATATCTTCTTTTCGGTTAACATTAACTGAAAAATGGTCAGCAGTTAAGTTCTTAACTGGCATATGGAATATATAGGCAAGGTGACAGATATGTGCGGTTTAAAAGTTCGTTAGCTAACGTAGCACTAACGGAGCTTCATGAAAATGGGGTTTAATTAACTTAATGTTTCTATCTTGGTTAAATAGCAAATTGTATCAATTAGTTTATTAATAAAAAAATGTTCAACTTCAATGAACTTTTTATTTGGAAATATTTCGGTTATATTTTTTTCTGTGCTAGTATATTTTTATACCCACCACCATAGAATGGTGACGGGGGTATAATAAGTTTGTCATTCCGTTTGTAACGCATCGAAATATCGATTTCCGACTATATAAAGTATATATATTCTTGATCAGGGAGAAATTCTAAGACGATATAACGATGTCCGTCTGTCCGTCTGTCTGTCTGTCTGTCTGTCTGTTGTAATCACGCTACAGACTTCAATAATGAAGCAATCGTGCTGAAATTTTGCACAAGCTCGTCTTTTGTCTGCAGGCAGGTCAAGTTCGAAGATGGGCTATATCGGTCCAGGTTTTGATATAGTCCCCATATAAACCGACCTCCCGATTTGGGGTCTTGGGCTTATAGAAATCGTAGTTTTTATCCAATTTGCCTGAAATTTGAAATCTGGAGGTATTTTATGACCATAAAGAGATGTGCCAAAAATGGTGAGTATCGGTCCACGTTTTGGTATAGCCCCCATATAGACCGATCTCCCGATTTTACTTCTTGGGCTTATAGAAACCGCAGTTTTTATTCAATTTACCTGAAATTTGAAATCTAGAGGTATTGTAAGACCACAAATACGTGTGCCAAAAATTGTGAGTATCGGTCCATATTTTGGTATAGCCCCCATATAGACCGATCTCCCGATTTTACTTCTTGGGCTTATAGAAAACGCAGTTTTTATTCAATTTACCTGAAATTGAAAATCTAGAGGTATTGTAGGACCACAAATACGTGTGCCAAAAATAGTGAGTATCGGTCCATATTTTGGTATAGCCCCCATATAGACCGATCTCCCGATTTTACTTCTTGGGCTTATAGAAACCGCAGTTTTTATTCAATTTATCTGAAATTGGAAATCTAGAGGTATTGTAGGACCACAAATATGTGTGCCAAAAATTGTGAGTATCGGTCCATATTTTGGTATAGCCCCCATATAGACCGATCTCCCGATTTTACTTCTTGGGCTTATAGAAACCGTAGTTTTTATTCAATTTACCTGAAATTGGAAATCTAGAGGTATTGTAGGACCACAAATACGTGTGCCAAAAATTGTGAGTATCGGTCCATATTATGGTATAGCCCCCATATAGACCGATCTCCCGATTTGGGGTCTTGGGCTTATAGAAACCGTAGTTTTTATCCAATTTGTCTGAAATTGGAAATCTAGAGGTATTTTAGGACCATAAAGAGGTGTGCCGGAAATGGTGAGTATCGATCCATATTTTGGTATAGCCCCCATATAGACCGATTCCCCAATTTTACTTCTTGGGCTTCTAGAATCCGAAGTTTTTATCCTATTTGCCTGAAATTGGAAATCTAGAGGTATTTTCGGGTCACAAAGAGGTGTGCCGAAAATGGTGAGTATCGGTCCATATTTTATTATAGCCCCCATAAGAACGATCTCCCGATTTAACTCCTTGGGTTTCTAGAAACCGTAGTTTTTATCTGATATGCCTGAAATTGTAAATATTCTGGTATTTTAGGCTCACAAAAACGTGTATCGGATTAAGTTTTTATCGGTCCATTTGGTAATGCCTCCATATAGACCGACTTCACTTCTTGAGGGTGTAGAAGGCGCACTGATCATGAAAATTGCTTGAAACTCAATGTAAAATTTCCAGATTTTACTTCTACAGATTTAAGATTTCAAATCAAGACGTTATTTTATAATTTTCTTGCACACTTACAAGAGATGTTAATGATTCCTCTAAACCTTAAACAAAAATGGTTCTTATAAATCCAGAATCTGATATAGTCCTCATAGGTGAAATCTTTAAATTTATCTTCGGGTTGTGTCCTCAAGTCCTCAAGCCCTCCTGAAATTTCAAAGGAAACCCTAATATTTGGTTCATGGTGGTGGGTATTTAAGATTCGGCCCGGCCGAACTTACTGCTGTATATACTTGTTTTATTTCTCATTAATTCTTTTATGATTTTATTTTCACAATTGATGTAATGTCATTACAAAAAAAATTAATAGGGCCAACTAATTTTGTAATTAAAGCGGAAAAAAATGTTTGTGTATATTAGAAGCTGTTGTATACGTAATTCAAAAATTCAAAATGTAATTTAATTTAGAGATTATTTCTTTAAATCAAAAATGTTTATATTAAAGACCCTATTTTTGACTCAGAATAAATAACAAAATCCTTAAGTGAAGGTCAAAATCTGTGGATCCAAGTAAACTTCTTTTGAGGGTAACCAAACAAGGACAAGCCCACTTGTTCATATTTCTTTTTCATTTTTGAATAGGGTTATAATGTTAGTCTTTTTCATAATGGCAAATTAAAAAAAAAAAAAACCTTCTATTCATATGTATCAATGGTTTTTATCTACCAAATAGAATCTCGAGTTTAAATGTTTCTAAGCAACAAAATTATTCTCCATTAATTTTAGGCCTAAACATACACGCACATTTTTGTAATAAACTGTTGGCCTTGAAAACCAACGAAAAAAAAATTTGCAAAACGATATATAAATTTTTGGTTGGTTGCCTAGCTGGCTGGGCAATTTCGCTTGATGACAGTTCATCACCACCACAATCACAGCCACCACCACTTCTTCCATTTAACAAGAGATAGACCGATCAATTTTTTGGTCATTCGTTTGATTTTCGCACGTTTCGCACCAGTGATGATGATGTAGAGCTTTTTTTAGTCTGCGTGAAGTATTTTCGAAATATGCGTGAATTTTGAATTGAAATTTGAATCTGTTGGTTTATGCGTATTTGCCCTCTTCGAAAACCCATGTGATAGAACCCATCGGCAAACATAGCTCACATGAGCTAAATTTACAATAATTAATAGTTTTTGGCTTGGTTTGTTGGTTGTTTGAATGAATGTTTGCAATTCTTACCGGGTAGATAAGCAAAGACACCCCGAACAAGAATGCCAACAAATGAAACACAAACTGGTTCGACATTCTTCCCTATAACAAACAGCTTTAGCCAAAAAAATAGTAAATGTTTTTTTTTTTTTTTTAATGAGCGAATAGTAGACGAAAATTCTACAATCATAAAATGGAAAGACAATTCATTAAAAGAATTATTTGGCGTTATGTTTTAAATCTTCTTCTGAATGAACTGAAAATACCAAATCAAACCCAAAAAGTGGTCATAGAATGGCATGAAACAGTTTTATGGTGTTTTTGACATCACATCTATGATTTTACATGCGGTATATGCGATTGTTTTGCTTGGTAGCTATTTGGGAGGAAATACTATATGTCCAGAAGAGTATGCTGAGAACAATTTTGGGTTAATAAAAACGCATAGGTAAACTAAAATTTAGAACACGAGACATTTAATAGAAAACATTGAAAATAAATAAAAAACGATTCCATTGATTTCCTCAAAAATTGATTCAATTCAAAACAAAACAAAAATATTACTTTCACACGGAAATAGAATACTTCTTAAAATAAGTACTTTGTCGCAAGCATACAAGCTATTCAAAAATAATATAGCTTTACCAAAAATATACGCAAAAAGCGCTGGCTTGTTTGTCTCATTTCTATTTATAGATTTTATAGTTTATAAGAAGAAAAAAGCGTTCCCCACCCACCGTATTCTCCAGATCTGGCCCCCAGCGACTTTTTTCTTGTTCTCAGACCTCAAAAGGATGCTCGCAGGGAAAAAATTGGCTGCAATGAAGAGGTGATCGCCGAAACTGAGGCCTATTTTGAGGCAAAACCGAAGGAGTACTACCAAAATGGTATCAAAAAATTGGAAGGTCGTTATAATCGTTGTATCGCTCTTGAAGGGAACTATGTTGAATAATAAAAACGAATTTTGACAAAAAATGTGTTTTTCTTTATTAGACCGGGGACTTATCACCCAACCTGTTAAGTGGTTCAAAAAATATCGATGCAAAAAGGGCAAATTTTAAAAAAATCATGTTTTACAGTGACCATTTTCCACCGCAAAAGTACAAACCATTAGGTTAGGTTAGGTTAAAGTGGCAGCCCGATTAAGATTCAGGCTCACTTAGACTATTCAGTCCATTGTGATACCACACTAACTAAAAGTACCTATTACATATGGGCACTTCTAGTTTTAACCGTGGGACCTTCTCGATTATTTTCTTCTGTTGAACCAACCAGATTGTTCCAAAAACATTAGCAGACTGCTTAAGTTAACGTTTTCCAGGTCCGCCAGTAATCTGAAGCTATATGCCCCTAAAATTTGCTTACGCCTTACACAAGAGGTGTTTTATTGATTCCTTTTCCTCCGCATCATGACAGCTCATACAATAGTCATTATACTTCGCACCAATAGTTTTTGCAAAATCGCCTATCAGGCAGCGACCCGTTATAGCAGATATAAGGAGTGATATCTGGCGTCTCGAGAACACTAGCATATCTAGTGTGCGGTTTAAGTTTAAATGGGGCCATATTTGCTTGGTGTCGTTACAACCCTTACAATTCTCCTATCGAACATTGAAAAAAATGTTCTCTTCATGGTAATTTTTCAAATGGGGGATCTCGACAGGATTCGAATCCGGACCTCGTAGATATGATGTGGTGTTGCGGAGTAATCGGCGACTGGTAACCGATATTTATTGTGAATGGTAACCCATTATTTTTAAACCTTTGGTAATGATAAGAGTAGAACGATTTTGATTATCGGTAATGATAAAAGGAAAGACTTTTGGTCTACACACACTCAAAAAAAAAAAGTGAACTCTCTATTTCACTAAAGCCAATTTAACTTTATTTTAGTTCATGGATTTATTATGTTTGGAGAAAGTTACCTTCACTCTAATAATTTTTTGCGTATGTTAGTAAAATGGAAAAAAATTATACATAAATTAAGCATAAAGATTTACTAAATTTGTATTTCTCACAAAATAGTTTATTATTTCTTTAAATTTGTAAATTTTACACTAAAGACATTCTTGCAATTTTTAACTCCAATTTTTTCCTTCAAACTACAAAATTTTCTTAAACAAGTGAAAAAAACTTAATTATGTCTAATAAATTTTCTTGAATTTTTTGAAAAAAATGTACTTATATTTATGACATCGGCGTGATGCTAGCGTTTGTAATACTGTTTAGTTAAAAATTTCTAAAAATATTAAAAATTTTCTAAAATTAAACATAAGTTTTCTTTCCTGTGAACCCACACTGTTTTTTCAGTGCAGGTAACTTATTATTTTATTATTTTCAAATCCCCGGTAATGCTAGAGACAACAAGCTTTTAAAAAGTTGATTTTGGAAAATTTTAACTTGCAAAGGTAAATTCGTATTTTGAAGGAAAAAATTGCAAAAATGTTCATTCCAATATTCGTAATTGTAAAACACATTACTTCAGACTTATGCCAATCATATCGACGGAATTCTCTTCCCAAAGGGAACGAACAATTTCTTCACGAGAACGAAATTTGTCATTGTTTTGCAACCAATGATACTTTTCATTAAAAAAAGAAAATGTTATGTTCTTTTAATGAAATTCGTTCCTCATAATTTTTTGTGTGTAAAACTTTCGTTCTTTTAATAAACACTTTTCGCACTTTCTTAGAAACTATATCTGCTTTGTATGAATGAAAAATGTTCACACTTTTTCGGATTATTGGTTATAGCAAAGACAATGGATGGGTGATATATGAGCAGACCTGGTCAAATCACATATGTTGCGCTTTCGGAAATCTGCATGATATGCTTCGGAGCTTATGGGCGGTATATACAAGTACATCACTAAACATACGAATGATGACAGCTAAGGCTTATCTAATACCAACTCTCTTATACGGATGTGACATTTTTTCCAATTGTAATTTTTCCAATACCTCAATATTGAAAATAGCATAGTCTTCGCCAACGTAAAAATTATTGCGAAAAGTTAAAGTAGAATATTTCGTAAACATTGCGTATATTTATCAAAGGTTCTTCGCAAATTTTTTTGAAAATCAATGAAAAAATTAAGAATTTACGAAGAATTGCCAATGAAGAATGTTTTGCAAAAATTAACAAAATTACTTTTTTTCGGTGCACCTAAATGATCAATACGATACCTCTTTTGGAAATAATAGACTTCTCTCTACTTTTCTCCATGGTATTAAAAATGTAATATACCTTCTTTGGAATAAGAAAAACATAATCATCTTAGAAAAGTGGAAAGATCATTAATCAATTGTAAATGTAATCAATACAACTTGAGTCATTTAAGTTCTCATAAAGATTACATTGTTACACACATATCATTTTTCAATCGCATGTTTTTCCCCGAATACGGGTTGCTCTTTGCTCTTCAGATGACAGTGAACATAATTTATATTAATTGTTTCAGAGCAAAATATTTTGTTTATTATTATCACTATAATAATTAGATCCCATAAAACTAAGTACTTTTTCAATCCAATGGTCAATGACATAAAATAAGAAATGTTTGATTTTATGGGAGAAATTGAAAATCTTTATCTCAACAAAATCTAGTTGTACTAAAGATCACTTATACATTTATTTATTGCGAAGAATAAAATTATTTTCTATTACTATAAAGATTGACTAATTTTGCCTACTACATGTGCATGCACAATTCCCCTTATATGGCAATAAATTGCATAATTAAATATATGGCAATGAACATTTAGCCAAAATCATGGAAGAAGAACCATATCAAGTACCCAACATAGCGATAAAAAAAAATAATAGAAAAGTTCAACAAAGCACAATAATTATTGCAAGGGGGAGATCAAATGTATGGGTGGATACATCACAAATGGCGTGTTAAAGTCATTTCATGATTCAAACAACCGAAACTGAGCCACTTTATTTACGTGGCCCACAAACCGTTGCTTTTTTATTACACTTTGGAAACGTTTAAGACGCACGCGCAGACTTGAATTGCAAAATAAGTTTTTGGGATATGCTCCTTTAGCTACTTCCCTTAATCTAGAAAAATTCACTTGGTGCTACTCTTCGTGTTGTTGGGTGTTGCAAGTATTTCTTCCCATCTTAATTTACGGAAGTTAATAGCGAGAAATACATCATAGAATCTCGACTATAATAAATTCGAGTACTGCAATTTCGGCTATACACAAAACCATTTTCATTCAACCAAGAAGTGATAGCTATGACGATGGCGACGCTTATAATTAAAACGTTTGTGTTAACTTGCGTCTATTCGAAAATCTGGGCATAAAATACATTTATTTGTGGAGAATCACTAATCATTGTGAACAGTAAACACTAATTTTGGAAATTAGCGAAAAAAGGCCCTGTGTGATATGTAGGGTGATTCTCTTAACGTCACTATGACCAACAAATTCAACTGTTGCAACATATCACGTAATTTGAAGAAGTCAAACTATTCGACTGATTCGGTACTGAATTGAGGTAAACTCTCCCAATTGACGAGGGAATGGACCTATGCCAATATCTCTTGATATTTAAATTATAATAATTCCAATTCATTTCTGGCGCGATTTGTATGCTCAAAATGAAACGGGTTCTTAGGAGGTTGTCCCAGACTGGTTCATGAGGACCTGAATAGAGTGTGATCCTACACAATAACGTGGGCTTTGGAATGAGTGCAAGTCGTGTCCTAATGTATAAAATTAAACGGTCAATGACGAATTCTTGTTATAGTAACCGGTCCATTCCACATGTTTTGACCGGGACTAGTTCATACACACCAGTACTGATGTCTGAAGTCGTTTTCTTTAAGCTACACAAAGTCCATTGTGATATTCCCGTATGACAGTGAAAGCCCGTTAATTTTGGCGCTTACTTCGACTATTCGACATGTTCGCCTAACTGTTTGTTGAATACTTAAAGCTGCACATTTTAAAATTAAATTGCCTACCTTTGCATACTATTTCTTTTCTGTGAAACGAAATTTTGGACCGACAAAGTTTTTTTTTGTGATTAAAGTCGTTTTCTTTAAGCTACACAAAGTTCGTTTATTTGAAATTTCGTTTCGAAGGAAGTCTCACATCCTTATTCCAAGGACAAAAAACTTTGATCTCAAGATAACAATTTTTATATACATTAATTTCGCTTCTCATTTTCTTTTCCACAAACTAGCGTTTTCACAGTTCTAAGTAAAGGAATGTACCTAACCCAAATGTTTACTTCCGCCCTACTTATGTTATGTTTGAAACACTTTTTATTTTTTTTTTTATTTCTGGAGATCTAAAAATAGATTTCATCCCATGAAATAAATATGTCAACATTTTTACGAGTAATAAATATTCAAACATTTACGATTTAATTGAAACTGAACCAATGAAAGGGAAAAAGTGTATGGTCCCAATGAATTGCCTCGATCAACTAACGTGAGTATATTTTTTATTTCTATCATCGTTTTGCTTTTAACTGATATTCATAACATTGCCAAGGTTTAATGACCTACTCGCCGCCGTTGTCTGTGGTTCAGCTAGAATCTACGCCACATTGCACCATGCACCATGACGTGTAAGCAGAGTTCTTATTAACGCGACCATACAAATAACAATGAAAACATTTCCTATAGCTCTTGGCGTTAACGTCATTTGGGGTAGGTTCAAACCTTAGTCAACAATGGATAGGGACGACACCCTGTCTCATGACCATTGAAACAGTTCATGGTTCTATGCTTTGTTGCATCGTTTCTTTGGCCAATACCAACAAAAAAAAACAACAATTATTAGAAAATGAAGGTAAAAACAAAGATCTTGGAGTAGCGTAAAAGGGAAACCCATTTCAAGTAAATCCACGAGCTCAAAATACAACGCCATTCTCAGTTCCGGGCCAATTACCGTAAAAAGTCATGCAAACCATGAGTGGTCATTTCACCATAGAAGGGCATTGTGGCAAATGGGGGCTTGGACCAGACCGACAATTAATTAAGTGTTCGTTTTATGAACACACTTAAAGAGGACAATGGCAAAGTACCTTCTTTGTCTATGCTTGCTATGCACATATTTCATGGGGGCATTCCCAGTCGCCCATTCCATATGTAATCTATGAGGAGCAATAGCATCCCTAGGGCTGTAATGGGTAAATATGGATTGCATCATTAATTGCCAATGACCAATGATCGCTTCTCATCACCCCACATTTGTCGTAATTCAAAGATCAAATGCTGTAGCACACACACACACTCTCTAATATGCCAATACCTACAATATGGCCATAATTGAATCAAGGCAATTGTTTATGAGCCTCAAGTCACCCAATGAGAGAACTTGTACTAGTGTTACTAAGGTTTACTTTTAATTTTGGGAATACAAAACAAACAAAAACCATTCGCGTCATCCCCAAAAATGAATTGAAATCCATTTCGAACAAAAGAAAGATAAGAAGAAAGCAACAATTTTCGAAAAGAAAACGAGTACGTACGACTGCGTATATATGGTACTTGCGTTGAGAGGTGGCGGTATACGTGGTCTATGAGATATTACACACGACACGAATATGCGCATCGTGCGAAGGGAATCGTCATACTCGTACAACATGAATTATTTGTGTTGCGTGTTCGCTGCTGCTTTGCGTTAGTTGCACGTGTTTTTCCGATCAATAGATCGATCTGCAATCGTGTCTTGTCGCAGTCTTTGTCTCCTTACCATTTGTTGCTTTCCATTTTTATGATACTTGGAGAAATTGCTTAAAACTTCACAATGGGCAATCGAGAATCACTTTACCGCTTAAGGAGAAGAATAGCAAATGGCCTTTAGTCATCTTAAGAAATTTTCCTAAATGAGTTTCGAAAGAATGAACATTGAATGACAGATACACTTTCGTATAGAAAAAATTGATTTCAAGAGATTTTCTGAAACATTTCATCACTCTTGCTTTTTTTGTTTTTGTTCGATTAAAAAAAATGCCATATATGAGACGAAGTCGATCGAGTTCTCAGTAGAAACTTCGCTGTAGTGAAAGGCTCTAAAACTAGTTTGCAGGTCATAGTTAATCTAATCATAGATTGAAATTAATTTTAATGTAACAATTTTATTATTGTTTTAGGAAAATTCCACAGGCCCATGCAATTTTCCTTATAGCAAATACAGGTAAAAAGATCATTCTTCCCAAACGAAATTCTGGACAAACAACCATCGTTTACCATTTGCTTTTCAGTGTAAGGAAATGATGTGAGAGAGAAGTATATGCTTTTTGTAATAAACGTTGATGTGAAAATAATTTCGTAAAGACTAACTTCAAACAAAATTGTATTTAATTTTCATCATTACAATTACATCTTTTTTACTTCCATGAGGTTTATTTAGTTCTTGGCACTATTTTCTATAATCATGTAGAAGAAATTATTCGATTCTATAAATTTTTAAATTTTACCTTTTCCCAAACAGAGAATCGAGCCGCGCACCATACTTTTTGTAAGCCAGTACACTATGCACTGGGCTACATAGCTGTTATTGTCATCAACAGAAAATTATCGCTACAGCCATCAACACACAAGCAACACATGCAGTAGAGCATAGTTTTGGACGCCCACAAGCAGATGTAAAAAACTTTATTTACAAGACACATACCATTTAGTCAGTCTCTTTCCCATAAACGATGCGCTAACTTTTGTAAACGGTAATAATTGAATTTTCCATGTATTTCAAAAAATTTCGAACATGTCGAAAGGATGTTCGGCATTACTTTTTGAAAGAATTAAAAAAAAAACGAAACTGAAACATATGTATAGTCAGGCTTGTAAGAGGGGTATCTGGCATTTTCTTAATGATACGAATTCCTTAATCTTCATGTCCAATTAGCTCGTATTAAAATTGTAATAATATGTAACGTAATTGATATGGACGAAAAAGTAGCCTGTGTTGATATCAGGCTACCATAATAATAGTAAGCTACGATGAGCCGGTCGTAAAGGAAAACAAAACACTGCTAATAAATTGTGAGTTAGTCCATACGTGGTATATATTAGACAAAAAAGTTATGTATAGGTAAGTCTGCAAATAATTACGAATCGATATGGACTTTTGCACGGCATGTGGAGAGCCAGAATTGAAATATGGGGGTCGCTTATATGGGGGCTATATACAATTATGAACTTGACACGGACCAATTTTTGGGGATCGATTTATCTGAGGGCTATATATAACTATAGACCGATATGGACCTAGTTAGGCATGGTTGTTAACGGCCATATACTAGCACAATGTACAAAATTTCAACTGACTCCAATGAAATTTGCTCCTCCAAGAGGCTCCAAAACGAAATCTCGGGATCGATTTATATGGGGGCTATATATGATTATGGACTGATATGGACCACTTTTGGCATTGTTGTTAAATATCATATACTAACACCACGTACCAAATTTCAATGAGATCGGATGAATTTTGCTTCTCCAAGAGGTTCCAAAACCAAATCTTGGGATGGGTTTATATGGGGCTATATATAATTATGGACTGATGTGAACCAATTCCAGCATAGTTGTTGGATATCATATACTAACATCACGTACCGAATTTCAACCGAATCGGATGAATTTTGTTCTTCCAAGGGGCTCCGGAGGTCAAATCTGGGGATCGGTTTATATGGGGGCTATATATAATTATGGACCGATTTCGACCAATTTTTGCATGGGTATTTGAGGCCATATATTAACACCACGGAGGTCAAATCTGGGGATCGGTTTATATGGGGGTTATATATAATTATAGACCGATGTGGACCAATTTTTGCATAGTTGTTAGAGACCATATCCTTACACCATGTACCAAATTTCAGCCAGATCGGATGAAATTTGGTATTCTAAGAGGCTCCGGAGGTCAAATCTGGGGATCGGTTTATATGGGGGCTATATATAATTATGGACCGATGTGGACCAATTTTTGCATAGTTGTTAGAGACCATATACTTACACCATGTACCAAATTTCAGCCAGATCGGACGAAATTTGCTTCTCTTAGATGCTCCGCAAGCCAAATCTGGGGATCGGTTTATATGGGGGCTATATATAATTATGGACTGATATGGACCACTTTTGGCATGCTTGTTAAACATCATATACTAACACCACGTCCCAAATTTCAACTGAATCAGATGAAATTTGGTCTTCCAAGAGGCTCCGGAGGTCAAATCTGGGGATCGGTTTATATGGGGGCTATATATAATTATGGACGATGTGGACCAATTTTTGGATAGTTGTTAGAGACCATACACTTACACCATGTACCAAATTTCAGCCAGATCGGATGAAATTCGCTTCTCTTAGAGGCTCCGCAAGCCAAATCTTGGGATCGGTTTATATGGGGGACCAATGTGGACCCATTTTTGCATGGTTGTTAGAGACCATATACTAACACCATGAACCAAATTTCAGCCGGATCGGATGAAATTTGCTTCTCTTAGAGGATTCGCAAGCCAAATCTGGGGGATCCATTTATATGGGGGCTATACGTAAATGTGGACCGATATGGCCCATTTGCAATACCATCCGACCAACATCAATAACAACTACTTGTGCCAAGTTTCAAGTCGATAGCTTGTTTCTGAAGTTATCGTGATTTCAACAGACGGACGGACATGCTTAAATCGACTCAGAATTTCACCACGACCCAGAACATATATATTTTATGGGGTCTTAGAGCAATATTTAGTTACAAACGGAATGACAAAGTTAATATACCCCCATCCTATGGTGGAGGGTATACAAATAGGATTAAAGGATTGTAGCTATATGAGAAGATGATGCACAGTGGTGGTAAAAAAAATGGCTCAACTTGGGAGAAAATAATTCTCGTATGTAATATTCATAAGAAATTAGCATATAAGACCCAAATTGAATCATCTCACCCAGCCAGATCTTACTAGAGACTATGGAAATGTGGATTGGCCGACACTGAAACATATGTATAGTCAGGCTTGTAAGATGGGTATGCGGCATTTTCTTTTCAATAGCTTAATAATACCAATTCCTTAATCTTCATGTCCAATTAGCTCGTATTAAAATTGTTTTGATATTGATATCCGGTTCCCCAACATTTTTTCTTAGCGTGTATGATCCTAAATGATTTTTTTTTTTCGCACGAACGCCAATAATTTTTGTCGTTACTTTTAGTTCATTTGTTATTCTTTTTTAGGACAATGTAATCACATATATGGTTTAAAAAGGCATATGAGGTCATCACATTTTCCTTGTTGTAACAACGCATTGCGGATATCTCAAAAAATCTAGTACAATTTTTTCACAAGGTACTTCATTTGTTCCATGACACAGTTTGTTTTCTTTTTCGATGTTCTTTTAAAACTTTAAAAAGCCAAAATTTATCTATAGGGTATAAATTTTGGAAAAAACATAAACCGTAAAGTTACAAATTGATGGGTAATGTAAATCTGCACCATTTTCAAATAAAAGGTTTTATAAATAAAAAGATTGCCAAAATACAGACTACAAAGATCGAATAACCAATTTTCGAATGTTGTAATTTATTAGTGAATAGCTTCGATATTGAAGGCACCAAAGGCGAGTATTTCTGTTCTTGACCATTAATTATTTCAAGCTTAGCTGAACATTACAAGGTAGTAATGACACAGATACCAAGCTAATGAAGCAACAAAGAAAGCCGCAAAAGAGCTTTAAATGTAAAAGAAAAAACTTTTCAAGTGTGCAAAAATCTAAACCGAAAGCCTCTAGAGTGAAGTCTACCGATGGCAAGATGATCGATAAATCAACTCTGGAGCTCATTTTGAAAAAAGAATTAAGAGGGGCCCATAGCCAAAAATAACCATAACCATACAAAAAAAAAACAATCTTTAATTGTTTCAATAATTATTTGTGTATGCTAGCATAAACGACAACCGTTTGAGATTTCTTACCCCCCAAAAATGTATTTTTAGTTGAGCCGACGTCACCACCACACCCCCTCCCTCGCACCGCTCTTCTCCATATTTAGAAAGTAAAGATCGTCACGTTTTCTGTCAATTGATTTAACAAAATCAAAAGATGAAAACGGAGACGAAAAACAGATCGAAATAATTTGTGATGAGTAATTTTATACAAAACCAGCCAGTCAACGTCGTCATCCCTTCTCACCACCGAATTCCCAAAAGAATAGTCGCTACACATATGAATCGCACAATTATTCTTTATCCAAAAAAAAAGTGTGTTCTGCGTGTGGGTGGATGTGTTTTGTTTATTTTGTACATTTGTTATTCACCGTTGATGATGATTTTGGGCCTTAATGCTTTTAAATTAATTTTCTCATTTTTCATTTATAAGTAACTAGACTATATATGAAAAATAAAAATTTTCTAATTGTGATCGTGAACTTCTCTCTTGTCACTGAGAGCATTCCTATTCTATCTTAATCTTTTCGTATTTGGCTGAAATTGCCATAGAACCCAGATCCTTTGTATGTAAGAAGGACATACTAACTATTGCAGCATATATTTTCCAAGAACATTCCAAAAAATAACAAAAGTAATATTCTCGCACAACAATGTATGGTGGTCATGGGGTACACAGAGTACAGATGTCATGTCACATGTGTGAGGTACCACTTTTAGACAATTTTTACAAAGCTACATACAAATAAATCAAATATCGGTAGCATTATTGAGAGACAAATAGCGATTCTTATTGTCCCGTCCAAAAGAATTTGGATTTACACTATAAAATCTCACACTCAATAAAAAAAATTTACTCTGATCCAAAGATTCTGTTTTTCTTTACTTTAAGCAAAATTCGCCTTACTTTAAAGACATAAGACATTGCCGAAGAGTCGTAAATTTTAAAGATTCGCGTCCTGAAATTTAAAGAAGATTTTATATACAAATTTTGAACTTTGAAATTTTGGCTAAAATTATCTTTATCTTAAAGAAATTTGGCTTTAATACTGTGTCAATTGCATATCCTAAAATTTAGCTGAGGGCCTCAGTTGCCAATGCTTCTTTTTCTTATTATATACTAATATTATATTTACTATAAATTTAGTATTAAATATAAATAAATAAAATTTAGGTTCATATCAGATCAATAATTTGTCAGTGCACATTCAATTTTACAAGCGAAATTGTTGTTTGTACCAGGACAATAACACTAGAACGGTAACCATGTTCTTTCAGTCTGGAAAATATCACTATTCTGTAAGATCATGGCACTTCGATAAGGATCCTTGCGTTTCGATTCACCATAAATACCCTAGGCGACTACGTTCGAGCTGAAAACGTTCTATGTTCAAACATGACCAAAACCATCATGGTTATAGTCTTTTATGATAACCAGCTATTTTCAATCATATATTTACCCATACAACTTAATCAAATATTCACTCATAAAACATATACTTGAACTTTTGCTACATGCCAAAAAAATTATTTATTTTCCAGCAAACGAAATTTTCTTTTGTTGTTATCAAACCAAAGATAGTTTGTGGCAAAGTGTATCATTAACAAAGATGCATTTGCATTTAAGTAGACCAATAAAAGAATATCTTCAATGGTTTAAAATGTCCATTTTGGCAGGAAGCATTATGGACTTTATGGGAATTTCCCTTGAATTTGAGGATTTTTCAATGTTTGGCAAGGCTACCCCGAAAGGCTATGTTACAAGCTTGTTTTGACCATGTTCAAAATGACTCGTTATTCTGTGTATTTTTCTAAACATTGCATATTAAAAATCGAGCAAATTTGGAGTTAACACTTTATTGAAAGAAGATCACAATAATAAAATAATCTATAGAATAATCCACACATTTCTTAAAGTGTAAACCGCGGAATGTGAATGCAATCAGAATTTGACAACGTCGCCTTCTATTGCGCACAAAATAAAAGAAATAAATAAATAAAAAAAATCCGACTCTTATACGACCGGCATAAAACAAAAACAAACTTCGAATTACGATATGGCAAGGCACGTATGCCGGATTCGCAGCTGCGGCAAGAAAACAAAAAAAAAACGGGCTGATTGCGCAGCAAATAAAATTTGGCAAAATTTCATTCGAGACCAGAAAGAATAAAGAAATCAGCAAAATTAAAAAAAAAAAATAAGTATGTATAAACGAAATGTTTGTTGCTATTTCTCTTTTTTGAGAATACTTGTCCGACATACAGGGAGATGATGGTGCGTGGTTGGATCACCAAAATGAAATTTTGGCGAGAGGGACGAAGTATTATGTGTGCGTGTGTGTGTGTGTTGCCGAATAACAGAAAAGCGACAATGAGAGAGAAATTATATCAGCTGCTTGCTATGGCCTCCCAAACGAGATCCACTCGTTGTGTTCTTTGTGGTGAGCTAACCCAAGGGATGCGGTGGGGTGGGTGGGGTAAGGTCGAAAAATGCCGAATCGTAATCAGCTGATCAGAGCTAATTTTTGTTTTCTTTCTTCGATCAACTTGTTCTGCTGCCTTTCTAACCATTAGAGAAGTGAATGATAACGAATTCTAATTTGTATAAAGTTAGAAAGGTGTGGATATTTTTTGGTGCTCCAACACTGGGTGGATGGCATACGAGCCATGCAGGGGTATGGAGAAGGGGTACATTCTTATTATCAACAACAAAACATCCTCATGTGTGTATTTTTGTTTTTGTTTTCTTTTATACTTGTCAAAATATCGCAGAAGTTAAAAAAATTCGTTTTATAATTTTCGTTGTTGTTCTTGTTTGGTGTTTCGATATAATTGTTAGTATTTTTGTTAGCTTTTTAATTATGTAGGCATGAATGAATGAATGTTCTCCATAAGTTCAGTGCATGCATTAAAATTATAACCCCCAAACTCCGTATCTCACCAGCTCTCGGTCCCAAAAGCAAAAGTTTCACCTACATAAACGTAGTTGAAGACGTCATAATCATCATTGGAAATGCAATTGATAAACACAACTACCAGATATCATTGAAACCTTCATTACTAATGGTGGGTAAAGTGTTGGTATAATGTCAAAAATATTTCACCATGTGCACCTAGAATTGGGCCACCAGGGCATATTGATTCATTTCTTTGTTTTTATCCAAATCAGAGCAATGTCAATTTGTTATAAAAATATGCCGCCAATATATGCATGTTATTCGCACTATCATGACTTCAAACATTTCTCTAGTTTGAAATTCAACGTGGCGCATAGCTTTTAAACCCAAGATCAATATGGAATTCCCTAGTCTTTCTTTTTTTATTCACGACACCAACAATCGTACTCATTAGCAGATATATCTTAAGAACTGGTATTATTCGTTAATAGCGTCACCTTCGAAAGCATGTGAATTTAGTTATACCCCTCCCAATGAGTCGTATCAGAGAGTACCTAATACGAATAATCTTTTTCAATCGCTGTCCTTTCAACGTAAATCGTTTTTTATTTTTATTTTAAAGTCGGCATAAACTATTTGGGAAGTCAGTGTTGCAAAGATTCTCATCGTGATGTTGGAAGCCACGTTCTACAAATGGCGCCCGAGCAGGGTGGAAATTGCTCTGCGGAAATGTTAAAATAATCATTATCTAGGGACAAACTTAATTCAACAACTCAAAGCTTTGCAAAGTGACGTAGGACAATTTAGGTCAAGTCATGGGGAGCCTAATGCTACAAATGGCGCCCGAGCATGGTGGAAGTTTCAAATAGCTCTGCCGAAATATTACAACATTCCCACCTAGGGACAAATGATTAGTGGAATATGGCAGTTATCTATACCGCCATGTTTTGGTTTACGAATATCATTTAAAACAACATTTTAAAGCCATTTTTCTATCAGTCTGTGCATCTTTGGATATACAACATTTTCAGATATATGTAAAGTAATATACCATAAAACTTAAAATACATACAAATGCTTTGCAAACTAGGCATCCTCCTTCAAAATATTTAATTTGATCATGTTATCCAATTTAAAAAATATTGTATAACTTATAAAGGCCAAGGAGACATTTCTTAAAACGATGAAATATGGATTAGAGCAATTAAAGCAAATTTCCCCTAGGGAAATACTCTAATAACCAAATTTATACCATATCTATGTATGTGTTTGTTTTTTAGTAGAGGGAATATATAATTATTTAATAAATAAAAATCCTCTACCAATAAAAGATGAGAAATTCCAAACATTCCAGATAGTAATGAATTCGCATGGCAGGCAATGGCATTGGTCAATAAGTGGTGTGTTTCCCAAGTCTAACTATCCAAACCGTTCATATCATTTGCGAGCAAATATTGTAGCATGGGACGACTAAAGAAAGAACGTCTGGTTCCTTCCCTTGGACATTCCACAATATGAATGCGGTTTTGTGGTTAATTAAGTGATACGAACAAGTACGCATGTTTTATATAGAAAGAAAATGGAGCAATCTCTTTAAACGGCCATTTTATGGCGACAATCCAACAAGTTAGGAGTACGTTAGTGGTTTTTATACCCGGCTGCATACGAATGAAATTTTATTCATCTTCGTTTGGTCAATCAAAAAGCCCTTGAGTGTTTGTCTGTTGTAGATGATGCCGCAAGAGGAATGTCAAAGACGACAACAATAATGTGGTAACAGGAGTCAACTAGCATGTCAAATATCATATTTTGCACAGCATGTTTTTGGGAGACGGAAAACAACACCTAATCGACAAAACGAAGTAATAACTGCAACCATGGAAAATGGAATCACGACATGACACTCAACTACCTGTACGTTCATCACTTGTCCTTCTTCTTGGTGTTGTTGTTGTTTTTTTTTTTTGCACATCCAAATCTGAGGCATCAGTTATAATACATATGATGTGTGTCAGAGCTCAGCACATTCCACAAGCATGGCAGATGATGGGAACAGAGATAATCTTTGTTCGTCCGTTTTGCAATTTTATTTTTTCTACATGCATATTTGCTTTAAATAAAAATAACGCCCACTGGTGACACGCCAGTGATAAAAGCTGTCACAATTGTTTATTAAACATTAAATTAAAATGTAACAGCAATTAAATACTAATTCAATTGACGATATGATGTTCATACACTTACTCATCTATCTGTTACGTGCAATGTGTTGCCGGTCGCCACCAGATATGGATGATAAACAATACCAACGGCCGTATTGAAATTTGAATAATGATGCATACATCATGTTTACATATGCGTCTGGACTTTGGGAAATACATAGTGAAATGAAACTTGCGATAAGTATTTGCATTAGAAAATTCATATTTTTTTTAAATATCGTAAATGGAAAATATTTCGGCCCGAACTTTTGGGTTTCGACTATAAGGAGGTCCCTATCATTAATAAAATACACTCTAAACCTCACACATTGCAGGATAAATTTGACATTGTAACTAAAGCACCACGATGGTATCCCATTTCTTTTGACAAAGTCATGACTGATTAGGAAATTTGTCAAACTAAACAAAATTAATATAATGTACCTTATTGTTTGTTTTTCCGAATAGCTAAATGTTCACAAGTTCATTTCAAAACCACCTACATTACTTAGCACATTTACTCTAGACAAAACACAAAAAATAATCAGACAATGATATGTGCCATCTTCCACCAAGACATTAAAAATCTTGATTGTCTTTTGCAAAATTAGCAACATTTGTTTACTTGGTTTAGCCAGAATTTTGTAAAACGTTTCAAGTTGAAGGTTTTTGTTGAAATTCCAGCAATAAGGTTCATTGACATGACTTGTGTATTGTTTTAGAAAGACATATTGGCCAAAACAAAAGTGCTTGTATAGCAAGTTTAAGTTTAAGCGCAATAATCGACATATGCTTGCCTCAACATTATTGCGCTGGAAGTCCCAAAAAGGAGACACGAAAAAGAAAGCATGAGTTATATTCTCAATGCCAGTAACAGAAAAGGTCAAAACAAAAACTAAACTTCTAAAAGTGAAACTCATTCTATCAGGCCTATTACCAATTTCACAAAATTTTGCGATTTGTATCGAAAATAAAATCGTGCGATTTATAATTTCTTGTTACGGAAATCGCGCGTATGGAAATGAAAATCGCAAAATTTCAATTCCACAATGTGTCATAGCTGTTAAAATCAGCTGGTAAGGAAAAAAAACATTTTAGTCCAGCAAAATTTTTTGAAAAAGAAAACAATAAATGAATCTGCAAGTTGCAGTTAATGGCTTTTTTTAATGCAATTGTCTATTTCGAAATACATCGACGCCACAAAATTAGCAAAATTACAAAATAATTATGACGCCACGCTACTCAGTGTTGTATTGAGTTTCATTCTCACCAGTTTCTAAATAAAATCGTAATATTTGGAACACGTTATGCGAATCGCACAACTTCCCTTCAGTAGGTTGTGTCAAAATGGGGTCGCTCCAAAATATACGCGATTATTACTTTACAAGTACATTATTTCGTTATTTATTGTTAAACATGTTCTATACAAGCTTCACAATATCTTTGAAAAATTGAGTAATTTATTTTGAATTCGCAGAATTCGCATGTCTCATCGATTTGAAATCGGAAAATGTTTGCGATGACCGAAACATGTCTAATTGGAGAAATCGCAAAATTTTTGCGATTACGATTATGGGAACAGGCCTGTATGTAATATTCGTTACTAACGCCAAAGGTTAAATGTCCACTAGGATTTTTGAGAAGCATCGGAGAAGGTAAACAAATGCAACAGGGCAACCAATCTCTTTTGTCTACAACTGTACTTCGGAGTTCGATCATGAACTAGAAGTAATTTTCTTGGCCATACATGTTGTATACTTCTTCCAACTGTTTCTTAGCCTTTTGAATTCCCCCAATTAAAAACAAAACCAAAAACTCAACACACACACTCGCACAAATTGACTGTTGCAAACATTGCAGATCCTTAAAGGACTCCTACCCTACAATTGTTCGATTAGAGACATGCAAAAAAAAACGTAAAGAGGAATATCATTCTTTGCTACTCACTCTCTGCCAGAGTATGTCTGTGTTATAAATTCCCATAAAAATGTATGCAGACGATTGCTACTCGAATAGTTCAAGACATGATCGCTACCAAAAAAAAAAGAAAACAAAACACAAACACAGGTAAAACCCACCACCTTTACACTTCAGAATAAATTTCTGGACAAGAGAAAGAAAAATGGAGATAAAGAAAAAGTGGAAGAAAAATAACTCCGTCGCCAACACACCGTACGCTGCTGTACACCAAATAATCGTCGTTTCTTTGGTCCCTCTGACTGTTATCGATTTCTTTAAGAAAGGATTGAAGTTATCGTTTCTACCTCATTGGCTTACAGTTGGACATAGCGGCAGCTGCATTTCTTCTCACTTCAACGACACCAGGGGTAAAATTTTGCAAAAAGTAATGGGGTTTCTACTTCCACAAGGACATACAGGAAACCACGAAAGGTGTTCGAAGGCATATAAGAAACTGCATACGGCAACATGTTGTTTTTCAGTTTAACGAACTACATTTGGTGTTGTGGTGGTCACAATGTAAACTGAAAGTTGCTTGTTTTGAACTTACATCTGTCGTCTCAACAAGTTGCTTGGTTCATACCGAAGGCAATTTTCAAATCAACAACATGTGGTGTGTTGCTTTTTGGTTTTCTTACAAAACTTAACAGGGGATCAATTAACTCGAGTACACATATTAGCAACCAAACTTTTTTGAAATCCTTAGGGGAATAATTGAAATTAAAACTATCACGAAGTCATATTGATAAAAAGAATCCTTTCGATTTCATTGTATGAAGATGTGGCAAAGTTTCATCTAGATTGGAATGCAATATACGGCCCAGTAGACTCCTTTAATTATGAGTTCTCCATGTAAATGTGTATAGATAGCCTAAAAACAATACCTTGTCAGAAACAAAATCCAAAGTAAATAAAATATAATTAAAGCAAAACGCAAATTTATGAATTTTTGGATTTTAAGGAAAATGTTCTTTAATAAAATCATCCAAGAGGGGTTGAAAAATATACCTGTTCATGTATAAGTTTAATTAGCATGTAGCTCCATAGGTCGTATGTCGGTATGTGTCTAAGGACATCCCATACACAATAGGTTTACCATACTTTACTATAAAAAATGACTAGAATATCACAATTTTATAGATCTAAGCAATAGTAACCGCCGATTAAAGCCTTCATTCTTGGCAATGGAGTTATATTAATTTTTCCATTCTGCCTGGATATCATCATTCGAATTTTATAAGACCATCAGGTATACCGGTGAAATTTTAATTCTGTCTTTCGAATCACTTTTAGTTTTTTTGTCTGGATCGGGATAAAGATCGAATTGTGTTATATCGGTTAATGAATTAATTTAGCTACTGTTGAAACGAATACATTATACAAATTCTGAATTAAAGGTATAGGGAGCTATAGAATAGATTCGACAGAAATTGAAAACTTTTACTTAAATTATGTTACGCCATACATTTATTATTTTATATATCCCAACGGTAATATTTTATTTATAGTAGGCATTACAAATTACACTCACTAGTAAAATCCGGGAAATTTTCGGTAAAAATGTCCTAGTTAGGAGACGAATTGCGTAAAAACTTAAAATGGGATAAATTCACCATCATCTAGTCATCTTTAAATCATCTGATGGTTTTCCAATCTAGCTGCTGATTATATTGAAGCAAAATCGAATTAAATTAATAATATTTGTATATCTAATTCAAGTTTAGAAAAGCAAAATTTAATTTGTTGTAGGTATAATGATAAACCAACTTTTCCATTATTCATGGGTCTATCGACTGTGGATTGTGATTAAAGATATTCTACAGGTTTTTACGACTGCTTTCTCTCATCCCAGCATAACTGTAATGAAATCAGATTTCACTATCGTTTTTTTGAAATTCACACTACTAAGCTCAACAGTTTCTAGTTTTGTTCTGGACAATAGATAGAAGGCCATGTTACAACATTCACCTAAGATATATTCCAGAATTTTGTTTTGAAGGCATTTGGAAAAAAATCTCCCTAAAAGTTTTCCATATATTTCATGTGGAAATTCCAAAACTATATAAAATATGCACTTTTACCCCCACATTTGCTTGCGGATTAACATCGTTTTTTTTTTTTTTTGGGTGTTTGAAACTTTGCCATTTTATGTGTCTGTATGTGATTAAACAAAAACAAATAAATGTTGTTGATAACATACATATGCAAAATATAAAAACAAAAGAACAAAATGCTATAATTAACCCCAAAATGTGGGACTCACACCACACAAACAGAGGCGGGCGGCGGTATATACTTATTTTAATTTAGCAAAAGCAAGAGAATAGACAAAAA
The DNA here is from genome assembly GCF_050003625.1 of Haematobia irritans. Classification (NCBI taxonomy): domain Eukaryota; kingdom Metazoa; phylum Arthropoda; class Insecta; order Diptera; family Muscidae; genus Haematobia; species Haematobia irritans. Next base: position 229,318,031 of record NC_134399.1, read on the forward strand.
AATAGTTTGATTGACAATAAATAACAACAAATAAGTGGTAATACCTACATACACATAGAATGTGTGCATATAAACATATGGGAGACTGAACTTACGCACTCCATACATACTAAAGTAAATGGGCTTATAGCGCACAGTATCTCCCATTGACGAATTTTTGGCAAGATTTGACAAAAATATTCCCATGTTGATCTACACTTTCAAGTTGTAGTACTTTTCCTCTACCAGATACATACAATAAATGTTTTATTAAATTAATCTATATATGTATTTATTAATATAATAAAAGTAATACAATACCATAAAATATGTAAGACCAATTGAAAACTGCCCGGACCTTGACACAAAACCATTATTAAGCAGTACATGAAAGGGTTAGTGTCTCTTGTAGTGAAACAATATGTTTGCAGTATTTGGATTTGTAATGAGTTTCCGGACAATGGGGAAATGATGGACGTGCAAAATATTGGACGTAAGAATTGAAAACCAGCACAATCATTACATTTCCACTATGAAGTCCCATCAAATACACCGAAACAACGCCCATTATACATCTCAGTGAAAACGGAACGAATTTCGCATCAAAATTATTCTGAAAAACTAAGAATATAGCCTCACTCAAAAAATGTACCTTGGTGCATAGCAGTGAAAGTGATGTCACATCTCAAAAGAATACTCAAAGTGCTTTAATTCATAATCTAATTACCTGAAAGCTGGATTTAATTGTAGCAGCGCTATCTTCGATCTGTTACATTTCAAATTTCGCATTCTCCAAAAGTAAATTAGATTTTACTTTTAAAATAACAAATAGGATCGAAATATAACCAAGCCCAGAAGGAAGCAGCAGAAAAATTTAATTGGATATTCAGTTTTTTAATTATAATTTGGGGGACATTGCGCAGGATTTATGGGACCAACTTATTTTTGGCTCTTCCGATTAAAATTAAATTGACTCATGTCCTCTATTGATGTCCCTAGTATTATATGGACTAGAAGTTGTTTCTGGAACTATCTTGCAAAATTTTTTTAAGTTGAAGCGCATTGTCAATGTGATTGTACGCTTTGTATATAATGTAAGGCATAGAAATTCCATTTCTGCATATGTAGTACGATTTCTTGGATATTCGTTTAGGAGATTTGTTGATTATGGCAATCTCCTATTGTTTTATAACATCATCCACACTTCTAGACCTTTAGATTTGGTTTCTGTTTTTACCTTTTCGCGTTCTATTAGAAATGGTCAGATATTTATTCCTCGTATAAGGAGGAATATGTATGCTAGATCTTTTGTGGTTAGAATAGCTCGGTGTTTGAGACGCATTTCGTCTTAAACTCATGGAATATATGGCTAGTGCTACCTAAACTGTAAGGTTCTTGGACGATTTACATCTCATCTATTGCATACACACTTGATATATTCTATGGAACTCCTATGTATTTTTAAGTTATTGATTTTATATTGGCTTGCACTGTATATGGGACCAATTTCCACTTATTTCATCGCTATTTTAATAATCACTACTACTCTTGCGGCTGGGGAGCCAATTAAATTAGTTTCTTCCTAGTTTAAGATATTAACTTGTTTACATTATATCGATGGCTCACTATTTTTGTTATGATGTAATATATTTTTATAGGCCTCTATTGGCTTTGTTTTACAGAATTTTTGAATAAATAAATAAATAAATTAGTTTACACTTCCTCTAACGTTTATTTATTTATTTATTATTATTATTTATTTTTTTTTTTTTTTTAAATGAAAATGCTACTTAGAAATAACAAATTTCGTAGACTATAGGTGTATAGCATTAAAGATAATTACCATGTCATGCACTTAAAGAAAAAAGCGTTGCATATCCAAGGCAACCATGTACAATTTTTGTTCAAAAATAGCAAATGGTGATTGGTTAATCGCTTTGTAATTCGCAAAAAAAACATGATATACAGATGTTTTTGCAAAGGTATGCAAATACAAATATTATACACTTATGAACTTATTATTCATAGGTCTGTTTGTAATAGATGTGGTTGTTATGATTAGTGTGGCGCCTGCAAATTACAACATTTTGCTGATGTTTTTATTTCAATTTTCATTTATGAAAGCAAATGATTTGTTCATGACAAGTAAAATGATTCCATTGAGTGTTTTCAAATAACTTCTTAGCTGTTCATATATATATGAAAATGCTATTTCTAGCGAATTGTAGAAACCCTAATTGCACATCAGTACATGATGAAATAACGCATAAATTCTGAACATTATAACATAATAATATTTTACAAAATCGTCCCAAACAGTGCTGGAGATTTAAAAGTGGGTATAGCCACACGGTCATATCCAAAGATAGCAGTAAAACCTCTCATAATTTCACGCTCTTAAAAGCAGACCAATTTTGGGACACGTTAATCATAAAAAATTAACTCTCAAAAATTGACACCTCCCAAAATGAAAACGAACGGTGATTTTCACTTGAGGTAGGTGCAATATTTTAACTGCCATACATAAGACCGCTCATTAATTTGGAGTTTGTATTAAAAATATGCAATATTGACAGGTTATGTAAATTGCAGTAGTTATTTGGTTGTGCTGATTTACACTACTGTGTATAATAATCAAGAGTTATCGTTAAGCTTGATTATATAATAATATAATAAGTCGATTTTGCCATTTGTTTCATATGGGAGAAAATACTAATAATTAATATGATGGTTCTAACGAACATTTTGAGTAGCAAAACAGTTTATGAATTTATTATGGTTTGCAGAAATTTCGCATATCGAGCTTTAATTGATGACGGGACAGCTTTACTCCACTATTCTCTACAAGAGGTGCCGCAGTATATTTTAAAGCGTTTAATGGATGCTAAATAAGCTTGGCCCAAAGTTATCACAGTGGAATGAATAGTCTAAGTGAGCCTGAAATATCAGGGTGCCACTATACCTCGGCCCAAAGTCGCCAAAATACAGAAATGTAGAATGACCGTACAAGCATGCCGGGGTCATTTGCCACATTTTAGAATGGTACTTTATTTTAATATCCGCCAAGCAAGTAGAATAGTAGTATGGAAGACTCTTTTCGATTCTTCTTTGCATTAATGTAAAACCTCACACTGGAAGTTTAAGGCTCTATAGGCATTTACCATGACACCTCTCAAAGACACAATTTAGCGACCGAGGGCACCCACTTCTCAGAGGTGATCAAACATCAAATCTCAAAGAAATTACTAGAATCAATCAAAATAATTTCAAATTGTATTTGAAAGGATGTACGAATTAAATCTTGGAGAAAAAATTCTTATAACTGCAATAATGAATTGGACTACTACGACTCTAAGTCTTTATCATTCATGGATACTCTGCTCATACAACTCACCTCCATCATCCATTCGGCAACAATTTTTCTCATCGGTGGTGTAATATCCTTTTGCACCGTCTTAAAATATGTACATATAGGCTGAGGCCTTTTCTCCTCAGCCTTAAGGGCATTTTCCAAACAACGATCCGTCAAAAATGTTGGATCCTCTGTTGCTGTATTTACATAGTCTAGTGAACGATTTATGAAATTGTTGTTGTGAACGTTTTGCACCGGCGACACTCCGCTATTAGAGTGCTGCTTTTGTTGGTAACCCTGTGATGGTGGAGCACATGTTTCCAAATAAGTATTGTTGGCATTTTCTTCACACGTCAATTTGCCCGAATGACAACTGCCACTGTTACTGGCCGAGCTGGAATTGCTGTTGCTGCTACTCGAGTTGTAACCCGAAGAGTTTGTTGACGAGCAGCAGCTCGATGAGGATAGCGACGAGCTACTCGAATATAATGAAGTTGGTGAGATGTTACTGTGACTGCTGTTACTGTTGGTAGTTGTAATTATGGGCTGGTGGTTCTTGTGCTCTGATGTTTGTTGCTTGGGATGAAGGTGCTGTTGCTGCTGTTGATGGTGACACAATATTTCCGTTTCATATTCCTGTATTATATTTTCAGTGCACAATAGGTCCATGATGGATATATGATGGCTTATTTGTCTCCACGAGATGCTGCAAGAGCCGCTCAAAAACAGCTCACAACTTTTACTTCGTCCACACACTCACACCACACCACACACGCGCGACACACCGGTTGGATATCCCCAATTGATTCACTTCCACTTTATTTGCTAAAATGTTTTTGTATATTGAGGTTATGATCGATCACTTCTTTCTTTTCGTGTGGTTTTACGGCACACTCTCCGCGTTCGAATTCTTTTCGTTTCTTCTTCCCTTTAAGTGACAAATAATTCTTTGAATTACAGTCGGAGGTACTATAATCGCAGTCAAATTTTTGATAATTTCACATGGAAATGGTGATTCGTGATTTTTTTTTATTGGTTGTTGGTTAATTGGATGGTTCCCACTTTTTCTTCAATGCATTCAACAAGTTCCGACTGGATATTTCGTTTTGAGATATCATTTGGGGGTTACTACACGTTCGTTGTTCTCTGCTCACCACAAAAACAAAATAAATAAAAACCAAAAAAACTTGTTGTTTTTGCTTGTTATAAAATAAATTGTCGATTACTTATATTTCTTTTGTTACTTCGTTTTTTTCGGGAACAAAAAATGATTAGATTTTTGACACTGAATGTTGCCAAATTTCGAAGGTCATTTGAGGATTTGCAACAATCCCACTATATACAATGAATTTATAATAATAGTCGTATCTTCAATGAGGCATGTTTATTTTATTCTGGTAAGAAAATTAGTAACTTATTAACTGATCATTCACACTCGATATTGTTGTTGTTGCTTTAGACCCACTCACTACACACTACACCACCATTTCCACACTGATCACACTTTGAATTGTTTTGAGTTTTTGATCCGTTTGGCAGTTGTGCTCGGGCCACACAAACAATATGTTAACGGCGTTATATAAATTAATTGAGCTTTGTGTTTTTAATATCGTTCACACATTAAGATATTAAGGATGATTCTTTGGTCGGTTAACCTAAATAGCACAGTATGATACGTGGCGCATTAATTCACAACTGGGAAATGATCAATTAATAAAAATACCCCATTATAACAGAACAATCTTAAACAATGGAAGGTTTTAATGTTTCGTTCAGTCACACAAAAACTTAAAAAGTTATTTTAGATTATGCAAAGAACAACCGTGTCTATATTGTTATTAATTACGCGCAACTTTGGTGAAACAGGAACTTGGTGATTGTGTGTAAACACAACCATATCGAGTAGCGATAGGCGACACATTTGACCGTGACGAAGTAGTGCAAAATAGGGTATTTCTCACCTATCGTGTTGATAGTTTTTAATGCTGCACATTTTAATCGATTTCGTATTTTTCGTTTTATATTAAGAAAATAATTCCAAACTTAACAAAGCTGCATTTAAGTTTAAAGGTAAGTCTAATAAATGTATGATGACTTGTCGCCCAATTGAAATCTATTCGCCGTTTTACATGCACATTTTGGGTAATGCGCTTTACAGAATATCAGTTATTCCGGACGGAATGTCGGTGTTTGTAAAGAATCTTGCAGTGTGTCGGATCGATACGATTTGTCGGCGATGACTAAATAATCGGTAAATGTGTTATCGATCCCATAAACATGCAGCAGTTTCGGTTATGCCTTCGGACTTAACTTATATTGTGCACAATATATGGGATACGTTCGACACGAGCACTGTCGTCCGGAATAACTGATAGTCTGTAAAGCGCACTTAAACAAAAGTTGGAGATTTGTAAATCACATTTCTCGTATGAAAACGAGATCTCAAATACCGAAAAGGTGATTTCTTTGTGGCATTTGAACATGAGAGGGTCTTGTAACTCTCAGAATCCACTATTGGAAAATATTCCAATATTAACATACCTCGCTTCTCAAGATTATTTCTGATTTCGTAAACACATAAAAAAGACAATAGTTTGTGGTGCGAATAAAGATTTTTACTAAATAATCTATTTAAGAATATAATCCAATTGGTCGAAGAATTTATTTATATATAAAAAATAATATATAAATTTAAATCCAATCAAGTAATGGTTCCAAACAAAATTAAAATGTAATTAAATAAAAAGTTATTTAGAGGACAATAAAAAGGAATATGAAAGACAATAGGATTAGTTAAGCATACAATTTACGAAGTATTAATAAATTCCAAAATCGATAGGGTTATTTAGATTGGCATGCATTGTGGACATCACATCATTGGTAGATTGTTCAGGCATAATAGTATTCGCTTCTTCGCCGCCTATTGCAGCTGCATACTGTAGTTTTAGTTTTTGAATTTGCATTAAAACTTTGCCATTTTCATCTAATTTTGAATGTCTAGCTTTAATGTGCTTTTCACGATCACCACGTTGACGGAAATTTTTGGTACAAAAATGACAGCCAAAAGGTTTCTCCCCTGAATGTATTCGCTGATGGTTTTTTAAAGCATCAGCGCGATAAAACCTTTTACCACATTCTTCGCATTCATAGCGACGTTCCCTGCGGTGTATAAGGCGATGTTGATAAAATACTGAGCCTGTAAGGAAACGCTTGCCACAAGTAGTACATTGATAAGGACGTTCGAAAGTATGACATTTACGAATGTGGTCGTTTAAATCTGCGCGTATCGTAAATTTTCGAGTGCATCCTGATTCTTTGCATGCAAATGGTTTTACGCCTATTGGAAGATCGGGAATGTTAAAAGATCAAGTTCCACATTAAAAGTAAGAAAGATTAATAATTAGTTTTAATTAAAAAAGAGTGCAGTAAAAATATATTAGTCTAGATTGATTCGAGATTAATTGTATTTGTTCACCATTCGACTTTGGTTACAGCAGCTTCGAAAATTGAGGTCACTATCCGATCAGATATTAATTTAAAATACGGTTAACAGATTAAAGGAAATGAATGTTGGTTCAGTTTCGCCCCTAATCTGTATACTAAAAGCTTTTTTTTAAATTTTCTCTCATCAAATAATGCTTCATTTCTTTAAACTGAGTGGTAGAATCACTTATAAAAGCTGTAAACACTCAGATATGGCACTAACATTACTAAGTGGAGATACGCTATTATTGTCCTACTGTAGAGAACATAAAACGGAACATTCTTCTATCTTTTATAGAATTCTTACTTTCTCACCTTCATGGAATCTCAAATGTTGCCTCAAATGGCTTGACTGAGTATACGATTTACCACAGACATCGCACAGATGGAGTCGAACTCTTTCAGACACGTCCTTTTCACCTTTGTTCTTTTTAGAATGTCTCTCTTCATAATGGGCTAAGCTATCTTGAACACTTTCAAATAATTCATCGCAATAGCCGCATGGCATTTGAAGAATTCCCGTACGTTTATTTAAGCGGGGATAGAAATGATAAGTCGTATAACTAAAAATAAAAAATTGTTATGAATGCATGGAATGGCATTTTGAAATTTCTCCAAATTTACCGATGTTCGAGCAAAATGTCAATTGACTCAAATTTATTTTCACAAACGTTGCAAACAAAGTACCGCTGTATTGAAACCTTGTAAACTCTAATATTCTCCCGCACATAAACGCATTCGGTCCAGTGATTGGTAATTGCTTTTGCTGTTTTCACATAAATATCACAGGAAAAACACTCAAATGGCCTTTCAGGTCTATGACATGACGAATGTTTAAATAAATCGGACACATCTGAGAAAACAAAGTCGCAAAATTCACATTGTAAGACACAATTTAATATAACTATTTTAAAATATTTATTGTTTTTAGTGTCGGAATGCTTGAGGCCATTCGATATTTTGGAATTCTCCTGCAAAATTTTAAATCAAAATTAATGAAAAAGTTGGAAATTTTTTATAAAGGGATACAAACACTTACTTCTAGTTTAAGAAAATTTAACGCCTCATCTATATAGGCCTCATAGGATACATCTCCATAATTATCCGTTTCACGTTCATCCTCAGAGTTATTAGAGAAATGGGAACATAAATGTTGGAAAGCACTTTTCCGTTCAAAGAAAATTCGGCCGCACAAAATACACTTGATTACCACTCGTAGAGTGTTATTGGAAGGCTGATTGGCATGTGTATCCGAAGTTGACGGCAGGTCCATGGTATGCTTTTCCATGTGACGCAATAGACCTGATGCATGGACAAATTTTCTCTCACAAAACGTACACTTATGAGAAATCTTTGAAGAGCTTTTGGCGTCCATTAGCGTAGTAACTTTAGATGTCATATTTTCCGAAGCGTATATATCATAGCTCAATTCTTCTTTTAGGAAGCGTCTTATACGTATTTGGTTTTCTTTTATGAGGCGTATACAGTCCGTTCCCGTGGGTTCTAGTGGCATATCCTTCATTGCTTCAAGTGATTCTTTTAGGGTCTTCTTGATGGCTAAATTGATAGATTGCCCTTCAAATGATTTTGCTTGCCCTGAGGGTGCTATGTTTAGAGTAGGTTCCTGTATCTGTTGTGAGATCACTATTTCAGAATTCGACTGCATGTTCTGATTTCGATTAGGTTCGTCACATGGCGCTGAACAGTTTATTGGGAAAACGTTTGCTGTTTGTTGTGTACAGTAGATATGAGACTGGACATTATTAGATGACTCATTGTTTTGTTTAGAAGATGGAAGTGGACATGCAACTGGCAGTTCTATAATAATGTTAATCGAAGAATAATCAAAGACAATTAATTGCGAGAGATGAAGTCGGGCGATATCTAAAATAATTTCCACCAACCCTAACGAATTAATGGTCATTAGCAGTCGTGTTGCAAAAGAATACCAAAGAAGGAAAAATTGCCACATTTGGGTATACTCAGCCTTTTTTTACTGTGTGGATCTTTGCAGATCAAATCTATGACGGTTATTATGGCTAGGCACGTTTTCATGCCTATGAGAGATATTACACCTTCAACGCATAATAGTATTGTCCACAAGAAAATCTTACCTGCAGATTGGTTACATCCTGGTTGCTCTAGTAACTGTAACAACAAAAGTTCCTCATGTGTCGGCTTCAAGTGTTGAGTTAGAGATTCCTCCGTTGGCGTTGTATTCATGGAACTTTGCATTGCTGTAACCGTATCACAAATATTATTAAATCCATATGTCGATGGACATGATTGTAACGTCTGAGTAAATATGGAATGATCCACAGCTCCACTTTTGTCTTGAGGCTCACATTTCGTGCTAGCATGACAATTTTCTGTAGTAGGTTGCGCTGCGTATGAATCATTATGAACTTCAGTATTGAGAGAACTTGCAAATAAATCTCCCACAGCCTCAATGTTCGGAAAGGAATCACCAAAATAGGAATTAAGATCCATCCATTGAGAAAATAGTTCAGAAATCCCAACATCATTTAGATTCATAAAATTCCTTTGATAATTGTTCATGGCTGCTTTTAAAAAATTCCGTTTCGAGAAGGAATGTTTCTAACGTATCCATAAAATAAATTCAAAATCATGGCCAACCGTGATTCATAAAGCTTTGAAGCCTACCAAATGATTGCGAAGTCAATCACTAAATTACCACGTAATTTGCCTGCGCACACAACGGAATTGTTATGGGTCCTACAGAGATGAATTTTCTCACTAAATAGGTAATGCGCTTTACAGATTATCAGTTATTCCGGACGGAATGTCGGTGTTTGTAAAGAATCTTAAGCGCTTTACAGACTATCAGTTATTCCGGACGACAGTGCCCGTGTCGAACATATCCCATATATTGTGCACATTATAAGTTAAAGGGAACCTTATACGGTCGGATAAACCCTGCGACACAACACGTTGCGGCGACAAATCCGCTAGTATAAGGTCATGTTCGCGTGTTGCGGGGACGTGTTGGCATAAAATCAAAACAACTTTGATTTTTTCTGGTTGGGAGGCACAAATCTTCACGTGTAAGGGGATGTTCGCCAAACATTAGCAAAAACTAATTTATTTTCATAATTAAAACAAGCATTTCTGCAATGAAATTAATGAGGGATCGCTAATTCAGCTTGGAATTTTTATTGTTTCTTACATATTTACTAAAAAATGGCTTTACACCTAACTTTTCGTCCATCTTCATTGTTTGTGTTTATGCTTCTTCTTATTTCTTCATGTTGTTATTATAATTGTTCGTGCAGTGTGAGGGTAAAACTTGAACGAACACACAACAAATAGGCGAACCTCTGTCGTAGTGTTTATCCGACCATCTATAACACATTCACCGATTATTTAGTCATCGCCGACAAGTCTTATTGATCCGACACACTGTAAGATTCTTTACAAACACCGCTATTCCGTCCGGAATAACTGATAGTCTGTAAAGCGCATTACAGTGTGTCGGATCGATACGACTTGTCGGCGATGACTAAATAATCGGTAAATGTGTTATCGAGCCCATAAACATGCAGCAGTATCGATTACGCCTTCGGACTTAACTTATAATGTGCACAATATATGGGATATGTTCGACACGAGCACTGTCGTCCGGAATAACTGATATTCTGTAAAGCGCATTATAGTCTACAATGCGCATAGCACGAACAAACACAAAGGAAAATATTATTTTCACATGTCCATATTCTTAAAAGCCTTTGTTTATTATTTTTTTTTTCTATGAAACTTATTTCAATATTTTGACATATATTTTGAATAGGGTATGTTATTCGTGGTATATTCCAAATTAGGTGGGTTCACATTCTAAAATTGACCTGTTTTGAACTTGTTTTTTAGTATTGCGAAAACGACTCGTTTTGAAGTGCTTATAAAGGGAAAACATTTCAAACCCCAAAACATGCTTGGTGAGAATACGGTATTACTATAGACCTACCATTAATGTCTACGTCAATCTCGTATTATCAGCCATTCTAAAGCATCTTGTGGTAGTCTTGGTCCGCCCTTCATCAATCAATCCCAACAATTTGTAAATTTCATCATGATATCCTTCTAATTCATAATATTTAGTCAAACACAATTTATAAAACAATCGTAGCCGAGACAAGGGTCCTATGATAATGTACATCTGCCTATATAATTATTATCCTATCCGTAGCTAAGGTCTGATCACAACCCTGCCAGCATTTCAATGTTCCGTTTCATCCTCATCGCTACCACAGACTCGTAAGTGACACTGCAACAATCGCCAACTGTGATAGTATTTTGCCATCACTATTCGCATGAAAGTATTTTGCCATCACTATTGTTACAAGAGCCATTTTATATTTTGTGAAACACCAAGCACAACTAGCTTCTCATAATTTATTTAAATAAAAACGATAATGGAGTGCTGAAAACATAGTTATTTCGCTTAAAATTGTAAAAGGTATATTGGTGAACAATTTTTAACTTTCCGAATGGAATAAAGTGATAGTTTTTGATAGTCACGCTGCCTCCATTGGGAATAAAAGCACTGGCTGATAGACGCTACAACATGTAACTTGCAACTTGTAACTCAACATCAATCTTTTATTAATGCATATAAATATGTTAAATGTGATGTGATAGTCGTATAAATGTTATATTTATGAGAATTTATAAATGTTTAATAAAATTAATAAACATCTAAACAATCGTGTTTTACTTGACCACAATGATTCGTTTACAACTATCTTAAAATGCACTTTCTCTGATTGTTTGAAGGGACCCTTATTGGCGTCCTTCTAAATGTATCCAGAAGGACACCTAAAATTGCACTCATGCGATACTTTTTTGTAGTAACTTGGTATAGTGTATTATTATTATTGTTATTATTATTATTATTTTTTTTTTTTGTTTTTTTTTTTCCTCGTCGCCAAATATATAGTGTATTACACTGCCAAGTAAAACGCAAGCGGCTTCATCTATGCTCAAATGTATACTAAACTCCTTTATTAAAATTCAAATGTATAAATACAGAAATGATATTTTAGTTCGGTATAGATAACCGATTGGATGTGTGTGTTAGTGTGTGAGATACATTAGCCAATGAGAGTGAGAGTGCAATGTTACTAACTTGTTTTTACAAACTTGAGAGTATAATGTTAAAATAAGATAAATGTTCGAGCTTAATAATTGATACTCTACACTTGGCGTGGTACAACTTCTCAATAGTGACGGCGCTTTTCCGAGGAGTTTTAGATATCGTATACGACTGTTTTCGACGTTGTGGGGATTCTCGGAAGCGACCTCAAATTCAAAAAATGTTGGCAGGGAACTTTGAGTCTGACTCATGTAGTCATAGTCTAATCTCTCCCACATTTATCCCTCTTATGTTTAATCTAAATGGAAAATAATATTATATATTATACTTCATAATTTTTATCTTATTCATATAGTAACGGTAAACGATTATATCTCCTTCTCAATATTTAAATCCTAATTTTTATATAGCATTTTCACTTCAAATGAAAGCTTTTACAAATCAAATGAATCTTTTTAAAAATCAACTGAAACCTTTTGAAGCTTTTTTCATTTCAAATGAATTTCTAAAATCAAAGGACTTATTTTTTATGAATTAATTTGTAATTAGCCCGGAAAACTAATATAAAAAAAATTAATAAATAAAAAAAAAATTAATAATTTTTTAATTGACTGTCAATTAATTTTTTAATTGATACTATCATTTTCGTGATTGAAGACATTTCAATTAAAAAATTAATTGGATCAATTAATTTCGTGATTGAATCAGAAATTTTTTTTGTGTGTTGGCACTTTCGACAGAACAGACGTGAACGTGACTCTTCACGTAAGGCTCATTCACGCAAATGGTACTATGATCTTAATGATTCAGGCATCTCTCAATCCACCACAGCCTACCAAAGAAGAAAAAGAAGTAGAAGATACAACCGAGGAAACATCGCTTATACAAATCGATGGAATAAATCAAATCAAATCAAATCAAATCGAAGTAGTAATTTAATCCAACAAAATTAAATTATGGGTTAATTCATAACTTACAGTTTAATTTATTGTGTTTAATTTTACTTTACCCTCATGCAAAAATCTGCAACAAACAAAAGACTTGAATATTTTTTGTTTCTTAGTATAGCAATCCACCAGTGAATTCACTAGAGGAAACCAAAATTTTGCTAATACAAAATAATAATATACATATGACCTTTCATTGCAAAACCAAAAAACATAAAGTTACACTTATATAATAAACTCAATCTCCAGATTTGATCATAACGATATCAAAATCCGAATCTGAGACGTCGCTAGATTGTCTTAGAAATGCTGACAACGACATTCCGGTATACGGTGGAAGGTAGTAATGCTATTACTCTCATTCTTGTAACGTTTTTGGGCCTTATAGACTTCGTTACATATATGTTGAAATACATAAATAAACATTTTAAAATTCTGGTGCCATTTTGTACTACACAACGTGTATGAAGGTAATACTTTACTGTACCATGCCACCAATTATAAAATTTTTCGACGAAGTACGACATTTCATAAATGACAAACATTACAAATATTACCCATTGCTGAAGTCAATGGATCGTTCTCCCAAATCGCAATTCTTTCCATGGATCCCTTTCAAAACAATTAAAATATCAACAACATTTTTAGATATTTATTAATTTGTTGTTGGCAAATACATGGCATTAATTTAGATTACCCTAAATTAAATGCTATTTTTGCCACGCATATTCATTCCAATTATAGATAAAAACTTACAATCTAAACAAAATTAACTAAAAAAAAAAAGAAAAATAATATAGGATATCGCATAAAATTAATCGGCTATACTTGGTTGCGTCGACATCAACAACAAACGAATGGAAAAATAAACGACCTAGAAAAGTTCGAAGTACGTCGGGATCTTACGAGTACGAAGATCGTTAGGATTATTGCTTACGATATATACAAAATAGTAGTATTACATATATATTACATATAGGAAAGAAGACGCACACGCAGCGGGTATGCAATTACAATACAAGGAATTTACTAGAATGATTAAAGGTACATTAGGGGACTATAATAGGATAGGATAATCCTAGAAATCTGGAGGTGAATTTCCTGGTTGTCCACTCTTATTGCCCCAAAGCCAATTAAGTAAAACATTGGATGTGGGTTGATTAGCCTGGGCTGTAAAAATGAAAAATTGAATTATTTTCATGAAATGCATGTCGTGACAATCATAGTACTTACATGAATCAGTCCCGATCAGTTCAGAGACAGCAGCTGGAGGCATTTTAGCTACGTCCTGTTGTAATTTTTCCATTTGACGTATACGTTGTTCACGTTCCTCTTTAATAACCTTGTCCTTGGCGTGGCTTACGGTTTGCAGTTGGGACAATCTGAAGAAGAGGAAAAAATTAAAAACAGTAGGGCAATGGGGAAACCAAGAGTATGTATTTACTTTAAATTCAATTCATCGTCAGCTGTAGCCACAGTTGAACCCGCAACTGTGGCCGTGCCAGCAACATTATCTATACCCCCAGATGGAGACGCTGAAGCACCACCAGACGATGTCGATGATACTGTGGAACAAAGAAATGGCAAATTAATATAAATGGAACGATATTAACGGAGATGATGTGGTCATTTACCATCTAGTAATCCCGAACTTTGAGCTGCAGCCTTAAAAGCTTCCATTTGTCGCAGTGTATTGGACAATTTAAGCTGCAGGGTATCTCTTTCTTCCAAGAGGGAGACCAATTCAACGGTCATTTCCTCACAACGCATATCTCGCTGATGCAACATATACAGAGCTAAATCTAATTCCGATTTGGATACAGTGGCGACATCAGATACAGGGGTGACATTTGATTTCCTACTCTCAACAATACCAATATGTGAAGAAGTATTCTGTAATTTGAATGGATCATATTGGGCTGCCAACCGAGCATATTCGGCAGATCGTATGGCCAATTGTTCCTTTAGCGTTACAATCTCCATTTCTTGGGCCTCAAGAGCGCTTTGCATTTGCTCCATTATCGCATCAACATTAGTTTCGTTGTCCTGATGCGACCTGATGCGCAACGGAGTGCCATCATGAGAGGCTTCGGCCGAAGTAGTTCCTGATGCAGTGGTAGACTCCGAAGATGGCGTTGAAGATGACGTTGTCTCGACGGAGACTACTTGCTGGGTCGGATCGATTGCAATTGTATTTGATTGGCTCTTTCTTAACTCATTGATTTCCGATCTCAAGCGCTCTTCCTGCATTTTAAATTCCTTTTCTCGTTGTTCCAAATGATCTTGCCACATTTTTGCTATTTCACCACAACGTTGCTCAACTACTGCCTCCCATTGGGCATTAAGAGCTACAAAGTCTGCGGAGGTATTACCTTGTTCTTGGCCCCTATCAACAATGCCTCTCTGCAAGGTTTCTATGGTTTTACGCAACTCTGAAATTTCCATATTTTTGGTATCCAACTCCAAAGTGAGTATTTTCATCTTGTCTTCCTGTTGTAAACTTTCCATGACATGATTATTTAGAACCTGTAACTCCTCCTCCATTTGTTTTTTCTCCGATAATAATTCTTTAATCTGAGCTTCTAGTTCGTGTTCCTTGGTAACATCCGCTTGATGTTTCGAGGTACTTTCTTTGCTAGCTTTCATTTCATTGGAGATTTGCAGCGATAGATTATTTTCCAATTCCTGCTTATCTTCTTCAAGTTCTTTGACGTGTAGTTTAAGCATTTGAATTTCTTGGTTTTTGGTCAATATTTCCAGCACAAGTTTTTCTGTTTGGTCTTCATTCATGAGGTCATTAATGCGCTGTTTCAAATGCAATATTTCCGATTCCTTCTCTTGTAGTTGTGCGGATAAATCATCACTACTTGTATGTCCCATTTTAGTTTTCAAGTAGTCATTTTCCGCCTGCAGACTTTGGAGTTTCTCCTCCAGAGGCTTTCGGTCATGGTCTGTGTATTTACGATCAGAGAGCTGCGTTTTTAGTTCTTCAACCATTTGATTAAGTGAAAGTGTTTGCTCCTCGAAATTTTTCTTCTCAGTCCTGAGCTGTTCTAGTTCTTGTATTGAAATCTCAGTCGGTTTGTGCAAAGCATCGTCCAATTGTTTTTCTTTCAAAGCTTTCAGGGATGATAACTCTGATTCCAAGTCAATGAGACTTTGCCTTGTATTGGCAAGAGTTTCTCTCAAATTTTCTACCTCCTTTTGAAGGTTATCGAGTTCTGATTTAAGTCGCAGTTCATTAGCCTGTGACAATGATAAGATCTCAACTTGAGCCTCATAATCGGCTGAAATCTTTTTATTGGCGTCCAAAAGGCTGTTGTACGACACTTGAAGGTTTTGCACTTCTATCCTAAGATTATTAACTTGAGTGGCGTCGTTGTGAGACTTATTTTCCTCAAGTTGGGTTAGTTGTTGACGCAACTTTTCAATGGTTTGTTCTGCTCGTTGGGAGTTTGCTTTCTCTTCCTCAAGCAATGCTTGCAATTCCGATCGATCACCATTGACATCTTGAATCTCCAATGTTAGAACTTTGATTTTCTGCAGAAGATCCTCATCATTAACTGCTGTAACCCCAGAGGTTTCTGGAGTATTCTCTTTCGCTTGTTTATCTGATTCATTGGCCCCATCATTACCCCAATCATCAAGAGTTTCCAGTTTTTGTTGTAACTCCCTAATACGAGCCTGATACATTTGCACTTCCATATCCTGTCGTTCTTTCATTTCGGTAATGCGTTCATTGCCAGCCGTTAGCACATCAATCCGTTTGAGAAGCTTCTCTTTCTCATTGGTAAAGTTCTCTTGTAATTTCGCGTGTTCCTCCAATTTGGCTTCCAAAGTCTTGACTTGATTTTTCAGCTCGTCTTGAATGGCAGCATCGAGATCGTCAAACATTGAACCCGATTCTATGGAGGACGACTTCCGGAAACTGGATGAATTTGCTGACGACTGTAATTCCTCGATTTTTACCTTGTATTCTCTTAGTTTCTTCATAAGCTTTCCAGACTTGATATGCAACTCCTTCTTTTGATCTTCACTACGTTCCAATGCTAGTTGAAGTGTTTGCAAACGTTCATTCAGGTCCTGCATTTGTATTTCTAGATATTGCTCTCTGGGTACGAGTGAGATGGGGGCTGCGCTGCTTTGGGAAACGGTTTGTTTTGCATAATGTTCGGCTTCAGCCAAGGCTTCCGAGTTGCCCCACGAATCGCCCCAATCCTCACCTCCTACATCAAGCGTAGAGATTGTTTCGGCATCAGGCTTTACTTCGGGATGGCAATCGAAAACCTTTTTGGGTACTATAATTTCCTCAACCACAGGTTCTTGCGATACCTCCGGTATGACAAAAGGTTCGAAGGATTGACCTGGAGTATTACCGAAGAACATGTCAAGTGTAGGTTGTATAACAGGATCCACTATTTGTTTTTCCACAGAGCCAATGGTCTGTTTCAAATGGAGTTCTTCCTTATACTCGCGCTGTTGCCGCCTCAACTTCTCTAATTCAGTATCCTTTTCATTTATTTCTCCTTGCATTGTCTGAATTTGGTGCTTGAGGGCATCTAGTTCTATGCGAAGTTCAATAGCCTCGCTTTCTTTCTCCAATACTTTTCTATATTCATCCTTAACATTTTGCAATTCAGAATTAGTTTGTTGAATAAGAAGTTCCTTATCATGCAGGCGACTTTCAAAATCTCTGAAACGATCTTCGTATTCGTTTTCTCGTTGATTGCGTATGGCCAATTTATGTTCCAAATCTTGGGCATGCTTCTCTAAATCGGATACGTTACGCTGTAGATCTTCAATTGTAGGTTGCTCTGCGGGTGGTTCTAACGATGTTGGGGCATCCAAATTGCTATGCGATGTTGGTTGGATAATATCATCGAATGGCGAACGAATGGATGATTCCGATGTGAAGAACATAGGGGGAGCTGGAATAACATCATTAGCCTGAGTGTCGGTTAGAGCTGAAGCTACTCCTTGCAAGGTACGAACATTGGCAACATTTTCCTGGCGCTCATTTATTTGTCGTTGCATTTCGCGATTTGCGTCCAGCAGGCTGTTAAATTCAGTCTGAATGTTATTAAGCTCCTGTTGAAGACGAGATATTAGAGCAGTTTTCTCATTCAAATCCTGATTGAGGCGTTCGATGTCACGGCTATCCCCTGGCTGAAGTGCGCTTGTATTAGGTGCCATGTTTTGCTGTGGGAGACCAAATGCCAGCGCGAAGGGGTCAGGCTGGTGGGAATTGTTTGCTGCAGCAGCTGCCATTTGCAATTGTAGATTCTGCCTTTGGTAGTTCTCGATGACTGCTTCTTTTTCGGCCAATAGATCGGTAAGGCGCTTATTTTCCGTTTCAATGAACACCTGGTCGTCGGTTTGATTCTGCCCTTGACCAACTTGCATTCTCAGAGTATCTAGCTCAGCTATTTGATTTCGTAGCGCCTGTAATTCGTTTTCATGGTTAGAAGTTAGGCTTTCGATTTGATGGCGCAAATTCTCGATTTCGGTTTTGTCCTGCATAGACTGCATGCGTAATTCTTGCAGGTCATAAAGATCTTGTTGGGAGTTTTCACTTTGCATTCTCAACCAAGATGTCTCACGCTCTAATTCGGATTTGGCCTGTTCCAATGTATTCACATTCTCTTGGAGACGCAGAATGTCATTTTGGTGTTGATTGCAGTCATCAGTTAAGCGTTCAAGTTTTTCTGAAAGTTCCCTCTTCTCTTCGTTCACCAGCTGCAATTGTTCGTTAAGTTCACACTCCAGTTCGTCCAATTCGGTAACTTTGGCAGCCAATTTACCATCATAGATGGCCTTTTGACGTTCAATATCAGACTCTGCTTTGGAAAGTTGTTCGCGAAGCGTTGTTATTTCTTGCTCGAATTCTGAGTTACTTTCAGTTTTGTACTCGGAATATTCCCTTTCCAACTTGGAGTACTTAGTTTGTAGGCTATTATGCTCGGTTAGTAGCTTGCGGTAATTGTCTTCCACTTCTTCCTTTTCACTTTGCGACTCAATTAGACGTTGAGCTATGACTTCATCATGTTCGGACAGCATATTCAAACGATAGATCAATTCGTCCTCGGTCTTTGCATGTTCCTCGGAAGACGATTGTAGTTGGGCATCCATTATATTCACCTTACGTTCCATCGACGCCCGACGTTCCTCAAAACAAGCTACACATTCTTCCAGACGGCCAATTTTGTCTTTGAATTTACCATTCTCCTGTTCAAGAGTTTCAATGTAAGACATGTCTTCTTGTAATTTGGCCTGTATGCCATCATGAAGGGTTTCCAAACGGGTAATCGTTTGTTGGAAGTTGGCTTTTTCATTGTGGTATTTCTCGTTAAGTTGGTTGTAGGAAATTTGCAAAGCCTCCAGTTCCGTTCTCAATGATGTGCTGCCAGAATCCGGTTGATGTGTGGGGGAGATAATAACGGCTTCCTCTTCGGGCAGCGATGATAACTTCTCTTGCAAATCTTTAAGTTGGGCCTGCAAACGTTGAATTTGTCCATTGCGTTCTTTAATGACAGCTTTGGACTTTTCGAATTTGATGGATTTTGCTTTCAACTCTTCCGAAACCTCTTTAAGGCGTTGCTCTTGAGATGCCAATTCAGCCCTCAAAGAGTTCAGCTCGGCATTATGATCCGCTGGCCTCGTGGTATTTTGTAATTGCGCTCGTAACTCGGTCAACTGTTGGAGGTTTTCGTGTTCTCTCTCCCTAATGGTCATAAGTTCATTTTCCAAGTCATCTATAAGCTTTTCAGACTTTTCCAGCTGACTGCTTTTATCTGCCAATACCTTGGACAAATTCTCATAATCTGAATTTTTAACTGATGTAGCGGCTGTATTGCCCCAATCGTTTAGTTGTTCTTGTGCAGCCATTAGGGATTGTCTCAACTCCTCAATTTCTCTGGTTTTAAGTGCTAAGTTTTCTTGAGTACACAGAAGTTCGTCTCGAAGTTGATCGGTTTCTGTCGAGTCACCCCAGTCAGAGGTTTCCTGGCGGATTGTTGCCAACTCACCCTCATATTTTATTATAGCACTCTGTGCGGACTTAAGTTCCATACGCAATTTATCAGTTTCCATATGTTGTCGTTCCAATTGGGAGATGGTGTCTTCGGCCTGCGATAATGATTTCTTAAAATCTTCAAGTTGTTGGTTTCGCACTCTTAATTCCTCCTGGCTAAGTTGGAGCTCCTGTTGCAATTGTTCAATTTCTGACAGGTCATCGAACGTATCCCACGCAGATTGAGGAGCATTGCTTGCAGGGGGATTAGCATGGACATTAACTTGTAGATTTTGAATCGAGGATTCTTTCTCATCAATAGCTAATTGCAGTTGCTTGACTTCCTGTTCCAGTGTTTTTCTAATTGCACAAAGATCTACGTATTCTTCGTTCTTTGATTCAAGCTGTTCTCTCATGGCCGCCAATTCTTGCTGCAGACTCGAATTCTCTGTACGAAGTTCAGTTAATTCTTTTGTTTGATTTTGAGAATCTCGCAATTTGTTTTCCAATACTTGACATTGAGTGGCCTTTTTCTTTAGATTTGCGGCATATTTTTTCAGTTTCTCCAATTGATCTTTGTTACGCTGCTCCAGTTGGTTGTTATTCAATTCCATTTGTGCCATCTTTTCCAAATATCCTTGCAATTCTTTGTTGGACTTGTCCAATTGCTGTTGTAATTCATGCAGTTGATTTTTGTTTTCATTAAGGTCTTCTTGCAGATAAGAAATTTCATCTTCCTTTTCGATTATCTTAGTGGTATTATCCTCCATGGTCTTGTAAAGCTCTATGATTTGTTGATTGAGTGTATCAATGGATTCTTGTTTGTTGGAAAGTTCGTTGAGTTGTTCCTGCACTAAATTTTTGTTGATTTTCAAAGCTTCTTTGAGTTTATCGCATTCGTTTTGCAACTCTTGCATGAGCTCAGAACCATTCAAGGTCGAAGATTGTTTAAGTTCAACTAATTCTCGTTTTAGTTCTTGCACTTGGTCCCCACTATGTTGCAGGGCCAATAGTTTGATATTCATTTCGTGTTCATGCTCTTTGTAAGCTTCGATTAGTTGTTGCTTCTGCTCGGAAACTAAGGTCTGCAATATCTCCATTTCCTGCTCATATGTGTCACATTTGGATTCGAGCTCCTTGCGTAGCCGTGTCAATTGCTCAACTTGTTTTTCATGAGCCATTTCCTTGTCATTGATAACGCGATCAAAGTCTTCGGAGATTTTCTTCAAACTGGCAATTTCTTCATTTAGCTTAGTAATTTCATTGAGTCTTTCGTCATCGGTAGTACGGGCTTCATACAACTCGCGTCTAAGATCATCAACTCTGGATTGCAATTCGGCCATTTGCGTTTCGTATTCTTCATTTTGACGCACTGCCCTCTCTAGCTTGGATAAAACTTCGGGGTCTGCGGTAATAGCTGGTCTTTCATCCGCAAATTTGTTATCGTTCTGTTCATCCTGACAATAGCGGGCTTCATCCAATAGTCTTCGTAATTCCATATTTGAAGCTTTAAGTTCTCTATTTTGTGCAGTTAATTGTTCATATTCTGCCAGGGCTTTACCATTGGGCGCTGTGACGGCAACAACAGTCTCAACAACGGTAACAGTTTCAACGGCACTGCTTGCTTCCTTAACTTTAGTCAACAATTCACTCAATTGTTGGTGGGCATTTTCGGCTTCTTTGGCTAGCTTCTTAGAAATATTGAATTTGGATTTCTTATCGTGAGCTTTTCTGTAAGCTTCCAGTTCGCAATTTAATTTGGACAATGACTTTTCACACTTATCGAATAGAGTATCGCCGTTATCCAACGCAGCTACAACTTCAGAGGATTGTTGCAGGGTAGTCAGTTCTTGTGAGAGCTGATTTTTATTTGCTCTAGATTCAGCAATTTGAGCTGTGAGAGTATCCTTTTCCCTATTGATTGCCTCAAGTTTTATTGATAAATCGTCATGTTTCTCTTTGGCATCGTCCAATTTTTTTTCCAACTCAAGCTTTTCATTTTTCAGTTCGTCAATTCGAGCTAATAACTCAACATTTTCAGATGACAAGTTTTCCATTTTTTCCAAAACTTCTCTGCGCTCATTTGTAAAAAGTTCAATTTTTGTGATCAATTCGGAACTCTCTTCTCGTAGTTGATTGAGGCTTTCCGTAAGTTCAGGATTCATTTCGGTTTGGGTTAGTTCATTAATTGATTCTGGAAAAGAAACGTTTTAATCTTTTTTTGTGAATTATGTAGGGACAGTATCTTAATGTGTCTTAAATCTTCGGTTCAATCTTTAGGAATTTATTGATGAGATTAGTTCTATTTGTTGGAAAAATGTGGAACCCGACATAAACTGATGGCGATTTCGATTGGGAAGAAAGGTTCAACTTTCTCGAAATTGATTGCAAGATATCAAGGACACTGTCATAGATTTTGGATACTTTATACCTCACAATATTATAAATTAATAATATCTTTAGAATTACACTATCATTTGGCCGAAATGTCAATTAGGGAAAAAGTAGTGTAACACCAAGGCAACATATTTTTTGCGAATCGAAAACGCCCTGAATCAATTAGGGGCAAGGGAGTTGTGGCATGCGTTCAAAGGAAAAAGTACCAACAACCAACTCGACAAATATTGCAGTAAGCAAATATTGTGCTTTTGAGAAGTTTCGCGTGATGAATATTTTTTGGTTTCGTTTTGACCTTGAACAAATATAAAATTTTTCTTATTGGCAAACATTTTCCACAGTTTTCTCCCTATTGTAAAAAGTTCCGATTTCGAACTTTACATTTAAATTTCAGGCTTTATGAAAGAGAAAATGTCATTGAAATATAAAAGTAAAAATGCATGTATGTCATTTGTGAGCGGTGATAAAGTGACTACGAATTGTGAAACAGGCTAGTCTAAGTTTCTTGTCGAAAAAATAATGCTTCCAATTTAAAATTGTCTGCTAAGATCAAGACATGCAAATGAAATGACACAGTACAAACTTACCTTTGTGCGAAGAAATATCTGATTGTGTTTCTCCCGTTTCCAAACGTTTATTGAATTCTTCAAGTTCTTGTTTTTCTTGATGTGTTAGTCTTTCAACTATTTCAATGGATTCAGCAGATGACGATGATTTGCTAAGCTTCTCTACTTTGTCTAACAGCTCTATGTTTTCATTCAAGTAATGCTCAAGTTTCTTGTCCAACTCATCCTTTTGCTTCTTGACTAATTCGATTTCTTCGTTGGCACCTTGCAAAGATTTTTCTTTAATTTCCAATTCGTTTTGAAGCGTTGTGATTTGGTCATTTAGTTCCTTTACTTGTTCTTCCAATTGAACTTCTATTAGTTCAGTTTTAACGCGAGATTGCTCTCCCTGTTTGAGGGCTATAATTTGTTTTTCCTTTTCTTCTAGAGACACCGTTAGTGAAGCTATTCTTTCTTCATATTCTTTGAAATTGTCGTCATGGTTACATACAGAAGCCGTAGATTCCATTTGCATCAACTGCCATTGGCCCTTTTCGTCTTCTAGTTCGGTTATTTTCTGTTGAAGTTGTTCTTTCTCCTTTCCAAGTTTAACAACTTCCTGATGTAGATCTGAACCCTTTTTGAGCTTCTCAATTTGTTTCTCGGTTTGTTTACATTTCAATTTTAATTTTATCATGGCCTTGTTGGATTCATCAAGTTTTTGTTTCAATTGTTGGTTTTCGGCCTCCAATTCTGGATTTACCCCTTCAGAGCTGCCCACAGACGATGAAGAAAATAGCGGTTTTGTTTTTAATGTGTTTTCCATTTTCTCTTCCATAACTTTGAATTGTGCATTGAGAACATTAAGTTCGATGGTCTTCTCCATTAATTCCTCCTCGTATTTGCGCAACGTTTCCTGTGCCTTTAATAAATCCTCTCTTTGAGACTCAATAGTTGATTCTAAACTGGAAATCTTTTCGGCTATGGATGAATCGCTAATTTCAAGTTTTTCCTGCTCGTCTATTCTTTGTTGGAGTTTACTTCTTTCAGTTTGCAAATCTTCAATGTCATCCAATAATTTTCGAATTTGTTTAGCCATTTCCGTCGTAACCTGTGAATCTGTACTACCTTCGTTGGAAGAAGATTGGGTGATTTCAGAGTTTATCTGTAATTCAGCACACTTTTCTTCGGAATATTTCAATTTCTCTTGCAAAACAATCACCTCAGCCTTAAGATGTTGTACCTGTTCCTCGAGTTTTGTAGTTTTCGATGTCAGATCACAGCGAGCAGTTTCCAGAATATCATTGGTTTCAGTTAGTTCCCGTATGCGTTCTAATTGATCTTGTAGTTCCTTTCTCAATTGCTTATTATCCATTGTGAGTTCGGCTGATGTAATAGGTTCCGTAGAGGACAAGTCATCCAATTGTTTTTTCAAATCTTCCGTTTCCTCCGAAGTTTTCTGTTGTAATAGACGCGATACCGTTTCAAGTTCTTGAGAAAGTCTAGCATTTTCATTGGACAAAAACTCTATTTGACTTGCATGGTTGTCTATGTCTGTCGACTTTTCCAATGACTCCCTTTTCTCGACTTCATAAGCATCAATTATGTCTTGGAGTCTACGAAGTTCTTCCTGGAATGCTTTCTCTTTATTGTTTAACTCTTCTTGCTTACTAGCCAATGTGGTTTCTAGTTCTTCAGCTTTCTTCTCCAATTCAGAGTTATTTGATGTGGAATAATTACTTCGATTATTATTCAGTTTTTCCTTTTCCAGCTGTTTCTCTAAAAGACGGCATCTATTTTCCAAAAATTTAATGCGTTCTTTTTCAAGACTAAAGTTTTGTGATGACAGATCGGTTGCTGATTTGTGCCTCTCTCTGTTCACTGGTGTGTATATGAGGTGACTTAAGTCTGACATTGATCTACCCAATTCAGTAGTGTCTTCCAAACATTGTTGTGTAGAGTCAAACTTTTCTTTCAATTGGGAAACCAGTTGTTCCAAATGTTGCTTACTTGAAGCCTTCTTGGCCATACGCAACTTGTTTTGTTCCAATTGTTGTCTCATTAGAGCAATTTTTTCACTTCCTGGTGTACTGAAAGTCGTAATCGCCGCAGGCTGAGTTTTGTTTGGTGTTGGATTGGGAGTGGACGAGTGGGAGGGCATTGGTGAAGATGATTGTGAAATATTGAGAAAGCTTGGCTTATCCTCGTAACCCAAAGGGGCTTCTTGGGAAGTCACTTCTGTCGAGTATGTTGATACATTCAAGCCCTGCTTTGATTTAGCTTTCGACTTCATTAGCCTCTCAGCTATATGTTTCACTTTTTCTTGAGCAGCACTTTTGCTGGAGCCATGTGCAGCACCAGACTTCCTCACCAATTCTTTCAGTGCTGATATCTTTTCCTGTATAATATTAGAATTAGTGCATATTTTTTCACGTTATTGTAATTTTCTACTCACTTGTTGTTGCAAAAAACTTTCCTGGAGATTTGATATATCCGGAGTTTGTTGCTGATGCTCGTTCGGATCGGATGACATTTTCGTGAAGTGATTCTCTATACTTTAGCTACTGTGTAAATTGTGTTTTTTGTGTTGCTGGAGCAAAAGTTTTGAGACATTTATTAGTATTTATTGCGTTGGCTTTTCCTATTTTGTTGGAAGGGATACTCGTATAAAATTCGTATGCTAGACATCAGCATTGGTGGTACATGTACTGAAAATAGAATAAAGCAGACTATTACCAGGGTACAAATACAAAAACCAGATCTTCTTCATGTGGCACAGAAACCATGTATTTTAATAAATATGACAACATCTCTCTGCTGTCAATTCCGTCTGACGTGTTCATCCATATTTTGTTTCATCTCAATTCACTTTATTATACACCAATCTATTCAAATCTGATTAATTGTTTATACAGATGTGACCAATATTACAAAATACAATATATTTCCAAAACGAAGAACAATTGTATTCCCAATTTACCATAAATTGAACCATTAATTAACAATTTACTACAGAAAAACACAATTCCATGTCAGCAAAAATAACAGTGATGTAAATTTGTGGAGCATTGAGCATAGATGTATTAGCAAAGTATTTGATTTGGTACTATTTACGCACTGTACAATTTTCTGGCAGATGTTGCCAATGTGGCCATATTCACTGAAGTATCTACATGCAAAGATGAGTTCTACGTTCAGTTTTTTCACCAAAACTCCAAATTTTAGGTGCAAAAATATATTTGACTATGGGTAAGTATTAAGTTCGAGTTTAGCCGCTAAAAACGTATTTTTTCACGATTAGTTTTCTTTAATAATCCATTTTTAGTTTTCACTTTATCGATTTTAGCGGCTAAACTCGAACTTAATACCCAACTTTAAGGTGAGTATTAAGTTTGAGTTTAGCCGCTAAAATCGTCATTTTTTCCCTAAAGGTGTGTACTATGTTCTGTTTTCGAGTTGAAAATCACTTTATTTTCGCGATTACTTTTCCTGAAATAATCAAAATTATAAATGAAAGCAGACATATTCCTGTAAAGTCTTGCCGAAATCTAGAGGAACAAGAAATTGCACATCAATTGAGTTAATCTATCTGCTTTATATTGAACTGTTTTAGTAAAGTAACCGCGAAAATTTCAACGCGAAAAGCGAACATAGTACTTACCTTAAAGTGAAAACTAAATCAGTAAAAAGGCATAAAATTATACATATTTGTTGCAGATTTCTTTATAACTTGATGGGGGATAGACCAAAGTATATTTTCACAAAGTTTGTATTCCTTAAAATGGATTATTGAAGAAAAGTAGTCGTGAAAATATGACGATTACTTTTCTTTAATAATCTATTTTAAGGAAAACAAACTTTTTAAAAATTTGCTTTGTGTTATAATAAAATTTGCAGCAAATATATATAATTTTATGCTTTTTTTTACTGATTTAGTTTTCACTTTAGCGATTTTAGCAGCTAAACTTTAACTTAATACTCACCTTTAGCCGATAATATCGCAATTTTTTCACGATTACTTTTCTCTAATAATCCATTAAAAAGAATATAAACTTTTGTCACGGATGCCTTTTTAATAAGAATTCCAACAAAGTATAGTGTAATATTAAATTCAATTTATTAAAAATATGAGATCGTCCGAACTGATTGAAAGTCAAATTCAAAAACCTAAAGTATTTCTGATCTATTAAGGTGGGTATTAAGTTCGAGTTTAGCCGCTAAAAACGTCATTTTTTCACGATTACTTTTCTTTAATAATCCATTTTAAGGAATACAAACTTTGCTTTGGGCTTTTCCCCATCAAGTTATAATAAAATTTGCAACAAATATGTATAATTTCATGCATTTTTCTTACTGATTTAGTTTTCACTTTAGCGATTTTAGCGGCTAAACTCGAACTTAATACTCACCTTTACAATTCAATGCGATCATGCGAATGTAACAAAATAATTTTTCAATTAATGTCCATTTTTTGATTGTTTGGTTATAAAGGCATAGTCAGTTATAATTTCAAATTGTCTGCTAAAAATTTAATAGAATGATATCATTTATAAAAAAGAACATTTGTTATTACAAAGTATGTTCTAAATCCTATTTTCTTTAAGTTTCATAAAGCCTACAGAACTGGGTGATACTGACGCAAAATGTATGATATTTGAGAGAAACGTTGACAAAAACTGCATGATATTAGAGAATCTTTCCACATGATTGCCACCTACTGATGCAGTTCAACTTCACACATAGATGGGAAGAACACAGAATATTTAATTCAAGGATATATAATCATAGTTTGAAAAAATACTGCCCAATATTTGTTAGGGGGAGATGGCAAAACCATAAAACTCCTTTAGCTATGCCTATATCATTACCCTGCCAGCATTTCAAAGTTCCATTTCATCCTCATCGCTACCACAGACTCGTAAGTGACACTGCAACAATCGCCAACTGTGATAGTATTTTACCATCACTATTCGCATGAAAGTATTTTGCCATCACTATTGTTACAAGAGGCATTTTATATTTTGTGAAACACCAAGCACAACTAGCTTCTTATAATTTATTTAAATAAAAACGATAATGAAGTGCTGAAAACATAGTTATTTCGTTTAAAATTGTGAAAGGTATATTGGTGAACAATTTTTGACTTTTCGAATGGAATAAAGTGATAGTTTTTCAAATATTTTTCCAGACACGCTGCCTCCATTGGGAATAAAAGCAATGGCTGATAGACGCTACAACCTGTAACTTACAACTTGTAACTCAACATCAATCTCTTATTAATGCTTAAAAATATGTTAAATGTGATAGTCGTATAAATGTTATATTTATGAGAATTTATAAATGTTTAATAAAAATAATAAACATCTAAACAATCGTGTTTTACTTGACCACAATGATTTTTTTACAACTATCTTAAAATGCACTTTGTCTGATTGTTTGAAGGGGCTCTTATTGGCGTCTTTCTAAATGTATCCGGAAGGGCACCTAATAATGGCACTCATGCGATACTTTTTTGTAGTAACTTGGCGTGGTACAACTTCTCAATAGTGACGGCGCTTTTCTGAGGAGTTTTGGATATCGTATACTGTTTTCGACGTAATGGGGTTTCTCAGAAGCGCCCCCAAATTCAAAAAATGTTGGCAGGGTAATGAAATATATTTGAATATAAGCAAATACACCGAAAAAAAAGTGAACCGTTTTATGGGAAGAAACGAAAATTGAACTAAATTTTACTCCAAATTTTGAGATTTCCCCAAAGCGTTGTTAAAACCAGTAAATTTTAATGTCCTGTTGTACTTTTTAACTTCAGTTCACGAAATTACATCATCTAATAAAAGAAAAAATTAACTAAAAGTAAAGAAGAAAATCATTGGCGCTAAATCATGACCATTTTAACCATACAGTAGTTCATTCTTATTTTTGGGAATCGTACGCAAAACTTCTTTTGCTTTAGTTCATAGTGAACTTATGTGTACCGTCATTGAACTTTATACTCACGTTTAGTTCATAAAATGTTTGAGACATACTTAAAAAAAAGTAAGATTTCATTAAGCTGTGAAAAATTTCGATAAAAATAATAAAATTCAATTACAAGCAAATAATTTTATTTTCAATAAAAATAAGTTAAATTTAGTGTTAGTTTAACTACGGAAATTTTTTTCTGTGTATTGACAATCAAAGTTCTCCTCAAATGAAAAAAATGTAATCATCATATAGCATAAATATGCCATGGCACAAACTGATTTTGTTAAATTAATTTTAATATTTTTTTTTTATTTTAAAAAAGAACAAAGTTGTTAATTTTCACAAATCGGACAAATATCACCAATATGGATTCTGATTATGAGTGAGTGCTATAATATGTGGTTTTCCCTAATTTAGTGATTTGTTTTTTTTTTCTAAGGTTTGTAGTATCATATGGTCGGTCTGCCACTGTTTTTTATTTACTTTAGCTCTGTTTTTATTTGATTTATTTTACATTTTAATGATTCATCAATACAATTGCATTTTTGGGTGCGTAACGAAAATTGAATTTTGAAGTGCGTAACGAACAAAATAATAATAAAGTGAAGATAAAGGATGGGTTGCCTATGCTCCATTTGGCTCATTTTGTAAAAGTCCAACAATATGTTGTTGATCAGCCCTTTCTGCGTAATCCATAGCGGTAAATCCAAGCATATCAGTTTCATGTAGATTTTCCATATGCTCTATTAAATAACGCACAATATCTTCATAACCATGCTGTGCTGCAACATGGAGGGCGGTGCGTCCCGATGGATCCGGCTGTGAGAGATCAGCTCCAGCCAATTGATAAGACTGTAAACGAAGTAGTGAGCCCCTGGCTGCTGCGGCACAAAGTTGCTCTCCGATTGCCCTTGAAGACCCAGTAAGATGTGCCCCGCAAGTTTTCAGCAGGTTTATGATCTCGTGGTTATCGGTAGTTACGGCTTCCAAAAGAGGGGTCCTCTCATACAAATCTCGAATGTGTAGTGAAACTCCATTAAGTAATAAATGATTCACAACGGCAAGATTTCCTTTGTGACAAGCTAAGTGCAATGCGGTTCGGTTGTCTTGATTGACACCAGAGAGATCAGCACCATAGGCCTTGAGATTATTTATCTGAAAATATGTTGCACAAATTTCGTTATTGCATTTCGATATCATTGTTCAGTAATCAAAACTACCTTTTGTATATCGCCCGCAGCGACAGCTGCATTTAGCATTGCGGGGAATAGAGTAGCTCCGAGTTGGCTTAATTCTTCCGGTGATGACAAATGTAGAGATCGTGCAACTGCATCTACCAAGTCATATTCTTCCATTTTTGGACCTGCATTCGATGTCAACTCTCCCCTTAGGTTCGATTGCATCATCTGAAGGGCAAATTTTTACAATATGTTTTTTAACTAATGCAATGGCTCTCTTACCTGTTTTTTAACATCAAGCGACCATTCGTTTTTGCCCAAAACATAGGATAATTTGGTCAATGCCGCCTCTGGAGTCATATCGAAGCCAGGAATGACTCCTATGTCAAATAACACTTTGCCAGTTTGATAGATCTCCGCAACTGAGCCGGTGGGACATTGAGTACAATTAACAACGATGACACCTCTATTGCACGCATCCTTTAACTCATCCAGTAAATCTTTGCGATTCGCTGGGACATTACCGGAGCCGAATGACTGCAGCACTACACCCTTCATAGGTGAGGCTAGAAAAGCTCGAAATGTTGACGTAGAAATGCTAGGAAATATTCTGAGAATTCCGACATTTTCATCTAACCCTGAATGTACATTGAATTTGGATATTTTACATGGCCGAAATATAAGTCGATAATCAATGTCAACGTTAATGCCAATGCGTGCCAACGGCGGGACGTTGGGCGAATCAAAGGCATCCAAGGCATTGGAACTAATCTTGACTGTGCGATTGCCTCGCATGAGTTTGTTGCCAAAGAAAACACAAACCTCGGGTATTACATAATTGCCGGCAATTATTAGGGCTGAGGTGAAGTTATCTTTGCCATCTGTACGAGTCTCAAAAATTGGTATCTGAGAGCCCGTTATTATCACAGTTTTACCGAGATTCTCCAACATAAAGGATAAAGCAGAAGCAGTATAGGATAAGGTGTCTGTACCGTGAAGCACGACGAAACCATCGAAAAACTCATAGGATTGCTGAATAATGAAACAATGGGGACACAAATTAAAATCAGAGCAAGGCATTTGAAAATGCTCAAACATTTTGAACGATGCTTCACCTGAATATCCTTTGCTATTCTAGCCCAATCATTCATCGTCATGTTACTGGAATCCAGAAGTGGACTGTACTCTGTTATCTGATATAACACACGATTGCATTCGCCCTGAACATAGGGCAAAACTAGTGGAGCCATTGACGCTGAAGATCCATATCGCTTTTGTGCATATTCCTCGTCATGCATATTAGGATACTTACGTATACGCTTAATCAGCGCATTGGGAATTGGGGCCAAGACTGAAATGACAAATCAAAATAGCTTCGATGTAGACATTAGTCGTTTTGTGTGATTGGACTCTTTCGAAATCGCTCCACCTTACCATTTCGTTCATTTCGGACCATGCCAATAGTACCACCCGTATAAATAACTCTAACCAACGTTTCTTTGGTTTCAGCTGGCATAAGATTGCCATAGCTTGTGTTTCCTATAAAAATTGGACATTAGAATTTTTAGAATAGCAGAAATACTATTTATCATTACGTTTTAGTGAGGAACTTTTTGTCGGTGAGGAGGGAATAGCAGCGTCCATGGAAGATAAGGATTTTAGACAACTTTTTATTACCAGACCTTCGTCTGGTTCATCTATGCCCACAGATTTGATACCATTACCATTTTGACTAGACATCTGAAAAGAAAGTTATAGATTAAAAAAAATGTATAAGAGGTTGTCTTCTTTGTATCTCAATGATGGATTGATTCCTTTTTATAATTCCATAGCGTTAGAAATCTTTTACAATATTATACCGGAGATGCAATATTACCCATTAGAGGGTTGCTCCAGTGCAACACAGGTGATCAATCAAGATTCAACGCCATCTCGAAAAACCAAACGAGCATCTCTATCAAAGTTTTATTTACTTTCCTTCGGAAACTACGAAATGCCCTAAATGTAAAACAACTCCGACGATCTGACGTCTGTAATCTGCATTAGTATAGATCCGTACACCATACCACTGGCGTCGCAATGTAGTTATATTTCCCTCCTTAATTCATCGAAAGAGTGTCTACATTTTTGTATTTGAAGATGCTTCAATCACAGAATTAATTAGAAAGAAGAAAATTATACTTGGTTGGAAAATTGGTGACTTCTTCGGCACTTTAAATTAATTTTTAATTGGTTCAATTAAAAATGTAATTGATTTTGGTCGCAAAACTCAATTTTTAAATTGAGATAATCAAATATTTATTGTATAATTATTTTACATTTATAAGAAATAATATTTGTAATGAGAGGTCATAGGATTTAGCACTTGCTTATGAATTTTTTGATTATAATCATAGTTGGATTTTTCTTTTGATTTTATTCAAATTTATAGAAACAATGAATTGTATATTTATAGAAACTATTATATTTATAAAAACAATTATATTTTTAATTTTTATTAGTGGATAGGACAGGACATCATCTGAAGGCATCGATATTGACAAAGATATGAATTTCCCTTCTTAACGCGCCATTCAAATTATAAGTTCATCCGGATGGAATATCCGTGTTTGTAAAGAAAGTGTGGCCAATCGCTACGAATTGTAGGCGATGACTAAATAATCGATAAATTTGTTATCGATCATATTAATAATGCGCTTTACGGACTATCAGTTATTCCGGACGACTGTGCTCGTGTCGAACATATCCCATATATTGTGCACATTATCAGTTAAGTCCGAAGGCATAATCGATACTGCTGCATGTTTATGGCATCGATAACACATTTACCGATTATTTAGTCATCGCCGACAAGTCGTATCGATCCGACACACTGTAAGATTCTTTACGAACACCGACATTCCATCCGGAATAACTGAGCAATGTCGATTATGCCGTTGAACATAACTTATAGTGTGGCCAACATCTGGGATATGACTCGAAATGTTGGACACGTGCCTATATCCTCTGAAAATACGCATCGAACGTCTTTCTCCAGGGCACTAAAGCAAATTTAACTATATTTCTGAACCTTTTTCCACAAAAAAATTCATGTCCTTAACCCTTTCGACCCCGCATTTTTATAGGTATCGCTAAATTTTTTTTTTTACTTTTAATCAAGTTGAAGTCATTTAAGAAGCGTCTAGCCAAAATTTCGGGTCGCCACGCCCATTCGTTTAGGCGGTAGAGAATGTTGCCTGTGGGCAACTTTGGGCAATTGTGACTACAAACTAGTTTGTTTTGTAATGATAGACGTATTACGTTTTATTGGATTTTTGTTAAGTTTTTTGTTATTTTACAGTAAATATATACTTAGATGCGCGCGTGAGTGGAAATTCAATCACGCTCAAACACATTCACGAAGAAATATTTGTACTCACGCATGCCATGTAGGTAGGAATTCACGGTCACGAAATGAAAAGTCATACTCGCACAAGCTCACACATGAACAATGTTTATGTCTCACGCTTTCGCACGATTCACGACAATTTTCGTAATTCACGACAAATCTCGTAAGTCACGAATATTTTCGGAACACGACAATTTTCGTGGCTCAATAAAATTCTGCTAATTAACGAAATTTCTCGTGACTCACGCTATTGAAATCTTAAGCGTGATTAAATATGTAAAGGTGATTAAAATCGGTGAGCTTGAATTTAATCGTGAACGTGAATTTTTTCGTGATTGTGACTTTTTGTGTCTGTTTACCGTGAGTGCGAATTTTATCGTGAATATGAATTTTATTGTTAACGTGAATTTTATATTGAGCGTGAGTTGGATCGTGAGCGTGGGTAAATTTTTATCGGGAGCATGATTTCGGAGAAAGTTTACTCACTCACAATCACAATCACGAACACAATTTGATTTTTACTCACGCTCACGCCCAACACATTTTTCTTTAATCCCGTTCACGCACATTCACGAGGTTTCGTTTAAATTTCATTCACGAGATTTTGTTTAAATTTCATTCACGGCTTCGCGTGAATCACGCGTGACTCACGAAAATGTTTTGTTTTTTTTTTTTTTTTTGTTTTTAACCCATGTCAATTTAACTGGCGGTGTAAAAAACCAAAGTATTATAAAGCGTCAATATTCGTGCTAATCCACTAGTATGTTGCCAAGAAGTGGCTTCCTCCCTTGTTACGAATCGTAACTTACGATTACTTCCAAATTCAACACTGCACTGCAGATATGTTTTCCACATTGTCGCCGCATTTCTCGTCACTGGGACATCCCAATTGAAGTTCAAAATTTTTTTCAAAATCATTGTTTTCCAAACCTTTTTTCTCCAGGTCTTATGTTCAAAAATATGTAATTTTACTACCACAATTGCCCACAGGCAACTTTTCAATTTTGAAATTTTTCATCTGCTGTTTGTTTGCAATTCTAAGATTTGACTTCCAGAAATATTTTATTTGACATGTACTACAATAGATTTAATAAAAACTTTCAAAAATTTAGTTGTAATTTTTGAAAAAAGTCACTTGTATAAAAACCTCTTTTTAAATTCGCAAATATTTTTTTCTTGAGGTACGTGCGTATTAATGAAAAATTTTTTGCTAATTGACAACAAAATTAGCTGATTTTTCATTCAACTTGAAGAAAACACTTGTAGCTTTCGATACCGTTACAGTTTTATGAACAAAAACAAAAACAACGCTGACAGTGAGTCTCAAAACACAAAAAGTTGCCCACAGGCAACTTTAGGGTCGAAAGGGTTAAATTACGAATGCGATTTTGCGTAGCATAGAAGACGCATTTCTCTGATAACAAGATTTTTTATTTGCCCAAAATTGATAGATTTTTGATTGAAGGCATTTTGTCCTTAGATTAGGTGACTCGAATTTAAAATGAGTATTTTTACATTAAAGAAAATTTTATTGGACTAAGGTCAACTTGACGGTAATTCAGAAAATTTCTTCAAAATTAATGAAATGGTCTTTAAATTCGTTGACTTTTTGTACCTTAAAAGTGTTAAAAAATAGAAGACGTCTTTCAAAACTTTATTTTAAAGTAAATTGGGTTACTTCAAATATTGTATAATTTATACATGAAGGCGAGTTTGAATTTCGTATTTTGTTGTGGGTTAATATGTTTATGATTAACTTCGATCGAGTATGAAAAACCAAAATTTAAAAGTGGATTGCGTATTAAATATATCCTTAGAGTAATCCCATCATTTCTTTGGCTTAGCTCCGACGACAGTTTGCAGCAACCTTTCACGTTGCACACAGGAGGTCATGTGTTCTATGGCAGCTACGGCAAAAGCTATTTTCGCGATGTTGTATCTCCCCTCATTAATAGCGATACCCCCATGTTAAAAATATTTCTGGAAACTACCACAAAAAATAGTGAAAAAAACAAATAATACTTTCAGGAACGGAATTACCTCTTTTTTTAAATTTTTCGTTTGTTGAGATGTTTTCCGTTTCAAGCTTAATGAACTGAGACCATTTCAAATTTTCGATTAGCTTGAGCCAAATATAAATATAATAATCACATGTGATTTAATCCACATTAATATGTATTTGTTGAAAAGTGTTTTTTCTTCCATCTTAAATGATATAAAAGCAGGCACAAAATATATTTATTGAATACATTCTTTTTTAAATATTTGCACTATAAAGTGTTAATTAAGTTTCTAAAAGTATGTCAATAAATGATTCCCCGATTCTAACTCGAATTGCGAATTTGCCGCATGACTTTATTGTTACCAACTTAGAATCGGTAAATGCATAATACACTGTAGAAAAATTAAGTGTGTTTTTGTAAATTAGTTGACAAGTTAATGTTAATTATATGCAATAAATAATTTTTGTTATAGTTATATGTTTTGTGTGAAATGCCACATAAACATTTATCTAATTTGAAGGCATTATAAGGAGAAAATGAAATATTGACTTATCAATTTAAACAAATACGAAAATCCGTTTCAAATCAATATTTTCATTTCTATAGAACAAATTGTATTGTAGAGAAGAACTTGTAAGACTGTCTTTAAAGAGTCTCGCTATGTTTTAAATCATTCAAAGGTCACCAACGTTACTGAAAAAGAGTTTAGGATATGATTGAATTTTTCGAAATTCCCTCTCGGTTATCCATTTATGGACCGGATTGTAAACGTTTTAATATACGAATATTTTTTGAAAATGACAATATACTCTCTAAAGCTTAATTTACCCTATGGCAAATGGATCAAACCCACGACCGGTATAGGAATAGTCCCTAGTATGTATGTCCCGGTTGCATTTCTGGACAAAACATATACCATACCATTTATTATGGTGTGGGTCCTTGATATCGTATACAGAATATCATGGCTGAATAAGGAGGTTGAATCACGATACAAAAACAAAAATTTCAATATGTTGTTTACAATTTTAAGAAGTCAAAATCAGCTGACAAAAGGAATCGTATGGCATTGGTAAAAGTGGCAATTATTTATTCTTTCAATTGTCCTGAAAAAATAATTCAAATCCAGAGAAAAATAAAGGTTCAAATTTAATTGCGTCACCTATGAGTGATTGTGAAGTGGATAATTCATCCACTTCATGAGACAAATAAGACTATAATACCCACCAAAGTTAAGAATTGAAGTCAGTCAAATGGCTCTTCGACGGTTATTAACAAAAACAGTTCATGATGCAGTTTAAAAACTGATGTGCGTGGTATTTTGGGTCTGGAATATGTTATCAAGATACTCAAGTCATCTTCGAATAATTCTCCAGCTATGAATGTGTGATTTTGTTTGAGATGCATTTGCTATGCAGTGTTATTTGGAGAGCTGCAACCACCATAAACATATGATTTTGACATCTTAAAATTTTGTCGAAATAAAAAAATTGTAATCATATGGGCCCATGATTTAACCTTCTTGTTCAGCCATGCAGAATATAATGAAGTCAGCTGATTACACAGACATTTTGCAAAATACAATGTTGCCGTATATAATAACCCAAAACATACAGCCAGGCACACAAAGAAGTGGTTCCTGGACAAAAAATCAATGTGTTAGAATGAGTCTCCAGAATTGAACCCACTAGAAAATTTGTGCAACAAGGTTAAACGGCCAATCAGGGGAAAGTGTACATCAATTTGCGATGATCTCTGGAATCTAATACAGGATGCGTGGAACGATATACCGCTATATTTTTGCTAAAGTTTGGTCGATTCAATACATAGAAGGTGCTCTACTCTTCTGGATAACAAACGATCCGCAAATAAGTACTAATGTAACACTACGGCTCTATGGAACAATATTCAGTACAAATATCTATATAGTTTGATTAAATAAAGTGTCCTTATTTTTTCCCACATAAATCATATCAATTTATAACAAATCACAAAAATATCGAATTATTCGTACAACAGTAAAAAAATTGTTTCTAATTTTGTCTCTACCTTTTAAGAAAAAATAAAAAAATAAATAAAAAATTTAATCAAGAAAGAATTTTCGTTTTTTTTCGGTTTTTAATGTTATCTAATAATAGGGACAGTGCCTATTATTTTTCACATAACTTTACAACATTTTCAAATCTTACTACATTTTTGAAATTTTTTCCATAAACTGTTTATAAATTATTTTGAATACCCATTTGATTACAAAAATGTGAAACTGACGCAGATCGCCAAGCCGCCTCAGGAAATAATCCTAAGCATAATTGACAAAGGCATCATATGTCTCCATCTTGTTGTTGCAAACATATGTACTAAATTTTAGGTCCCTGGTTCACTAAGGATATGATTAGTAAAAAGAAAATTATAAACTTTCTCTTGCGTCAGTGTTTAGTAAAAACCCAGACCAAATATATACATATAGATACATTTCGTTTAGTGTGTCCATAGATTTATTTAGCATTATGAAGATTTTAGGCAATAAAGAATAGAAATGTCTCTTGCGTCTTAAATTATGTGGAGAGAAAAGAAAATTACTCTTTATTACTCTTTGGATGGTTAGAGAGAATAAATGGGGGGGGGGGGGGGGGGGTGTTTGGTAAATGGCTTATTCAATTTTGTTGTTGTACTTAAAACAGATTCCACAGAAGTTCGCATGTATGTACACATAAGAGTGGGTAAAACATTCCCTGTCGTTTCTATTTAGACAAATTATGAATGTATGTATGTCTACATAAGCATATAACACATTCCTCGGTATAATCCATAGATCATTATTACTTTCAAATATCCGCAATATCTTTTTGGTAATCAATAATTTTAATATGTGCACTTATATTCATCGTGCAAACTGAATTCCAGTGCGATATGTGTGTCGAATTTAATCGCAGATCTTCAACAAATGCTGAATTGGACTTCAGAAACTTAACTTGTACTCTATCCCAATAAGACGAAGGCCTTTATAATCCGAAACAGAAATTTTGACATAGGTAACGTTAACTTTTATCTGGGATCAAATTAAATTGAAATTATAGATAAAGCGAAGAGTCTTGGGTTAATTTTGATAGAATATGTTATGTGGGAATAATTCAGCTCTGTTTTAACGAAATTTTTGATCAGCTGTGAGTTTTATATGAAGTTCAGCAGTAAACGAATCAATCATGAAATTGTTAAATTATTTTCAAATTAACCGAAATGGATCAATCGCTGGGCCGGTACAAGACTACTCACTGTCCCTGTAATTTTATCATGGGTTTGTCATTAATGGTAAATATACACATTAGGGTGTAACTTCCCTTCTTCCTTAAAATGTTTTGCTGAGAAAGATAGCGATATAAAATGGATTTTTTATTTATTTTTGTCATAATATTGTTATTACCTAAAATATTTAAAGAAACCCAAAAAAGATACGGGATCCCGGGATTCTATTTTTTAATCGATCCCGAATGACAGCTCTAGTCTCTACTTTTCGACCGCTTCAAATATAATACTTTTTTGGATTCTCCGATTACGAATTCCATCGGATAAAAAAATATTTTGAACGCAAACAATTCAACCCATATTCAAAAAAGTTAAAATATTTAAAGAAACCCAAAAAAGATACGGGATCCCGGGATTCTATTTTTTAATCGATCCCGAATGACAGCTCTAGTCTCTACTTTTCGACCGCTTCAAATATAATACTTTTTTGGATTCTCCGATTACGAATTCCATCGGATAAAAAAATATTTTGAACGCAAACAATTCAACCCATATTCAAAAAAGTTAAAGAAAATTTTAAGTCTACTTTTACCATGTAAATTCGTTCGATAAACTGTCAATAAAACCTTTTGAATATGAGTATTAGAAATCATTTTTTGCACATCAGTTCATTGTTTTCTAGTGATATAGGTTATCTTTTCGCGAGTATTGTATTTAGTACAAAAAGTGTTGTCGTCGTTTCAGGAATACCAATTTAATGTCGAGGCGACGGACTAACGACAAACGGTAAAAAGCAATGGCGAAAGCGACGAGGATAACAGGAATAAGGGTGAATATTAAGTGTGTATACAATTAAGAATTATATGCGAAAATTTAATTTACACCACATTCCCCGAGGGCTTATATAGTACAACGTAGACTCTAAATCATTATATGGCTATGGTTAACGTTATAAAAAAAAAAAGAAAAATTTGTAGTTCAGCTACAATCTTTTAATTCAGCAATAAGTTTGTCAAGTCATAAATGTTCCATTGCAGGAATTGCAATCATTTTTTCGTTAATATAATCTAAAAAAATTCTAAATCAATTAGAACAATTAAACCACATAAAAAATCACTAAACTTTAACCCAGAGTAATAGAACTACGTTTTGGCATGAGTGAATCAAAGTGCTAACACAAATTTAACAGTTATTAGTTACGGTAGCATGCCAATTTGATAAGAAATTCGTAAACATTCCATAGCCTTTACTATAAAGTGTACTATCTCCATTTCTATTTTTGTTTAATATTATTTAGATACCCAGCAAAAAAATTTGGAAGTTCTTCCAAAGGCACAACTTTAAAAGCACTTCCAAAAGATGTACTCCCAATGATGTTCTTTATTTTAACTACACAGGAAGTTCTTTTAATTCAATTTTTTAAAACTTGCTTTTTTCACATTTTTAATGGGTAATGTTAACTTTTTTTTATTTCAAATAGGTTAAGAACAGAGTAAGAATTCATAAAATGGTACCAATTATTTGAATTTTGTCGAAAAAAATGGTAAATCCAATCTGAAAAAATTGTGCATTTTTGAAAATATTTGAGGCTAAACGTTTCAGCGTTAGAATCTATTAAAAATTATAAAAAAAAAATATAAAAATTATTTATTTTACAAAATATCACAGAATTTTTTTAATGTACATCCAAAACATTGAATTCGGATCACACCTAAATAAGTGATGCAAATTTAGTGGAGCGGCTGTTGAAATGGAGGACTTCCGTCCTATGACAAGTCCATGTTAAATTCATCGCTTCTGTGTTAATTTGGCACCACTTCCGGATCCAAAAAGAACATTTTCATTACTTTTTTGGCGACGCTTTTTTTACTGGGTATGTATATGAAAAACAAAATGTCAACAATACTATAGCACACCCGTATTTTGGTATCTTCCACTTGATTTTTTTTTCAAATGTGGATTAATTTAATTATTTTCTCACCTTTTTTGCACGTTTGAAGGGGGAAAGTGATCAGTGTAAATTAAATAACACTTTAATTGTTGTTTGTTTAAGATATGTTTTATTCTGAAATTTCTGCGAAATGTGTATATTGTACTATGTCGAATTGTATCTATTTAATTATTGTCGGTTACTCATATGTGATTACCCCAAACATGTTTCAAGAGCATAGTGTTTCTTTTTCACAGATAACATGGGACATTTTTGTCAAAAATATATTGTCTTCTCGCCAAACATAAACATGTTTGCTTAATACATAATATCGAATACAATAACATGGTTGCGACATGGGAACATGTAATGTCCAAAAAGTTCTTGAAATATGTTTAAGATAAAATAGGTCAACAAATTTAAAATTTTGAATATACAGAGTTTAGGGGAAAAATTGTTTATACAAAAATAAGAAAATATTAAAGAAATTTCTTATCCATAAAGATGCAAATATATTTACCATCATTTAAGAATTTTGGTATTGATTACGGGGCAAATATATGGTACTTTAATTCTACACGTAGAAAACAGTTGTCTTTTTCCCATTCCCATCAATAAAATTGTAGACAAACAATGTTTTGTTTTGTTTTTTTTTTTTACGGCAAAAACATATTGATTTAGCGGAGGGGCGCAAAAATTCGTCCCAAATTTAAAGAAAATTGTTTACAACAAAGATTATGAACTTTATTTTATTTACAATTTCTTTATTTTGTATAAAATTTCTGCTTAATATTGTGTAAAATGCGCTCTCTTAAAAATTAAATTACATAATCATTCATATCAAAAGAGAATTTAGTCTAATGTCCATACATAACGAAATTATAACCCACACAAACTAAAAAATATTTTCCTTAAACCCACAGATATCAATATCTCACTTAACTTAAAGATTGTTTTTGAAATGAAAAATGTTTTTCTTTTCATTAAGCAAATTTTGCCTTATTTCAAAGATACACGAATTTAACAAAGGGCCGATGAGTATTTTAAAATTAATGAATAAACATTTTAAAACAAAATATTAAACATTCATACAATAAAAATGTATTTATTCTAAATTTAGGTTTTATAATCTTTTATATTAAAATGAGTGTTAACTTCGATTTTAAAATCGAAAAGAACCTGTAAAAGCGGAATAAAATTATAAATTATGAACTTTTTTGGAAATTTTTATTATAACTTGGGAGCCACCGTAGTGCAATGGTTAGCATGCCCACCTTGCATTCACAGGGTGGTGGGTTCGAACCCAGTTTCGACCAAACACCCCAAAGTTCAGCGGTGGATTATCCCACCTCAGTAATGCTGGTGACATTTCTGAGTGTTTCAAAGTTTCTCAAGTGGTCAATGTGGAACGCCGTTCAGACTCGCATATAAAAATGAGGTCCCTTACCATTGAGCTTAACATAGAATCGGGCAGCACCCAGTGATAAGAGAGAAATTTACCACTGTGGTATCACAATGGGCTGAATAGTCTAAGTGAGCCTGAAATATCGGGCTGCCACTACACCTAACCTAATCTTATTATAACTTGATGGGAATAGTTCAAAGTAACAATTTAAAAAGTTTACTTTTTTGAAATTAATTATTAAAGCAAAGTAACCGCTGAAAAAATGGCCATTTTAGCGCTATAATACAAGATGTAAGCACATCTCATATATGAAAATATTATCGAAACACCATGTCATTCTGGTGCTCTTTGGTACGAAAAAGGTTTCGTATAAGAAAAACGTTTATAAGAAAAAAAGTTGATAAAATGACAAATATAACTCGTAAAGGTGGGTATTAAGTTCGAATTTAGCCGCTAAGGTAAAAGCTACATCAGTAAAAAACAGCATAAAATTATACATATTTGTTGCAACTTGAGGGGAATAGCCCAAAGCAAATTTGCACAAATTTTGTATACCTTAAAATGGATTATTAAAGAAAAGTAATCGTGAAAAAATGTCGATTTTACACGCAGAGAAGGAATATGATCACCTCAAACATGTTTCAAGAGCAAAATGTTATTTTTGTATGGTGACCATGTAACATATTTGTCACTACAATGTTATTTTCTCGTCAAATATAACCAGCTTGCCGAAATCAGATACATGATTACCGAGAAAATAGCATGATTGCGAAAACCATGTTACACCCAAAAATAATATTTTGCTCTTAAAACATGTTTGAGGTGATCATATTCCTTCTCTGGGTGTAGCGGCTAAACTCGAACTTAATACCCACCTTAAAAGAAAATATATGATATGAATTTCCGAAGTACGGTCGAAGTTCGGTTTTACGAACAATATATTGTCAGGCCCTTTCGTTATTTAGAAAAATTCGTTAAATCGAACGGATATTTTAAATGTTAGTTTTGATTGAAAATCACTATTTTCTACCATATGCGAGGTAAAATTAAATTTATGTATACTTAATAATAAAAATATCCAAAATACTCGCTTAAAAAAACGAATATCTGATATACCGATATTATTTTGTCGATTCCATTCGATACGGGTTAGGTTAAAAAAGGATCCTATTTCATGAGTCATGACGGCCTATGGCAATGTTCGCTTAACTTTCTACTTTCCATCATACCCATATTTGGTGAATTTTCTAATATGTTTCCAGTTCTCTAAATCTTTTAAAAGCTCTATATCTTTTAAAATCAGTGCATTGATACGGGAAGAGTTTCGAATTATCTTCCTTAAATACGCCCATCTACTCTACCATACCGAATCGGATGTAAGAAGGAGGTCCTTATCATTGAGCTAAATATAGAAAGCACTCATTGATAAGAGAGAAGTTCACCACCAGTGATATCACAAGTGAATGTTGTTTATTTCCTTACGATCAAAAGCAATTTCGTAAAATCGAACATATATTTATTTAATAGGGCATTCGTTAAACAGAGCTTTGACTGTAATTGCATGAACAACAGAATAACAAACGGATTGCCCTAGTGAAATAATAACCATACCGGCATTTAGGACTATGTTTTTTTTTCACCATACATTAATTGTTT
Organism: Haematobia irritans; assembly: GCF_050003625.1. Lineage (NCBI taxonomy): Eukaryota > Metazoa > Arthropoda > Insecta > Diptera > Muscidae > Haematobia > Haematobia irritans. The sequence continues at coordinate 229,361,620 of NC_134399.1, forward strand.
TAGATATGAATCGTTCAGTCGAGTATGTATCCGACCTTCCCTAATGTCTGCACATGCCCATTATGACGCATTCGCTAAAGAAATACCAAGTCGTACAATTACTACCAAAATGTCAGGGAGGTGTAGTCTTTCCAACTTCTTCCGTCAACGATTGCTGATGAAATATCTATGACATTCGCTCAAAGAAGATATGACTGAGATTAGGTTAAAAGAGAACTTGTAATATTAAGAAAATTGTTTTGATATCTCATTGTAGGGTGCATAGTCTTTACTACGTGTGTTCCATTTCGATTTAATTACAACTATTAACACTACGTGATAATACATTTTTTTGTTTATTAATTTATAAACTATTTACTTAGCGCCTATAGGTATAAACCTAAGCCAATTAGAAGGAGCATTCGTTGCTGTCTCGTGTTTGTCAATACAATAAAGGAAAAAAAAAATTGTGTAAACCTAGAGTTCAAAAAATTTGTGATAACCCCCCATGAGCCAAAACGAACTCGGGGAATGTGCCACAACAAACGACGTTTCCTAGACCTGCCTTGTGAATGCATTATTATGCATTTTCCCAATGCGACACTTCGGAGAATCCATCAATTTGTCATAGTGTTTTTTTTTTTATTTTGATTTCAATTCACTTACATTAGGACCGTGGGTAAATTCCGTCGGTCGGTCGCTCACTTAGCGAATACTGGGGGGAAAACTCTACAGATTTATATCTCCACACAGAAAAAAAACTAACGCCAATTGGATTCGGATATAGTGTGTAGTACACTTTAGTTTTCCGGCCCTCTTTGTTATTTTCTTGTAAAGTATTTTTAATTCAAAAACAAACAAAAATAACAAAACACATGGATACGAATTATTTTTATCTAATTTTATGTGACCGCCACGCCACCACGCAAGCACTTGGATTTTTTCTTTTGGGTTTCTTCCGATATCAAACGATGGTTAAAAATTTAAACACTTGGGGACGAATAGATACTCTTCAATTTTGACAGGTGTTTTTGTTTTTTGTTGCGTTGCTTCTTATTTACTTATTCACAATTATTTGCATTCGGTAGTATTTGAATGGTATTTGCACGTTTCTGCAAACATAGATAGATGATGATTTTCAATATCGATTCGAAATGTGGACACACCCGCGACTCAACACACGTCCGAACCTAAGCACTTTTGGGATAAACTGAAACAACGAAAACCCAAAAGAACATCTGTTTTGTATAGAGAGTTGGTAGGTTGATTATTAGATAGATTTGTATTTGGCTGAGTTTCGAAATGCTAAACGAAAAATATTCTCTTAATATTTTCTATACCTAAAATGTTCTCTTTGTTTGGGTAACAAATGGTTGCCAGATTGTGAGAGATCCCCTCTCTTACAAGAAATTCCCTAATGGAAATAATTTTCCCAATACAAAAATTCCTAAAAGGAATTTTGAACGATTAAGAAACAAATACCCCTCCAAATAATGGCTACGAAAATTAAAATTTCATCAAAGAAAATTATCCTCATATCATAAACTTCTTCATACCGCAAAAAAATGACTTAAATAAATAATGTGAAAAATTTCCTTTTTTAATAAAATAATGAGAAAAAAGTTTTGTAATTTTATGTTTAATTTTATTATAGGTAAGCTTTTCGAAAATAAATCTAAAATAAAAAATGGTAAAAAAGGACGTTTTACCCAATTATTGTGTAAATGTTGAGTCCTTCAATTTAGATAATATTTTATATTAGGTTAAATTCTGTTCAGTGTCCCACAAACCTCCTACTATTTAAACAATCCCTGGTTTGGTGAAATAATCCCTAATCTGGCAACCATACAATATTCTAGAAACCCTTAAGAGATACCTCAGCTTATCAATGGTAGCAATTGCGCCTGGTTTAATCCATAGCTCTTTTAGAATATCAGCTGATGTCAGCTATATGCCATCAAGGTATTTAGTTCAGGTAGAATTGGTTTGTAGGTTAACTTAAACAGAGACATTACTACACCATTTCATTTGTAATTCTTGTGCTACCAAAGTCCATTAAAATATTTTAATGGCAACATAAATTTTCATATTCAAACTCGACTTCAAGTAGAAATTAGAAGTGTTAAAAACATATCCTATTTTTAAACTCTTTTTACCTTAGTAACTAAGATGCAAAAAGTCTGCAAATTTAAAGAAGATTTCATTAATTTTAAATATTTTTTCAGAAGTATTAAAGCCAAGTCGACCTTAGTAAAATGAAATTTTTTGTCATGTTAGGACACCCAATTTTAAGTCGAATTATTAATTGAATAATTGAAATGAAAAAAAAAAAACAAAATAATCACCTAACAATAAGGATAAAACAACTTCGTTGAAAAGTTTATCGACTTTTGGATAAGGAAAACAAAAAATTATATCAGAGAAATGTGTCTTTTATGGTAAGCAAAATTCGCATTCGAAATTTAAGGAAATCTTTGGCTTTACGACAATATTTTTTCCAGTGCAGAGAGTTAAATATAATATTATAATTATCAGTGATATCAGAAATTTTTACTGTAGGGAACGATATTATTATGTTTTTGACATTTGTATGCAATTAGTAGCAATCTAATCCGCTAATACAACTCCTTTAATTCTCTTATCATGATGGTCTCCTTCGAAATCCTAATACTTTATTGAAACTAGAGACAAGAAGTGTTCGTCGCAAAATTTACTTACGTGAGTCTCGAATGAAATTCAAACTACATCTCGAAAATTTGCTTGAATGGGTATAAAAAATGTGTCGTGCATGAGCGTGAATGAAAACCAAATTTTGTTCCTGAACCCACACTGAAAAAAAAGCATACTCGGTTCCAAAGATTTTGTCTTTACTTTAAAAAATGTGGAATTGATTCCGAGCCAAAGAAGCGGAGAATACAAGTAAGGATACTTTTAAGACACAATTCTCTTTTAAATTTAGGTTTTGTGTACTTGCTTCTAGGAAGCAAATTTTAATTTTTCGCTTTCTCAGCTTTTTTTCTTCAAAGTTCTTTAAAAACGAGTTAACGGCAACTTTATTTTCCAAATTAGGACTCGACTTCCAGTAGAAATTATGCTATGTTTGAAGTAAAAAACTTCTTTAAAATAAAGTTTTGAAAAACATGTCCTATATTTGAACGATTTTTTGCTTTTAGTCAAGATGCAAAAAGACAACAAATTTAAAGACAATTTCATTAAATTTAAAGAATTTTTCTGTATTATTAAAGTCAAGTTGACCTTAGCCTATAAATTTTTTCTTTCATGTTAAGATACCCATTTTTAAGTCAAATCACTTAATTATAAGGACAATACGACTTCATTGAAAAGTTTATCGACTCTTGGACAAGGAAAATAACTTTATTTTAGAGAAATGCGTCTTCTATGCTAAGAAAAATTTGTATTCGTAGTTTAAAGACATGAAATTTTTGACCTCACGACAATATTTTTTTCAGTGCAGTAAAAAAAGCGTCGCCAAAAAAGTAGTGATAATGTTCTTTTTGGATCCGGAAGTAGTGCAAAATTGGCGCAGAAGCGATGAATGAACACGGGCTTGTCATCGGACGGATGTCCACCATTTCAACAGCCGTTGTACTGAGTCTGCATCACTTCTTACTCTGCGATTCAAATTCAGTGTTTTGGATGTGAATTAAAACATGTTGTCATATTTTGACAAATAAATAATTTTTATTCTTTTTGTTTGATTTTTAATGCATTCTAAGGCTTGTCCGAAACGTTTCTTGAATAGATTTTGAATTTCAATAATTTGTACCATTTTTGTAATGCTTACTCTGTTTTTAACCGTTTTGAAGCAAAAAAATTAAATTTACCCATTAAAAATAAGAAAAAAGCGAGTTATATATAATTGAATTAAAAGAACTTCCTGTGTGGTTGAAATAAAGAACATCTTTGGGACTACATCTTTTGGAAGTGCTTTTAAAGTTGTGCCTTTGGAGGAACTTCCAAATTTTTTTGCTGGGAACTTACGTGAGCAAAATTTCTTCAAAATCACATTCAAGAAATAAATTCACGTTTACCACACCATGATAAGTCATATGACCACGTCAAACATGTTGCAAGAGAAAAATTATATTTTTGGATAGGGAATATGCTGTCTCGTCAAACATAATATTGTTTTCTCGCCAAACATAAAATGGTTACCGAAATCAGATACATAATTTCCGAGAAAATAAGATGGTTGTCAAAAACATGTTAAATGTTCTCCATGCAAGTTTTCGTCGTGAGTTATGAAAATGTTCCGTACTCATGAGTAATTGCAGCGGGTTCGTGAATCACGAGAATTGTCATATTCCGAAAATTTTCGTGAGCTACGAGAATTTTCCCAAATCTCGAAAATTGAATCTTGTGCGAGCGTTACGCTTTAAACGTTGTTCGCGAAATAAATATGCGTGAGCTTGAAGTCGTACCCACTTATCATGTGTGAATGTGCGTGAGTATAAATGTTTCTTCATGATTGTGCATAAACAAAAAAAAAAAATCTGATTCAATCATGAAATTGATCCAATTAATTTTTTAATTGAATGTCTTCAATCACAGAAATGATAGTATCAATTAAAAAAATAATTGACAGCCAATTAAAAAGCTAATTGATCCAATTAAATAATTAATTGATACTATTAATTTGTGTGATTGATTTTTGATAAAAAAATTTTGAATAAAAAAATTTGTTGAATCAATGAAATTTTTAATTGAATATTTTTCAAACAATTAAAAAAATTTTAATTGTTTGAAGATTTTAATTGGAAAAATGTTCGAGATTTTTTTTTCTGTGTACGGCTGAGAGAAATTTCATTCACGCACACACCCATGGATTTCACTTTAACTAATGTTTACAAATAGTCGCAAGCCTCCGACCTTATTTGTGCTCAGCGAGAGCCTTTTATTAAGTTTGGACGAAAAATATGACACAGCTCCAAATCTGGAGAATATGTACAAATTGTAGATGTAATCATGTTCATTACCATGGTTAAAAATAAGCTTTCTTCGCGAATAGTTTTTTCTTCAATTCGTACTGTATCGAATGATTGTATGATTGTATCCAAACGTGTTTTTTTTTCTTTCAAACAAAAGGGAATTATGAACGATGTTCGTTTGGGAGGAACAAGTATTTTCTTATGTGTAATCAATTCAAATTGACGATGGTCAAAATCGGCTTTTAAGTATAAGGCTATGGGCACACTAGGCAAATATTTGATCAAAATGAGTGCCAAACTATTTTCCAGGACCTCTTTCGAAATATCTTGATGCTGTATTAGGAAAATTCTCCTATCGTGACGTTATATACTCAGTATGAGCTAAAAATGTTTGCGGGTTCGACTGTGACGAGGACTTCTTTTATGATTTCTATCAAATATTTGGCCAGTGTGACCGTACCGTAACCCAACAAAGTTATTCTCTACAGGAAATACTTACTTAAAATAAACTTGCTTTCTCTTTGAGATTTATTTACCTAGAAGGAAACAACAAAAAGGCAACTCCAGTTCCAAAGGAAAAATATCGAAATTTCATTTTATCGCTAAATAACAAGACGTTTTTATTTTCAAATTTATTTTGGTTTAAAATTGATTCATGATCGGTTGTTTACCTTAAGACAAAATTATTAGAGTAGTTTTTCAAACTGATCTCTGATTGAAATGTTTATTTTGCATCAATATTGTATTCGGTTTATCATTATTTTATAGCGTTTTTTTTTTGAAAGAATTATAGGAGTTTCGTCTTAGGGATTTTTAAAATATCTTTTTTTTGCCAACAATGTCAATAAATATAAGCTTAAAAATATTTAAATATTTTTTTCTCTCATTTGGGATTAATTAAATAAATACATCATACAGTTTAATAAATACGTTTTGTTCATTTGTTTAGGTTTTATTTGTAATATCATATCATGAAAATATATGTCTGCAATCATTTATGGATATTTTGCATTGTTTTGTTACTTTTTATTCTTTTGCTAGTTTTATGTAAATACACATATTTTAGAAATATTTGTCGCTTTTCATTTTTATTTTTTTTGCTTCAAAAAAATCACATCAAAATTACATTGTTTTTTTATTAAGATTTTTTTCTTGTTTTCAAAAAGTGTTTTTCTCAATTGTTTTCTTTTTTGATGAGGGATTCCAAAAATATGTTTTTTTTCTGGTTAAAATAGACTTTTTTGGTTTGTTAAGTTTCAGTAAGTTTTTTTGTGAATTGTACTATTTTTACCATATTATATTCAGGTAATGGTGGGTCAATACTATGTACGTAGTTTGTTTTTTTTTTTGTTTCGTTTTTAACAATAATAATGGTAAGTATGTAGGAAAATATGTGAATCTATGGTTGTGGCTATGTTTGTTCATAATGAAAGCATACGCAAACACCATAATACTCGAATTGTGTTCCATTAGATAGAAGAATTTCCATTAAAATTTACTAAATTATTCATTATTTTATACACCTACTCCCTAAAATAAAAATAATTATATTAAGCTACAGTTGGGATTATTTCCCATGTTGATCCTTAAAGCATGTGCATTCTTCAAACATTTTTGACAAAGTTTTACCCTTAGGTGTCTTTTTTCTCATTAGCTGTTTCGATGTATGTTCGAAACTTCCTCATTTTGCGTCTTCTTTCCCAGTTTCGATAAATACTTCTCTTTTTTATTTTAAATTCCATTTTTTTGTAATCGTTTGTCACATGTATTTCTCTACAGATTTTATATACAAATAATATACGTTACAAACAAGTAGCATTTTTCGATCAGAAATTCGGTATTAATGGTCGTATTTGTAAAGGAGAACTGACAGTTTTTTTTTTTAAGATCAAGGGTATTATAACACTAATGAAAAAAAAATCTAGTAAATTTATTTTTGTTTCATCGTTCGTTTCACCCATAGAAAAAAGTCTGCTGACAGTTTTTTTTTTAATAAAGGGTATTATAACACTAATGATAAAAAAATCTTGTAAATTTATTTTTGTTTCATCCTTCCATAGAAAAAAGTCTGCTAAAACAGCATTCGATGTTTGCTGTTATATGTTTGTAAGCAAACATTTTGTTTGTTATTGACTTAATTTAATAAGTATTCAGATTTGTGGGCAAATACAAGACACATTATTTATACATTATTTTTATAGGCTTATTATAGGCCATATTTAATTCTTTTTGTTTGTTTCAGCCAAGCTAAAACATGTTTTAGTGTACTCGAGCCTAAAAAATAGCATTAAATGCTGGCTATTTCAGCAAAAAAACAATTGGTAGTTTTTGATTATGCAAAAACATTTGCAAACAGTTCGCCATATAGTAAATATATCGTAATTTAGATTTTAGTTAAAATATTTTTTTTAAATTAATATATTCCAAAATATGGATACAAATTTTTGTAGTTGTTATAGCAGCTATTTCAACTACTACAGTTTTCTTTCTCAGCAGTCATGTTTGTCAAAAATTGTTAGCAAACACGTTAGCTAAATCAGCAGTATTTGTTTGCTATTTCAGCAGATATGTTTGTTGAAACAACTACATGCCCTGCTTTGCCTCTATCAGCAAACGCAAAAGCCTATTTTAGCACAGTTATGTTGTTTTTAATAAACATTTTTTTTAGAGTGTAAGAAACAAAAAAAAAACTGATACACATTTCCAAAAGGATCAACTTGGGTTATAAGATTCTAGCACATATTTTTTTTAATAGCTAACCAATGAATTTAACTTCTAAACCATTTTATGAAATTACATTAATCTATACAACGTCTATCTTAGTGTAGGCTAAGATTGAATCAAATTCTACAAATGTTATCTGATAGTTTAGAAAACAGCTATAAATATAGCATCTGTATTTGTCGACCAATATTTTCATAGTTGAACAAAATAAGAAGTACTTTTTTGAAAAAGAAAAGTTGTTTCGTGAATAGCAAATTTCGAGCATTATAAACTATGTCGTTTAAATTTTCTTGATCAAAATTTTGGTATCTGAGTAAGTGATTGAATATAATTCACCTTTTACGTCTTCGTTCAGATCGATTGCTCTATCTGCTGCAAGAGATGCATTGTTAAGTTCGCTCATCATCTTCCTTTTCTGCTGAAAACAGCTACAACTGATTGAAAATTGGTTTTCAAGCGGATGCTTTTTAATTAAACTTCTGCATATAAAACGTATTTCTATTGAATATCTAAAATGTTTACATTCTAAATGCAAAGTAATAAAAATTATTTTCAATACAGAATATAGTTGTGAACAAATTCAGTACCTACAGCCATATTAAAAAAAAAATGCTAGAAAATTGTTCCAATTTATTGGCAATTTTGTGACTCCTATAGTATTAATAACTAACATGTAACTATGCCTAGATTTTATAATACAATTGTAGGTAAATATTTATATTTAAACAAGTAGAAAAACAAAAACAAATACATCTCTATAATAAATTTATAGAGCCAGAGACTAAAGTGAGTTTACACCAGTGTATATATAGTACATGATTTACTTATGGTTATTATGCTGTGTTCCATATGCTCCAAAACGTATGGTTGAATCTGTTTGCACCAATCCTCTGAATAGAAAAATGTAAAGCATATGTAATGATTGATTTCTACTACAAGGATTTGAAGGGTCGCCTTTGTTGGCATCGCTCCTAATATTTTCTTCACTGAACACCAACAAGATTTATTTCATCAATTTCATTGCGTTTGTAATTACATTTGCATTAATAGGTTTAACTGGTTCCTTCACTTCTATATATTTTTGGAAATTTTATGTAGTTTGTAATACCATCAAACAACAGGAGGATACAGTCTTTCTAGCCAGGTACCTGTAAGGAGCAATAAACCATAGTTGAAAAATATATAAGAGTCAATTTTCTGTAAGGTTTTACATCGTATTCACAGTGAAGGACATCGAAGAGTTTCCGAAGAGAATCAGTATGAATACTTTTTAATACTAATTTTATAAAGATATACATTTTGAATTGTTCATATTAATTTGCTTTAGTGTGTAAATACAGTGAAACCTCTCAAACTTGGACACTCTGAAAACCGAAACGTGGAGAGTTGTCTGGGAACGTTTGCTATATTAACACATGTGGACAAAATTTAGGCGACCGTGGGTTTCCACCTTTCAGAGGATTCACTGTATAACCATAGCGATAGGCGGTAGGCAACCACTTGTTGACGTGTATCTCTTATGGGAAGCCCAAAATCCGTTACGGAATAACGTAGTGCCGCCAAATTAAAATCTATTCTAAGTTCCTGGCGGAAAATGGTATAGTGTTGCCATCGCTTATCAATTTTTTTTTTAATTCCCCGCTAGGCATTGTTGTTGTCTGGCCTGACATTTTTTCATCTTCAAATATCTTAACAAATAACAAGATATTCAAGTTTTTATTCAGCACCAATATTAAATATTGAAAAATCATCTTGGAAACAATAAGGAAGAAATTTTTGTTATATTTGTCTACACGGAAAAAATGTTTCGCCTACTGCCTATTCGCTATGGTTATATTTACTCAATTATTGTAAATTCTTCCTGAATTGTAGTATAATACTATTTATGTCTCCGATGCTTGACAGTTGGAGCACTAGACATACGCACCCAAAAATTGGTAGTTGTTCCACAAACATTTCTTTTTAAGAGAACGCCGGGATCCTGCATCAATTTTTTGTACTTCCAATTAATTTAAAAAAAATGTATACAAAATATTTTTCCACATTTTTTAAGGATCTAAAAAATTAATAAAATTTTATATAAAAAATTACAATAATAAAACAATTGTCTGATACGGGATTCGAAGCTGGGTCCCCAAACCTTTTGTTTGCCATTAAAAGTTAAATAGTCCATGCCTGATTATAAATTCGTAACCATTACGTTTTCAGGTCATGAATGCTGGTTATTGTTTTGACAACTCATGGTGTAATTTTATCGTTTTGAAACTCAGGTTTCCTGATTTATGATCGTGATACTTTCAATGGACAATTTTCAAAATTGCACTTTTTTTCAAAATATTTGATTAACTATTGCAAAGAATATTTTATGAAATTTTAAAGTGACATTGTACTTTATTATATTAAATTTGAAACAATTTTGTAGTCTTTTAACCCTCCGATGGATGATAAGGTTGCTGTGGACTTTTTGCACAATTCATGCACGCAGAGAATGAATATGATCACCTCAAACATGTTTCAAGAGCAAAATGTTATTTTTGTATGGTGACCATGTAACATGTTTGTCACTAAAATGTTATTTTCTCGTCAAATATAACCTGCCGAAATCAGATACATGATTTCCGAGAAAATAACATGGTTGCGAAAACCATGTTACATGGTCGCCATCCAAAAATAACATTTTGCTCTTAAAACATGTTTGAGGTGATCATATTTGTTGGAATTGAAAAATTTATTTACACGCCAAATTAGCAACATCATTTATTACATATGTAAATATTTCGTATCTATATGGCAACATTATAGTTTGAATAAAAACTTTGTTTTTCTCTCTCCTTTTGTACATCAAACTGAGCGCGTGTTTCACTTAAAGCGATTACAAGGTTTGTTTCAGGTTCACCCGCTTCCAACAGGTTATGGGCCCAGGAATCGCATAATGGAGAAGGTAATCGAAATTGAAAAGCTGAGTGGTAGGGAAAACTACCATCAGTGGAAGTTTGCTGTGGAGCACGCGATGAAGCTGCAAGGTTTTTGGCAAGCTGTTACTGGTACGGAGCAAGATGCAGCTGTCAAGGAGAAGGCCATGTCCAGGTTGGTTTTGTACATATCACCAAGTTTATATGTACATATCCAAGATGTCTCAACGGCAAAAGACATTTGGGATAAGCTCAAAACAACCTTTGATGACTCCGGATTAACGCGCCGGTGTGGACTATTAAGGAAGCTTACAACAACACAATTGGTTAATTGTAAAGACATTAGTGAGTATGTCAACACAATTATAGACACCGCCCAGAAACTCAACCAAATTGGATTTAAAGTAAATGAAGAGTGGGTTGGAAGCCTTTTGTTAAGCGGTTTACCTGAACATTTTGGTCCAATGATAATGGCAATTGAAAGTAGTAACACCAAGGTTACAGCAGACACAATAAAAACAAAATTATTGCAAGATTTTGATGCGTACAATAATTTCAGTGTTACGGCCGAATCAGTTTTTTATGCAAATAAAAAAGGTAAAAAATTTCCGGATGGGAATAAGATAACCATTTGCTTCAATTGCAAAAAAGAGGGACACATTGCAAAATTTTGTAAAGCGCCAAAGAAAAAGAAAAATGGCGGCAATAATGAAAAAACATTAGCAGCGAAGTTTGCAGAAAACTTCAGCAGAGCCGACGACGCATGGTTAATCGATTCTGGCGCTACAACACACATGGTGAATTCTGAGGATGTATTTGTGAGTTTAAAAAAATTTGACGTTGATGATACTGTCACCGTAGCTAACGACCACAAAGTAAAAGTTCTTGGTATTGGTAATGTAAGAATCCAACATAAAGTAAAAAATAATTTGGAGTCCATAACAATACAAAATGCATTGTTGGTACCAGAACTTTCGGCGAATTTGATATCAGTGAGTCAGCTTACAGAAAACGGTTTGGAAGTTATGTTTAATGGTGATAAATGTCAAATTGCAAAAAATGGAGAATTGTATTTAGAAGCTCACAAAAAAGGAAAATTGTATCAAATTAATGTACACACAAGAAATTTTGCAGCAGTTAGTAAAGAAATTCTTCATAAGCGTATGGGTCACCCTGGTGACATGAGTGTAATTAAAAAAAATGCCGATGAAAATTTGGATGCTGAGTCTTTGGAAGTTTCTAAGCCAGCAATTTGTGAATCGTGCTTATTAGGAAAACAAATCCGTCCACCATACAAGTCGTCATCAACAAAAACAGATGATATTTTGCAAATTATTCATACAGATGTTTGTGGAAAAATGGAGCAGCAGTCTATTGGTGGCGCAGAATACTACGTACTGTTTTTTGATGATTTTTCAAATAAAGTATTTGTTTATATGATGAAACGTAAATCTGAGGTGCCAAAAATATTTCAAGATTTTAAAAATCTAGTGGAAAATCAAACGGGCAAACGCATTAAAATCCTTAGATCAGATAATGGCTTAGAATACATAAACAAACAACTAAAACAGATTTGTAACGACAGTGGGATTTTGCATCAAACGTCAGCACCGTATAGCCCGCAACAAAACGGCAAAGCAGAGCGTATGAATAGAAGCCTTGTGGAAAAAGCTCGAACTATGTTGTATGATGCAAATATGGGTAAAGAATTTTGGGCAGAAGCGACTAACACCGCAGCTTATTTGTTAAATTTGACCCCGAAAAAGAATTTAAACGGAAAGTCACCCGAAGAAGTGTGGAGTGGAAAACCACAAAACTTAAATTATTTGCGTGTGTTTGGCTGTGTAGCGATGGTGATGACACCAAAAGAGTTAAGGCGAAAATGGGATCCACGATCAAAGAAATGTGTATTCGTTGGATACAGTAAAAGTTCAAAAGCGTACAGATTGTATGAACCTGAAACGAACAAAATGCACATAAGCCGTAATGTAACTTTTATTGAGGATAAAATGTATTTTTCAAAACCCGAATATGATAACAAAAGTATTTTAAGAGAACAGGATCAGAATTTAGTGAGGATATATGTGAAAGAAAATTCTAATCCAGTTGAAAATTCTGATGAAAATATTAATTCAGTTGAAAACACAGTCACAGAAAATAGTATCATTCCTCAACAACAAGATGAAGTATGTGACACTCCGCGTCGTTCCACAAGAATAAGAAAACCAACGCGTATGGATGACTATGTGACGTTTTTAACATATGGAAGTGTGGAGGATCCAATGGATTACTATGAAGCTGTAAACTGTAATGAAAACAAACATTGGTTGGAGGCGATAAACAGTGAGTACAAGTCATTATTAGAAAACAATACTTGGAATATAGTTGAAGACAAAAGTGAATTTAAAAAGTTGTCAACAAGATGGGTTTTTAAAAAGAAAATTGATGAAACGGGCAATGTCAAATATAAGGCCAGATTAGTGGCAAGGGGTTGTGCCCAGCGTAGCGGCATAGATTATCAGGAGACATACGCTCCAGTGATGAGATACAACACACTTCGTTTCTTATTAACGCTTGCCCTGGAATTAGATTTCAAAATCAATCACTTAGATGTTTGTACCGCTTTCCTCCAAGGAAATTTAGAAGACGACATTTTCATTGAACCCCCTGATGGAATACAAATTAATAACAACCAAGTTTTAAAGTTGAATAAACCATTGTATGGTTTAAAACAGGCATCCAGAATGTGGAATAAAAAGCTAAGTGGAAAGTTGAGGGCTTTAGGAATGCGTCAACTTAAAACAGATCAATGTGTTTACGTTATCAATGAAAATACAGAAAATATGGTCATTTTAGCAGTTTATGTAGATGACATGATTGTTTTATGGAAATCTGAAGAGATTAAAAATACTTTGATTCAACAATTGATGAATGATTTTAAAATGAAGGACCTTGGACCAGCGAAATCATTTCTAGGCGTGAATATTGATTATGTCCCTGGTCAATATGTAACAATCGATCAAATGACATATATTAAAAAATTGTTGGAGCGATTTGATATGGTTTCTTGCAATCCAGTTTCTACTCCAATGGATGCAAACGTAAAATTCCAGAAAAGTGAACAAACAGCGCATTCGAAAGAAGAAAAGTATCCATATCAAAATTTAATCGGTAGTTTGCTATTTGCAGCTCAGGTTTCCAGGCCTGATATAAGTTTTGCTGTAAATCTGCTAAGTCGTTTTAACAACAGCTACGAAACACAACATTGGATAGCAGCAAAGCGGATTTTACGGTACTTGAAGGGTACCATGAATTGCAAATTGACATTTAAAAAGAAATCGAGTTTTGAAACTACATGTTTTTGTGATGCAGATTATGCGGCGGACCTACAAGGAAGGAAATCAGTAAGTGGTTACGTTTTGATGAAGAAAGGCGGACCGATAGCATGGGGCTCTAAAAAACAACAAACAACTGCACTTTCGACTTGTGAGGCCGAGTATATGTCAATGGGAATGGCGATTCAAGAAGTTCTATGGCAGAAATGTTTGGAAGAAGAGTTAATGCAGCGTCAGCTTGAGCCAATTCGTCTATTTTGCGATAATCAAAGCGCAATTCATCTCGCTATGAACGGATCGTTTCATCCAAGAACCAAACACATAGATGTGAGGTACCACTTCATAAGAGATAATGTAGATTTGAACAAAATTTCTTTAAGTTATGTATGCTCCGAAAATAATGTGGCAGATGTTTTCACAAAGCCTCTTGTTCATGTAAAATTTAATCAATTTACTAATTTATTGAATTTGAAATAGTAAATAAATTTTTAGTGAGGATGTTGGAATTGAAAAATTTATTTACACGCCAAATTAGCAACATCATTTATTACATATGTAAATATTTCGTATCTATATGGCAACATTATACTTTGAATAAAAACTTTGTTTTTCTCTCTCCTTTTGTACATCAAACTGAGCGCGTGTTTCACTTAAAGCGATTACAAGGTTTGTTTCAGGTTCACCCGCTTCCAACAATATTCCTTCTCTGGGTGTGCATAACTCTACTATTATTACTAGCTCCAAAGCATGACATTATTTAGCCAGCATTGATTCTTGTTATTCTTTTATTCTTTTTCTTATGTCTTTTCTTTTGGAAACATTATTTCACTATTTTAAGCTTTTTTAAACTTTTGGCATTGAAATGTTGTAAAAATCAATAAAAAAAAATCAGTTATGGATCCAATGTACTCAGGTTGAACTCACGATCGGAGCGAACCAATTTCTTTTAAGTTTTCTTTTTATGGAAACAACATTGATGTCACCATTCAAATTAGCGTCCAAAGCATAGCATCTGAAGCAGAGACAAGGATACCAAAATGGAGTGCTTCCGTTCTATAACAAATTAATGTAAAATTCTTTGGAAGTGATCTAAATTTGCACCACATGTTGGGAATACAAGCCATCTTATTTTGATTCTCTGTTTTTACTCGAAATTCGATTACAATGTCCTTCACTGTATGTAGACGATTAGATCCTGCAAAACAATTGAGCACTTCTTGACTAGCAGTATATTTGTAAGCAAGAAGATATAGATAGATAGGAAATTAAGATAGAGATTTGTATAATGATACATATACAGAGATACATTCAGTCAATTGGCTACTTACTGCGTGACTTATATTAGACGTCTTTTCTTAGTTTTAGTTAATATTCTAGGTTTTGAGTAATGATTGATTGTTTGATAATAGAATTAATAGTTTGAACGCACTGACACACTCTCTAAGTCCTCAGCTATGGTATTATGCAAGTTGGCGCAAATCTCAGATTAGGCTATGCTTGTGGTGGTGTGGTGTAGTGTTGGTTGATTGGCGGTGGTTTGGTTAATCGCTTCACTTTGTCCAATTGACAAATGAAATCAGCTACAGATTTTGGAAAGCTTTGTTAGATGCATTGGAGTAGGAGTTGAGTAATTGTATATGTAGTGGGTGGGTAACATCTAAATTTTGTCTCTAAGATATTGATGGGAGATGGTGGTGGGATCCACAATATGCCACCGAGTGTCATGTTCTCAAGACTGACTAATTGGACGAGCAGGTGTATAGTCAGCCCACTATACCACTAATTACTCCTGCCACAGTCACAGTTGAAGATATGCTGCTGCCGCTGCTTTCACTACTTCTACTGTGAGGATTAGTGTTGATGACCAAAATAGGTTTTGCGTTTCAGATAGCCACTGCGTATTGGCGAAGACAGACCGGTCGTCTCATTACTGATGATTGAGAGCAATTTGTATTGCCGATTGTAGTTAATGTTGTAGATGGTCCATTTGATGATGACATTTTGAATAGGTTGGTGGGTATTTAAGTATTGAGGAGGGGGTTATAGATACAAGTTCGTAACAAATTAATTATAAATTCTTTGAATATCAACAGGTTGGTTTGTTTGGTTTTGGGTGAAATGCAAGGATTTCTCAACTACTGTTTGTTTTTTTAAACACAACATTCATTAAATACTAATTGTTCATCTGTATTTTTGTTTTGTTCGTTTGCTGTGATTGTTCGTTAACTGTGTTCGTTTTGAGACACAAAAAAAAAAGAGACAGAGAGGGGATTTGTCCGATAACGAGAACAATATCATCTGTGTCCTTGTGTTTCTATGACGGCACTTCAGTTTGCAGATTTAAGCGTCCTGTTGCTCATGCAGCCTAATTTAGAACATAATCAATTTTGTTTGTGTTTAAAGGGGATAGGTGATGGGGTATTTATTGTGGTTTGCAGGATGATAGGAGGAGGGGTGATATTAGTTTGGGGTTTGGGGCCGTCATATATGGACCGTTTGGTATGTGGGCGGGAGAGGAATGTGATAGTTAACAGTTGCACGTATGAGAGAAACCAAGAAAGACGCAGAAAATGAAAATAAAGAAAAGAAAAACAAAAACAATGAAACATTTTTTAAACCCCAATAAAATAAAACGATTATAAGAAAAACAAACAGAAAAGACATATTTTAAACATTTCATTCATTGGTTAGTTGCAAAATTTAATACGGTTGGGTAGCTAGTGATTTAGATGATAAATTCATTATTATTAGATATAACATTCATCATATATGTATATATATAGTTTTGGATTAGTTCAACAAATTAATATTAAAATTATTAATAAAATTAAAAAAAAAATTGGTTAGATTCTCAAACTCAACAAACAATCCTTGTCGGTCACAATCGATTTAGTTTTGCTCTCCCATATAAACACACATTGTTCTCCATGCCCCCTAGTCATCATCATAGTCTTGCATATTGTTGGGTATATTATTTGGATCGAATGTATTGCTACGTCCGAAAAAGAATGAATTAATAAAATAAAATTTTGAAAATAATACAATTTCTTTTTAATTTTAATATCCAAAAACAAGACAAAGCAAAAACATAAAGTCGAACTCAAAAACAAATTCAAAACAAAAAACTTTCGAAAATTACCAACAACAAAGGCAAGGCATCATAAGACTAACCCCATATATACAATTGACATACATACATATATACAGACATTCCAAGAGGTATTTATCCAGGTATGGATTGTGGAAGAAGGGATACATAAGAATGGTGCTGGGGGTTATCAGAAATCCATAGTAATTAAGGAATTCCTTTATGCTATCTGTGCAATGGTAGCATGAAAATTTAATATGCACGCAGAGAAGGAATATGATCACTCTAAACAAGAAATATTTTGTTACAAAAATATTGTTTTCTGTCCATATATAAACATGCTTGTCGTAGTATACAATTTCCGCTACAAACATGGGACATGTTCCCCGTGCAAAAGTAACATTAGGTTCGTCAAACATTTTTGGATAGAAATTATTGCATAGAAATAAAGCGAATTTATTTATGACACTTTTGTTTAGATCGATTACATTTTAATGGAAATTATTGCAATCAAGAGAGTGCAGTGAAACTTGCTATTTAGATTAAAGACGTTGAACTTGTCCCAATAAATTTAATTAATTTCGTTCGGGATTTTCAAATAATGACGACCCTTTGTCTTGATTAAAATGTTAATTTAAAGTATTTAAAGGGTGATACGGTCAACATTTGGTCAAGGGAAAACGCGTGTAAATCGGTGAAATCGTTTATTTAAAAAATCAAATTAAATTTCGTTTTCAAGTTCAATTAGTATAAAATTCAGGAAAAATATTCAGTTAGGCTTTCGCTTTTCCAAATCCGAATTGCCGGGCCTCACGCTTGACACCTGCCATAAGATTTTGTACAGCCACCTTGTCCACCTTCTTCGCCGCAGAAAGCCAGTTTGCCTTGAACTGCTGCTCGTCCTTAGCAGTTTTTTTGGTCTTCTTTCTTCTCAATTGGGCGGAGCTCTGGCGTGTTGGTAGGGTTCTTGTCCTTGGGA
Source organism: Haematobia irritans (assembly GCF_050003625.1). NCBI lineage: Eukaryota > Metazoa > Arthropoda > Insecta > Diptera > Muscidae > Haematobia > Haematobia irritans. Next base: position 229,379,586 of record NC_134399.1, read on the forward strand.
ACCACCTGCACGTTGTTGGCGGCGTACCACTCCATGGCCTTTTTACCGTAATGGCAAGATGCCAAATCCGGCCAAAACAGTACGGAACAACCGTGATTCTTCAGGAAAGGCAGCTGACGTCTATTCAAACACTCTTTCACGTAAATTTCTTGGTTTACAGTCCCGGAAGCTATGAAAATGCTGCTTTTCAAGCCACAGGTACAGATGGCTTGCCAAACCAGATATTTCTTTGCGAACGTTGACAGTTTTATGTGCTTGAAAATATCTGCTACCTTTCCCCTTCCTTTTGCCGTATAAAACTCCTGTCCCGGAAGCTGCTTGTAGTCGGCTTTACCGTAGGTTTCGTCGTCCATTACCACGCAGTCAAACTTCGTCAGCATCGTCGTGTACAGCCTCCGGAATTGGGCTTTGGCCGTCGTATTTTGTTTATCATCGCGATTTGGAGTCACTACCTTCTTGTAAGTCGATAGTCCGGCTCGTTTTTTGGCTCGATGCACGGTTGTAGACGATACACCCAGCTTATTTGCGGCATCTCGGAGAGAGAGGTTAGGGTTTCGCTTGAAACTACCGGCAACTCTCTTTGTCGTCTCAGCGGCTTCCGGTTTTCGATTTTCCCCCGATCCAGACTTCCTGGCTGTCGACAAACGTTCCCCAAACACTTTAATTACATTTGTAACGGTTGATTTGGCAACTTTTAGCGATTTTGCCAGCTTTGCGTGCGAGTAGCTCGGATTTTCGCGATGCGCGAGCAAAATTTTGATACGCTGCTCTTCTTGCTTGAACGGCATTTTGACAACTGGAGAGTGAATTCCAAAATCAAAATAGGAGCAGCATTCTACACACACACACCTTCAAAATGAGGGGTGTTCAGGTTTTTTAAATGCAAAATTGAAAGAAATACGTCAAGTTTATATTGACCAAATTTTGACCGTATCACCCTTTAAATTCAATTCAATTAAATCAAATTAAATTTAATTGAGTTTTTAATTTTCTTTAATCTGTTTATGTTAATCTTTATTTTAGCATTATTTAATTTAAATGTACACCGAAAAAAAACACCAAAATACTTCCTAATAAGAAGTTTGTTGAAGCTGAAAACTTTTTCAATTAAAAATTAATTGATACAATTTGCGTTTTAATCAAACTGAAATCATTAAGTCAATGATTGAACATTTTTAAATAAAAAATTAATTTATAGAATTAACTTTATAATCAAACTCGGAAGACTTTCGATTTTTAATTAAAAATTTATTAGTGTAGTATATTGTTATTCGCTAAATCGGCCTTTAAAAGGCTTTGGATTGCTTAAATAAATGGAAAATAAAAAAATAATATGATTAAAAAATAATCAAATGAAAAACACTAAGTCAGTTAAGAAAGTGATTGCAAATAGTTACGTTTTTAATAAAACAATACCTTGCAAATAGTTGCGTTTTTAATAAAACAATGCCTTGAGTTTTGCAATCAACATCAATTAAGTTCATAATTCAATCAATCACAAATAATTTACCAATGTAATTAATTAGTTTTTGAAGTATTTTTTTATGTCCAATTAAAACTGTGATTACTGTGATACTATCATTTTCGTGATTGAAGACATTTAAATTAAAACATTGATTGGATCAATTAATTTCGTGATTGAATCAGGAAAACATTTTTGTCTGTGTATGTAACACATTTCAGATAATGTTTTGTACCAAAGTATACGAGTAGGCACTTTTTATGCAGGATTTGAGCATGTCTTCTCCCAAATATATGTTTTTTGAAATATTCCTAATTTATAATTTTACTAAATAATTAAAAAAGGAAATTGTGGTACAATTGGAATATATTTTGACTGACAATATGAAGGCTAATACTCAATGCTATTTATGATAAAACCTTTTGAATTGTCAAGGTGGCTTATGAGGGGGCTACATATAAGGTGATTATTCGAGAGGGAAATGCATCTAAAGAACCTAACCTCAGAAAAAAGTGAACAAAATTTTTATAGTCGATTTCACTTTTAGTTAATAAAAATTAGTTGATTTTAGTTAAATTTTGTCAAATACGAGAAGATTTTCCACATTTTAATGTGTTATTGATTAATTTATTGACATGAGAGAAAAAAGTTATATTCGTAATTTTACTAAATTTGAAAATAGTTCAAGTTTTCCTAAAATGGGTGAAGTTTACTTAAATTGTGTTTATAAGTTTCTGGAATGTGTATTTTTTCTTTAATAAATTGTGTCTGTCTTGAACTTCATATAGCGCCAAATTTAACTCCAATATCAATATTTAACTCCAATGTTTTCTTTCAAAATATAAAATTTTCTTAAACAACAGAAAAGCAAAAATTATTATTTTTATTAAACATTCTTCAATTTGATAAAAATGAAATGTGAAATGTTCACTTTTTTCTGGGTGTAATTTATTTTACCCACTCTAGGAATAATATATTTATAATCGTAATATATTTGATTATCTATATTTCGTATTCCTAAACGCCCATTGGCAACTAATCCTAATTACTAGAATCGTCCTAAAGTATGAACGGATACCCTATATTCTGGAAATTTTGCTATGGATTTGTGGTCTATTTAGGTTATAACATAGATACGTACACACATTAGACATACATACATATACAACATCCATTGGAACCAATTGTGATTACGCAATACAAGTTTTATATTTTCCGCAACTTACCTTCTACGTCTGGGATTTGTAGTTTGACCAGGTAAATTGAAACATCCTCGAGGAATTACCATGCGGGCATTACCCTTAGCAGGTCGAGAACCACCGACAACTTGTAGAGAAGCCAAATGTGCCGCATAGCCATCATTAAGAACTGTGGCGTTTGTTTGCAATTTTTTGCTTACCTACAAAAAAAAACAGGAAAATTTGATTAATGGAGAGACAATAGCATTTCGTACGACAATAGCAATGTTTTCCAAATTTTTATATGTTTTTGTTCTTTGATTAGTTCTCGATCTCCTCTATACAAGACTTGTACTAACCTTGCCAACAATAAATATTTGATCCATTCTCAAACCGACATTGGAGTAAACACTAATGTCTTTACTACTACCATAAGCTGCCATAATTGAGATTCCATGATTTTGTACCAAATTATTTAAATAGGACGTTTTGTGTCCCAACGGATCTGTTGTCAGACCATCGGCAAATGATATCAAACCATGGGGGAAGTTGTGTTGGCTCAGCCACGAGACGACACGCTGTTGTTGCATATCCGGCCGACCTGTCATATAGATTAGTAGATAGCCGAGTTCTTGCCAATGACGACATACGTCCACAGCGCCAGCTCTTACTTTGGGATCTCGGCCGGTGACTGACATAGATGCCGTAAATGAACCATCTATACTAAAGACAACACATTCAGTAAGTGGTGGTACCACGGCCAAATAACAATCGACGGATGTGTGATCTCCACGAACCACCATTTTGATGGGATAGATACCATAGCCCAAGGTAACCTCATCTGGAATTGTGTATGAAATGCGACCAGTTTTATCGGTAACTTCAGTACTGAGGTAACTCCACTCGCCAGCGGGTGGATCTTTCATGATGTGAATATCAACTTTCTCGCCATGCAATGTGATCATGTCCAAGGGTCCATACATGAAACGGGCATTGATTCGTTGTTCGCGTCCTTCCAACACTATCACATCGTTAGCCCGGTGATTGGCGGCGACATTCTTTAATTTCACCGAAGTTCTCTTTCTTATCCATTTTTCACGCGGTTGACCAGGGTTGAATTGTACAGTCTCCTTATGATCCGGCGAAGTTACATAGGGGATGCCTTCAAACTTGCCAATCTGAAATAAGAGCAACAAATTAGCTTCAATTTAATTACTGCTGGTATTCCTCATACCTGTCGTAGAATAAATGCTATAACATCTGCACTCTCCCAATAACTGGCATGGAATAGATGAGGTAATGCATTGGCTGGGAAATTACTCAAGCCTTCCGGACAATAGAGGGCATAATCTAAACGTTTTGTACCCCACCATTTGCTTTGTACTGAAAAGATAGTGAAAATCATTAGAAAAATTTCACATAGATACATACAGTCAAAGATAAGAAATTAACATATAAAGCCTAGTATTAAGATCACGTTTTCGCACGAAAAACTGTTATACTCCATATAAAAAACGTTAGCGCGGAATAAATGCGAAATTTTTGTTTTAAGCATTTTAAAACACATATTTATACAACCCTGGATTTTCCGCACGAAAAAATAGGCAGGCATATTATTTCGCATAAATAAGTTAACATCCCTGGGTTTGAGAGCCTATTTACAAAGATAGATGAAGATATTCGTTTTTCGCAGAAACGAACTTAGTACTAAGCATAAGACCCAAATTGAATCATCTCGCCCGGCCAGACTTACTAGAGACTATGGGAATGTGTATTGGCCAACACTGAAACATATGTGTAGTCAGGCTTATGAGATTGGTATCTGGCATTTTCTATACCAATCCCTTAATCTTCATGTCTAATAAGCTCGTATGAGAATTGTAATGATATGTAAAACTTTTTCTTCTTTAGTTGAAACAAACAAATTAAATTTGGGGGTTATATGGTTTTCTTAGGAAGAGCAGCCACCAAAATGTTTGCTGATCGTATTTAGGAGCTTTTAAGACCATTATGTGGAGGGCAGGGATGCCCAATAAACTGTGTTTGGTTCTTGAAAATACTTTGGGTAACATTTTACAAATTTGTTATATGCTAGATCATGAAGTACAAAAATTGTACAGCAGACACCGACTGCTGTTTTTGGCAGACTTTTTTCTTTGGGTGTAAGGTACGTGTAGACGTCAACCTGAATGTATACAAATATTAGCCAGATATTCGTTATTGGACAGACACTTTCTAAATTTTTTGAACACAGAAATAAATCCTAAACAGCAGCAGTGTCGATCTCACCATTTGTCAAATAAACGCAGGGTTATGGCCAACAATGCCAAGCTAAGGTTAAGCATCCACTGTCATAAGAAAACTATCAAATGGAAAAGGATCCGGTATCAATGGTATACCCGCCCAAACCTGATGTAAATCCTACTGCTGAAATCCTCCTCCCTTTGACAACTGAAGTCTAGGAGCAAGGAACCTTTCCGAGCGAATGAAAGGATATAATAATTGTTAAAATTGCTAAGAACGGAGACCTGAAGGAATGTGGAATTTAGCGAGGTTTCTGTGTTTTACCGACAATAGCAAAAATAAATGATAAAATTATACTCAATGGCATCAAAAGACTCCATAAACACCGCCCAAGTCGGTTTCCGAAGTGGCTGTGCAAATCATATAAATACCATCCGTTTAATTATTGAGCAAAGCGTTGAATTTAAATCTTAAGGTGAGTATTAAGTTCGAGTTTAGCCGCTAAATTTCACTAAAGTGAAAACTAAATCAGTAAAAAAAGCCATACAAGTATACATATTTGTTGCAGATTTCATTATAACTTGATGGGGAATATCCCAAAGCAAATTTTCACAAAGTTTGTATTCCTTAAAATGGATTATTAAAGAAAAGTAATCGTGAAAAAATGACGATTTTAGCGGCTAAACTCGAACTTAATACCCACCTTGAAGGTGAGTACTATGTTCGGGGTTTTCACCAAAACACTAAATTAAAAGTACAAATATATTTAGGAAGGCGATTACATTTTGATCAAGTCTTGCAAAATAATGGATGGAAAAGGTCCAAGGAATTGATTGCAAATAATTTTATATTTCTAAATTAATTAATTAAAAAAGTAACCGTGAAAACAAGCTGGTTTTCAGCTTGAAAACTAAACATAGTACTCAGCTTTAGTTGCATCTACTTTTCATAGATTTTGAAAAGGCTTTCGATAGGCTGCATTTGGAATTCATTGCACAAAAAATTATTATTTAAAGCCTTATAAAAGAAAGATATAGTGGTGCAGAATGCTATGTACTGGATAAAGGAAAATTATCCCAACCGTTGCAGGTTGTGAATGGAATACGCATACACTCGACCATCTTATTCTTGCTCGTTTTAAATATAACCCCGTTCTAAGAAAAAGGAATAAAATTGTGAATGAACGACACATATTTAATCCAGATCCAGTGACCTAAGACAATCCATCACCAATATTAAACTGAACATACTCTTTACGAACATCTCTTAAATCTTCGGATGATAACTCGTAATAATAATATTTAATATTAAAATATAACAAGTTTGGCAATATTAAAGAGGGATTCTAGCATTTCTACTTACTTGAGTTAATGGTACTTAAGGAGATATTTTCAATTAAACCCGACACTGTACTTTGCATGGACGCGTCAGATAAGCGACGTCCACTCAAAAAGTTTTGACCCTCACTGAAATGATGAGGATGTGACTGTATAACCTCCACTAAAATATAAAGAAGCGTGATAGAAATTTACTACAGCTTATAGCATATCGCTTACATAAATGCAGCGGTTGGCCATTTCCAAGTGGATATTTGGCATATCTTGGTATGTTGACTGGAGGCAACATAGAAAATCGAGCACTAACCAAAGGCTCAAGACGGGAAGCTGTTGGATCGGTTGGATGAAACATGTTGTAGACTTGATGGCAATTTGGACGTTGCAAAGCTAAAAACGAGACAGAGATTTATTTAAAAGTGATATCGAGATTAGTGAAGAACTACCTACCAGTTTTGGAGTCATGCAGTTTTTTAGCGGCCAAGACTATGGATAACGGCGAACCGAACATAAAAAAGTCACTAACTTCAAAATCTAATTTCGAATGTTTGGAATCGCTTGTTGAGGAAGAACGTCTGCGACGTGGGGATGGGGCCACCAGCAGACGTTTTGCATCCATATCACTATCATCGAAACGTTCATCATCGTCGGTGGTACGAGAGGAACGACTACCACCATCGTTAGAGGACACTCGGCATAGGGCTTCATAGGCCAATAGAGAACCCATAGAGTCACCCAGCATAACAACTTGCCCCGAAAATCCACGTCCTTCCTCCGATTTGAGGAACTCATGGTAGACGATATTTGCTGCGGCTACTGTTTTATTGACAGTGTCATGGAATTCTGGAGAGCTCACCGACAGCAATGGGATGGCACCAATAGGAACGTCTGCTATATTTGGTATATCAGCTGAGGGGGATGCATCAAACGAATATGGACTAAGACTAGATAGTATACCAAGAGCATCGGTACATATGGAGGGACAAGGTACCATTTTAATGGTAACATGAGTTAACAAACTTGGATAATGTTGTCTCATAACGGATTCGAATGCACCACGGAAAGTTGTTACATCGGATTTTTTTGATGTCAGTTCACTCGTGGCATCTGCAAAAGTTACTTAGCTGGTCAACTATTCCACAAATGTATATTATGGTAATTACCTAATACACTTCCAGCATGGACTACCATAATCAATATGGTTGTTGAACATGAAGGTGTTCCCGGTGACCCAGGTGGTGAGACATCATGTCCTCCTCTTTCCAGGCTGGCCGATGATCGCAGTTGCCTTTTATTGCCTCTCTCAGAAGCAACTCTCATAAGAAAATCTTGATTGAAAATACTGTCATCTTTGTTATTTCTACCAGGTACTCCACTATGTGGTGGCGGACTATCATCAGTTTCACCCAATAATTCCAGTGAACTCCATTTTGCCAGAGAGTTGGTTTCATTGGTATCTACCAAAGAATATTAATAAATATTGCAATTGCACAAACTAAGCCATTGAGGATGATAGACTACTAACCCACGCAATCGAAGAATTCTTCATCTGAATTGGATTTCGAATCCACTTCCAAACGTTCCATACGCCAATTCGCTACCTGTAAATAAAACAAGTTTATTTAGAACATTTAGCATAAACCACCAATGTATTCATCATTCCAATTTTATTCTAAACAGAACCATTTAACATTAGATGAAAAATCAAACTTACATTTTTTATTTTAGCATTTTTGGCATGCGGCTTTTTTTGCAAAACAATTAATTAAAAATATTTTTTAAGGAGAACAAAAAAACAAGACGGAAGGAAGAAGAAAAATAATTATAATAGATAACATAGAGTATAAGCGACAGTTTTAGAATCTGGGCATTGTTATGAAATATAATGGCTTTGGACTTGGCAATATCGTGAGGTTACATTAACATTGCACACCGATAGAATGAAAAGGTAATTGTGACCACTAACCCTTCATTTTTGTGCTGAACCGACATCTGAATTATGTTATACGCTCCATACACGGTACGATATACTTGTATCATTCCGCGTGGATGGAGGTTAGATTTCTCGTGCGGAATAACAGGCCCTGAATAAGGTTTCTGGATATATGCATATTGGGAATGTTCTTATGAAACTATTGATTGGGACCCACCTTGGTGCAATGGTTAGCATGCCCGGATACCAAAAAGTTTTTCAGCAGTGGATTATCCCCCCTCAGTAAGTGATTGCATCGCAATGTGGAACGCCGTTCGGACTCGGATATAAAATGTAGGTCCCTTGTCATTGAGCGAAACATAGAATCGGGCAGAACTCAGTGATAAGAGAGAAGTTCACCACTGTGGTATCACAATGGACTGAATAGTCTAAGTGAGCCTGAAATATCCTAACCTAACTATTGATAACACAATAGGTTAGTCCCCAAGGCTTTTCCACTATTAGTCCGTCCAACTAGTCATATTGTTACTTTATTATGAAATGGCGGCTGGATCGTCTATTCCCCGCTATACGAACATCCCAGCAAACAAATTTGGAAGTTCTTCCCAAGGCACAACTTTAAAAGCACTTCCAGAAGATGCACTCCCAATGATGTTCATTCAATTCAATTTTTTATAACTTGTTTTTTTTCATACTTTTAATGGGTAATTTGAACTTTTTTTGTTTCAAATAGGTTAAAAATCATTTAAATTTTGTCGAAAAAATGTTAAATCCAATCTGAAACAATTGTGAATTTTTGAAAATATTTGAAGTCAAACGTTTCCGACAAGCGTTAGAATCCATTAAAAGTTATAAAAATTTACAAAAAAATATTTATTTGACAACATATCACAGAATTTTTTAATTTACATCCAAAACATTGAATTCGGATCACACTTAAAGAAGTGATGCAAATTCATTGCAACGGCTGTTGAAATGGAGGACTTCCCTCCTATGACAAGTCCATGTTAAATTCATCGCTTCTGCGTCAATTTCGCACCACTTCCGGATCCAAAAAGAACAATTTCATTACTTTTTTGGGGACGCTTTTTTTGCTGGGATATTTAACAGAAGGTTTATGTCTACGGCAAATTTTTTATTATAAGAATTTTCTTCGATTTCATTCGACCTTTCTCAATTCCAGTAAAAGACTTTAACTCTTTAATTGTAACTACAATATCATATATTCCTATCCCAAACTGGTTTCTTTTAAAATGCCGCTGGGACAAAGGAATATTTTCTTGACTTTTCCTATTGAATTTCGATACCCTTATTTGAGTGAGAAACAAACCCCCAACCAACCCTTTAGGACGAAATATATATGCCATTTTACCATTGCATTGTGAAAAAAGTTTTGTGATTTTTGGAAAATCTTTGAAACCATGAACCATTTAACAATTTCTTAACATGCTTCGCTAAACGTGAACACTTTACCAATCTTACCTGTAACTCAAAACTATGGGCTGAACCAAGAGGTGAATGGAGACCACCGGCTTTTGAGCCATATTTCGATTTCGGAGCCATTTGTATACTTTGTGAACGTGATCTTTCACTGGAGTTATTTTGTTCCTGGTGGCCTTCATCATCCGAAGAGACTTCTTCGCTGGGTGGTTCTTGGGTAACTACAGGTGGTTCTTTAGTTTTACGCTCGTCACGTTTGGGTGATTCAATGGCTGGTTTTTGGTCATTGGCCTCCGATACACTATCTATTGGGTATAGAGCGTTTTTTTTTGAGAGTCATCCTAATTAAGAAGTCTTTTTGTAACATACCTTCTTCATCCTCCTCCTCCTCCTCTTCTTCCTCATCCTCGCCACTGACATCACCTCCGCCCATTTTTCTAGCCAAAGCCAATTGAGTTTGTCGTTCAATTTCGCGTACATCATCAATGGTCAGGCCATGCCATTCATCCTGCCAAGCCCAGGCTTGACGATGGGCTCGCACCATGGTTTTCCTTAAAGCAATATCATGAATAAATTTCTCCAATTTTGTTTGCATGCCCCAGTAACGAAATTCCACTCGACATATTTTGTAAGCACACATCAAAGACATATTTCGGGCAGTGGGCTGCTTTTTGCCTTGTACTTCCTTCCAATATTCATCCAGCCACTCATCGGACAAAGGTCCACGACCTGTCTTTTCGGACACAAATAGTTTTGGATCTTCTTCTCGGACATAGTCACCGCCAGTCAGCTGGTCCTTAACAATGTCAATAACATCTGATAGAACAAAGCAATAAATCAAGTCAAACATGGTTAACTAATATAACTTTCGCCAAAATACCTACCAACAACTCGATTCCTTAGATCACTTCCTGTTAGCTTAAAGACATTATCCTGATAACCATTATCTGGGAAATAGTATGTCTCAATGTCAAGGAGGAACTTTTCAACAAATGGACATGTATAGCGTGTTCTTGTATAAGGATAAGCATTCCAGGCTTCCTCTTCTACCGTTAAAGCGCTTTTGGGTAACAAACCTTTAAGTTAAATGCAAAAAATTCACATAACTACATTCCAAATTTATTATGGACTCACTTTTTATCCAGCCAGGTAAATGACTGCCGACATGATAGATTTTTTTGGTATATTGTCCCTTTCCGCCAGGACCATCATTGTAGGGTTCATTGATAATAATTTCCACACCACTGCCTTCGCCATGACTCTCTTCACGACTTTTTTTCTGTAAGAATTTAAAGATTCTTTTAATTGGCTCTATAACCAAAAAGACCAAATACCAAATTGAATTTTAGAAAAACAAAGATCACTTTTGTCATACTGTAATTAAACTGGCCATCTGAGCAATGAAGAACCCTTGTTTTCCTAATATTTCGTTTTGAAAACAAACAGATTTGTTTTCAATCTACATTTCAACTTACCGCTATCATATACAATTGAGCAATACGATATTCATCCACTGTCAGTGGCAATGGTATGCGATATTCCTTAATTAACATTCTGTCTTATTTTCTCTTCCAATTTAAGAACCGTATAATTGAAATAAATTCCAATTTTCCTATTAGACTAGCATCGTTGGACTCAGAATTTTTGTGATTTGGTATGGATGTTTCTGTAAAAGAAATGTAGACATCGATTAATAATGCATTCGAAAATATTATTCATAGGTGTTTTTTATTTGTAAATTATTAATACACTCATGGATAGTTTCTGGTGATAATAAATTTCTAAGATAATTAATAATACAAATATTTGATTTTTTTTTTGAATACTATTCGTTGTATAAATCGATCGAAGCGCTTATGAATCTAATTCGGAACCCTCCTATCCACATAAAAGGAGCATTTCAAAAAAAAAATCCATTAAGCTTTATTTCTATGGAACCATACTATACTGTGAATTATCGAAAACTATACACCAAAAAAATTTTCTGATTCAATCACGAAATTAATTGATCCAATTAATTTTTAATTGAAATGTCTTCAATCACAGAAAATCAATTAAAAAATTAATTGAAGGTAAATTAAAAAGTTAATTGATCCAATTAAAAAATTAATTGATACTATTATTTTTGTGATTGATTTTTGTTTCAATTAAAAAATTTGTCGAATCAATTAAATTTTTAATTGAATATTTTTTAAAACTCAATTAAAATTTTAATTGGAAAAATTTTCGTGAAATTTTTTTGTGTGTACGTACAAAGAAAAGGCAAACAAATAGATATGGAATTTCTAGGTAATGATGACCTCATATTTAGAATGCAAATTGTGCATTTGAATGGTTTCCATTAAACCTTCGTTTGTTTTTCCTTCTTTCTCGATTCTCACTTTTTATCCCTTGCATATGGTGATGGGGGTGTTATTTTTGTGAAATTTCAGCATTTAATTTAAATGCATGTGTAAATAATAATATATGTGTCAAAAATATTAGTCAGTATCTGCAGTTACATTTTTGTAATTGTTTCGAATTTAAAATTCCTACGGGAAATTGATGGTCTTATCACAGGACTAGGGTCCTTGGTCCAGTTTGTCGCAATTTTAAAATGTTCATCATTTCTACACTTATTCGATTTACACATGTACTCAAACCAATGTTGTCAGGTTATTTGTGGACCTTACCCCCAAATATTAAGGAAAAATCTGAAAATTGTTCTAGAGTTTTTTTTTCAAAAAAAAAACAAAAAATGTAGGAAATAAAAATGACTTTCCAAATTTTTTAAAATCTTGTATTGATAGAGGTACACAAAATATGTATATCAAGTTTTTAAATCGAATTAACTAAATATATATGTATAATCTCCAAATTGTTCAAGAGTTTAAAAAAAACCCAAAAAATTTAGGTAAAAATGACTTTCCAAATTTTGAGATAAAATCTTGTATTGATACAGATACACAAAATATGTATATCAAGTTTTTAAATCGAATTAATTAAATATATATGTATAATGGTTTATAGTGTAGAAAATTAATAAAATTCAGTAAATATATGTATTATTCGCCAAAAATAGTCCAAATTGTTGGAAGTATTTTTTTTAATTCTTTCTTCAAATTCATGCTTAAATTGTTCCAAATTTGATTGAGTATTGTTTTACTTTATAAGGTGTAAGTTGTTTTTCACCACTAAAAACCACCAAAAAAATTCACCCCTAGAAATCCGCCCAAACTTGGAAGAAACCCTAAAATTTTGAGGAAACCCCAACCGGTCATCACTGACTGAAACACAATTACAGTGAAAGTACTCAAAAGTGGACTCGAACGGTCCAATAAATTTTGTCCACATTTCGGAAGTGTCCAGTTATGAGAGATTAATTTTTATGTGTTAATATAGCACGCGTCTCACGACAACTGTTCACTGTTGAAAAGTGTTCGGTTCTCAGAGTGTGCAAGTTTGAGTTTGAGAATAGCCTTTTGCTTAAATATTAACAAAAAAATCTGTTGCGATTCGATTCTCCCAGACTATTTGCCTTATATGCCAAATCGTTTTTTTTTTAATAATTCTGTAACTTTTGAACGGATAAAGATAGCAACATAATTTTCTGTGTGTGAAAGCTGAAGTGTTTTCCTCTAAGTTTGCCAATTTGTGGGTCCCTAGTGGGTCCACGAGCTGACCTGTAGGCGTTGAAAGTTTGAACCTATTTCGATGATTTTTTCTTTGCTGGGGAACTTGTAAAGCTCGGAAAATAGATATTTATATATACTCCCATATATATCTATTGTCCGATATATACTTAAATCGGCCCCGGAAACTAAATTTTCACTCTAAGGCCACAGTTTCACTCCGATTTACTTGAAATTACGAATCCACTCAAAAACAGAAATCCTAGGTTCCAAATACTGACCCCACTTTGTCAAAATTTTGCAAACGGTAAAAGATAACTGCACACGCACGCAAACTTTTTTGTAGAGCTTTACAAGTTCTACCCAGCAAAGAAAAAAATCATCGAAACCCTAACCTCTCTCTCCGAGATGCCGCAAATAAGCTGGGTGTATCGTCTACAACCGTGCATCGAGCCAAAAAAACGAGCCGGAATATCGACTTACAAGAAGGTAGTGACTCCAAATCGCGATGATAAACAAAATACGACGGCCAAAGCGCGATCCCGGAGGCTGTACACGACGATGCTGACGAAGTTTCACTGCGTGGTAATGGACGACGAAACCTACGTCAAAGCCGACTACAAGCAGCTTCCGGGACAGGAGTTTTATACGGCAAAAGGAAGGGGAAAGGTAGCAGATATTTTCAACCACATAAAACTGTCAAAGTTCGCAAAGAAATATCTGGTTTGGCAAGCCATCTGTACCTGTGGCTTGAAAAGCAGCATTTTCATACACGCAAAAAAATAATTCTTTCCTCCCAAACGAAATTTTAGACAAACAAAGTTCGTTTCTCATTTGCTTTTCGCTGTAAGGAAGTGTATTTGGAAGAAAAGTATATACTTTTTGTGATAAACGTTTATTCTTTTCCAGGATGTAAAAACAATTTCATAAAGACTAGCTCAAAAAAAAACATTATTTTCTTGCTAATTGCATTGTCCCTCACATCTTTCTCATATCCACGAGGTTTTTAGTTCTTAACACCTTTTCCTGTAATACCAACAATGTAGAAGAAATTATACAATTTTATAAATTTTTAAAATTTTTTTTACCTTTCGCCTGAACGGAGAATCGAACCGCGGACCATGCACATTGTAAGCCAACACACTAACCACTGAGCTATGTACCTGTTATGGTCATCAATAGATAAATATCCATATAAGTTATATTTATATAGCATAGCTTGCGGCGCCCACGAACCGAATAAACAAAGTTTATTTAATAGAAACAAACATTTAGTTTGGCACCGTGGAGCAGTGATAGCTACGTCCGACTCTCATGCCAAGGGTCGTGGGTTCGATCCCTGCTTCGGCCAAACTTTTTTTTTTGCTTTTGTTTTTTTTTACATATATTCCAGATATATTCGGAAGATTCCGAAAAAATGTTCAACATTACATTGTACTATATTAAATTTTGAACTGTAAAATGTGTCTTATTAAAGACCTAAAGTCAGAAAAGAACAGTGTTTAATATAAACGAAATGGACTGTGTTGTTACTTCAAAAATAACTTTTTTTATTGAAAAAATAAAAATTTTGTAACAAACGAATTTTTTTGGTGATAAAAGTTTAAAATTTTCGAAGCAATTCAAAAAACTCTAACAAAAGAAAAACGTTTTCGGTACACGTTTTCCAAACGTTTTTTTCTTTGCGTGTAGCTTCCGGGACTGTCAACCAAGAAATTTACGTGAAAGAGTGTTTGAATAAACGTCTACTGCCTTTCCTGAAGAAACATGGTTGTTCCGTACTATTTTGGCCGGATTTGGCATCTTGCCATTACGGTAAAAAGGCCATGGAGTGGTACGCCGCCAACAACGTGCAGGTGGTTCCCAAGGACAAGAACCCTCCCAACACGCCAGAGCTCCGCCCAATTGAGAAATACAGGGCTATTGTCAAGCGGAACCTAAAGAAGACCAAAAAAACTGCTAAGGACGAGCAGCAGTTCAAGGCAAACTGGCTTTCTGCGGCGAAGAAGGTGGACAAGGTGGCTGTACAAAATCTGATGGCAGGTGTCAAGCGTGAGGCCCGGCAATTCGGATTTGGAAAAGCGAAATCCTAACTGAATATTTTTCCTGAATTTTATACTAATTGAACTTGAAAATGAAATTTAATTTGATTTTTTAAATAAACGATTTCACCGATTTACACGCGTTTTCCCTTGACCAAATTTTGACCGTATCACCCTTTAATATTCTTAACAGCTTCTAAATACGACCAGCAAACATATGGTGTGTTATGTCTTAATTTGGGAAATTGTTCAACAAGCACAGCACATTCTCTGGGTGTTAAAATAATGACCGGTTCCAAAGTTTTTGTCTTTCCACTAATGATTTTGGTATAGATTCTGAGCCAAAGAAGCGGAGACTTGAATCAAGGATACATCTAAGTCCCAATTCTTTCGTGGAAAATTTATTCGTGTTTTTTTTTTTGCTTTTTCTTTTTGTGCCTTTAAAAACGTGTTGAAGAAAATTTAAATTTCCAAATTCGGACATGACTTCAAGTAGAAATGATGCTATGTTACAAACAAAAAACGTCTTTCAAATATAGTATAAAATCGCCTTTTTTGCTTTGTAATCAAAATTCAAAGAGTCTAGAAATTTCAATCACTATTTCATTAATTTTAAATATTTTTTCTGAATTTTTAAAGCTAAGTTTACCTCAGTTCAACAAAATTTTCTTTTATGCAAAGATACCCATTTTTAAGTGGAATCACTTATTTATAAGGTAAAAACGACTTCATTGAAAAGATTATCGAATTTACCATTGCCACCGTGGTGCAATGGTTAGCATGACCGCCTTGCATACACAAGGTCGTGGGTTCGATTCCTGCTTCGACCGAACACCAAAAAGTTTTTCAGAGGTTGATTATCCCACCTCAGAAATTCTGATGACATTTCTGAGGGTTTCAAAGCTTCTCTAAGTGGTTTCACTGCGATGTGGAACGCCGTTCGGACTCGGCTATAAAAAGAAGGTCCCTTGTCATTGAGCTTAACATGGAATCGGGCAGCACTTAGTGATAAGAGAGAAGTTCACCAATGTGGTATCACAATGGACTGAATAGTCTAAGTGAGCCTGATACATCGGGCTGCCACCAAACCTAACCTAACCTAACCTAGGACGAGAAAACAAATTTTAATAAGAAAAATGCGTGTTCTATGATAGAAAAAATTCGCAAGGACAAGAAATCTTTGACTTAACGACAATATTTTTTTTTCACTGTAAAAATCATTTTTATTCGGTGTTGTTACACTTCATTTATGAAAAAATGTATAATAGGAGTATCTATTATCATAGTATACCATAATAAATACTCCTAGCAAATATGTTACTATACTGGGAATTGCCTCTGATATCGATGTCATCATTGGATAAATTGTTGCTGATTGTGCTGGAGGAAAACAAAATAAAAAAAAACAACGACTTTGTTTAACAATTACTTAATACCAATTCTACTGAGGCATGTAATTCACTTAATGGTCACAGTGACTATTTCTGCAGTTACTCTTATGCAGGTGCATGTGCATTACCTTCATTGTGGTACCGTTTCACAACTGAGCACCACCATTTATACGAATCCATATGGATATCATTCTGGTATTGGTCTTTTATGCCCTGGATACATATAGGTTTGTAGGAAGTCAGCTGGATAATTTGTGCCACTTTTTACCTCTCTTCAGACATGTATGACATTTGAGTGACAGGATGATATAGGTGGGGTGGTTGTTAGTATATAACGATGTATCCCGTCTGCGATGTCCTTACATTCAAGGAAACCGGGCGTAAGAGTTTTAAACTAATTTCAAATTTCCAGCTAAAAACAGGAGTTGTTAGGAAGTTTCAAAAAAAACTTGATGGGGTTTTTATGAATGTATTTTTGAGAAATAAACGAATATGCATATTCAAATGGATGCCTAAGTTCATTCCAAAGAAGTGAAATTCCCACCAGGTGTGTTGGGACGAAACAGCTTACATATCCTACTAAGTCGAATGGAGCGTGTCCATACGCCAGTACTGGCAACTAACCATTCTGACATTTGGTACAAATTAATCCAACGTGAATCGAATTCGAAGGAGGACAATAAAGGGCATCCTTGTCTGGTATCTTCCGTTACAGTGATCAAAATTCCCGTTTTATGCCAAATACAAAATTATAATTAAAGTTTAAAAATAATATAAAATAGATGCAAATGCAACTGTCGAAGCAAATCGAAACTAATCTGCCCTACCAAAATGTACATGGTAAAATCCACCGAAACTGTTTTCGAAACTTCAAGATTTTTGCTCATTTGAAATTTCTCCGGTACTATTGAAGCCTATTTATTGTTGAGTAGAAATTCAAGAATACATACAAAATTGAATATTTTTTTATGGAATATTTTTCGGATATATCTGTGAGGTGGCATCTCTTCGAATAAAAGATAAACTATTGTATTACTACACCGATAAAGATAAAGATATTGACTTAATATGTAAGATTGTGCAACCTACATTTTGCGACACGTAATTTACAAAATTATAAAGAAAAAATTCTTTAAATTAAAAAACAAATTGGATTAATTTGTTAATGAATTGCAAAAAGGTAATACAAATTCGCAAAATGAAATCTGTATCCTAATTTTCATTTTATATAGCCTACATTTAAAGTTACATAACTCCTTAAAAGATGTCCTTATTTTAAAGAAGCCGCTTCTTTGGTTCAAAATCCATACCAAAATCCTTAAGGGAAAGTCAAAATCTTAGCCAAAATACAGCTTTAAAGTTGGAGATAGCTTTCTGAACCTTCGATTATCATATAATCGGAGAATACATAAGTGCACTAAAAAACAAACATGCTCGGTTCCAAAGATTTTGTCTTTACTTTAAACATGTTGGTATTGATTCCAAGCCAAAGAATCTTCATATGCTATCAAAGTCCTTTAAAAACGAGTTAACGACAACTTTATTTTCCAAATTCACACTCGACTTCCAGTAGAAATTCTGCTATGTTTCTATTAGAGGTGCCCAGGACAAAATTTTAAGCAGGACACAAATTTTTGGAATGAAAGAATATACATGCTCTCAAAAAAAGTGTACTTGGATCCAAAGATTTTGACCTTCCTTCAATGATTTTGGTATTGATTCCGAGCCAAAGATGCGGCTTCTTTAAACTAAAGACATTTTTTACTGACCTCCCTGGCTTTAAATCTAGGATCAATAAAATTAAAATTGGCTACAGATCTCATTCATCGAATTTTTATTCTCTGTTTGCCAATTTCAAAAATTGTAAAGAATTTTTCTGAATTATTAAAGTCAAGTTGACCTTAGCCCAAAAATTTTTTCTTTCATGTTATGATACCCATTTTTAAGTCAAATCACTTAATTATAAGGACAATACGACTTTATTGAAAAGTTTATTGACTTTTGGACCAGGAAAAAAACTTTATATTAGAGAAATGCGTCTTCTATGCTAAGCAAAATTTGCATTAGTATTTTAAAGACATGAAATCTTTGACCTCACGACAATATTTTTTTCAGTGTGGTTGAACAAACGGTCTTAATGGTTACAATGATTTGCATACAATGCACATGGGTTCGACAATTTTTGTGATTTTTTTCAAAGCTTCTCTATGTAGTTTTACCGTAATGAGAACCGCCGTTCCGGCTGTTGGTTGCTGCAAAATAAAATTCCAAAATCAAACTCCATTTCAAGTACAAAATATGTAATACCCTATGACATATCCTATTTCTGAAAACGTTTTAGCTTTATAATCAAGTTTTAAAAATCATCGTATTTAAGGACTATTGAAATCGTCCTTAAGTTCAATGATTTTTTTGAAAATCTATTCCCAAGTTTCGTGCTTGGAGGTAAAAGCACTTAGTAATGCTGATTCCTTTTGAGAAGGATAACTAATACCATTCGAATACGAATTTAATTGAGTGTTAACTATTTATGGAAATTCTACACAAATCTATTCGTATAAAAATCAAGATATAAAAACATTTTAAATTCTATTTAAAAATTGGTGACATCACGGAAAAAAAAACTATTCACTGTAAGTCATAAACAATCGATAATCTCTTTAACGAATCCTCGAAGGACAATTGTTGAACCAAATGTCTGAAGGAGGATATTTGTTACAATTTTGTTTTACTTCTAAGCACCATCATAGAGTTTATGTGGGCAATGTAGCTGACACTATTGGAATGACATCATAAGCATAAACTGACTGTGGATGGGCCACTTGTCACGACCTCTGCCACCACAGATAACTACGTATTCATAGTTATTCTCCATACCTCTCTTGTCATTTATGTAGGCGATAATAAAGAGATAGAACCTCGAAAGGACATGCACATAAAATCATAATGTGAAAGCCATACGTTTGATGTCCTATAAGTGTCTATCAGTGTATGTGCCACTCTGTTTCTTTGTTTTTGTTTTGTGTTCGATGGCAACCTACTTTTCAGGACATGCAATCATCCTTTCGTCCGCCTATCAACTTGCAATGGTTCATGAGTTAGGTATTGGCATTCAATAATAAAGTTGGCCATAGAAATATCTAAGAATGTCATTCGACTATCAGGCTTCCATGCATAGCAATTATGGTTGCCATGCAATGTACATTGCTCCATTGATGTTTGGAAGAAGTAGGTTCATGTACATACATTCTTTGAAAAGTTCCAACGCATGTTTATCGATTGTTTTTTTTTTTATTAAATCAATAGCAATAATCTAAATTCGAATCATTTTGAAAAAGGTATTCTTTTATGAAAATGATAATTTGATTATTTTCAATTTATTTATTTTGCAGTTTATTCTTTTTGTAGCCGCTAAAAAAGAAGAGCTGTTATATCCAATGAATTTTACATGAGATTGATATTAAGGTGAAGTACTTTTTTACGTATCTTTCGTTTTGGTTTGGAAGTTGTGGTTTAGAATGGAAAAATTCGCAATTTTCCGACCGCTCCGACCGGGTGTTGAACCTGAATATCCTGTTAAGTGTTTTCACCTTACAACCATTCGTTGTCTAAACTAGAGTTGTGCCACGCGACGCGTGATTGGCGCGTTAATCACGTGAGCGGTTAGCATAATCCAAACCAGCTAAAAGAAATATGTCTTGTGTGCGCGAGAAATAAAATCGGATCGTGACTGTGCGTGAATAAAATTTCTGCAAAATCACGCTTAACTGTCGAACTATTTCTATCATCCATGTTCGGATATCCACTTCAATTCCACTTCCACTATTCACGACAAATCCACGAACGTGAAAATTTGGTGTCCTTAATTCCACGTTCTTTTTTGAACTTTTCTGTAACTTCAAAAATTCACTAAGGCGGAAATCAAAAAAAAAAAAAAAAAGTGGAATCAATAAACTTATTTTAATTTATTATTTTTTTAATTAAAAATTACACATTTTTAGTAAAACTCATGTACTAAATATAAAACATTTAAATAAAATTGCACGAGTACTTTTTTAACCGGATATACATACAAAATCGTGGAATTTATTCACATTCACCTGGAAGTGAATTTGCGAACATTATATGCCCTGTGCGCAAATCCACTTCCAGGTTAATGTGAATCATTTCCACGGTTTGAATTTTGTTACCTTTGCAAATTCGAGCAAAGTACGAATAATTTCAAGAAACGTTAAACTAAACATGGAAACTTCTCAAAAAAGTCATAGCCTATATTTGAAGAGTTTTGATCTTAAATTTAAAGATTCAATAGCTATTTTAATTAAAAAATAAAAAATACAAATAATTAAAAATTATTTTGCTTTACTTTGAAGTACCCAGCAAACAAAGAGCTTGCAAAAAATTAGTTTCGATCGCCTTAGCACACTAAGCCACAAACGCCAATGAACACGAAGCGTCGAAACGTTAATTCAAATGTTTCTAATATGATCGTAATTTGACACCAAAGCATCACTACTTCTCGAAATGTTCTTCATTAGTATGAGTGCTGCCCGATTCTATGTTTAACTCAATGGCAAGGGACCACCTTTTTATAGACGAGTCTGAATGGCGTTCCACATTGCGGTGAAAGCACTCAGAGAAGCTTTGAAACACTTAGAAATGTCACCAGCTTTACTGAGGTGGGATAATTCATAGCTGAAAAACTTTTTGTTGTTCGATGGAAACTGGGTCTGAACCAACGACCCCATGTATGCAAGGCGAGCCTGCTAACCATTGCACTACGGTGGCTTCCTGATGGGATCAGCTAAAGTAACAACGTTTCAAAATCCCCAGCCACATTTCATTTAATTCAACATTTCGTTTAAGTGTACACAAAGAACTCAAAGGGTTTAAAAAAAATGTAGATGTACTCAATTTTATTAAAAAAGGATATGGTGAATTTTTCATTTAGTTGTTTTTGTAAATCTGGCTGTCATAAAATGGACACAAGTACTTGGCAAATAAATCTTGCACAATTCCACAAGTGCTTCTTCATTGTTTTCTATTGGAAATTTTGTGGGCGGCAGTATTGGGGATCTGTTGCAGCTTCTGTCAGTGACAAGGTCAGGCGTACCAACAATTTTCCATGGCTGAGCAGCAATGTGATATTGTTGGTGTATGCAATGCATGGTTGCATATCTTTTGGGTCAAGATTCTTTGGCAGCCAAATATTTATCGATGACTTTTGAGCATTGCAGATTTTGGAATTTCATCGGCGTTAAATAAGTGTTTCAATGCATGAATAATTTCAAAACCTGTATTTTATTTCAATACAACTAAATAAAAAATAATGGTAAATTTCTTAACACCTTAACACCATCCTTTTTGATTTCAACTTACGTTCGAAAACACGTTACCCAATTCGGTAAGTGGGAGGTTGGATTTTATGTTATCCTACCATTTCATATGTGCCATAATTGTCTAGAAATCCCTGCCATTTATTTTACTGGACAATTAGCAAAGAATTTCATGGCTAAAACGTAAATAATCCCCAAACGTTGATGACCACGATAGACAGAGGGGACAAAAATGCGACAAATTGCTACAGTGTCCATAAAGATGAAACGGACACTTTAAGGCAATTCTCCAGGGAGTCAAAACACCAAATACCTAAAACAGAATTCTGGCTGGATAGCTCGCACATAAATTGGGCCAATATGTAAGTTTCCTTGATGTTGGTTTTGCTGGCAAGCATTGTTTTCATAATAGACACAGTCCCATTACAGTCCATAGGGCCGTGTACACGCATGTGCCACATTGTCTGTAGAAATGCGGAGGCTATCTTGAATAGAACTTCCTTTGCTTTTTATTTTGTCCAACTTCTTCTTCGTACCACCTTAGTAATGTGAGCGAGCACAAGTTTAAGGACACAATTATCTACACATATTTGCTTCGTTTTTTTCTTCATCACCTTTTTGTTTAAAACTTTTTCCAACTTGTCGTTTTTTTTTTACAACAATTGTGTTTATTTGTATACGTTGTGGTTATTTTCACACTGCGATAATTTTCTTTTGTCCCGTTTCCGTTGAAATTCACATATTGACAATGGTTGCCTTTTTTTCTAATTATGTTCTTTTTCTAATTTTTTCTCTATAGAATATTTTTCTTTGAAATGCTCTTTCCCGTTGCTGCCGTTGTATTTCCAATTCGAACTACACTCCATGAACCCTCAAATAAAACTAAACAACAGTAGGTTTTGTAACATTTCATAGATACTTCCAGGTACATTGGGGCTGATCAGTGGGAGCTGTAAAATAGGGTTGCCAAAGAGCAGAATTAAGAAAACTCAAAGTCCAGCAAAGGTCTATATTTAGCAACTATTTTTTGCTGGGATTATGAGCAGAGTAAAAACACTAAAAAGTTTGTCGATTTGATGCATTTCATATTGACTGATATTATTATTGTGCTTTTTGGAATTTTTTTGAAGCAACTCTTCGAAATGAGGACTTTAGCAATAATAATTCGAAACTATACAATTCTCTGAACTTCGGACTACATTGTATTCTTTTATATGACAAAAATAATTACTAGTTTTGGAAGGTTAGTATACACTGAAAAAAAAAATCATGCCCGATTTCACACTAATGATTTTGGTATTTATTCCGAGCCAAAGAAGCGGGGAATTGATGTAAGGATACATCTAAAACACAACTATCTTTTAAATTTGAGTTTTGCGTACTTGATACCTGCAAAACTTGGATTGTTCTTATGTCTACATTTGCACTAAAAGTCCATACAAAAGCTGCATAAGAAATAACGGCAAAATAACATTTTGTTTTCTAAGTTCGAAGTGAAATGATAAAAAGTACTTACACATTTATTAACAATATAGACAATATAGTCCCTAAAAATCAATTTCTTATTTAATGCACTAAGTAATTAACACTACTTTCCCATTCGACTTCCCTATTGTTAACAATTAAATTTGTTTGGGTTCAACAATATTTCTTCCTTTTCCTTGTAAAAAATATCACATGACATTTTTCTGAATTTAATCGATGTATCTTCCATTTGGCATAATAAATTAACAGTGCAACCACAAACCACTCTATATTAGATATTATAGGATTATTATTTGTGTATAAAATTCGGGAAATTTTTATTCTTAAAAAGATTTATAAAAATTCAGCAAGAGATTTCAATAGTTAAGTCTATGGCAACCCTATTTGCGCACCCTCATAAAATAAATTTCTCAAATCTCTCTTACATCCAGTGTTGCCAATTTGGTGCTTTTAGCACCAAATTTAGTGCTTTTCGATTTCTAAAAAGCACCAAATTGCCTTTTTGGTGCCTTTTCAAAAAAAGCACCAACTTGGTGCTTTCTGGCATTTTCATTTAGTGCTTTTGGTGCTTTTTTTTATTTTGAACAGTATTAAGTTTAATTGATACAAAAAATTTGATTAGACCTTCAAGAGCCGAAGAAACTCAAATTTATTGCCAAATATAGAATTTGATCGTTATGAAGTTGGTATTGATTATTTTTTAATTAATATTGTTATTTAGGGTATTCTGTAGGAAAGTCGAGTGATGAGTGTCGAATTTTTGAATTTGGTAAAGATGTCATTAAAAACGTTTGTATTAAATTCGCAAAAGCACGCACAACTGAAATAAGCAATAGACTCCTTCCATATATTAATATTTTGAAAGTTGAAAAACATCACTGATCAAAATGAATTAGACGAAAGCATTAAAACTGATCAAAGTGTATACTTTGATCAGTTTAATGCTTGGTTCATAATGGTTAGTACTAAGTTCGAGTTTTGCCGGTAAAGTGAAAACTATATCAGTAACAAGTATATACGGCCGTAAGTTCGGCCAGGCCGAATCTTATGTACCCTCCACCATGGATTGCGTAGGAACTTCTACTAAAGGCTGTCATCCACAATCGAATTACTTGGGTTGCGATAACACTTGCCGATGGCAAGGTATCGTAAAACTTTTTAACACTGTCTTCTAAATTGTAAGTTAGTCCATAAGGGGTATATATTAAACAAAAAAAAAAGGCCGATTAAATACGTATATAATTCAGTTTGACAAAATTTTCTATAGAAATAAAATTTTGACAAAATTTTCTATAGAAATAAAAACTTGACAAAATTTTCTATAGAAATAAAATGTTGACAAAATTTTCTATGGAAGTAAAATGTTGACAAAATTTTCTATAGCAATAAAATTTTGACAAAATTTTCTATAGAAATAAAATGTTGACAAAATTTTCTATAGAAATAAAATGTTGACAAAATGTTCTATAGAAATAAAATGTTGACAAAATTGTCTATAGAAATAAAATGTTGACAAAATTTTCTACAGAAATAAATTTTTTACAAAATTTTCTATAGAAATAAAATTTTGACAAAATTTTCTATGGAAATAAAATGTTGACTAACATTGCTATAGAAATAAACTTTTTACAAAACTTTCTATAGAACTGAAATTTTGACAAAACTTTCTATAGTAATAAAATTTGACAATTTTTACATGGCTGTTAGAGGCCATATACTAACGAAATGTACCAAATTTCAACCGCATCGGATGACTTTTGCCCCTCCAAGAGGCTCCGGAGGTCAAATCTGGGGATCGGTTTATATGGGAGCTATATATAATTATGGACCGATATGGACCAATTTTTGCATGGTTGTTAGAGACCGTATACTAACATCAGGTACCCAATTTCAAACGGATCGGATGATTTTTGCCCCTCCAAGAGGCTCCGGAGGTCAAATCTGGGGATCGGTTTATATGGGAGCTATATATAATTATGGACCGATATGGACCAAGTTTTGCATGCTTGTTAGAGACCGTATACTAACATCAGGTACCCAATTTCAAACGGATCGGATGAATTTTGCCCCTCCAAGAGGCTCCGGAGGTCAAATCTGGGGATCGGTTTATATGGGAGCTATATATAATTATGGACCGATATGGACCAATTTTTGCATGGTTGTTAGATACCATATGCTAACACCACGTACCAAATTTCAATCGGGTAGGATGAAGTTTGCTCCTCCAAGAGGCTCCGGAGGTCAAATCTGGGGATCGGTTTATATGGGAGCTATATATATTTATGGACCGATATGGACCAATTTTTGTATGGTTGTTAGAGACCGTATACTAACATCAGGTACCAAATTTCAACAGGATCGGATGAATTTTGCCCCTCCAAGAGGCTCCGGAGGTCAAATCTGGGGATCGGTTTATATGGGGGCTATATATAATTATGGACCGATATGAACCAATTTTTGCATGGTTGTTAGAGACCGTATACTTAGACCACGTACCAAATTTCAACCGGATCGGATGAATTTTGCTGCTCCGGAAGGCTCCGCAAGCCAAATTTGGGGATCGGTTTATATGGGGGCTATACGTAAACGTGGGCCGATATGGCCCATTTGCAATACCATCCGACCTACATCAATAACAACTACTTGTGCCAAGTTTCAAGTCGATAGCTAGTTTCGTTCGGAAGTTAGCGTGATTTCCACAGACGGACGGACAGCCGGACAGACGGACAGACGGACGGACATGCTTAGATCGACTCAGAATTTCACCACGACCCAGAATATATATACTTTATGGGGTCTTAGAGCAATATTTCGATGTGTTACAAACGGAATGACAAAGTTAATATACCCCCATCCTATGGTGGAGGGTATAAAAAAGGCATATTTGCTGCAATTTTATTATAACTTGATGGGGAATAGCCAAAAGTAAATTTTCACAAAGTTTGTATTCCTTAAAATGAATTATTATTATTGTGAAAAAATGACTATTTTAGCAGCTAAACTCGATCTTAATACCCACCTTAACTTCTTAAAATTCAATTCACAAAAGTTCTATAATACATCTTCGGAAGTATTTTTTTTAGTAGAGCATTTAATTTTCGATTTTGTGGTGGAAGGTGGTATGTTAGAATTTATAATATATTTTTGGTGCTTTTTGGCCTTGGGGAGTTGGCAACACTGCTTACATCCCTATACTCTCTCACACACACTCTGACTCTCCTTCTCTTTACAATTGCCTTGAATTAAGCTTCAGAGGGTTAGTTTTGGTTGTAAGAAAACTTATGACGTCATTATACATAAATCGTTGAGGTTGTACTATCAACGAAATACGTCATTAAATTCTAACTTGTAACCTCTTACTCTATCTCTTTCTCTCATCCATCATTGCTCTTCGATTCACTCACTTACATTATGCGCTCAGCCAACAAGTTGCAGTTGTATGTTTTCTATAATGGCCTTTTTATACCCACCACCATAGAATGGTGACGGGGGTATAATAAGTTTGTCATTCCGTTTGTAACGCATCGAAATATCGATTTCCGACTATATAAAGTATATATATTCTTGATCAGGGAGAAATTCTAAGACGATATAACGATGTCCGTCTGTCCGTCTGTCTGTCTGTCTGTCTGTCTGTTGTAATCACGCTACAGTCTTCAATAATGAAGCAATCGTGCTGAAATTTTGCACAAGCTCGTCTTTTGTCTGCAGGCAGGTCAAGTTCGAAGATGGGCTATATCGGTCCAGGTTTTGATATAGTCCCCATATAAACCGACCTCCCGATTTGGGGTCTTGGGCTTATAGAAATCGTAGTTTTTATCCAATTTGCCTGAAATTTGAAATCTGGAGGTATTTTATGACCATAAAGATATGTGCCAAAAATGGTGAGTATCGGTCCACGTTTTGGTATAGCCCCCATATAGACCGATCTCCCGATTTTACTTCTAGGGCTTATAGAAACCGAAGTTTTTATTCAATTTACCTGAAATTTGAAATCTAGAGGTATTGTAGGACCACAAATACATGTGCCAAAAATTGTGAGTATCGGTCCATATTTTGGTATAGCCCCCATATAGACCGATCTCCCGATTTTACTTCTTGGGCTTATAGAAAACGCAGTTTTTATTCAATTTACCTGAAATTGGAAATCTAGAGGTATTGTAGGACCACAAATACGTGTGCCAAAAATTGTGAGTATCGGTCCATATTTTGGTATAGCCCCCATATAGACCGATCTCCCGATTTTATTTCTTGGGCTTATAGAAACCGCAGTTTTTATTCAATTTACCTGAAATTGGAAATCTAGAGGTATTGTAGGACCACAAATACGTGTGCCAAAAATTGTGAGTATCGGTCCATATTTTGGTATAGCCCCCATATAGACCGATCTCCCGATTTTACTTCTTGGGCTTATAGAAACCGCAGTTTTTATTCAATTTATCTGAAATTGGAAATCTAGAGGTATTGTAGGACCACAAATACGTGTGCCAAAAATTGTGAGTATCGGTCCATATTTTGGGATAGCCCCCATATAGACCGATCTCCCGATTTGGGGTCTTGTGCTTATAGAAACCGTATTTTTTATCCAATTTGTCTGAAATTGGAAATCTAGAGGTATTTTAGGACCATAAAGAGGTGTGCCGAAAATGGTGAGTATCGATCCATATTTTGGTATAGCCCCCATATAGACCGATTTCCCAATTTTACTTCTTGGGCTTCTAGAATCCGAAGTTTTTATCCTATTTGCCTGAAATTGGAAATCTAGAGGTATTTTCGGGTCACAAAGAGGTGTGCCGAAAATGGTGGGTATCGGTCCATATTTTAGTATAGCCCCCATAAGAACGATCTCCCGATTTAACTCCTTGGGTTTCTAGAAACCGTAGTTTTTATCTGATATGCCTGAAATTGTAAATATTCTGGTATTTTAGGCTCACAAAAACGTGTACCGGATTAAGTTTTTATCGGTCCATTTGGTAATGCCTCCATATAGACCGACTTCACTTCTTGAGGGTGTAGAAGGCGCACTGATCATGAAAATTGCTTGAAACTCAATGTAAAATTTCCAGATTTTACTTCTACAGATTTAAGATTTCAAATCAAGACGTTATTTTATAATTTTCTTGCACACTTACAAGAGATGTTAATGATTCCTCTAAACCTCAAACAAAAATGGTTCTTATAAATCCAGAATCTGATATAGTCCTCATAGGTGAAATCTTTAAATTTATCTTCGGGTTGTGTCCTCAAGTCCTCAAGCCCTCCTGAAATTTCAAAGGAAACCCTAATATATGGTTCATGGTGGTGGGTATTTAAGATTCGGCCCGGCCGAACTTACTGCTGTATATACTTGTTGTTATTGTTTTGTTCGCCCTGGAGCATGTGGGGCTGGATGGCTGGCTGGCTCACTGCCATTTATATAGAGCGCACTGTTTTCACCAGTGACGTCACATTTATTATGATTTTCTAGTTTGTCGTTTCATTTGGAATAGACGAAAAGAAATTGAGATGGGTGTCATTGGTAAATGACATTAGTGGTAATGGGCTTTTTTCCTTTAATCTCAAGCAGAAACATCATAAAAATAAACTCATCTTAAGAATAAAATGGGGAGTAAAAAAATTGTGTTGTGTGTTATCCTATTTCCTGGTTTGGTGCTATATCTGTTTATTCCTCAATTTACTGGCTTACAATTCGACCTTCACATACATTTGTGTGTATGTATGTGCCTCCATATCACAATTAGTTGCTTTTGTTGTTCAAGAAACTGTGCTAATTTTTCAGATATCAATTGTCATATTTTCGTATAACAATGCCATTAAAGTGTGACTGCTATTTAAACTGTAAAGGGTGGGAAAATTATAATTCGACAAAGGGTTTATATGGATGAAAATAAATTGTGGATGGTTGGACATCTCCAAGGAAATCTTTCACGATTCTCTCGCAACAAAAAACGATAAGGAAGCTCAAAGACCCAAATTATTGGTATCTGAATAATCTTTTTTACAATAACTGCAATTTATACTATAACTGGTTTTGACATCTAAATTGTTATTATTCATTTAATTGGATTAAAACAAAACTGACCTTATTTAGCGTTAAGTTGTCGAATCCTTATATAGCGGTAAGTTGTCAAAGCTACAAAGATGAATTCCTGTTGTCCATAATCAGTCCATGTAGGTTTTTGCAAATGGTCTTGATAAACCCTTATCAGGTCAATTGGGTAGGCAATGGTTTATTCGCATTTTTGTTCTGTGCCATTGATCGATAAACTGCCAAATATTAATAAGGTGATAAATTTTTGCTTACTAATCGCAATTGACGTGCGGGTATTAACAGCTTTTATGGGTTGAGATGAGTTCTCCAAATTAATAAATATAATAAAAAAAACTCATACACAAAAAGGCATATTTATTAAAAAAATGTAGTGGAAGGAAATGTTGTTGCCTTTGATGTTACTATTTCCATTTTCAATTACGTGCGACTGCAGGCGATACTAACTATAAACGAATGATTTATTATTTTAAGTTGGATTCTATGTTCGATTTTCCACCAAAACAATGGGTAGTTATATCTAGCCCGTATGATCTTAGCTTAGACCGCCTTCATTCAGTTTCTAATTTAAAGGGCTTATATTAATCGTTAGCTTTTTAACAATTGATTTAATTACCTTTGAACAAACATCGTAAAGTAATTAAGTGTTAAAATACTGTATGAAATCAAGATAACGCTATGAGTTGAGTCATCCAGAGCTACTAACCTATTATTTTCATCCCACCAAAAGTAGAGAGGCATATTCCTGGAATTCTACATCTTTGCCAATCTCAAAATTCCATCTTTTGTGATACTTGAGACAAAGGGTTTGACTACAAATGCAGCTAATAGCAAAAGCTGTCGCTAATATGTATATGAAAACTTTTGTTTTAAATGTTCTTGAAAATTTTGGTTAAAAATTAAAAAAAATAACTTTTGAGACCTATTATCTTCTTCAAAATATCTTGAAACAACTGTTTCGAAATTGGTTGTATCAGCAAAATATCCCATAATAAAATAATCTTAGTTCAAACTTTGTAAATGGAAGATTTGTTTATATTTGCAAGGGCATATCCTACAAAGAAACTACACCCATAAAAAAAATCATAAACGGCGTGCTCATTTCAAAACGATCCGTGCATGAAAGTGAATCAGCACA
The DNA here is from genome assembly GCF_050003625.1 of Haematobia irritans. Taxonomy (NCBI): domain Eukaryota; kingdom Metazoa; phylum Arthropoda; class Insecta; order Diptera; family Muscidae; genus Haematobia; species Haematobia irritans. The sequence goes on from NC_134399.1 coordinate 229,410,229, forward strand.
CATGTGGTGTCAAACGGAGAACAGACGGTGTCAATCTGACTACGATAGAATGACACCATGCGTTGTCAACAACAACCAGTGCTCATGATCTGAAAACGTAATGGTTACTAATTTATACAAAAAAAAAAAATCCGCTACCGTGACATGAACCTGCCCATACTCGACTAACAGAAGCCTTAGCGCATTGCACCACCAACGTCTAACGAATATTTGAAGACTTTTCATGGATAAACAATAATGAAAGCCTTTCATGAATTCGTGAACGCTCGTGGACGAAGCCGTGAAACCGTTTCATTTCATTACCGTCCGTTCACGATTTTTGAACGTAATTTTTTCTATTAGGTAGTACACCAAGAGCTAAATTATAAGCGTGGACGAGATATGAGAAAACAATGTAGTATGCGAAAAATAAACCACGAAATACGTGATTTTTGTAGTCTGTACACCCAAAGAAAAAAAATTTCCTCCAAAAGAAAATTGTGGACAAATGAAATTCCATTTTCCATTTTATTTGATTTTAAAGAATTGTTTTTTGAGTAAAAAAACTTTGAAAAAAATATATAATATTAAAGATTATGCAACTTAAATTTTAGTACAAGCAATTTATACAATATTAAGAGCAAATTTCTTTAAAATAGAGAAATTTTAATTTTTTTTTTTTAATTTTGAGTCCTTCTGTCGAAGTCGTATGTCTTTGAAATAAGGCGATTATCCCTTAAAGTAAAGAACACTTTTTGGATTTAAAGAAACAATCTTTAAATTAACTAAGAGATATATGTTCATACTTATTTTGAGGATTCCGCATCGTTGGTTTAAATTTTTGTTTTAAGAAAATATTTTTTACTTTGGATTTTTTTATTTTGGGACATGGAGTTTTTATCTGACTTTGATGAATAGTTGTGTTAATATATCCCAAAAAGAGAAAAAAAAATTCAAAAAATGATCTGTATCTTATTTCTATATTTATAGATCCAAATATAAAATCATTAAAGGAAAGTCAAAATCTTCCGATTCAAGTAAATTTTTTGAGTGTAAAATTTTTCCCCCAGAAAAGAAAACTCTTCTTCGAGCACTAATGATGTGTGGTATCCGAAATTGCCCGGTAAGGGTAAGTCACCCCAGCATACGGTATTACTGCTAAGCACTTTTTCACATTTACTTTAACTGAGTTGCATATTTCTTTGAATGTTGAACTCATCTCAAAGTTGATTTGTGAAAAGTAAGCAAAATAAATATTGTTTACGGTATTAGATGAATGATCTGCATATTTGTGTGAATTATATTCAGGTCGACTATCGAGCATTTGTAGTTATTGAAGTCTACGATATCGCTATTGTGGTTTGCCGTTCATTCGTTTATCTAATCAACTGTAATCGTCTTCAATTAAGTAAAACTAATCAGTGGCAATTTCTTAAGCTTCATATATAAAATATAAGGGTGGATCAAAATATGGATGGATAGTTGCATAACTTTCTCTTCAATATAATTATTAAAAAAATAATGTTTCAAAGTAATCACTAATTAATAAGTAAGTAGCTGTTATTAATTTTAAATACATAATTTTTGCATCGTTATTATTTTATGTAGTCACGTTCATTTCTCAATTTGAACCACTTTAATGTAGATGTGTACATTCGCACAGTTTTTAGATCGCCTGCCAATGCTTATGGTCTTCAACTTATCGCCTTTTGGGGTCATAAACTATGCTCAAGGGTTCCCTCACCTTAATCTTTTTGATTGGTTTGGAGACAACCATTTGAAATAGTTTAGTGGGAAATCCAAATAAAGAACGATAACTTTTAAATGTGTAATTTGCGTGATGGGACAAATATAACCAAAGTTGAAATATTTAATTATAGTTGAAGTTCGTCACTTGAAAACAATGCAGATACAACGGACTTGGCTCTTTCATAATAATGAAATCACAGCACGTTTTATTTTATATTAAGGCAATTTTAAATATGTACCCAAAGAAATTTGTTAGAAGACAAAGCAGAAAGCCTGCTGAAAACGGGAAAATTTGAATATTTCTCTAATATATCCCTAATTTAGGTTTAAGAGCAAACAAAATGTTTGCTGATGTCATTTAGAAGCTTCTAAGGATATTATAGGGTAAGAATATAAAAAAACAAGTAAGTAAAGCAGAAAGTCGGGCGGGGCCGACTATATCATACCCTAAACCACCCTTACTGAATTAGTAAACATAAGCATTTGTGGGGTAACATTGATATAGGTATGGGAGATAAACCGCAGTTGCATATTTAAGAAAATTAAGGGGTACATGTTTATGGGTGCTTTGTATCAATCTGACTATAGCTCATAGTCAGTGTTGCCAGGGAAAATGTTCGGTTTACCCTACAAGGACAAAAAAAGTTCCCTACTTTCCCATACATTCCCAAACAATTTTCCCTACAATATTTTTCGTTAAATTTAAACAAATTTTACAAAACTAAAATGGTTCTAAGTACTTTATTATCCTAAAACATAAATATGCAACGTATAACATATAACTTAGAATATAAATTTGTATTACCAACACGGTTGCCACAGTTGGTAGAATTCTAATCAAAATAGTATTTTTTTTTTTTTGATAAATCTCTATAAAAATAAAAATTTGGAAAAAGTTTCTATAAACAAATTTTTGTGAGAAAATTCTGTATAGAAATAAAATTTTGACACTAAATTCTATAGAAACAAAATTTTGAGAAAAAATTCCATGGAAATAAAATTTCGAGAAATTTTTTTATATAAATAATATTTTGAAAAAATTTTCTATAGAAATACAATTTTGATAAAATTTTCTATAGAAATAAAATGTTGACAAAATTTTCTACAGAAATAAAGATTTGACAAAAATTTCTATAGAAATATTTGCATTAGCGTAGCTAGAAAATTTTCCTAGGGGGGGCTATAGCCCCCCTAGCTAAAAATTAATGGACTGAAATTATAGGTTATATTATTGTTTTATTTTATAAAAATGAATAAAAAATCAGATTCCAATATAACTAGACAATTAATTTATAATAAAGCAACTAAAAGCAGTTCCAAACTTTTTCCCTACTTCCAAAAATGTCCTCAGAAAGAAGTTAACAGGAATTTTTTTAATTCAATTTTTTATAACTCTTTTTTTCATATTTTTTTGCAGCATTGTTAAGATATTCGTTTATTAAAGAATAGTTTTAATATCAATTACTATTTGTTAATTAAATCGACTAAAAATTAGACTAAACAAAAAATCCGACTAAACAAAATAAAATTGTACATGAAAGTCATTAGCGGAACTTGGTGCGGTTGTATTTACTAGTTTAATATTATATAACAACAATGGAAAATCCTAAATAGGTTTTCAAATTCTGGGGGGGGGGCTAAAATTTTTCTGGGGGGTCTAATCCCCCTCCCCAGAGGCCTTCCTACGCTTATGAATATTTGTTTGGTAGATTTGTGGTAATCTTCAAATTTTGGTAGATTTTTTTTGGACGCGTGGTAACTGGTGTTACCACACATTGTTAAAGATCAAGCCTTGCCGGCTTCTAATTTCCTAGAGCCACCAAAATGTAAAAATTATTACAAATTGTGTTGAGTGAAAATGTCCCTACATTGTGGTCCAACTTGCCTACAAGACGCTAAATATTAGAAAACCCATATATAGGGAATTTCCCCTACTTCTAGCAACACTGGCTGTAGTTGATATTGCACCTACGGAGTTAGTATACCACTAATATTGAGCCCATTATTAAAAAAGAGAAAATCGTTCAATTAGTGTGGGTAATAAATCCAAATTTGTGAAAATTGAGCAATATTCTTATGTAAAAGCTAAATTTGGCAAAATCGAGCGATGCATATATATGGAAGCTATATCTAAATCTGAACCAATTTGCATAATATTTTGCGAGTTTGATTAATACCACAAAAGGTTACCTTGTGCAAGGTTTGAGTAAGATCAGTTAAGAAATAAGGTCTGTATGGTCAAACATCAGGTTATTAGGGGCGAATTTTTCAAAATCGGGCGATACATATATGGGAGCTATGCCTACATTTGAACCGATTTCGATGAAATTTTGCACATATAGTTAGTACTATAGAAGACTATATTTAGCCAAATTTGAGTAAACTCGGTTGCTAAATAAGGGTTTTATGGCCAAATTTGGGAAAATCGGGTTATACATATATATGGGAGCTATATCTAAATCTGAACCGATTTCAATGATTTTTTGCACATATAGTTAGTTCTATAGAAGACTATATTTAGCCAAATTTGAGTAAACTCGGTTGCTAAATAAGGGTTTTATGGCCAAATTTGGGAAAATCGGGTTATACATATATATGGGAGCTATATCTAAATCTGAACCGATTTCAATGATTTTTTGCACATATAGTTAGTTCTATAGAAGACTATATTTAGCCAAATTTGAGTAAACTCGGTCGATAAATAAGGGTTTTATGGCCAAATTTAGAAAAATCGGGCTAAATCTGAACCGATTTCGATGATTTTTTGCACATATAGTGCTATAGAAGACTATATTTAGCCAACTTTGAATAAGATTGGTTAATAAATAAGGGTTCTATGGCCAAATTTGGGAAAATCGGGCTATACATATATATGGGAGCTATATCTAAATCTGAACCGATTTAGATGAAATTTTGCAGACTTGAAGAACGATGAAAAATATTACTTTTTGCCAAATTTGGTAACGATCCGTTTGAAAACAAACGCAACGTGACCCGATTTGTCGAAATCGGGCGATACATATATATGGGAGCTATATCTAAATTTGATCCGATTTCTTCCAAATTCAATAGCGTTCGTCCTTGTTCCCAAAAAACTCCCAGTACCCAATTTCATCAAAATCGGCTAATAATAGCGATCGGAATCCTGTGAACAACAAATACATGGACAGACGGGCACCAAGCGCTAGATCGACTCAGGAGGTGATTCTGAGTCGATCGGTATATATTTTATGGGGTCTAAAATCAATATTTCTGGTAGGCACATTTTTTGGCCGATCAAACTTATTATACCCTGACCACTATGTGGTTTAGGGTATAAAGAGTTTTGGTTCTTGCAAATACCTTGGGTAACATTTTAGACATTTAGGGATTCATGGATAAAACATAACATAAAATATTGGGGAGGTTTTTTTAATAATTAAAATAAAATCCGTAAAAAGTTTAAGGATCACATATAGCATTTCGATTTTTTGCGAAATGCTATATGTGATCTATATAACGCAACTGTGCCTATTAAGAGGATCAAAGTGAAATCAGGTACTAAACCATGGTTTAACGACACGATTAAGACTGCTATTAGGGAAAGGGATATTGCATACTCACGATGGAAGCGCTTTAGATTACCACATCTTCTAGAGGAGTATCGATCGGCGCGGAGAATAGCGAACAGAAACATCAATGCGGCGAAGACTGAATATTACTCTATGCGTTTCAATTCTGCTTTAGATTCCAGGGAAAAACGAAGAATTATACATGATATTGGCGTTGGGAAGCTAGGTCATCGGGCGGTTATCAAGGTGATCCAAATGACTTGAAAGAGATTTTTACTAATATCCCTGCCCCTCCGACGGACACATCCTTCTATGACACGGATGACGGCATAGGAGCAATCTTATCTGAGAGGAACGATTTCGAGTTCAGGTGCGTTACCCAAGATGAGGTCATAGAGAGTTTTTTCATGGTTAAGTCGAATGCTATTGGCCTGGATGGAATGGACCCCAGGTTTATACGAATACTGCTCCATCAACTTATTCCTCTTTTCACCTACTTATTTAACACAATTCTGACCTCCAGTACTTATCCCACGATATGGAAGCATGCAAAGATTATTCCTATACCGAAATCTAATTCAGAGTCACGACCCATTGCTATTTTGTGTTATGTTTCTAAAGTGTTCGAAAAGATTTTACATAAGCAGATATATGATTATCTTCTTCGCGGTAACTTGTTATCTGAAAGGCAGTCTGGTTTCCGCAGAGATCATAGTTGTGTGAGTGCACTGATCGAAGTATCGGAGTCAATTAGGAGAAATATTGATAAGAACCATGTTAGCTTTCTTGTACTCTTAAATCACTCAAAGGCTTTCGATACTGTTGATCACAAAATGTTATGTCTAAAACTTCAAAGATTTTTCAATTTCTCACCTACTGCTACATCTCTCATAACTTCCTATCTTAACAATCGGTTACAGACGGTTTACACCAGAGATACTTATTCATTGCCATTACCAGTTACGAAAGGGGTTCCACAGGGTTCTATAATTGGACCTCTATTATTTTGCATGTACGCAAATGACCTCCCTCTAGAAATAGTCCATAGTCAGATACTTATGTATGCAGACGACATACAAATCTTTTTAAGTAGACCGGTAGGTGATACTAGTGAGTGTTTGGGGAAACTTAACCACGACCTTGATCGTGTGTTTCGATGGGCAACAGCAAATGATCTGCTACTAAATCCACAAAAGTCTAAATGTTTGATTATACACAAGAATAGAAGGTTCTCTTTGTCCAATGCTGACATTATGTTGAATGGTCAAAAAATCGATGTAGTCACTAGTGCTAAGAATCTTGGAGTAGTATTCAATAGCACATTGAGTTGGTCAAGTCATGCTTTATGGGTTACTCATTCCTACACACCAGTCAATATTAGACTTCTCCTGGCGAAAAGTCTTTTGTTACCGGGTTTAATTTACGGATCTGAACTCTTCGCGAATTGTGACTCCGTGAGCAAAAATAGACTTAACGTGGCATTCAATAGTATAGTTCGTTATGTGTATGGGTTACGCAGGACCGATCATGTTTCGCATGTTACAAACTCCCTCTTTGGCGTTAGTTTTAATACCCTGCTTAATGTCAAATCGTTAGTATTTCTACATAAATTGATTTACAAACGGAAACCCAGCTATCTCTATGATAAAATTTTGTTTACCAGATCTGATAGAAATAGGAATATAATACCCTTTATAAGGACAAGTCTTGTATCCGAATGGTAGTTCTTTATTGGCACAATACGTCTCTGGAACACTCTACCACCCGATATACAATGCATCAGCAACGCATCATCTTTTAAGAAGAGTATTCAAAATTTATTTCAAAACTAGAATATTTATCATTAAAAATTTGCTTGTATTTATAATATAGTATCACAATTTCAATTTCAATCATCAATAATACAACGCAATTGAATATTAAAAGTAATTTCTATATATATATATTTTTTTTCTATTATTATTAATACAATTTTTATTTATTCTAATTTTAATTTATTTTCTTTTTATCTTTAATTTTAATTATTGTACTTATTATTAATCGGAGATGTTTTAACATTTATAATCCTGCACTGTAATTATAAGATTTTAATCTGGTTGTGTAGGTACTCAATAAAATGAAATGAAATGAAGCTCTATCTGCATTTCAAATAAACAATTTTCGCATAAGGAGTACTTTTTGGTAGCTTCCAGACATGACATAGAAATAGGAATTGCACAATTTTTATAAAAATATTTTAAATGTATTTCTTTACTTGGCATGTAGTTAGTAAACCCACTAGTCTTTTATTTATATCAAAGTGAATTTATAGAAATAGCTATGTTTGCACTAGAATTTATTATAGAAAATAATATCCCACGTGTGTTCTATTTTAGACAATCTAATGAATGGACTAGGGGAATATTAATACTGCTTTCCTCATTGTAAACTATTAGACATGTTTTGTTTTTGGCAAAAACATGAACATTTTATATATTTTGGTTTGTTGCTATGGAGGAGAATAAATAATTTCTTATTTTGTGTGTACATGAGAATTTGTTTAAATTGAAAAATTAGTAACATTTTCAAGAGAAAATCGACAATGATGTATTCTACATTTACACTTGGATTAGGGATGCTGCAATTATATTAACCTAAATGAGATGATATTCAATTATCGATATATAATTGTGACTATCTACAACATTTAAATGTTTAAGTCTAAAGCGGCAAAAAAATGCATCCTCCTCACACAACAAATATTGCAGTACTCCCAAAAAGACATATGAAATTAATAAGAAGGATTGTGCAACATTAATTTTAGATTATAAATTTTATGCAATATTGTGATAAAATTTGTTTGTTTAAAAATATACAATGGGGAGCAAAACCGAGTGCATTTTGACCACGTAGGAGTATGATTTGCTTAATAAAAAACGGTTTATTGAGTCCAATTGCTGCAAAATTTTTTTCACACTGAAAAAACAGTGAACCAGCACCCAGAAAAAGGTGCCTTCGAAACTAAAGGAAAAAATGTTTATACATTTAGTTTATCCATTTTATTTCCATTAAATAATAAAATTTACTTGTTTCAGTAAAAAATCCTAAACTGGAAGCAGTTAGGAATAGTTCACTAACTAGAATAAGTCATGGAATTATACTAATACTGTTTTTTTTATTCACTAATAACAAAGCATTCGTAAAAATAAACAAAATATGAACTAAACCCAAGTTTCCTCAAATTTAGTAAAATTTCTTATAAAACGATAACACTGAATTCATTTATTATAGAAAGCATATCATACATACGAATAACACTTGGCATAGAAAAATATTTTAGTTCATTCGTACTAAGAAGTATTCAATCCTTTCAAAACTTAAGGAAACACACTTGTTAGAATATAGGAAATTTTCCTATATTTCTTTTATCTACCTGTCATCGATGTAAACGATATGTTTGCGCGTGGGTTGTTTTTTTTTAGTTTGAATCGTATTGTTATGGTATACGGAGAGCTTGTTAAATAATAATATAGTAAAATAATATAATAAATAACAAATAAAATATTTATTATTTTAAATTAGTGAGAATATTTTTAGTTTTTTCAAAATTATTGAACATAAATAACTAACAATATTCTATCAATGTTCGTGATGGTGTATAAAGAAAGAAAATAGCAACAGAATAACAACCCCTTCATTCGTCTTCATTTTGGAATCTTCAATTATCAGGTAACATTCATACAGTGACGCTAAAAAATTGGTTTATGATTTTTTATATCTGTAGGTATTGAAATTGTAAAAGGAGGACAAAATCGTTACGCAGCATCTTATTAAAAGTGAAAGGAAAAAGAAGAAGAAAAAAATTTAACTAAATTGTATTAGAAACGCAGATTACATGCCGATTTCACGGAGGCGCAAAACTTCACAAACTCAGGCAAATTTGATTGCACAATATCAAGGTAGTCTCCTTTTTTCATGATTCCTTATCACTAACCAACAGCCAAGTGTGTGATCATCCCCATACCATGAGACTTTGTAATGTTCGGAAGTCATTACCAGTAATGTTCTATTGCATCAGATTAAAAACGGTTTATTTTTGTTTCATCTGACCATTTAACTTATTAAAAGTCATCAACGACCCAATCTCTGTGGGTGTTACTAGACATTTTCTATTTAATAAGGATTGCAAAAATTTTGCACCACTACCGGATCCAAAAAGAACAATTTCATTACTTTTTTGGCGACGCTTTTTTGCTGGGATAGTCAAGTAAAATAATCTCAACAGTATTGATACATGTTAAAGAAATTCTTTCAAGTTTACTATTACAAATTTGTTTGTTAATTATGTACGCATACATGGAACTATCTGCTTTGCAATGCGTACTAGACATTAATTTAGAATAAGTTTATCGGTTGTTGCTAGCTGTTCTATAAGAAAGGTTATATCAATCGATCAAAGTAGGAAAGTAAATTAATGATTCCAATGAACAAACACACAATGATTTCAACTATAACTACATAAAAAATTAAGAAGAAAAAAAATTTACTAATTGTTGATACAATTGCCTACATCTGATTGAGGAAACAAACGATAAATTTGTACTTAGCTCACGGTTTATGTGTCGACGAAGAACCACTCATGTGTATGCTACGCTAGCGAAATGCACATAGTCATTGCAAATGTGCATAAAAAGTGCGTTTATACCTTGACCTTGCTCCAGTCACAATGAATTGAAAAGACTGTCGTTGGTTTAATTTCAAAACTAATGGTTATGCCAATTATGAGTATGTAAACATTAACACACACACGAGGCACAGTCATGTTTCTGTTAATACACCAAAGAGAGGCCAAAAACCTAACATAGCCATAAGTTTATGTTTTCATCTGTAAAGTAAAGAGATTGTACTCATTTACAGAGTACAATAGAGTAATAATATACGATTTATACTGATAACATTGCGAGCGATATTAGTACATCCCACACAAGTTACTTGCACGCTCACAAAAAATCGCTTCTGTAACATATACTCCCAAACATATTTTGCTTCAAGCATATATATTTTTGGGTATTGCCCAAACATTTATATGTTTGATCTCTTCCAATATATAATATGTTTGAAAGCATATTGGTCTAAACAATATATGTTTTGGTAGTCTAAGTTCCAAACATTTTGTATTTTTGCATCCAAATTCAATAATGTTGTCTTCCAAAAAACAATATGTTATTATGTGAACATATAATATGTTTGGAAGCATTTTGCACCCAAAAATATTATATGCATAAAAAAAATTCTCCCAAACAATATTGTGCTCAAAATTTTATTTATTTATTTATATATTTACAATCATAATGAATTATGAAAATAAACAGGTAATATAGGTGCTAACAACATAGGTTTTCGACCTGAATGCTCAAAATTTTGTTTCTGCCCAATTGTATATTCCCCCACATCTTTCTCACTACCACGAGATTTTTTTCTGTAATACAAACATTGTAGAAGAAATTATTCAATTGTATGATTTTTTTATTTTAATTTTACCTTTTACCGGACGGGGATTCGAACAGCGGACCACACAGTTTGTAAGGATCAAAGAAGTAGCTGATCAATTGCCCAAGGAAAAATAAAATGTTAATTTTGTAATAACAAGCAACAACCACCAATTTAATTCAATATCGCTCCCTGTTAAATAGCGCTCCAAGCTACTAAACACATATATGTTTATAGGCTATTTCTAAATTAATATATGTTTGCATCCAAGCATATTATATTTACAAACATTTTATGTCCCAAACATAATATGTTCTAACATATTAACATATATGTCCCAAACATGTTATGCTAGTTTATGAACATTATATGCTTGCACTCAAAAATATTGTGTTTAAAAATTTGTGTTCCAAACATATAATGTTTATAGCCAAACATATGAAAAACAGTCTTTTTCATCCGTGTGGCTACTAAGATAATTAATAACTTATTTTTTAAACCACCAGAATTGGTTCGAGAGTAACAGAGTGATTTTTAAAAGCTACAGCAAAAACTAACACATAAAATTCACAAAATATTTATTTGAATCGATAGTACGGTCCATATAATATAATGTTTGAAGATTATTTCATGCAAATGGTCCATAAGCTTAGTCCAATTTGGCATACTCTTTGCAACATTTCGGTCAGTATCTCACGAATAAATGCCTCATATTGTAAATTGAAGCGGGCTTGTCTGTATAAACATTAGCTTTAATATAGCCCCACGAAAAATAGTCTCAAGGCCAATTGGCCGGTCCAGAAACTGAAATAAAATGCTCACCGAACTCGCCTCTCAACGCCATTGTTACGTTTGCTGGGTGACATGTGGCACTGTCTTGTTGAAATCCCAAGTCATGCTAGTCGAGCTCTTGTAAATTATAGCAGAGAAATAAGGAACATGCTCTCTTTTATACTTTATTATTATTTTCGAATTGTTAATTTTACGTTTGCCCTGTTTGCTCCTGTACAGACCAAATGAATACAAAGTATTTTTTCAGGAAAGAAGACTCCATAAGACCTCAGAGATAATATATATATTTTTGACTATGCAAACTAACCATGGCCGTTATACTGTCTGTGTGAAGAATTTTGAAAGGAAATATTGCATCATTGTTTTGTATACTTCCATGTTAACAGATACCACAAACGATTTTTTGAACGTCGATAAGGTGTTCTAAACAAGTAAAAGCATAAGAAAAGTTGTTCCTATATAATTTTTTTTCGACATACGGCCATTTTCATGTATATCCGTTAGACTTTAACTCCCAGCTAACAGAAAGTAAAATCGAAATATCTTGTCTCCGGTTAACTTTAATTGAAAAATTTTTAGCAGTTAAGTTCCTAACTGGCATATGGAATATATAGGCAAGATAACAGATATGTACATAGTACGGTTTAAAAGTTCGTTAGCTAACGTAGCACTAACGGAGCTTCATGAAAATGGGGGATAATAATATTTTGGGACTAAACTCCAATAATTTCATGTTATTTTATATTTCTAATGATAACATTTGCAACTTCAAGTGTGTTCGCCAAAGAGTGCACCAAAAAAAAAATTGAACGCACCATGACAGAAAATGTAGGTCTATGTTAGAAAATTTTAACAAAAATAGTTTTCTAGCAACATGTTACAAATAAGTTCACTTTTTGTCAAATTGAAGAAAATTTATTAAAAATAATATTTTTTTTGTTGTTTAAGAAAATTTCATATATTGAAGGAAAAAATTGGATTTAAAAATTGTTAAAATGTCTTTATTGCTGTTCCAAGTTCAAGACAGGTACAAGTTAATAAAGTTTACTAATTTGAGAGACTTATGAACTCAATTTAAGCAAACTTCTCCCATTTTGGGAAAATATGAAATATTTTATTTTTTAGTAAAATTGTGCAGTACATTTGTATGCAACATTTTGTCTTATTTTTAGTTCACGTCATTAAAGTTAGCCAAAAATTATTCAAATAAGGGACATTTGCTCACATTGCGAATTTCCCTCGTTAACAAGTATCGTCTCTATACTCACAGACGTACACACAATTCAACCGTACATATGATAAGTGGAGCAGAGTTTTTACAGGGCAAATAAATACACAGTGCATAGCCATAAGAAAGTTCTCTTCTCGTGCTTGCATTCGGTTATGGGGTGTTGGGGGTGGGGGGTAAATTAACAATTACGGTGTGTGTTTTTTACTTACAACACGTTTTTGTTTATTATTGTGTGAAATACTGCATCGCTTATTATTTAATATCCCACAGCAGCCATTTGTGTCGTTTTCAGCTTTGATTTATGGGCAGGTGGGGGCACGATTCTCCAGTTTTGTACTGGCAAAGGTCAACTACAACAGTGAAGCTACTCGAGAAGTGTAAATAAATGAAACAGCAAAACTGTAGCTTCAAAATCACACACATTCACTGATTTCGTAATACGTTTTTTTTTTACTTTTTTGCTTTTTAATTAATTGACGGTGTTGGGTATAATTCACAAATAACAAAAACTGGAGGGGAGCACTTTTCTTATGGCAAAATTACTACTATAATCAGATATATGCATGCAATATGTATTTTATCTGCGTGTATGTATGTACATTCATTTGGATATACACTATGGACTCTCGTTCGAATCACCGTCACGCAAGTATTTTCAGATGTACGAATTTACGGATTTCATGTATATTTGTTGTTGGGCTTTTTGTTTGGTTTCTTCTTTAGTTTTATTTTGGTTGTTAATGTGAAAATTTTCAATTTTGTTTGTTTGGTAAACAAAAGAATTTTCTTCCACCAGCGATTTTGTTTTTGCCAATACTATACACCACAGGAGAACCGTCGTTTACCATCCATCCCCCATGGATGGTCAATTTTATTTCTGCAAAAATAAACTTGTTTTTCACGGACAAACGCACACGGTAGCGGGCTGTTGATTTTCATCCGTGTTACTGGCGTTTCCGAGCGCGTCAAAATGAGACTGTGCCATATTTGTTGATTCCATAACATTGAGTGGTACCCCCCCAAAAAAGCAAACAAACAAAAGAAATTTCGATTAGCCCCAAAAGTGAGAGAGAGCAGGCAAGAGAGAGAGAATATATAGATAAAATGCTTATTTTTTGGGAACACTGTTGACAATTTGCAACAATTGAATTCTCTTTGAATTCATAGAAAACGCTAAAATGAGTTTACTCTATGATGAATTTCACAGGTGAAAATCAAAAATAGTAACGGTTATTTTTCTGTACTATGCTATTTTAAAGAGTGAACATTTATTGATTTGATAATTTGGACCATTCCTTTAAGTAATGAATGGCATAATGGATTCTCTAGCTTCTCTATTTATAATCGGAAATAGTTTTTAAAACTTTGACATTAAAGTGTATCCTATTTATATTGGAACGATGCGTCCTACAAGCAGAGAATGAATTTGTATCCTACATGTAGAAAGGAATATGGTCACCTCAAACCTATTTCAAGATCATATTGTTACTTTTGGACGAGACATGGTGGAACATTTTTGTGGCAAAAATATTCCAAACATAAAAATGATTGCCGAAATCAGAAACATTTTTCCGAGAAAAAAACGTGTACAGAAAAACTTCTTCTGTTTTAGTTAGAATTGAACTTATATAAATTAGATGTAGCATCAGTTTTACAACCGTCGTTTTTCTGTGTGGTAGCGACAACCATGTTACATTATGCTCTTGAAACAGGTCTGAGGTTATATTCCATCTCAGCGTGTAGTATAAATTAAAGCAAAACTTACAATAAGAATAAATTGCGTCTTAAATGTATCATTACTGAAATTCCCCTTTCGAAATCAATACCAAAATTATTATTGGAAAGACAAAATCTTTGTCTGTCGCGTGTGTTTCATCAATGTTATGAATCAAACAAATTTTGCATTTAGTGAACGAAATTCATTTTATTAATGAATACATTCACTTCATTAATGAAACTCATGAAAGGTACTCGCAGAGAAGGAATATGATCACCTCAAAAATGTTTCAAGAGCACAATGTTATTTTCGGTCAGTGAACTTGGAACACTTTTGTCGCAATCATGTTCTTTACTCGGAAAACATATACGTGATTGCGAAATCAGGTACATAATTTTCGAGAACATAACATGGTTGCGACAAACATGTTACATGTTCCCCGTTCAAAAATAACATTTTGCTCTTAAAACATGTTTGAGGTGATCATATTTCTTCTCTGGGGGTAGTAAACGGGCGTCCTTCGGTAATATTCTATGTTATCAGAAGTTTTAAAATATCTGTAGGATAATGAAAGTGGCCTTTAAAATTTTATAAATGTCCATAAAAAATAAAAAAGCACCTTTTCC
The DNA here is from genome assembly GCF_050003625.1 of Haematobia irritans. Classification (NCBI taxonomy): domain Eukaryota; kingdom Metazoa; phylum Arthropoda; class Insecta; order Diptera; family Muscidae; genus Haematobia; species Haematobia irritans. Next base: position 229,425,343 of record NC_134399.1, read on the forward strand.
TTTTTCCTATGGCATTTTGTCTCTATAAGATTTATTTAGAAAAAACATGTATGTGTCTTATATAAATTATCATCACTGTTAATTGGGCAATCTCTTAGCTCGTGCGCGAGAGGAAGTATATGAAATTCTCTTTCAATGCCACAAACAATGTTATACCAACGAGTATTTTTGCTTGACAACAGCACCTAAGAGAAATGTGGAAACATATGGTTTGTTGGAACACCATTTCCAATTATGCTAGTGAAGACGCAAAAAGTCAACAAACTTAAAACGATTTCATTAGTTTGAAAAATAGTTTAAGATTTTTTAAAACCAATTTGACCTTATTTTTTAAGAGTTTTTAAAACCAAGTTTACCTTGGCGTTGCCCCATGCCATCGTGATGCAATGGTTAGCAGCGCTGGATTATTCCACCTCAGTAATGGTATTGACATTTCTGTGTGTTTCAAATCTTGTCTAAGTGGTTTCACTGCAATGTGGAACACCGTTCGGTCTCGGCTATAAAAAGGAGGTCTCTTGTCTTTGAGCTGAACATGGAATCGGGTAGCACTCAGTGATAAGAGAGAAGTTCATCACTGTGGTATCACAATGCACTGAATAGTCTAATTAAGCCTGATACATCGGGCTGCCACCTAACCTAACCTTCATATCGGGCCATATTCTTATATAGCTCAATCCTTCTATTCTACTTCTTGCGCACATTCGAGTATAAGAGTTAAAATAAACCTGGCCCAAGACATAAAACACGAGGTTTTCATTCGACTTTCTGTGATTGAAATGGTACCCAGAAAAAAATCATTGACGGTTGGTTCCACAGATTTTGTCTTTACACTAATGATTTTGGTTTTGATTCTGAGCCACAGAAACGGAGAATTGAAGTAAGGACACATTTACATTACAATTCACCTGTAAATCTGAGTTTTACATACATGATTCTAGGAAACAAATTTTATGAATTTTTGGACAAGGAAACAAACTTTATATCAGAAAAATGAGTCCTCTATCCTAAGCAAAATTCGCTTTAGTATTTTAAGAGCATGAAATCTTCGGCTATTCAGTCCATTCACAGAAAAAATTTTCAGGAAAATTTTTCCAATTAAAATCTTAATTGAGTTTTGAAAAATATTCAATTAAAAATTTAATTGAATCAACAAATTGTTTAATTGAAATAAAAATCAATCACAGAAATTAATAGTATCAATTAATTTTTTAATTGGATCAATTAATTTTTTAATTGACTGTCAATTAATTTTTTAATTGATACTATCATTTCTGTGATTGAAGACATTTCAATTAAAAAATTAATTGGATCAATTAATTTCGTGATTGAATCAGAAAAATATTTTTTTGTGTGTTGTAATACCAAGGTGGCGAGCTTCAATAGATGTGGATTTCAATAAAATTGTAATTCAAGGATACCGCTACACATTTCTTTTTACGTTAAGAAGTATTCCCGTTAAAACAAAAATGTTAAACTATTTTTAATTAAAATAACTTTCTACTGATTCAATCACGAAATTAATTGATCCTATTAATTTTTTAATTGAAATGTCTTCAATCACGAAAATGATAGTATTAATCACAGTTTTAATTGGACATTAAAAAATACCTGATTAGAAAATTAATTGATTTCATTTAATTGATTCCATAAAAAAAATTTAATTGATATTTATTGCAAAACTCAATTTTTTCATTAAAAAATTAACTATTTTCAATTAATTTCATAATTGACTTTCTTCAAATAAATTTTTAGTTCAACATTAAAAAAATCCATCAACTTTTTAATTGACTTAGTCTTCCTAGTTTGATAAAAAAAGTTAATTGTATCAATTAATTTTTTAATAGAAAATGTTAAAATTGTCAAACATTGACTTAATTAACTTAATATTCCTATCTTGATTAAAAAGTTAATTGATCCAATTAATTTGAAAAAAATTAAATTTTTTGTGATATTTTTTTCTGTGTATAATTTTTAATAACTACTTTTGTTTATATTTTGAAACTGTTGCACTTATTACACTCGAAATTTAATTTTGTTAATTTTGTCTTCATAATTTTCTTAGTCCTCAAGTGCGGCATCTTTAGGAAATTACATCTTTGTTGGACAATGTAGGGTTCCTGTCTAGAATAATTGAATTTGCTCGCTCCCGCAAATCACTATCACCACCCAGCAAAAAAAGCGTCGCCAAAAAAGTACTGAAAATTTTCTTTTTGGATCCGGAAGTAGTGCAAAATTGGCGCAGAAGCGATGAATTTAACATGGGCTTGTCATAGGACGGATGTCCACCATTTCAATAGCCGTTGTACTGAATTTGCAGCACTTCCTAAGGTGTGATCCCAACTCAGTGGTTTGGATGTGAATTACAAAAATGTATGATATTGTGCCAAATAAATAATTTTTATAATTTTTTATGATTTTTATTGCATTCTAACGCTTGTCTGAAACGTTTGACTTCAAATATTTTAAAAAATTCTCAATTTTTATTGAATGAATTTAGCATTTTTCGACAAAAGTTTAATAACTTGTACCATAGTACATTTGACTCATAAATGATTCTTCAAACTGATTAAATCAATCATATACGATATGATTTTTAAGTCAGATATGAGTATTTTGCATAAAGAAAGTGTGCCCTCAAAACGATTTGTCTCAGTGAGTCTTTAAATAATCATTTTAGTGATCGATGTAGCACTCCTTTCATATAAACATTTCGGAGTCAAATATGAGTATTCTGTATAAAGAAAGTGTGCCCTCAAAAAGATTTTTATCCATATTACTCTTTAAATAATCATTTTTGTGATTGATTGTGCATTTCGCAGAAATGTTCGTTCATGAGTCTTTACATGTGATGTTTTCTTTTTTATTTTTTTATATTATCTAATAGTTTGCATTATTACATATAAAATAAGAAAAGAACGTTAAAAATATGGTAACTATTGTTTTGTTTCATGTCCGTAAAATGCATTATAAATGATATGGGCTTATTGTGTTAGCATATTTTATTCAACTGAAAAAATATGTATTCTATTTCATGGCCGTCAGACATATAAATTGTCAAACCAAAGCAAACAATAAACGATGATTTATCAATTACATGTATGCTTGTTTGATGAGCGTTAGCTTTTTTCTTCTGAAAATCAGCATATTAAAACAAAAAGATTAAGAATATACTCTCTAATGTGTTTCATCACACAATCTTGAGTGATGAAGAAAATATTCTACAAAATGAGTTATGAAAGTGAGAAAGTCACATTTTTAAATAACTCGGCTGAAATTTGGTATATGGTGTAAGTATATGGTCTCTAACAACTATGCAAAAATTGGTCCACATTGCTTAATAATTCAATGATTAAAACCGCTATGTTCATCGTAATTAAAGGAATAGGAAAAACAATTAGGTAATATGGGGAAAAATTTAAAAATTTGAAGCAGAACAAAAAGTGAAGCAGATTTTTGGAAGAAGGAGTGACAAAGTAAATTTTGTGAAAATGAAGCAAAATACTTCGATTGAAGTAGTAGCGGCAGCACTGGTCGTAGTCTTAAAATAGTCATTCCAATATTTTCTTCAGCCATCCTAAGACTCTCAGAATGTTTGGAGGGTCAGTAGCAACATTTCATGAGAACTAACATTTCATTTAGTTAATTGTTTCTCATTTTTTTCTATTCTAAGCTATGTTAATGAAATGCATGTGCCAATCCAATTTCGTAAAAAACAAACGACATTAATTTTCTCTAAACCCAAAATACCACACTGTACCCAAATGTTGGACTGAGCTCGCAAACTTCGAATTTTCGATTCGAACTTGATGCAATCTCTTTCTAAATATATACTCTTTGGTTCAGTCGTCTTCCGATAAGTTTATCGATATTTATGGAAAATGTAATCGCATTTGTGGTTGGTGTCTAAGCTAACAGTTAGTTTGCTCTTTCGAATACAGTGTTGCATTCCATCCTTTCGTCATCTCTCCTAAAAAAAATTAAAGTGACATTTCTTGCACACTAAAAATGTTGAAAATCTATCTACACTGAAAATAGTTTACCATGTTTTAAAATAATATACCCATGTTGAGGTTGAATCGTTTATCAGAAAATTGGGACATCTATAATAAGGAATATAATAATTGACAAGTTGAAATCACTTAGAGAATCACGCAGAATACCACAGCCGAAAACTTTGGTCGAAAATCGGGAACATTGCAAGCAGGGTGAGCATGCTAACCTTTGCACCATAGTGGTATAATCTTGGAAATATTTTTTTTTTTATGAATTTGTTAAACTTTTTGTTATAGTACAAAATTCGGAGACCGCATCTTCTTCAATATACATGAACGGTTTCCTATGCTATTCCATTTTGGCTTCCATATTTTGCATATCAGTTCCGGATTAACAATGCGTTATTTTAGAATAAAAAAAACACTTAAATCACTCCAATGGTCATTAAAAATTTAAATAGTGACACCATGGAATATTCGAGTGAATAACCATTAGAGATAGAAACCAACATATGTTCCATGTGCAATGGTAGAAAAGTGCCTAAAACATGCATGATTTAGATGTAGGCCCATTAAAATCCAATCTAACCCTAAAAACTCCTCGTTTTAATGACCATTTATGGGAGATTATTGAAATTCACTCACTATTTATTTTTTTTATTTCTTTGTGGAAATCCAAATCCATGTAAAGGGGATTGTGTGATGAGCGTAAATAAAACATGCTTTTAGTTTTTTTTTTTTTTGATTTTATGTGTTTTTTTTTTCTCAATATGTTTTTTATTTGTTTAGGATATTTTTATTTGATTTTTTGTTTCGTTTTTTTTTTTTTAATTTTTACAACTTAGTATAGAAGCCAAGTTAAACGTTAGCGGTTAATAAGTACAATTAATAAATTAAACAATGAGAAACTTTACATAGGGGGAAGGGGCAAAACGACAGCTGTTTGTATCACAAAGTAGTATGGCCTGTTGTCAACTCGGGAAGGACGTAATTCCCGCCTTTGACAAAATCTTTTGATCCAAACAGCGTAAGGAAAAAATCTTCATAGAGCTTGAACACAATTACTTTCAGTTATTAGAAAATGAAAATAAATCCTTGCAATTATTACTAAATTAATTCGCTTATATTTTATTTACAATTTATTGGTGTCGTTTTTTTTCTCTTAAAAGAAAACGGACAATTCAATTTAAAAATTAACATAAAAATTACAAAGTAAACATTTGCACAGTGTGTGAAACTTTTAATAATTTAATTCACATTCACTCGATCATCACATTCACGCAAACTTACATTTAAAAAGTTAAAAAAAAAACAGAATAACAACATTCACTACCCAAACACTCGCAACCAAAAGTATTCGCACATTTGCCAGGGTTGTCGCCCTTTTTAATCTTAGTTATTTACTTTCTGTTTTTTTTTTTTTTTGTATAAAATTAGTTTTATTAGTTTCTTTGTTTTTTATTAAAAATAAATTTTTAGCACTTGTTTTTTGCTTTTGGGCTTTTCTTCTTTCCCTTCGTTTCTTTTCTTTATCCCTTTTGGTTTTCATTGACAGATTTATTTATTTGCCTCTATTAAATAGATCGATTAAGCAAATCTTCAGCTTATTATTGGTCATCCACAACATTACCACTCTCGTCAAAATTGTTGAGGAGGAGGAGGTGTGGGTGTTTGTGTCTCTCTAGACGAACCCAGATCCACAATGAAAATTACAAAAAAAAAACAGGAATCTGGTCGTAGGGACAGTTTTCACCCGACACGGGTGGGATGGCTAATTTAAATCACGCCCAATATTTCGTGGTTTATGGCAAACGTTAATGATATTTAAAAAATCTATATATTTTAGTTTCGTGTTTGTTTTTGGTGACTAGGAGCCGTTAGTTTAAATTAGAGAATCGCATTATTATCGTCCGCACGTTTATAATGCGATTGTTAATAGAAAATGATAGGATATGTTCGAAAGGCACAGGCACATTGAGGCTAAGTGGGCCCTGCTGGAGCAACTTCGACATTCTTCGCTTAGACTTTTTTGAAAAGTCCTTACGTGTGAGTACATGGTTGGGGAAGGGTTTGTGTATGGGTGTGTGCATAAAAGGCTGGCACGGGGAGGATACAGAGTTGCCACAGGATCCATTGGATTTTTTGATTTGTTAGTTTGTTTTCCTTGTTTTTTTTTTTTTGTAAAAGCAACACATAACTGGACACAGAGAACTCTAGGAGTCTTTGTTGAAAATAGGCGGCAGGTAGGCATTTGAATTCATCCTTACAGGTGCTCATCGCCATGGTAGCCATTGCGTAATGGTTGTCGTTCCATGGTATGATCGGCAGGGCGATTACGATTGAAGAAACCACACTGAAAGAGAAAAAATAACGCGTCATATAGGCAATGAACCCCTAAATTCCCAATCCCATTGAACATACCTTGTATAGAAGGAATATCAAGAGCAAAAGTATCAGAGCACCAACACAAGCTGCCAATACGACAACCCATAATGGTACTACATCTGGTACCGGGGTTGGTTCTGGTACGGCCTTATAGTAGATCTCATGCGTCCTTATTATGTCATCGGTGGGTGTACCAATGTTGGGTAGCTTAGTGACATGTGATACCGCCATGGTGGATATATTCAGGGGAACACTGCCTGCGATTTTTTCCATGGTCTTGGCAACCATACGTGTGCGTATGGCCACCCAAACTCCATCACCCTTTTTCAAGTTACGAGCAACACAGCGTAGAGTTTCACATTTAGTGGCCCGACAAGGTGAGCTAAGGCCGATTTCTTCAGGTTCATCACGACGCGTTCTGCTGTGGGGTCCACTGGGGCTATTTTGTAATTGAATTGGATCGGAGAGATCATCATAGTAGTCGGTGCCATAGTAAGGTTTGTTATCGAAATTGCTGGAAGATTGCTGATAGCTGGCATGCGTCTGGGGAGATCCCGACGATGAATGGTATGACTGGTGATAGCTGCTTTGTGTTTGAGGTGTTCCCGAGGAGTGCGATGATTGTTGATAGGTGTTGTGTGTTTGGGGGCTTCCGGATGATTGCTGATAGATGGTGTGTGTTTGGGGACTTCCAGAAGAGGAATAATGGTAGGAGTAACCACCACCTTGGGCGGGATTGCTGCGACCTCTAATTTCATCATCAACATTGCCACGGTTCAAGGTACCAAGATCCATGGTATTCGTGCGGAAACCTCCACCTCCAGCAGCTATCTTACCAAAGTCGGCTCCACCTCCCTGGGAGAATTCATTGTAGCCAGCACCTCCAGCGCCCACACCATACTGTTGTTGCTGATGATGCACTTGCTGTTGTTGCTGTTGGGGATAACTACCGCCAGAAGAGGAATAAGTGTAGCTTGTCCTTTGTGGTTGGCCGGAAACATAGTGAGTGCTTTGATAGTGTCCCTCACCCCGAGGAGGTGTGGCCATTTGAATATGTTGCCGTACATTGTGAGCACCCATATTTTGGCCTTGGATATTGGCCGCATTTTGATTTCCTTGCTGCACATTGACATTTCCGGATCCTCCTTGTTGCTGATAGCTGCCATATTGTTGGCTGCCCATATTTTGACCTTGGGCATTGCCACCTTGTTGTTGATAGTAATTGCCATAATGCTGTTGGCCACCACTGTACGCACCTTGGGGTAGTCTTCCATCACCATAATTGACAGTAGAACCATTCCTCATAGTCACTGTGGTAACGTGGCCATCGTTGTCGGTTGTGGTAGTGGAGTTCCAATTCCATTGCCATCTACCACCACCAATTTGAGCATTGGCTGCCTCATTAGCACGCATAGTGTGAATGCGAGATCCATCTCCCGACTCAACCTGGTCATCTTCTTTTTCGAGACGGGTCTTCTCTTCCTCACTCAATTTCTTTCCTTGACCAATGGTAACTCCTTGGGCGCCACCAGCATTACCATAGGACTTCTCAACATAGCCCCAAGCCGATGACTTGCCTACAGCTCCTCTCTCTGCCAAATATGATTTACGCACTAAATTCTGGTCCAATTGCAAATTCATTGGGTTCACACCCACGTGTGGATCACAAACTATATTGCCCGATACCTCAGGTTGATTGGTCATATACATTAGGGTGTCCCCGGCGACTGTTTGATAAGGATAGTGGATAAACATAACAGCTTCGACAATTTCCGAAGGGCCATTGTTGAAAAAATTGTACAAGTGCACCACCTGAGGCCCCAAGTCTTCCTCCTTTGTGGCATTTTCCACTGATTTGTAATCCGAGGCTTTGTAAAGATCAAAGTCGGGCAAAGAAGCACCATCAATGGCCAAATCGGTTTCCACCCAGATACTAATGTTCTTGGAAATAATGTTGTCCAATGTGGAACCTTCATTTTCGGCATTTGTGGAGTTGGCTTCCATGTAGAATTCATAACTGGGAGACATGCCCCTCTTCATCGAAGGCATCATAAAGACTCGGAAATTGGCTACCTTCTTGGCGGGTAAGGGATTGCCAATATCGCATTTCAGTGTATAGTGGTTATCATTGGAAGGAGCTGTGCAAGTAATGGAGGCATCATTGGTGTCTGCGATTTTCTCCATCTTCATGTAATCCAAATCCTTAGGCATCACCAAATAGAAGGCAGCTTCGAAAGCATCCTCATTGTTATTGGCAATGAACACATCAATGGTCAAAGGTTCCAGAGAACCAGACAAATATTTGTCCACAGTCCTGCAAGAAAAAAGAAAAATGACAATGATCTCATCCTCATACTCATACTCAGTGTTCTCTGCTTAGCGCTATACTTACTTAATTTCCAATTTAAGATCAGGCACACAAATATTATCGGGCCCGCAATTCTTTTGAATGTTGATGGTATCCCTCTGGACAATTTCACGATTTTGATCTATGACAGGCTCCAAGGCAGCGCGGCGGCGTCTCACCAAGGGTGCCGGATCCATGTTACTAGTAAGATTGTATCTAGTCTCCACTTCCAAGGGAGTTAACTTGTCTTCTACGTTGTCAATGTACACAGTTTCGGTGTGGCAGAACTGTTTGCCAAAGTTCAAGGTAATAAGCATGGTACGCATGCTATTGAGATTCGACATGAAGAACATGCGGGGATTCTTGGTCTTCTTGGCATCTAGCACCCAGGAGACGGTAAAGTTCAATCTTGATGGCAGATAATCGCCCATGTAACTCCAACAGGTGGTTAGATTGGTACAAGGTACAGGTCTTTTATCACGTCTCGATATGCAGGCTTTGTCTTCGAGGTTAATGAGTTTCGAAGGACTGGAGAAATAGGTACTGGCATCCACAGCCGCAACTGGCCGGGATTTAAATATGAACACCTGAGCAGAAGAGTAAGCACCCACTGCCAAATCGGGATAAGTATTGTCATCCATATCGATACCACCGGATAGGGCGAAACCAAAAGTGCTGGGATAAGGAGCAACACCTACGATATCCTCAGCTCTGATGATCTGTGAAGGTTTTTGCAAGGGACCATTTGCCGAACCATGGAATATGTAAACAGCACCACGTCCAAAAGCACCATCATAGGGAGCACCAACGGCGAAGTCACCATACCCATCTCGATTAATATCGCCCAATGTGGTCAAGGCCAAACCAAAGCGACCCTTGCTGTTGTAACCATCACGAATATGTTCGACCGACCAACGTTCAGCCTATGTAAGAAACAGTTAGGATAATAAACTCTCCATGAATTTGGGAACAATAGATGACCAGTACTTACGCCACGTTTCTGCAAAAGAATATATACACGACCCACATCATATTTTCCCTCGGCATTGCCATGTTCACTGTACATGGGGGCACCAATGATCAAGTCATCGAAACCATCACCATCCACATCTGAGGTGGCCAAGGCATAACCAAAGTATTCACCAATCTGGCGACCAGTGATATTGAAAATATTCACCATATTCCATTGATTGACAACGATCTTTCCCAACAGACCAGCACCACGAGGCATACCAATGGCAACATCCTCAATGCCATCTCCATTGAAATGACCCGATACCATGGAATAGCCCAAATAGGAATCATCATCGCTGGAACTGCTTTCAGCTGTAGAGTAGACTTGATTTTCAGGCCGTGTGACATCATTCGAATAGGTTTGACCTAAATGGTGAGAAAATTCAAAGTTTCCAAATATTAGAATAACAGGAATACATCAAATGATCTAATTTCCTCCTCCCAAAATGGTTGTGGGTCTGGAATCAATGGATTAGTAATCTGAGGGTGCAATGAGAATAAAATTTATCGCTAAATATGTCCATTTATATAAAAGTAGTATAAGAGAAGGGCTACCGCCCCCATTAAAAATATCATATTACAAAGAGCGTTAATTTGTTAATGGAGTGTTTAATTATGTGTGAAAAAGTGTCCTAAAGAGGGTGTGAGGTTACATTTAATAGGGTGTTAAGTGATGTGGGTCGGTATGACTATGCGCCTGTGCACTTGAATCCCTATGGGGTAGTGTTAAAATATGTGCACCTGTGCATAGAAATGTGCGTGTGTGAAGTGATATGGGTCGGTATGACTATGCGCCTGTACACTTGAATCCCTATGGGGTGGTTTTAAACTATGTGCGCCTGTGCATAGAAATGTGTGGGTCGGTAGGACTATGCGTCTGTCCACAATACACTTGAATTATTTTTTTTGTATTTCTAAATATATGGGTCTCTGCTATATTAAAAAATATGTGTGCATGTGTGGTCTATAGGATAATATATGTATATGCCTTGAAAACGCTAGGTGTTATGTGATGAGGATATAAACGAGCATGCGTCTGTGTAATGGATTAATTTGTTGGTCTTTGGAAATGTATGTGTCTATGCTGCCTTAAAAATATGTGCGCCTGTAATTTAGTCAGAACTCTTCTGTGAAGGTTAACGATTATGGGAAAATGTGCATTTTAACATATGTGGATGCGTTAAATTTCGAAAAATTAATGTAAAACTAGTATTTATCGATTGAAACTCTTCTGTGAAGGTTAACGATTATGGGAAAATGTGCATTTTAACATATGTGGATGCGTTAAATTTGGAAAATTTAATGTAAAACTAGTATTTATCGATTGAAACTCTTTTATCAAGGTCAACGCACAAGGGAAACTATAAATATTTTGATGCATGCGTGTGCAGGAAAATTTTGAAGTGGTTTATTTCGTATCCATGTGTGTAAACCTTTTATCAAGGTCAACGCACAAGGGAAACTATAAATATTTTGATGCATGCGTGTGCAGGAAAATTTTGAAGTGGTTTATTTCGTATCCATGTGTGTAAACCTTTTATCAAGGTCAACGCACAAGGGAAACTATAAATATTTTGATGCATGCGTGTGCAGGAAAATTTTGAAGTGGTTTATTTCGTATCCATGTGTGTAAACCTTTTATCAAGGTCAACGCACAAGGGAAACTATAAATATTTTGATGCATGCGTGTGCAGGAAAATTTTGAAGTGGTTTATTTCGTATCCATGTGTGTAAACCGAGATTGAAAATCTCACACTTTCAAGAATATGCTTTTTTGTGTGGAAATCGGCATTTAAACATTTTTCTAAAATCTGTTTTAGTCCTCTCTCGAGTCTACCAAAGATCGTTCGTTTACAAAATCGTATTCAAACTGTGTCTAATTATTAAATTAAAGTGAATTTATTAATTATATTTTGAAATTATATATGTGCAAATAAAAACTTAACAAAATAATAAAAAACACACACAAAGCAATAAAATATAAATATAGACATATTTACTGTGTTTAAAACTAAAACAAGAAGATAATAAAGTTATATTAAATTATATATGTGTAAATTAGAACATAACAAAATAATAAAAAAAAAAACAACACCAAGCAATAAAAATATAAATATATACATATTTACTGTGTTTAAAACTAAAACAAGAAGATATTAAAGTTATTTGAAATTATATATGTGTAAATTAGAACATAACAAAATAATTAAAAAACAACACAAAGCAATAAAAATATAAATATATACATATTTACTGTGTTTAAATTAAAAAAAGAAAATAAAGTTATACTAAACTTTTAAAGTGCAAATTAAAACTTAACAAAATAATAAAAAACACACACAAAGTAATAAAAATATAAATATATACATATTTACTGTGTTTAAATTAAAAAAAGAAAATAAAGTTATACTAAACTTTACAAGTGCAAATAAAAAAATTAACAAAATAATAAAAAAAAAACACACACACACCAAACAATAAAAAAATATAAATATATACATATTTACTGTGTTTAAAACTAAGAAAGAAGAAATTAAAGTTATTTTAAACTTTTAAAGTGCAAATTAGAACTTAACAAAGTAATAAAAAAACTTCAAGTAACTCAATAAAAGAAAACAAAGTTTATAAAAATGGATCCTCATCAAATAAATAATTTCATTATCCAACAACAAGAGCAAGCTGTATTTGGTCAAGATGGTGAGAGAATAAATTATATTACTCCTACGTTTATGATGCCACAATATATACAACAAGCAATATATCCCGGTTCTTACGAACTTTTTAATAATATGTTGTATGCACACTATCCACAATATATATACCCACAATATCCCACCTATCCACAATATTTCCAAATACCCATGCAGCCTCAACAACAATGGTCTCACTATCCTCAACAACAAATGTTTGTAAATTCCAATGAATTTGTGTATGGAGTACCACAATTTGAAAATAGGAATGATTACATTCAAGAAGAAGAAGAACACATTTATAATTCTCCTATTGACATGGATATATGTAGCCAACAAAGTTCTGGTGAAGAAAATATGGAATTATGCAGTCAACACATTTCTGATGATGTTAATAACTTTATTGAAGGTAGAGGTCTGGAGTCATATTCTCCTATACCCATGGATTTAAATTCTGAACCCGTTTTAGAATTAAATAAAAATCCAAATGAAGGAGAACAAAATGAAAATAGCCTGGAAAATAATGATGAAAATGATGATTATAATATAATAGAGCGTGCTTTTAAAGACCGTATTATTACATATGGTATACCAAACAAAAAAGATGATTTAATGTTTGAACACTTCTTCGTGGAGATAAAAAACGTAATTATGAATTTGCTTCTAAAAAAACTTGAAGAGCATGTTATTATAAAATTCAGTATCACCATAATTGGTGAATATATTAAACTTGGTGGTGACGATGAATGTGAATTCAGTTTAATGGCTCACAGAGCGAAAATGAGCTTGCTCACAAAAGCTGATAACGTTGAGGATCGTATAAAAAACCAAGTAATAGAAATTATGACAAAGATGTCTGAGTTTCAGGAGAGAGACTCTGGATGGTCTTTAATAAAAATAGTTAGAGCAGAATTAAATATAAATAAATCTGCTCTAGTAAAAGGATCTCGGTGGATAAGTACACCAGAAGGTCTCCAAAAGAAGCTGGCGTGTTTAAATGTCGAAAATAGCGATGAATATTGTTTTAAATGGGCAATTATATCAGCTATGGATACTTCGGTTAAAAACTATATGCATCCTGAAAGGTGTGGAACTTATAATATTAATGACATAAGCCATGACATAATAACACTCCAAACTGGTGTTAATGTCAGCTTTAAAAATATGAGTTTCCCAACACAACTGCGGGACATAAAACAGTTTGAAGAACAAAATGATGTGAGCGTTAATGTATTTGGATTCGATGAAGACATCAATGAGGTAGTGGGACCATATTATTTAACAAAAAACGAAAAACAACAACACATAAATCTGATATTACTGGAAGGAATAGAAGGTTTCCATTACATTTTGATTAAAGATATTTCCAGGTAAGTTATGAAACAAAAATAAAAAAAAATTTCAATTATTTGTATATTTTCACTTTTAAATACCATCCTTAAATTTCTTTCTTACAGACTTTTGAAAAATCAAACTACGAAATCAAAAAATAAGAGATTTTTTTGCAACTCATGTCTACAATATACATCAAGCCTCAACACCTTAAAAAAACATAAATCAGAGTGCGGAGGAGTTGTAACTATTATGCCTATGGAGGATAAAGCTGTGTTGGAGTTTACTCACCACGAACGGCAAATGGATGTATCATTTGCCATATACGCGGATTTTGAATGTATTTTACAAGGTATGGATGTAGACTTGAATTCAAAAAGCAGCAATGTTCAAAAGCATATACCATGTGCATTTTCATATAACATTGTATGTTCTTACGATAGTAATTTAAATATTCTAAAATCACATGTACACTGAAAAAAAAGCATACCCGGTTCCAAAGATTTTGTCTTTACTTTAAAAAATTTGGTATTGATTCCGAGCCAAAGAAGCGGAGAATAGAAGTAAGGATACTTTTAAGACACAATTCTCTTTTAAAATCGGGTTTTGTGTACTTGCTTCTAGGAAGCAAATTTTAATTTTTCGCCTTTTTAGCTTTTTTTCTTCATATGCTATCAAAGTCCTTTAAAAACAAGTTAACGACGACTTTAATTTCAAAATTAAGACTCGACTTCTAGTAGAAATTATGCTGTATTTCAAGTAAAAAACGCCTTTAAAATAAAGTGTTGAAAAACATGTCCTATATTTGAACGATTTTTTGCTTTGTAGTCAAGATGCAAAAGACAACAAATTTAAAGACAATTTCATTAAATTTAAAGATTTTTTCTAAATTATTAAAGTCAAGTTGGCCTTAGCCCAAACATTTTTTCTTTCATGTTATGATATCCATTTTTAAATCAAATCACTTAATTATAAGGACAATACGACTTCATTGAAAAGTTTATCGACCTTTGGTCAAGGAAAAAAACTTTATACTAGAGAAATGCGTCTTCTATGCTAAGCAAAATTTGCATTCGTATTTTAAAGACATGAATTCTTTGACCTCACGACAATATTTTTTTCAGTGTAGGGGAAGATGCTCCCAAAAAATTTTTAGAATTACTAGTTCAAGATGTAGAAAATATACACAATACACATCTAAAAAGTAAAAGAAAAATGGAAAATTTAACAACAGAAGAAAAAGATGCTTTCCGAAAAGCCAAATATTGTTATATTTGTAATAGACGACTAAACAATGATAAAGTTCGCGATCATTGCCATCTTTCGGGAAAATATAGGGGTCCTGCACACAATTTGTGCAATCTTAAATATCAAGTACCGAAATTCATACCAATTTATTTCCACAATTATTCCTCTTATGATTCGCATTTGTTTATTAAGGAATTAGGACAATTATCTAGTAAGATAAAAGTGCTCCCTCTTAATAAAGAAGTTTACATTTCATTATCCCATTTCTCTAAAATGAAAAATGGTGATACAATGGAACTACGCTTCTTAGATACACTCAGATTTATGCCAGCAAGTTTAGACTCATTGGCAAATAATCTTGATAATGACCAGCTACATTCCATTAAATATCATTTTGAATGTCAAGAGCATTTCAATCTCCTCAAAAGGAAAGGTGTTTTTCCCTATGAATATTTAAATTCATTTGAAGTTTTAAATGAAAAACAGTTACCACCAAGAGAGACTTTCTATAGTACTCTAAATAATAAAGAATGTAGCTTGGAAAATTATAATCACGCTCTAAATGTTTGGAATACCTTTAAATGTGAAACCATGAAAGAGTATCTGGAACTATATTTAAAAGTTGACGTCTTACTGCTAACAGATGTTTTCCAACAATTTAGAAGTTTATGCAAAAGAGTGTATAAACTTGACGCCAGTCACTATTATACAACTCCAGGCTTGGCGTGGGACGCAATGCTAAAAAGTTCGAACATAGCATTACAGCTTTTAACAGATGTAGATATGTACAATTTCTTTAAAAAGGGAATACGCGGTGGGATAGTACAATGTGTTACCAGATATTGTAAATCTAATAATAAATATTTAAGGGATTACGATGTGTCAAAACCTTCTTCATATACCATGTATTTCGATTTTAATAATTTGTATGGTTGTGCAATGTCACAATCTCTACCATGTGGTGGTTTTATTTGGGTTGAAGGTGAAGAATTCGAATTCTTATCTAATCCTGAAATAATAAAAAAACTAGATTTTGATGGTAAAGTTGGATATACATTTGAAGTAGACCTCGTATGTCCATACCATAAACATGATGAACATAATGACCTACCTTTTTGTGCTGAAAACAAACAGGTAGGTCAGTCTAAATGTAAAAAACTTATTACTGATTTTGCTCCAAAAACTGAATATGTAATCGACTATAGAAATTTAATTCAATGTTTGGAAAATGGATTGATTTTAAAGAAGGTTCATCGTATTATAAAATACAACCAATCACCATGGATGAAAAAATATATTGATATTAATACCGACCTAAGAAAACTAGCTAAAAATAGTTTCGAAAAAAATTTCTTTAAATTAATGAATAATGCGGTATATGGAAAAACCATGGAAAATGTCGATAAAAGGAAGGATGTCAGAATTGTAACCAATTGGCAACGTACGAATCGTAACCATTTGGGGGCAAGTGATTGGATATCTAAGCCTAATTTTCATAGCATTTCGATATTTTCTGAAGATATGGTTGCGATACAACTTAAACGGGTAAAGGTGGTTTACAATAAACCTATATATTTAGGTTTTTGTATTTTAGAAATTTCTAAATGGAAAATGTATAATTTCCATTATAGCATAATGAAGGAAATTTTTCCAAATAATTTCAAACTAAATTATATGGATACCGACTCCTTCATATATACTTTAGAAACGGAAGATGTTTATGAAGATCTTAGACCACATTTAGAAAAATATTTTGACACTTCCGATTATCCTGCAGATAACCCTTACAAATTTCCCTCAGTAAATAAGAAAGTTATGGGATTTATGAAAGATGAAAATTGTGGACAAATAATGAAAGAATTTGTGGGTTTGCGGTCAAAGATGTATTCATATTCTATACAAGATGGTGATGAAACCAAAAAAGCGAAAGGAGTGAAGTCGTGTATTATAAATAAATACAATATTAATAAATATAAAGATTGTTTATTTAACAAAATTAAATTTTATGATAATATGTATACATTTAAGTCAAAATTACATCAAATATATACTACAAAATTAAATAAAGTAATTTTAAGTAGTACTGATGATAAAAGATATATCCAAAATGATGGAATAAATACTCTTGCTTGGCATCATTATATTTTAGAAGGCAATAATCCAGAATATGAATTGGATAGATTATTAGAAGATATAGATACGTTAGAACAAGAAGATAATAATTCAGAGTATGAATTAGATAGGTTATTAGAAGATATAGATACATTAGAAAAGGAATCTAATGAAATTACATAGAATAAGACTAAATGTATATAGTGTAACAAACCTAGGAAAATATAATATAAATAAAAATAAACAAACATTTATTTGAAATATTTATGTTTTTATTATTTTAAAAAAATCAAAATGATTTGGTAAGTATAATGCATTCTAATATATTTTATAAAATTTTTCTAACAGTTCCACTTAGGGGTATATATTCTATTAAACGATCGTGTATAATAAGACAATATGCGACAGTATTTGCTGGGATTACAGTACTGGTTTCTAATTGTATTTTCAAATCAATAGGGCCACTTTTGGTTGCTTCGTTTTGATTGCTTATATCTACAACAGCTATGGGATTCTCCTTAAATTCACTGAATGATAACAGAGGTTGAGGTTCTTTCATATAAAAACTTTGTTGGAACTTTGCATACATATCATATAGTATAGCATAACGGTTTTGATTGAATTTCAAATTTAAATCATCATAAGGATAAGTATCTGAATTTAAGTGCACTTTAATATTTGTAAGATTGCAGTGTACAAACTTATTATCTTTCTCAAATGTAAATGCAATAAACCTGGGTCTTTCTCTATTTGCTGAAAGTTTTACATTCCAGCTGTGTTTGGTTCCACCTGGAAATGTGGGGTTAAAATAACAATCCCAACTTCGGAATGCAATTGGTAGTGATTTCCCATCCTTAATTGTTTTCAAAAAACTAAGCTTTTTATAGTCAGATAATTGTATATGTTGAACTTTCCACACAATATTGGTTATCGTTAAGCGAATGTCTTCTTTATCATCTATTGAGTAACAGACGCTATTATCATTCGAACTACGCAATAGTATTAAATCATGTTTCGCATTACAAATTACTTTATTATAGTCCTCAGCAAACCCTAGTAATCGGTTAAGAGGAATACAAAAGTTAAAAGAATTTTGAGTAAAATCATCATCTATGTTCCATCCAGCATTAGTCATCATATTATTATCAAATGAATTTAGTGAAATAAAATTTTTTATTTTTGTCGTAGTTCCAAGATATCGGGTGCGATCAATTTCAATTCCATTAATTTCGTATCGAATTTCATCAAACATGTATGCCACACAATTGTTTCTCAATCTGGCGCTGGCAACATCTATTCCACTTGAATTTTTTAAGCTTCCTTCAATATAAATATAACTTTCCGATGGTAAAATATATAAGTCTTGGTTTTGAATAGTAATTCGTATTTCATCATTGTTTTTAAAGGATTGTATGTAAGGAACATAGCTGTGATAGTCTCTTTTTATAATATCCTCATCGGAAAATGGTTTTTCAGTTATATTTAAAATTTCAGACATGTTGATTCACCTGTAGATTGATTTCTTTTAAGAATGCTTTATTTTCCTTGGTTAAGCGTGGTGTTTCCCGCTTGACAGTTTGAGTAATAGTGTGGGAAATATTTCGTTTATTTTTATATTTATTGTGTGGTTTAATGACGTTGTTTAAATTATCAGGTTTATATTTATATTTATTATAAATTATCATTTTCGTTTTGGACGCAAGTGAATTCGCAGTGTAATTTCTTCTCCTCTAAAATTTATTAATCTACCTTCCTGATCTACAACTCGAATTTCAAGAGAACTTATTTCTTTGGCGTTTACTGGTAAATAAATGAGATTTTTAGGTCTTTCAACTATTTTATAGCCGGGAGGTACATCTGGTGAAAATTCATGAATAATATGTGAAGGATGATTATTCATGTAGGATCCCGTTACAATGTTACAATGTAGTTGTATTGCATTTACTTTTAAAATATTTACTGGTAAGTTCGAAACATATTTCTTGGCGGGTTCTAATATGTTTTCGTTAAAACCAAAAAGTTTACCAATTGACCGCTTTCGGTTTAAAAATACAGAGTCATGCGAGGATAATATCTCAATTTGTAGAGTATTATTATTTGCTTCTATTTGTATAGTTTTATTTGGGTTTTTATCCTTGTACTCTTTTTTTAAAAAGTTAACTACATCTTGTAGTTCATAAGATCCAATCGGAACTTCTATGGTATCATCTCCGATATGGAAGAGATTATTATCATTGTCCACGTTTGGAATCGAATTATATGACTGGAAATCAATTAGACAACATTCATACTCATTATCTGATAAGTCTATAGAAGGGGAATAAACTGAATGCAAAGTTGAAGTTTTTCCGCTCAAAGTTAGTGTTCTTAACATAATGAAGTTTGGAATACGAATAAATAAAACACAAAAGGTACTTAATTTTTTAATAAATTTTATTGTTTATATAGTAAATTTAGAGTATATTATTTTTATTTATCCAGGAATTATGTTCTTTGGGAAAACCCAACCATTTCACAAAGACGTTATTATCCTTACTTTTTAATATTTTTTCTACAAGATATATATCAGGATACTTTGTTTTCAAAAGTTCTTCTTTATAGAATCCACCTTTTATTGGATTTCCCTTATAGTCTTCCAAGAGATATGTAGTTGGATTTGTATTTTGAATAGAGCGTATTTTAAAAATCTCAGTGGTCCAGTTGGGTGTATATCCTTTTTCAAATATATGCTTATACTTGCTAATGCGAACGTGATCTCCAATATGAAATCGTGATGGTTTAAAAATTTTCAAATGATTATACACTGTGTTTAGCAAATATTTTTCGTTTGAAGAGTTAACATTGGCAGGAATCATGTTTATGGTGCGATGTTTTTTCTCATTATACTGCTTAACCAAATTTTTGTAAATGTGTAACCATTTGTATGTTCCATTGTAACTAAACTCCTTCCACATCATACCTTTTAAAGTTCTATTGAATCGTTCTACAATCGAAGCTTTCATTACGCTGTACGTTGAGTAGTGATTTATTGAGTAGTTTTTCATTAATACATCAAATTCTTTATTAAAAAATTCTTTTCCATCATCAGTTTGTAAGTTTTTAGGTTTTCTTCCACACTCCAATACTTTTCGAAATGCTTCACACACATCAATAGATTTTTTTGATTTAATGGCTTCAGCCCATGCAAACTTTGAAAATGTGTCGATAACAGTGAGCAGAAATCTATATCCATTATTTTGGTTCGAATAAGCACCCATTTCCACTAAATCAGCCTGCCATAGGTCATCAATTCCTTTCATTATAACCCTGCGTTTTTTAAAATTTCTACGAGCTTGTGTATGTAGTTCATTTACTACATTCCTTTTCTCCATCATTGTATACAATCATACGATATTAAACTAAATTATATGTGAGCTGAGTTATCCCCAAGTCTTAAGAATTCAAACAAATCTAAAATGCTGTGTTCAATTTGAGATATTTCTTCCCGAAGTTTTGTTATTTCATTATTTAAATCTCTCTGGAAATCTTCTCGTATGTACTGCATTTGTGAATATAAATATGTTTGGTTGACTGCGTCTGTGGGTCCCGTTGGGGGAGCAAGGTTTTTAATTTTTTTATTTTGGACATTAAGGTTGTTATGTGAGTCCAGAGTGATCCCCAAAAATTGCGAAACATTTTGCCGTTGTTTATCCCGGTAACGTTGCTGATAATGTCCAAATTTGTCAACGGTCATAGGTTTTAAAAATTTATTAATATTTTGTTTTCTTTTTTACTTTATTATATTTGCTTCGCGCAATTCCTCAATAATTGATACAATTTCATTGGAATGATTATTATTACCAGCTTGTTGTGATGCTAACAAGAGCTTCAAACGATCTACTAACTCGTTAGGATCATCCCAGTATATATAGCAGGGTTTTTGCAAATTTAATGTCATTAATCCTTTACCAATGTGTGTATCAATTATCTTTTTTATAATATTTTTGTACTTGTACCCTTTGTTTGATTTTATCCTACCATTCGGATCAAAATTTACTCTGTGAGCATTTGTGTTTTTTAATATAGTTTTATAAATATCCAGTTCTGTAGAATCATAGTTTTTAGGATGTTTTGAGAAGAGCAAGTCAAATAATCCTGGTGTAAAATGCCACCGTTGAGTTCCAATAATAATTTTTTCATTATTTACATGTAGATCTTGGTTACCAAACTTCCATTCTCCATTTTTATCTATATTAGGTCCAAACACTGTATCCAACTTATTATTTTTCTTCATAAAGGATAAAGTCATACTACTTTCATCCTGTGAATAAAATGTTTCATCATCTCCTTGTTCCGAAATTCCTTGTGAGTTCATTTCATCATTATTAGGATAAATTGTACTATCCATATTAGATTTTTCGCTTTTAATAATATTTCTACCAACACTCTCTTGGTTTTTCGTTTTATGTGGTGTGCTAGTAATAAGACGTTTTGCATATATATTTTTTATCTCCGTATTTTGTTCAGGTTTTATTAAGGAATTATTGTGAACATTTTCGTTTGTTAATGTTACAAGTTTGTTAAGAGGTTCAGTTAAGGGTTTAAATGTATTTTGTAACCCTTTAATTGTCTCTTCCTCACCCATTTTTAGGCTTTGGAACTTTTTCTTCAAAATGTTTCGTGATTTTACTAATTGTTTCAAAATTGATTCTTCCATTTTAACTTAGTTTGTATTACTAGATGTAATCTTCTATAAGCAAAACCTTAACGTCCTCTATATATAAGAGTGTAATTATAACTAAAGTTGTATAAAAATATCAAAGCCTTTTCTATATCGTCCATTATGGAATTCATCATCTTTACTAATTACAAGAAAGCCATATTTATCCTTCCAGCATTCACGACAAATATCCACAAATTTTTCCAGATTCATGTCACTCCCAACGTGATCGTTATATATATTTCTCAGATTCCGATCATCCTGTTTGAACATGATAATCATGTTTGCATTATCGCGAATTAGATGTTTCGGAATTCTTGTATAGGTTTGACATAAATAAAAAGAGTCTACATTTTTATGTCGACCCATACAAAAGTATGATCTAATGCTGTTTTGTTTTTCACATGCTACATCATCAAATATTATTATGGAATTTGGTTTTATATTATCTGGTTGAATAACATCAGCATTGTCTGAAAATGTAAAATAACCCATTCCTTTCACAGAAGTAATAAGTTTCTGTAAGTATTCATATTTTGGTTGATATAAAGATTTTGAATAAATATATAAATTTCTGAATTTTAATCCGTTTGCGCTCTCTATTAGACTTATCATAACATTGGTCTTGCCACAATTAGAGGGACCTACTATCAGAGCTCTAATCGAATTTGGCAGAAGTTCACTATGTCTTTTTTTGTGTGATTCTGTGAAATCCAAATTTCTCACCACGATATTTGATTGTTGCTTAACAAGATGCATTTTCATTACTAAACCTTTTATAGATGATTTTAATCTTTATATAAAATTATTTTTCATACATTTAGGATAAAATTTAGTATAAAATGATTGTATATAAAGGGAAGAAACCTATTTCAAAACGGTACGTTCATGGAAGAGGTCTTCTGAATACAATTATAAATAAACTACCCATTGAGCTTCACCTTCCTGGTTACCAATTCTGTGGACCAGGTACAAAATTAAAGACCCGTTTGGAAAGAGGAGATAAAGGTATAAACCCATTGGATGAGGCTTGTCGAGTACATGATATTGAATATTCAAAAAGCGAAAATTTAAATCATCGGAATCAGGCTGATAGAGAACTTGCGGAAAGAGCTTGGAATAGAGTCAAAGCTGAAAATAGTTCTATAGGGGAAAAAATTAGCGCCTACGTCGTAACTAACATAATGAAAGCAAAAGCAAAATTTGGTTTAGGGATTGAAACCAAAAAAAAAAAAAATACTAAATGTGGTGAAAGATTATTTCATAAAGCAATTAAAAACGCAACTATTGTTTTGAAGAACGAAAAACCATTAGATATTAATAGCGCTATCAAAATTGCCAGAAAAGTTTTTCAAAAATCACTTCATGGGAAAAAATCAAAAGCTCTAGTACCACGAGTTATAAACGTCCCAAAAATTGGTGGATTCCTTCCACTGGTACCCATTCTGACAGGTCTTGGAGCATTGGGAGCACTATCGTCTGGAGGCTCTGCCATAGCAAAAGCTATAATTGCTACAAAAAATGCAAAAAAAGAACTCGAAGAGAGTGTTAGACACAATAAAACCATGGAAGCAATAGCAGTTGGAAAAGGACTTTTCCTCAAACCTTATAAAACTGGATTTGGAATCTATACAAATAATGCTCCAAAAAACTTTTAGAAAAGCTGCCCAAACGAGCACTCACAAATTTTGATTTGAATTGTTTTGGTAAAAAATTCATACCCTTTTTTAGAGGAGTTTACATGCGCGATAAATTACCAAAAACAACCCATAACAGAGAATGTGGTATTATTAACTTGGATACTCAAAATGGTTCCGGTACACACTGGGTTGCTTACAGTAAAAATTATAAAGAAGTCGAATACTATGATAGTTTCGGGAATCTTCAACCACCGCTTGAAGTTGTAAAATATCTTGGGAACAACTTAACATATAATTATAATAGAACTCAAAAATTTAATACATTCAATTGTGGTCATTTATGCTTGAAGTATCTGCTTCTAAAGAAATATAAACCACCTCCTTGAACATTGTGTTTTACTGGTATCAATTATTAAAAATGTCAACTTTCAAAAGAGAAGATATTGCGGTTGTAGACTTCCAATACTGCCACGGAAATGATAAATGTATATATATGAAGGAGTTATCGTTTATGTGTGGATCTTCTTCAACACCAAATAACTTTTTGTTTCGACCCCCTTTTGATAGTAGAGAGCTAAAAAAAGATGGGTATAAAAAGAATATTTATTGTAAAAAATTTATCAATGGATTGGATTGGCGAGATGGCTCTTTAGATTATTGCAGTATTGGTGACGTTCTAGCCCCTCTCAACAAATACAAATGTATTTTTCTTGTGGGACGTGCAAAGAAAGATTTTTTGGAACGTTATATCAACACAACCATCATAGATTTAGGAAATATAATAAATTTAAAAAAAATTAAAAATTATTTCACCACTTGCACTAATCACAGTGGTGTAAGATATAAATGTTCACTCAATAACTTGTTTAAAATTGTTGACTTTATAGAACACAACATTCCCTGTATCAAAGATTTATTGGAAGAAAAATAAAATTAAACAAAAAAAAACAAAAACATATATATATTTTTTATTTATTTTTTATATTTATTAATTTTCTATAGGTTACAATATTTTTAAAATTGTTTCCATTTACCACATACATCAAAAGAAGGTGGGGGGAGCAAAGAATTTAATATTTCAGGATTTAAGGATATATTTGATGTTGGATATCGTCTTAACAATAAACAGCTTGGTGACCATCGCAAATGTTCCCTTAATGGACAGTCATCAGGTAACCACCCATAGATTTCAATTCCACAAAAATAGCATTTTGCTTTATCCAGATCTCCCATGTAAAACATGCCTAACATGGCCAACATTTTACAATCTATAATTTTTAATGGCCAATTTTGAAACGTTTTCAAACGTTCGTCTTCTCTTTCCAATTTCTTATATTCTGGTTGCACTGAATACATCTTTACAATTGAGGACTCTAAAAACGACTAATACCCTTTTTCAATGTATTTCATAACACACCACATATTTTCAAAATAAAAGAAAAAAGTTTTGATTTTCATTATTTTATTTATTTTCATTTTATTTTCAAATTCACATTTATGTTACTTATAGAAATTAGAAAAACGTGTTGGTGAATTGATGACTTCTTTCAGCTCTAGATTAAAATCAGAATTACCATCCTTATCCACAGAAGCCTTCTTAGAAATAGCAAAGGATCCACCAGATATGCGATCAATCATTTCATTAGACAGAGAATTGTATCTTTTGGGCAAATATATGACGTGATTTTCCAGAATAAGTAGAATAGAGTCACCATACTTTGTACAGGTTCTATAAGCCCCTTCAATATTATATATTTTATCCAGCTCCATATCTTTGAGATGTAAAATTTTCTTATTACTCAGCGAGTTGAAAGTACAAATGAGTCCAGCTTTGTTGCTTGTAATCCGTTGGAATAGGGAATCAATGTTATGTACTGCCATTGTAAAAAAATGTAGACGAATTTTTTTCTTTGTGGAGAATAAAATATAATTTTAGTTTTTAACCAATTTTTAAAAACACGACTTAAGGAAAACACGAACCGTTTTAGGGAAAGTTGAAAGAAGACTAAAAAATAGTTTCCAGACAAATGTTTAAAAAACGTATTTGAAAAAAGACGATTCTCAAATAATTTGAGAGAAGAGAAATTTGTATATTTAGAGAGAAAAGAGAATTTTTTAGTATCAAATATAGTTTTTTTCTCACTTAAGATTAACCGCATACGGAATTCATAGACATGCAGTGTCTTGCAGTTTAGACCACACGTGTTGGTCTCCACTATATGACATAACAAAGAAAAAATAAACAAATTCTTGAAAGTGTGAGATTTTCAATCTCGGTTTACACACATGGATACGAAATAAACCACTTCAAAATTTTCCTGCACACGCATGCATCAAAATATTTATAGTTTCCCTTGTGCGTTGACCTTGATAAAAGGTTTACACACATGGATACGAAATAAACCACTTCAAAATTTTCCTGCACACGCATGCATCAAAATATTTATAGTTTCCCTTGTGCGTTGACCTTGATAAAAGGTTTACACACATGGATACGAAATAAACCACTTCAAAATTTTCCTGCACACGCATGCATCAAAATATTTATAGTTTCCCTTGTGCGTTGACCTTGATAAAAGGTTTACACACATGGATACGAAATAAACCACTTCAAAATTTTCCTGCACACGCATGCATCAAAATATTTATAGTTTCCCTTGTGCGTTGACCTTGATAAAAGAGTTTCAATCGATAAATACTAGTTTTACATTAAATTTTCCAAATTTAACGCATCCACATATGTTAAAATGCACATTTTCCCATAATCGTTAACCTTCACAGAAGAGTTTCAATCGATAAATACTAGTTTTACATTAATTTTTCGAAATTTAACGCATCCACATATGTTAAAATGCACATTTTCCCATAATCGTTAACCTTCACAGAAGAGTTCTGACTAAATTACAGGCGCACATATTTTTAAGGCAGCATAGACACATACATTTCCAAAGACCAACAAATTAATCCATTACACAGACGCATGCTCGTTTATATCCTCATCACATAACACCTAGCGTTTTCAAGGCATATACATATATTATCCTATAGACCACACATGCACACATATTTTTTAATATAGCAGAGACCCATATATTTAGAAATACAAAAAAAATAATTCAAGTGTATTGTGGACAGACGCATAGTCCTACCGACCCACACATTTCTATGCACAGGCGCACATAGTTTAAAACCACCCCATAGGGATTCAAGTGTACAGGCGCATAGTCATACCGACCCATATCACTTCACACACGCACATTTCTATGCACAGGTGCACATATTTTAACACTACCCCATAGGGATTCAAGTGCACAGGCGCATAGTCATACCGACCCACATCACTTAACACCCTATTAAATGTAACCTCACACCCTCTTTAGGACACTTTTTCACACATAATTAAACACTCCATTAACAAATTAACGCTCTTTGTAATATGATATTTTTAATGGGGGCGGTAGCCCTTCTCTTATACTACTTATAAACATACATATATGATGGCATACACCTTTGTTTTATTTACAAAATGTTGGCTTTACAAAGCATAAAACCATGCAAAGGTTACAGCAGGCATACATGCGAAGTTATTTACAAACGATCTTTAATGAGGGGAATAATGATTGACGGTGAAGGTGAGATGGCTATATGGACTTATACCAGGATGATTTTATTGAAATGTCTTTGTGATTTTCAGATGTACGGACTGTTGATGACAATAATGATTTATGACTATGGAATGGCAATGACAATGCTATAGGGTGTTGAATATTCAAAACATAATACCCAAATATGAATCTAGAAAATATATGTAACACATATCTGGTTATATAATAGAAAATCAAATATTAAAATTCACTTGAAAATATTTGTTGTTGTTATTTTTATCCTCTGTGATTGACCAAGATTTCATTTTGAAGGCCTGAGACTTGACATCCTAAATCAGCTTTAGTGTCGTAATGGTGAAGAATCACTGCTCTTTTTCTTAATTTTTAATGGCGATTTCGATTGGGAAAAAAGGTGCGACATTCTCGAAATTGATTGCCAAATATAAAGTACACTGTCGTAGATTTTGGATACTGTATCCCTCATAATATTATGAATTAACAATAACTTTGGAATGACACTATTATTTGAGCGAAAATACAATGAGGGAAAAAGTAGTGTAACACCAGAGCAACATATTTTTTGCAAAACGAAAACGCCATAAGATTTTTAGTACCCTTAAGTATGATTTCTAGCTCTTTCATTTCATTAATTTCTGAAGCTACACTTTTAAGTTTGGTACACTTAATACCCAAGTTCAACAAAAATTGTTATCTCTTTGTTCGATATGTACCTTCCTGGCACAGTTTGTATTTTTTGGACCATTTTAGTACGTGCATACATGTACGTACTTACCTTACCCCAATCACTACTTTGTTTGATTTTTTTTTCCAAATTATGTCCTTTTCTCAGTCACCCAAAAATTGTTATCTCTTTGTTCGATATGTACCTTCCTGGCACAGTTTGTATTTTTTGGACCATTTTAGTACGTACATACATGTACGAACTTTCCTTACCCCAATTACTACCTTGTTGCATTTTTTCCAAATTATGTCCTTTTCTCAGTCACCCAACCATTTTGAATTTGAGTCTCATTCAACATTTTTTCTATTTTAGCAGCCTTTTTACTGTTGTAAACAATGCACTTCCTTCATCAAGGGCATCATGAAGACTCGGCAATTGGCTACCTTCTTGGCGGGTAATAGATTGTCAATATCGCATTTCATTGTATAGTGGTTATCATTGGAAGGAGCAGTGGAAGTAGTGGAGGCATCACCCTCTAACATTTTACACAACAAATGTATACATAGAGCAAGAAAGGTATGGTTCTCTCCTCGCCGTAGATGGAGTGTTTTCCTTCTGTAAACTAATAATTTACAGAATTTGTCTAGAAGTTTCAGCTATGTTTGAATGCAAATTGTACGGCAATTCTCTTTCTGCCAAGAGAAATTGGGTAAAATTGAGAGTGCAATTTTTAATTCAACAACTTGAATTTTTTTACCGTTATTAGTGTGTAAATATAACCATAGCGATAGGCGGTAGGCGAAACATTTTTGTCGCAACGGCAAATACAATAAGCTTGACGGCGAATAATTCCCTTTTTCACGTTTCCTAGCGTTTTTGTTGTCAATACAGCATGCTTTGACAATATTAAACAATGAAGTTGAATAAAAACATACAATGGCTTGTTATTTGTTGAGTTATTTCAAGAAAAAATAATCTACGCGTGTCCAGGCAACAACAATTCCTAGTGGTGAGTTAAAAAAATTGATAAGCGATGGCAACACTATACCAGTTTTCGCCAAGGAGTTAGAATAAGTTTTAATTTAGCGACCCGCCGCTAGCCGTCACGGTATTCCGTCGCGGATTTTGGGCTTCCCATAAGAAATACACGAAAATAAGTGTTCGCCTACCGCCTATCGCTATGGTTATATTTACACACTTAGTTTGGATAGCAATGTCATAGTTTCTTGTTTTGGTGCGAGTATGAGCCTTTTGTACAGGCAATGAGAAATTTTATTAATTAATTCCCAACCATAGCTTGGAGTTTTTATTCTGCGATATAATTCTCCATTAAGTGAAGATTTTTAAGTGTTTACCTGACTTGTTCAAGGCAGGAATCCATTCCCGGAATATTGGAAATTAAAAAATGAG
Source organism: Haematobia irritans (assembly GCF_050003625.1). Lineage (NCBI taxonomy): Eukaryota > Metazoa > Arthropoda > Insecta > Diptera > Muscidae > Haematobia > Haematobia irritans. Next base: position 229,454,499 of record NC_134399.1, read on the forward strand.
AGCTACTTGGAATATATGTTAGAAATCAAGACTAAATATGTTGAGCAAAGCAATTATTACAAAGTTGATTTGGAATTGTTTATTGTTTGAGGTCTTTATTTTATCTTCATGGATTCATTTTTAGTTTTCACTATATGCCAAGATATATGTTATTGTTATTTTGTTTCGTAGGGATAATTCAACAAATATTTTCATGTGAATTGTAATTTATTGAGTTCCAACCAGCAAAATGTTTATCCCACTGATCCTATGAAAAATGTGTAAATGTTGCTGATGATTCTTATACTAAATATGAAAATCGTATGTGTAGATGTGTATGTGTTTGTGAGGGTGTGCAGGAAGCCAGGTTAACTTTGGAGCAGCTCTTCAGGTCACGATCAGTGGTGCATGGAATCGGTTATAATGGAATTATTTGCATGTTTTTATTTTTTCACAAAATTTTAAAGAAAAACATTGTTCCTTAAGACATGTTGGTCTGATTTCCAAAAAAAAAACAACAAGGAAGCTTTGAATGTGAACCCATAAATACAACATAAATAAATGTATGTACGAGAGTATGCGCTATATAACAAGAAGAGTTTGTATGTAAGAGTGTTCTAATCACACCAGGTGGCAACGTAGAGAAGCATTAACAGCAGATACGAGTAAATATTAACTTAAATTTAAATGATAATCCTTAATCAACTAAAAGCATGGTGGCGATGATTTTGTTCAAAAAAAATTCCAGTATCTCATAAAGAAAACAAAACAAAAATTTGTACAAAATTATATTATTTTTTTTTGCCAATTGTTGGAGATATACAGGAAGAAGTTTATGTTTGATAAATGCATTTTGGTGTCAGATTTATTATTTAAAAAAAAAAAAACGAAAAAGAAACTATTAATGTTGGCGATAAAAAAACAACGAGACCAAGTTTTGGGGGTTAATTTGGTTTCTTTGGTTGATAGAATTACCTCCTGTGCCGAAAGGCTGATAAAAAGGCGGCTTATATGGGAAGGTGGCATTTGGTGAGACGGAGTAGGTTTGTCCTTTTTTGTTTTAATTGTGGATTTATGGTTGATTTTTTGTTTTGCATTATTATCGATATTATTATTAATTTATTTCATTATTCGGATTCAGACCAAAAGATACGTGGTGTTTGATTCATTTTGGTTTTTTTAATTTAAAGGTGAACATTAACATTAAAAAATACAACGAGCGTCACAACATGTTGGTTTAGATTTCAAAATTGACATTTAAGACAATTATGTTTGGTAGGAGATATACGTGTGTGTGTGTGCACGAACGATAAAAGTAAACAAAGAAAAGAAGAAAATAAAATAACATTTTTTTAATATTAATATATATGGAGCCACAATACAAGCATAACAACATAATAACATCTATATATAGAATAATAAAATATTTTTAAATATAATTTATAATTAAAATATATTAAAAATCATACAAACTTAGTCTAGCTTAAAGGAATGTTTCACCCAAAAATGTACATAGAAAATAATATCGCCCAATTAAAATCTCAAAGGAAAGTGAAAAAATATTCAGTTAAAAAATCTGCAAATTTGTCCCTTAGCTTTGCTTTTATAAGGTTGGATTAAAAAAATTGTAAAACTACCAGAATCTGCTTTGAGATCTATAAAAGACTTATGGTTCAATAAGATTCAAATCGGTGCCTTAGTGTCATTTAAAAATAAAGTTCGAGCCAAAAATAATCTACCAAAATTTGGAGCAAATTTTACCAAAAACTACCAACCAAAAAATCATATTTTGTCAAAATTTTATTTCTATAAAAATATTGTTAATATATTATTTTTATAGAAATTTTAGTCCAAATCTTTTTGTCTATAGTAAATTTTCTTAAACTTTTAGTTCTATAGAAAATTTTGTCAAAATTGTATTTCGATAGAAAATGTTGTCAAAATTATTTTTTTATAAAAAAATGTGTCAAATATTTATTTCTATAGATTTTTCTCAAAATTGTAGAGGGAAAAATCTACCAAAACATCTACCATATTTTGGTAGAAATCTACCAACTGTGGCAACCATGAACACAAGTCATACAGAGAGAATAAAAACACAAGAGGACGAAAATTTCTCTTCTACAAAAACAACAAATTTCAACCGTATAGATGTCGCACAATGCCTGCAGTGTTGGTATTACCTACATTGCGGTCGAAGCTCTGTTTTGATAAATAGTTTATAAAGGCATCAGCAGTTATAATTTCAAATTGTCTGCCAAAAAATTTAAAAGAATGAAAATATTTATATAAAAGAACATTTGTTATTACAAAGTATGTTCTAAATCCTAGTTTCCTTACGTTTCGTAAAGCCGGCAGAGAACTGAACTGGGTGACGCCGACGCAAACTGTATGATATTTGAGAGAAGCACCGACAAAAACTGCATGATATTAGAGAAATTTTCCTCATGACTGTTTCGTCCACTTGTCTTTTTATTCTCTCTGAGTCATAATCCCAATCATTTACAGTAATACATAGTTTTTTATTTGTATATTCATATATATAGCAATTATACTTTCCATAGAATAGGTTAAAAATATGAAAAATTACGAAAAAGCTTGTAGAAAAAATGGCGTTGCGATCCCAGCAAAATAGCGTAGCCACAATAGCAATAAACAGCAATAGCAAAATAGAAAATGTTTTTTTTTTTGTTTTCTTTTGCTTAGAAGCAATGAATTTTACATGGGCTTGTCATAGGGCAGAAGTCATCTTTTTAAGGTTCCGTTGCATTGATTTCGCATCAATTCTTCCGTTGCAATTCTATTTGAGTATTTCAGATTTGATATATTGAACAAATAGGAAAATCTTTAAAAAAATATTTTTTCTTAACTTTTTCGACTGAGAAACTTGTCAATATTTTATAGCAAATTCCACGTCCGAGAACTTTTCAAATATCGTTTAGAAATTTCTATTATTTTATTTAATTTTAATTTTATGGCTAAAACTGCTAAAACAAAGAACTTACAACCTCAAAAGAACTTCTAGTGAAGTGAAACTAAAATGCATTTTTAAAAGATCATTTTCGGATGTACTTTAAAAGTAATTACTTAAGAAGAACTTCCAAATATTTTTGCTGGGATATCGTGTCTTTTAACGATTTTTGTATAAAAAAAATTTAAGCTTTATATGGCTTAATTATATGGCTTAATTTATATGGCTTAATTATAAAATACAATTCAACTTATTTGGGCGTAAAATATGAAAGATAATTTAATTTTTAAAATCATATATATAAATGTTTAATTTACAACTAAAACTAATTCTAAACTAGATCTATACCTACATCAATTTTCTTAGAACTTAAAAAAAAGTCACCATTTTTATAAATTGATTGAAAAATCATGCATTGTTTCTACAACAGAGATTTCCAAACAAAAAAGAAAAAAGTACGGGACGACGTTTACCAATGGCTACATACAACATTCGATCTTAAAACTACTTTACAGGATATTTTCAATTAAAAATGAAGAAAAAAAAAACAAACAGACAACATGCAAACGATTTGAGTATACGGACTCCAGAATTTTTATCTCAATAGTTCACACCTTTTTACATACACAAAAAATTATTATTTCGATTCAAATATATTTATCAAGGATTGCGAGCCATTTGTAAAAAAATCTGTCTTTTGTGTTTTATATAGTTATTGTCCTAAAATTTAGGTTGTTTAACCTTAATTATTGGGTCAATAGTATTTCAAACATATATCAAGAGGAAATCCAATATAGTAGTATCAATCAAGTTTTCAATTACAACAAATCAATTTTTTTTTTGTGGAACATCAACTGGATTCTCTTACAGAATCATTCCAGAGAGTGAATACTCAAAAGAACAGGCGCTGCTAAGTATAATGAATATTTGATCCAAAAACGAAGTTTTTATGAAAAACTCATTACTTTTCGGGCAAATAAATTGAAATTTATAGCAGCCGTAGCAATAATTAAGCCAATTTTATCTTAAGAGAAATTAAGAAAACTTCGATAATAAAATATTTGGTATGTACTGTGAGGTGTTAGCTTTTCTTTTTCCCATAATTCTTTAGTTCTGATTTGATTCGATTAGGACTCCCATGACTAACATCTATCCCACTTTAATGAAGGCTGTAATGGATCATGGGTCATCATAGCTCTGTGTCTGATGTATTCCTTATGGGGGGACTGTTAGGAACAGGGGGTTCGGACTCGGATTTTTTGTAAAGGTTTGTTGTTTAAGGGGGTCTATGCATTACGGGTAAACATTAACAACAAAATACAACAATCTCTGTAAAACTACATAAATACCATATATTTGTTTTTTGTTTTTTGGGATTTATAAAAAAAATATCGAATTAAACATATTCCGAACAAAGTTATCAAAATATTGTTTTGTTTTTAATATTAAATATTTTTTAACATCATATATAGATAGGTAATAAAGAAATAAAATTTCTAAAGACTTACAACTTCTATGTCAAAAAAATGGAAATGCGCATATCTTACCTTGCCAATACCAACTACCGGGAGCACCAATGTATAAACGATCACCGTTCTGTAAAAATCGGGAATAAAATTGTATTATATTTAAATAACTAAAGGATAAATATTAGATTGTTCATGCATTTGTAGATTTGTCTTCACGAGTGAGAGTGAAGTTTTAAGATTTTCTTGACGCTTTTTCACTTTGCTTATCTGTTCTCAATTTGCAATTTTTAGAAAAAAAAGAAAAAACGTCAGTGAACAACATTTGAATACAATGGCCATAGTTTTTTTGCCATCATAGGTGGAGAGACCTGCTTGAAGGTGTTAATGGTTTGTCTTGGCTTCTGTGGACTCGTGCAAACTTTGTTTATGCCGAACACGTTGAAAAAGATCAGTTATGGCTTGAAGTGAGTTTTCAGTGCTCCGTCAAGAAACGTGTCAATGCTTTCTGTTCGTCCGTCTGCCTGTCGGTTCTTTTCTGTCCATTATTGATTTACATGCGTGAGTGTATGTAGCCTTTTGTTTTAGGTGAAATATTCTGGGAAAAAAGCTTTAAAGTTTGCTTTCTTATTATATTCAAATGTTGACTGTTGTGTTTTTTTTTTGTTTTTTATAAAAAGAAGAATTTTTAATTTAGAGAAGATACTTACGGATGTGGCGGCAGCACTAAAGCCAGCTTGACAGTAGCCTTGACGATGGTAACCCCAGTTATCTAAAAAGAATTTATAAAAATATATACAAATCAATACATCAATTATACATTGTAAGGAAATTTTGTGACATATACGCAGTAAAAATATATTTGGTTATGATATGATTCCCCGTAACCAAATATAAAACTTTATTCACAAAATGTATATGAAACAAAATATTTGCATACGTATTAATTAGGATTAAGAAAATCTATGGAAAAAACTCAGTAGGATTGCTGGCGCCAACATCCAAACAATGGAGGTGAGTTGTAAGATAAGGCGAAATAATTAAGTAAACACTCTCTCACTCCTAAATTTACTTTGCGTAAAACTAACAGAACTGTTGATTTACAGTGATTACATTTTTTAAATTATCTCTCTCTCTATTTCTATGTTATGCTTACTGAACTGTTGATTTACAGTGATATATTTTTTAATTCTCTCTCTCTCTTTCTAGGTTAGGTTAAGTTATAAAATTGTAAGTTCAAAATTCAATCTGTATACCGTTTATCTAGTTTTTCCTTTAGCAGATGCACCTATTAAGTATTCTATTTTTTTTTTTTTTTTTTTTTTTTTTTTTTTTTTTAACAGAAAAGTTACAAGATTATCCGTAGTTCTTTCGAAATTCGTTATTCCAAGCTGTAGTTGATTATAATATTCATACCTAATTCCTAACTCACAATCTTAACTTAAAATATCAAAGAAATTCGGTACCAATATTTATTGCCAGTATCCTCTTTGAATCAACAAGAAAATATTCTCTATACGAATTCCATCACCAGTGGAAGATTTGAATCTCTTTTTATGGTCAATGTGCAGGGGTACTGAGGAAAACAAACATTCCTGATTGAAAAGTAATTTGTTAATCATTCCTTTTGCGTTCCTCGTTGTTTCCATTTGCCATAAAAGGATAATTGTTCTCTGCGGAATTAAAACATTTAAAGGAATATCAGCAGCAGACATACAAGTGAGTCTAGCTACATGCAAGGCAGAGAGTTTTTTTTTTTTTTTTGTTGCGATCGAAACGTACGTTTCGGCAAAGACGAATTTCAAATACCCTTGATCAAATATACGATTCCAAAAATATTCAGGAGTATATTTTGGAATCGTATTCAAGAGAACTGGACATAGTTCTCTTGATCACAGGTACCCAACCATTGATATCTCAGAATCCGCACCACTTGAAAATAAATCTTAAATTTTATGATCTTGGCTAAGATGTTTGAAGGAAGTGTTACCAAGAAAGTACAAATGCAACATTACCACCTTCCTGGAGTATGATAACATAGCCCAGAGTACGTACATATTCCATTGTGCGATTGTACAAAAAAGGCAAGAAATAAAGAAAACAATTGACGTTCATGACCAAGCAGAGTAAAACAAGGGTTTGAGACTTGACTTCAAAGCCCTTCCTCCTCCGAAGCGTAAAGTGTGCAAAAACACATGCGATTGCGCACCACCGCCATCAACTAAGTGCGCACCACCATCAGAGCGATCGTGCGCCAGATCAAATTAAACGATAACAATTTGTCTCCGAAGTGTTTCAATTTGAACATTCAGCATTCAGTAGTGGTCGATCGCAGACGAAGGACAACGTCGCAATGTATGAGCAGGCAGGCCAAAGAAAAGCTCGCCGCCACAAATGTGTGACACCATCACCATGTTGCCGCCGATTTTTGCTGGTATTCTGGCCTTGCGCACATTACCACTGCTTCCAGAATAGAAAGAAGGCAACGGCTGCGACATGCTTGTGGAATTGCTGGGCCATGCTTTTGCAATTGACAGAACAAAACAAAAGCAAAGCGACGGGAATGGCATAGCTTACTGCTGCCTTTCGTCCCTCGTTTTCTGAACTTGAAGTGAATCGCTTCCTCGACGACGAGATTACAGGAGCATACATCGAAGAGAAGCCAACGTCCAGATCTACAAGCCACAAGCTTCAACTAAGCTGTTGTAGGCCTTCCCGTTTGCCTTGTGAACTATGGACTTGAATGCCTGACGCTTTCGCTGGTAAACATTTGAGAAGTTGGTAATTCTCATAATAAAATCGCCCCCGTATAGAATTTCAATTAGTTGTAACATTAAGTTTTGATGCTTTTATTTCAGCTCGTATTATTTATTCTTTTCAACACAAAAACAAACCTCAACTTGAAAGCTTACCTGATGGATGGATGGCTGGGCAGACGGACGGACGGACGGACGGACGAAAGAATGATTGTTGGTTAGTTTGTTTTGTAGTTCTTTGGTTTCGGATGGATAGATGGACATGGCAGGCGACAGAGGCAAAGCCATAAGACGGACCCTTTCACACAAACACACATACAATCACACTAAAATATGTGTGTGTGTGTGTGCACGAGCGTTTGTGGAGTTTCCATTCAAACGGAAAAAAGTTCATGTCACATGAGCACTTGTAATTTTTGAAATATTTAATGCGTTAAGTTGGTATTTATTGCTTTGAGTAATGTTGGAATGCTTGGAGGGCTTCGTCTTCTTCGATGACTTTTATTTACAGAAGAAGCGATTAATCGCATGGACGGACATTTTAACATTAATCGAATCTCGTGTGTTTTATTTATGTCTTTTTAAATATGTCACACTGGGAATTGTAGAAGAGTCGATTGACCATAGATCGTTGAGGAATCTGTGAAAACGACTAAAAGAATTGGTTTTGAGGACCTACAGTGGACTGAACATTAATTATTTTTTGCAAATAAATTTAATTTGTTTATCACTATGATTTATTATATATTTTACATAATGGCAGTTATCATTCTCCTCATAGATGATTCAAAAATAAGACAGATATATACTCTCCTATTGGGAGCCACCGTGGTGCAATGGTTAGCATGCCCGCCTTGCGTACACAGGGTCATAGGTTCGAACCCAGTTTCGACCAAACACCAAAAAGTTTTTCAGCGGTGGAATATCAAAGAAGGTCCCTTGTCATTGAGCTTAACATAGAATCGGGCAGCACTCAGTGATAAGAGAGAAGTTCATCACTATGGTATAACAATTGACTCAATGGTCCAAATGAGCCTGAAATATCGGGTTGCCACTAAACCTAATCTAACTATACTCTATTCTGCTTGTGCAAATGTCACAAATGTAGATGACGTTTGATCCCAGACCCAATGTTGCCAGTATTTTTTTTTTTTTGCTCTTGTCCCCTAATTAGGACGTTTTCGTCCCAAAAGGAACGTTATTTTTATAGCCGAGTCCGCACGGCGATTCACTTTACTGAAACTACTTTGAGAAGCTTTGAAACACTTGCGCCGCAACAAATTTTGATACAATTAATTTTTAAAATTTCCAATCCAAAAAATTTTGAAATTTCTTTTCTTCTTTAATTGATACTATTAAATTCTGTGATTGATTCTTGTTTCAATTAAAATTTTGCTGAACCAATTAAATTTGTAATTCAAATTTTTTTAGAATTCAAATAAAATTTTTTGGACAAATTTTGGTGATATTTTTTGCTGGTGCCTCCTGCAAATACGCAAAGATATCGGATTACTCTCTTGAACTGTCATCTTCATCCGTTCGAAATAGAATAAATGCATTGTTTATCCATTTGGGACGTGTATACTTTTCTTGGTCTATGCTATTACTAATACGATTGATTTTTAATTTCGATTCACCCCCTTTGTATTTACCTTTCCCCCTAACGGAATACTGTCTGCAGATTATTCACTCCATTTTCACCCAGTACATATGCGATGATAATTTACAACGTGCGCGACTAAATTGAATTGATGTTAATATTTTTTATTATTTACAAGTGTCCAACAGATGGTATCTTTAATGTCGGCATCAATATGTAAAGAACTCGACAACAACTCTTCCCTAGCTGTTGTAAAACTCCCTCAAGTAAATGTAAATTCTATATTTAGAGTGTATATTATTTTTATCAGAGACGGACGGTAGTAATCGTATGGTGCCATTGTCGATCTTGAAAAGGAAATTCGATGTTTCCAACATAAACATTTTCCACGGAACTCAAAATCGAATGCTCTAAAATGCAACAACAATGAGGGTTCAGTGAAACAAGAAGAACTTTCGTCAGTTGCAGGCAACTCTGCTACTGGCAGACGAAGTCAAATCACTTCCATTTTTATGATTTGGGATATTTAATTTTAACGATTGGTTTTAAGGATTCCCCGGCAAGCAAGAATATTTGTTTCACATGAAATTCGATATCATTCACTGGGATAGCCATACGGCAAGTTAATATTCAATGAGGCTTCATTTGTTGGTGTTGTTGTCGTTATTGGGAACAAATACTCTCTAAGGGTAAAACCTTTCTCTCTCTATCTTTCTGTGTGAGAGAGACAGGAAATTATTTTAATTTATGCACAAATCACCAAATACTGTAGAATCCATTATGGTAAGTAATCAAATAGCAAGCTCTGGACGGGAGTACTTAAGCGTTGTTAAGTACTTTGGGAAACATTGTGGTGGCTTGCTGTCATGCCTTTCCCTGCCCTGGAGAAAAGCTTAAAAAAAGGATTTACTCACTTGTACGACATGGAGAAACTTCTTTGAAATGGGTAAAGTTCCTGGTGGTGAAGCATGTACCAATGGGATCCCAACGTAAGTTCTTCTTTGGCGTTATTGTATGGAAAACATAGCGAGGAGCACAAGCCTGAAAAATAAAATAAATTTAAATCACAATTGTACAATAAGTAAAAAAAAAAAAAAAATAAACAAGAAATAAGAAAGCGATCAAGGAAGACCACAACGTTTACTTGCGAATAAATATTATTTTATTATGTAGATAGTCCAGGGAAGGTTAACTCAATAAAAACCAAAGTCTCCAACTATAAAATTTGTTTTTGGAGTTTCTCTAAATACCATGACCATAATCATAAGTAGAAATGAAATCAACTACACCAGTACCCGAAATAAAGGAGGAGACCATGGAAGAATACTTGCTGCGCTTTTTTTTGCCACCATAGAACTCTAAATGACAAACAAAAGAGTCCAAGGTAGCCTAGTAGTTTTTTGTGTTCTTGAGATCATCACATCATCAAGAGATCGTCAAGAGATGTGGACATTTGTGTTGGATTGCAGTTGAATCATATGTCCGTCTCCATAGATGGACGGACAGGCAAACAGTCACAAATGGACTACCATTGCATACACACATCTATATAGCTGTGGTTAACCTACCGACCATCTACTTGAGTGGCATCCAACCTGCTATTCCTTCCAAATATGGTCAGTGAAGGCAAGGCATTGATCATATCCCTCACTGAGAGATTTTAGTGAAGTGGTTAAAAAAAGAAAAACAACAACAACAACAACAACAACAAAAATCCTTTTCGAGTTGGATCATAAAACAATTACTTTTACAAATTTATACGAAATCTTTTATCTAAAGTTGGCAGGAGCCCAAAATGAAGAAGACGACGACGGTCGATGTATGCATGGGGTGGTGTACAAATGGCCAACAGAGACCTGCCACAAAACAATGGAATTTTTTACCAAACTCTTTGAATTTCAAATGTCAGTTAACTGCACCAGCTCAACCGCCATCATTGCCTGATCTATCGCAAATTTCTATCGAAAACGTCTCAGCTTGCTAAAGTAAATAACTTATTTGTATTCCTATTCTTTTGGTTGAATTGTTCAAAAGGTATTTCCATCAAAACATGAGTTGATTAATAGGGTTCCCAAATGAAAATCAAACAGAAATTCAGAAATGAGTTTGTCTTTCGGTGATGGTTATTTTCAATGAATGTTCGATGTTATGGTATAACATCGAAATCGTTCAAATTTACAAAGAATTCAGATTCGCTATAAATTTCAACGATCTCTTGCCGGTAATTCGAGAAGAAGGAATCGTTAAGCATTACTTATTGATATCTCGAGATTGCCTGAATTCAGAGCTGTTATGAGGTTCGTAAAGGGTGATACGGTCAAAATTTGGTTTCAATTTTGCATTTAAAAAACCTGAACACCCCTCATTTTGAAGGTGTGTGTGTGTGTGTAGAATGTTGCTCATATTTTGATTTTGGAATTCACTCTTCAGTTGTCAAAATGTCGTCCAAGAAAGAAGAGCAGCGTATCAAAATTTTGCTCGCGCATCGCGAAAATCCGAGCTACTCGCACGCAAAGCTGGCAAAATCGCTAAAAGTTGCCAAATCAACCGTTACAAATGTAATTAAAGTGTTTGGGGAACGTTTGTCGACAGCCAGGAAGTCTGGATTGGGGGGAAATCGAAAACCGGAAGCCGCTGAGACGACAAAGAGAGTTGCCGGTAGTTTCAAGCGAAACCCTAACCTCTCTCTCCGAGACGCCGCAAATAAGCTGGGTGTATCGTCTACAACCGTGCATCGAGCCAAAAAACGAGCCGGACTATCGACTTACAAGAAGGTAGTGACTCCAAATCGCGATGATAAACAAAATACGAAAGCTTCCGGGACTGTCAACCAAGAAATTTACGTGAAAGAGTGTTTGAATAAACGTCTGCTGCCTTTCCTGAAGAAACACGGTTGTTCCGTACTGTTTTGGCCGGATTTGGCATCTTGCCATTACGGTAAAAAGGCCATGGAGTGGTACGCCGCCAACAACGTGCAGGTGGTTCCCAAGGACAAGAACCCTCCCAACACGCCAGAGCTCCGCCCAATTGAGAAATACTGAGCTATTGTCAAGCGGAACCTAAAGAAGACCAAAAAAACTGCTAAGGACGAGCAGCAGTTCAAGGCAAACTGGCTTTCTGCGGCGAAGAAGGTGGACAAGGTGGCTGTACAAAATCTGATGGCAGGTGTCAAGCGTGAGGCCCGGCAATTCGGATTTGGAAAAGCGAAAGCCTAACTGAACATTTTTCCTGAATTTTATACTAATTGAACTTGAAAAAGAAATTTAATTTGATTTTTTAAATAAACGATTTCACCGATTTACACTCGTTTTCCCTTGACCAAATTTTGACCGTATCACCCTTTATGTAAACCTAAACCCACACCCAAAAAAAAGTGACCACTTCTTTAAGTTAAAATGAACTCATTGTGAAGAAAGTTGAACTTCGTATAGCGCCAAAGACATTTTTATTTGTTTGAACGATGTGATTTTCGTAGAAATTAAGTATAATGCATTCCATATATTAGTTAACATTTTCCTATATTTATGTACCACTATACTACAGAATGAAAAAATTTAACTGATTTGAATTCATATATGGAATGATTTTATTGAAATTTTTTCATTCATTTGGACAAATCTTACATATTTGTGGAAAAACTTTTACTTCATAATTAGAACTGCTTGCCTTCATTTTTAAATACAATTTTATTTATTTATATAAGCAATTTTATCTTCAATAAAAGACATGTTTTATTAATATATTGAATATATTTATTAAGAATCAACAGCATCGACTGTCCTTGAAATATTAGTTTATTATTCCACTATTTCAAATTTCCATGTGATATTATCAACTGTAAAACGCACTTTTTCGTCTTCTTCTTGTACTTTTCACTTTTAATAAGTTGCTTCCTAATGATTTTGTCCTCCTTTTACAATTTCAATACCTACAAATATAAAAAATAATAAAACATTTTTTTTACAAAAGGTTAGCGTCACTGAATATTACCTGATATTTGAAGATTCCAAAATAAAGACAAATGAAAGGGTAATTATTCTGCTGGTGTTTTCTTCCTTTATACACCATCACGACATTGATAGATTTATTTTCAAAAAACCAAAAATTTTCTCACTAATTTAAAATAACAAATATTGTATATATTTTAATTGCTATTTATTATATTATTTTACCATATTATTTTTTAACAATCTCTCCGTATACCACAACAACGTGATTCCAACTAAAAAAACAAACCACCAGCAAACATATCGATTACACCCACGCGCAAACACATCGATTACGATGACAGGTATCGATTACAGGTAGACAATAGAAATATAGGAAAATTTCCTATATTCTAACAAGTTTTTTTCCTTACGTTTTGAAAGGATTGCAAACTTCTTAGTAAGAATGAACTAAAATATTTTTCTAAGCCAAGTGTTGTTCGTATATATGAAAAGTTTCTATTATAAAGGAAGTCGCAATTATCATTTTATAAGAAATTTTATAATTTTGAGGAAACTTGGTTTTAGTTCGTTTTTTGTTTATTTTTACGAATGCTTTGTTATCGGTGAATAAAATTTTCTTGTTCAGTAGGAAATTCTTATACCCAGCGAAGAAAACAGTATGAGTAAAATTCCATGCCTTATTCTAGTTAATGAACTATTCCTAACTGCTTACAGTTTAGGATTTTTTTACTGAAATGAGTAAATTTTATTATTTCTCACAAAAATTTACCTTAATGGAAATAAAATGGATAAACTATAAAATGGATAAACCAATTAAAAAGTTTATTGAAGTTCAATTTTTTCAATTAATACATTAAGTGTTACAATCAACTTTTAATCAAACTCGGAATACTAACTTAAAAAAGTGATGGAATTTTTTTTTAAATTTTAAATTAAAAATTTATTTCAAACAATCAATTTATAATCAAACTAAAACCACTTAAGCAGTTAAGAAATTAATTGAAAATAGTTACCTTTTTAACTAAGTTTTTTTAATTAATAACAATTAAAGTTTTAATTGAATCAATTAAAAAAATAATTGAAATTTGCTAATGAAATCAATTATTTGTTCAATCAAGTATTTTTTATGCCCATATAGGTTAGGTTAGGTTATGTGGCAGCCCGATGTATCAGGCTCACTTAGACTATTCAGTCCTTTGTGATACCACAGTGGTGGTTGATACTATTATTTTCGTGATTGAAGACATTTCAAATAAAATATTAAATGGATCAATTATTTTCGTGATTGAATCAAAAAGATGTTTTTTTGTGTGTACAAAAAATTCATCTCTACTTTTCTCCCGTTAGTTACTCTGCTTCATTACAGCTGATTTCTTTATTTAAATCTACACTTAATTGTGACTATTTTAAATTTTATTTTCTTTAGCAGTAGAAATTTGACGCTATTTGTTAGGGGAACTCTAATACTTCAGATCAATTCGATGATTTATTCCAAAATATATGCCAACTGTAATAGAATACGATTTATGCCTACATCGCTAACCCCACCACATTATTCTCACAAACGTTTATCCATACATAATATGGAATTCGTAATCTTTTTCAATCCTGGCAGTGATTTTCTGGCAATTCATTCAAGTTTTCTTTATTTTATTTTGGATGGTAAATTTTTTTGTTTTGGTTTTTGTGGATATCTGCTTCCTTGTTGACGGTGTCTTCATCGCTAAACCTTAGATGGTCATATTGGCCATTTTTGGTAAATAATCGGTGTACAACGTTGTCGGTTGTTGATAAAAACAACAGCAACAACAAATCATATACAATATTTAAAAAAAAAAATTTTTTACACTAAAGAATATATAGATATGGGCACTTCAAGAAATATGAGAAATTGATTTTCAAATATGATTTTTGATTTTTAAATGAGACGCTGTGGATAAAATCATGTCATCTGTAAAGATTGAAATTGCAATTTTCGATCACTCTACTTCCTGTACACAACAGAAGTTTCGAAATCTAAAATTTCTCACGAATCCAAATTCAAAGCTATTCGAAATGTATTACAATACATTTTCAATACTTTAACATTAATTTTTTCGTATTGGACAAAGCATACATGTCGATTATTTAATTTTGTCAGAAATCGAAGATGTAATGAAAAGTTCCTGACGACGATGTTTTAGTAATTGCGAAGGTCTGAAAATTGGAAAAACGACCAATGTTTAAAAAAGTGTAAAGTCATCCTCAAAATTATCCCTATACGAATATCGCGCAGTGTGTGTGTATGAATGTACATATCTTTGGAATACTACATTGTTTTGACCAGGCGAACATTATTGCCCGGTTGGGGTTGTAGGCGCATATCCATCTATGTTTGTATGTGAGCACAATTCGCATGATTATGTTTATCGCAAACATTTATATTTTATTTTGCTGGAATACAATGCCGGAATGCCAGTCAGCCAAGAAGCTAAAGCGGCAGATCGCTTGGGAAGCAAACCATACACAAACGGTTCTTATCGTTGGCGTGCAGATATTCCTGTCATCATTGTCAGTTTAATGGAGAACACAAAAGCTACTCCAATGATCATTGATAGCCTCAGCACCACCAGCACTACTGCCCTCAACCGGGGAGCCATAATAAAACCACAAAGAAGATCACAATGTCCCTCAACCAACTCTAACAATGAAAGGGTATCAGTCGTGCAAGAAAGAAATCGGTTCAGTGCAAAATGGGAAATGTGTTTAAGCACCCACCGTCATTGCTACCATCACCACTGATCATCGACAGACATCATCACCATCATACCCAAAGCGAGGAAAAAACCATCGATGATGGCACAAGGAATCGATGAGTGGTGATTCAATTCAGTTGTAAGTTTTTTTTTTTCTGGATGGCAATCGATGATTGTTTAATTTCCAGCCAATCTGATGAGGCTTTATTGAATTTGGCAATTGTACATGAGTGCACGCCTGCCTACAGTATGATATCCGTTGATGCAGATGCGCATTGTCGACTCGTAAAACTGTCCTGTCACGTTGTTGTCAACTGCATGCATTGTCTCTTGATACCTTGGCCGCCTATGTCCGTCGCGACTAAACCGTATTAGGTGCGAATGTATTGCACAATCGTCCATGTTCATGTGGAGATGAAAGACAGCGTCTACAGCCAGATTTCGATGGAGTTTGCAAATGACCATGACGATATATCGCAGACAGGAGTGCCATGTCAAAAGTCAACACGATCAAATCAATGGTCTCTTGTTACGATTCATTCCCCCACCCCTTCAGTCGATCTTTGTAGCTAGGATAAGATCAAAGATTGTGCTCATTTTGTGCTAATTCACAACAATTGATTTGTTAATAGACACATGCCGGCAATGGCATGGCATGATTCCGATAGAGTTCGAATTGTAATAGCTGACACAATTTTAGAATTTCGTCTTAATGAATGTAATAAACGAGCAATCTAAAATATCCAAAACTGTAATCGAAATGTTCTATTTATGATGAGATCGAGTTGAATGTGTCCATAAGATTCCGAATTATTTGTCTTCTCACTTTAGATTATTATTAGACACATTTGCAACCCATATAAGATATGTCAAATTCTGTCTGTTGTATGATTAATCAATGCCGCTTTATTACACAGACTTTGGGGGAACCAATAAATACAAAAAACAGAAACATTTTCCAAACTCAGCGAACAGACCACTTACACACCAGAACATTGTGAACTAACAGTCACATGGAGTTAAGTTGAAGTTCCCCAACAATATCTTAAAGAAATCTGCAGCTATTCGGTCAGCTAGTTAGTCCGAAATTATACTACACAATATTGAGATTTAAGTGTCTCAGCTAATGCCACCATAGATCATACTAACATAAAATCATTTTTAGCGGAGATATATATGCTCTCAGTAATGTTGTTAACATTTCATTTCGAAACGCATAGCGTGAGAGGATGTTTGACCTATGGTATGAGATGGAGGAATTCACCAAATGATAGTTAAGAAGGAGTTCACAATATCGTTAAGTGTATCTTGAACGATAGACAAAAATAATGTCTAACCGAAAATAACAACATGGATGGAAGAAACTCGAAGCTTCAAAAACTATTAAAGTGTAATAGAATAAGTTTGCTATACGACGTCGACTTTTCTTTGAATATTAATCAATCTAAGAACATGTTAAACACAATTTATTATTAAGCATTAGTCTGTACGGAATATTTTTCCCTAGACGAAATAAATAAATAAATAAAGTGCTCTCCACTAAATCGACATACATTTTTACGTTCACTTTAGTGTGAACAAAACATATTTTAGAATCTCCTCGTGCTCCAAAAGCTGCTCATCCCATAAGAAATCCATGCCCGAGGTTTTGTACTTTTCTGCAAAAGAAATACAATCATTTTTTTGTCGTTGGGTTTAACCGCGTTTTAGGAATTTTACATTCGTATTTTAGGCCTATATCGTTCTTAACAATTTGCTGAATTCGTTGACTATTCACATTCAAACCCAATTCTAATTTTATTTCCCTACAGCTCTTATTTTCGTTGACTGCAAATTGACGAATATGTCGTTTTGTCCTTTGGTCAATCGTTGGAGTTGATCGTATTGCTGTGTCAATTTCCCGCAGATGCAACTTCTCTAATTTTTTATGCAGAAATGTTCATTTCGATCATTTTTTCCGCTTCTTCATCTGAAAGTTCACTTCCTTGAGTCTTTTTTCACAGAAGATTCTTTCGAATATATTAAAAACAATCTAACTCGCCCATGATGTACACGCAAAAAAATAATTCTTTCCTCCCAAACGAAATTTTAGACAAACAAAGTTCGTTTCTCATTTGCTTTTCGCTGTAAGGAAGTGTGTTTGGAAGAAAAGTATATATTTTTTGTGATAAACGTTTATTCTTTTCCAGGATGAAAAAACAATTTCATAAAGACTAACTCAAAAGAAAAAAACATTGTTTTCTTTCTAATTGCATTTTCCCTAACATCTTTCTCACATCCACGAGGTTTTTTAGTTCTTAACACCTTTTCCTGTAATACCAACAATGTAGAAGAAATTATACGATTTTATAAATTTTTAAAATTTTTTAGCTTTCGTCTGGACGGAGAATCGAACCGCGGACCATGCTCTTTGTAAGCCAACACACTAACCACTGAGCTATGTACCTGTTATGGTCATCAATAGATAAATATCCATATAAGTTATATTTATATAGCATAGCTTACGGCGCCCACGAACCGAATAAACAAAGTTTATTTAACAGAAACAAACATTTAGTTTGGCACCGTGGAGCAGTGGTTGCTACGTCCGACTTGCATGTCAAGGGTCTTGGGTTCGATCCCTGCTTCGACCAAATTTTTTTTTTGGTTTACATAGATTCCAGATATGTTCGGAAGATTCCGAAAAAATGTTCAACATTAAATTGTAGTATATTAAATTTTGAACTGTAAAATGTGTCTTATTAAAGACCTAAAGTCATATATAAACGAAATAGACTGTGTTGTTGTTTCAAATATAAGTTTTTTTTTATTGAAAAAATAAAAATTTTGTAACAAACGATTTTTTTTGGTGATAAAAGTTTAAAATTTTCGAAGCAATTCAAAAAACTCTAACAAAAGAAAAACGTTTTCGGTACACGTTTTCCAAACGTTTTTTTTTTGCGTGTTTAAGTACTACTCACCACAAAAACATATCTAAATAACTAGTTGCTATTGAGCTTCCAACTTTCATTACAATTTCAAATAGCGGTACAATGAATTGGGATCTAGTAACAAAATCACCAATGAAAAAACTGAAGTACCATTATTTTCGTCCAAAAGAGAAGTGAAACTGTTTTTACACATATGTACCTTTATTTTACAGAGGTACATGAACAGTACACTCAAAAAAGCCAAAAATGTTGTCTTCAAAGATGTCTAGAAGACAGACGGGCATCGCTCGATCGCCAAGAATATACACAAATACTTCGATATCGATACTTTGATGTACTAGAAACGGAATGGCAAACTTATGGTGGCTGTATACATCCTATCTTCAAGTCTACATGCAAACATAAAGCAAATCTCTATTATTGCAACATTTGTAAAAAGTAAAACCCATAAATTTCTAGTATCTCCCAATAATGAAGACATATCGTTGACATCAGACACTATCTATGAGTCTATGTACATATGTCATCATCATCGTGACCTATAGATTGACTGACTGACCGTAAGATCATCATCTATTCACAGAATACAGTTATAAACTGTAAACCCATAAAATCGAAATGGTAAAACTAGAAAATGGCAAACAATTGTTTGCACCATTACTCTATAGAGGCTATTGGAGGTCATGTTCAATAACCATCACATGAAAAAGCACAAAGCAAACGATTCCTTGCTTTTTAAATGTCTCAAAGCCCAGGGAAATCTTGGCAAACACAATCGCTCATAGAAAGAATGAAATGGCACATGCATTACCTGGGCGATGAGGAAACAGGTCACTTGGAGGAGGTAAATCACCACCACCGCCACAATCACTAACAATGAGCCTTGATGAGATCCTTATCCTTATCATTAATTGAGCTTTCATTAAAGCAAAAATACCAACAAAACAAACAAAAGTGCAAACAAAACGCCTGGGAGAAAATTAACCACAGCATAGATTACATGGCCACAAAACCACTCAAGCAAGTGGAAAGGCCAAATACCAGCTGGATAGTGGCCTGGCTGGCACCAACGGGAAGGAGCAAATGGCAAATGATGGGCAAACAAAGCAAATCGTTAACAATTAAAAATCATTTAAACCCAAGAGTCAAGCGAACAGGACACACCTTAAACTAGCGAGCGAAAGTCACCGTCCATTGTCCGGCCCCCCTCAATTTTGTTGTTCATTTACTGGGCTGATGACCTGACCAGGATATACAATGTGAGTATCACTGTTCGCTGGTCTTCTTGGGGTAACCTCATGATGATGACCCACTGATGGTGATGATAGGACTGCAAATGACCCAATAAGATTTCATTTTCACTTTCATGCACTCACCTCAAGCATGGGTAATTCGTGAAACTACATTCCACACAAACACAAGTTGCCATTCCATGAGACACATTACACATTCCTGGACATGGATGGCCACAAAAGTGATTTCCTCGTGTCCACTGCCGCCAAATGGTTTCTAATGAAAACTGAAAACAATGTTTATGACCATTTGCTGGCATGTTTTTGGATATGCTGGTGTTGGTTGGCTCCTCCAAAAAAAAAAAACACCCTAACACAGAGAGAACTTTTCTAGGTGGTCGACTTATTGCTCGTCTGCTTCTTCATAATGGCCTCATAGATTCGAAGACATGGTTTCTTATTGCTATACCTCCCACCTGATATTGACGAGATTCCACACGTACCAAGTCAGCAAAATGCTATCCAGACACAAGACTTTTCATTCGTCCACCCACCTATGACTGCCCACCCGTTCGGTCACTTGTTCTTTGGTTTGTTTGGTAATGTGTCACAAATTATTGTTCATATCGTAGTTGTGGAGGTGGTTTTATTTGTTTATCGATGTAACAGAATCAACCAAATGAGACATCGATTTAGTTCATGGTTATCAAGGCACATAACTTCTTCTCATTTGAAAGGGAAAGTAATGCGACCATATTCTTTAAAGCCTCCTAACTTTACTTTACTGTCTGTCGTTGCATAAACGTCATGCTATGGGCATTGCAGCAAGACTTTGGATTTCTCAGAAGGGATACCTGTGTAAAGATTTTGAGTTTTATTAATGAAAAATTATAAATTAGCAGAACTACCAATAGTGGGAACAACCGTTGTTCAGACACTTTTTCGCGTTTGTGGTATTGTTCATATGTACTATATTTCCAATACCAAGCGTTTTGTGAATTCCAATAGCAGTTTCTCTTCAAATGAAACCTTTTACACTACATATGAAAGTTTTTTTTATTCAAATCAAACGTCGTAGAATGTACTTAAATTTGAATTTAATACTTTTATTTTAAGATGGGTAGGTTTTTCACCAAAACTTTTGATTAAAAGTGCAAAAATATACACCCAGAATTTCGTTCTACAAAAGCAATTTTTCTTGGAAAATTCCATTTAACATATTTTAGCAGGTATGATTACAATTACGAGCAAAACGGTTGTAAGGATTGTCCATATAAAATAAAAAAATTAAATAAGACAAAAATTCGGCGTAAAGGTTATTACATTCTATACGGTTCCACTTGAACTGAAAAAGGGGCATCGTATCTTTAAAGATACAACCGAAAAAAAATCGTACGTCTTCAAATTTTGACCGAATCCTATGAAATTAATTTCGTTTGATTTAAAACATCGTAACGAAGTTTTAAAAATATGTTTTTCCGGAAAATCTATAGTATTTCTGTGTGATCTAAAACCAAAATTTAAAATCAAATTTTGCTCGAGAATTCAAAAACTTACAAATTTTAAAATAATTAATATTTACCAGAGTTAAAAGTAATGTTGGTTAAAATTCTGTGTAGTGTAAAAATATCTCTATGCAGGTGTTTTTATACCCTCCACCATAGGATGGGGGTATTATAACTTTGTCATTCCGTTTGTAACAAATCGAAATATTGCTCTAAGACCCCATAAATTATATATATTCTGGGTCGTGGTGAAATTCTGAGTCGATCTGAGCTTGTCCGCCCGTCCGTCTGTTGAAATCACGCTAACTTCCGAACGAAACAAGCTATAGTCTTGAAACTTAGCACAAGTAGTTGTTATTGATGTAGGTCGGACGGTATTGCAAATGGGCTATATCGGTCCACTTTTACGTATAGCCCCCATATAAACGGACCCCCAAATTTGGCTTGGGTATCCTCTAAGAGAAGCAAATTTCGTCCGATCCGGTTGAAATTTGGTACATGATGTTAGTATATGGTCTCTAACAACCATGCAAAAATTGGTCCACATCGGTCCATAATTATATATAGCCCCCATATAAACCAATCCCCCGATTTGGCTTGCGGAGTCTCTAGGATAAGCAAATTTAATCCGATCCGGCTGAAATTCATTCTGATTCAGTTGAAATTTGGTACGTGGCGTTAATATATGGAATCCAACAACCATGCAGGAATTGGTTCATATCAGTCCATAATTATATATAGCCTCCATTTAAACCGATGACCTCCATATAAACCGATGACCTCCGGTGCCTTTTGGAGAAGCAAAATTCATCCGATCTGGTTTAAATTTGGTACGTGGTGGTAGTATATGATATTTAACAACCATGCCAAAAGTGGTCCATATCAGTCCATAGTCATATATAGTCCCAATATAAACCGATTCCGAGATTTGGTTTTGGAGCCACTTGGAGGAGCAAATTTCATCCGAGTCAGTTGAAATTTGGTACATTGTGTTAGTATATGGCCGTTAACAACCATGCCTAACTAGGTCCATATCGGTCTATAGTTGTATATAGCCTCAGATAAATCGATCCGCAATCACACAAAAATTGGTCCATATCAAGTTCATAATTTTATATAGCCCCCATATAAGCGAACCCCATATTTCAATTCTGGCTCTCTACGTACCGTGCAAAAGTCCATATCGATTCGTATTTTTTTGTAGACTTACCTATACATACCTTTTTTGGACTAACTCACAATTTAGAAAACGATGTTAAGAAGTTTTAAGATAACACAACCCAAGTAATTCCATTGTGGATGACAGTCTTTCGTAGAAGTTTCAACGCAATCCATGGTGGAGGGTACAAAAGATTCGGCCTGGCCGAACATACGGCCGTATATACTTGTTTTTACTATTTTCTATATTATATATTTTTCTGATGAATCGGTTATCTTGTGCATTTGAGGGTTAAATTGATTTAGAAAAAATTTTACTTTTCGAAAAGTTTTCAAATGAAAATGAAAGGGATAACATCAATCATAACTTGGCTGGATAACAAGATTGGTGAATAAACCAATCTTGTCGACGAAAATTTCTCTTTACTTGTTTTTAAATGTTTTTATGTCAATAAATTGTTAGTTTTCAATGTTCCACCCTCCATTACAATAAAACAAACATGCACGTTGTATTTATTAGTATTTGAATTCACTATTTATTATTTAAAAAAAAAAAACTCACCTTATGGTGAGTTTACAAAATTTTAAAATTTCAAAGAATAAAATTAGATGTAAATAGGTGTTCGCCTAACGACAGTCGCCCTGGTTGTGTCTAAATTCTATGAGGTACTAAACTTTTCGTTGTGGGGCTATATTTAATTTCTCTTGTGTTCGCAAAGAAGGTGTAAATGTTATATGATCAATATGAATTAGATTAGTTTTCTCTTCGTAACGTTTTTGTTTTTCTCTGGGTAAAAAATATAATTCTATGTTCTCCAAATATGCTTAAGTGGGAACTTTTGCTCTTTCCTATAACAAGAGAATGCTTAAAATCAGCTTTTGTTTCTCCTTCAACCATTTGATCATTTTAAACGTGCACTGTAATGCGCACAAATATGCATATGGTTTGCCCTTCCCGGACACTTAACGTCAAATCATCTCAAGTGATTTATCTACATTAGCTGCACTATAAATAAATAAATTCAAGGAATTTAAATGTCCACTTACCACTATCAAATCACTATCACGACTTGTTGCTACTGTTGCTCCGAGCCACTGATTTGACTTGCGATCAATAACATCTCCCTGGGTATTTCGATTATTGCCTGTAAGTAGGAAAATTAAATATGCATTACTACGTAGTTTAAACAAAAACATCGATAACATCGAAGAGAAGCTGTAATAGTCCATCCATTGTCCATATACGGATGGACCATCATCATCATCACCATAGTCTACAACTATGCTGCTGCTACATCGACAACATTTAGATAATTAATCAAAAAATGTAATCACAAAAGAATGACTCAATTAAAAGGCAGTTAAACAAATAAATATTGAAATAAATGGAATGAAATGGACTGGAGTCAAGTGAAGTAAACATAGTAGAAGTGGACGAAGCTCGCTAAAGCTATAGTCGATGAGAAGATGCCAGCGAAGTCGGCTTGAATATATATATGAACATCTGAGTCCGTCCATTGACCAGCATCAATGCCTCTGATGTCTCAATCATAATCACAAAAATTAAGAAAAGAAAAAAAAAAAAAAACAAAGCAAAGTCAAGTCGAAGTAATCGCTAATGTGTTGAGTGCCAGAGATATTTAAAACATTCTTCATTCGGTCAGTCAGTCGGCGGCGGCGGCTCACTTAACAAACTTAAAAGAACGACATCTTCGTTGATGCATCTCAATGAATCGCATGAGCGGAAGTATCGCTGTTGATGGTGGTGAAGAACAAATAAAACCTAAAGCAAAATACGTTGACAAACTAATGAAAATGAACGGAAAACAATCTCTAAATGAAAAGTGAGAGGCATAATGTGTGCGACATTGTAACACTCAAAATAAAAAGGGAGAAATGCAGTGAAAGAGTGGGTGTTGTTGGGTTGAGGCTGTGTGGTGTATTTACATTTATCTTTTGTTGAGAGAGAGAGTGCTGTGCATTGTTGTTTTACATCGATCAAATGGGAACACGACAGCCGAGATAACAGCGCCTACCTTTAAATTTGATGAAACATTTGTTTACATCTTCATTTCACCGTTAGATGACATATGTGATGTTTTTATCAATATATTTTTTATTGTTATTATTTTAAGGAAGGAATAAGATAATAAATAGGCATAGATATTAATTTTGAAAAACATTAATGGAATATAATAAATGTATAATAATATGTTTACGTCTCATGTCAATCTGCTATGTATTTTTATAACATCAATTTTAAAATCACACATTGTTATTTCGCTGTGAACTAAAATTGTCGACAACATCACAAAATCTATCAATCATCAGTGATTTTTCTAGCTCTTGTCCCCAAAACATGTCGATTTCATCGCCAAAACTTCCCAATTTATACCGAAACATTTAAACGTATGGACTAAAATACGGAACAATAAATATACAGTATGCAAAATCCGTATTCGTACACCCGCGAGGAAATAGGAAAATCGCTATAATTTTAAGGTGTGTAATACCAAAACCAAAAACTTTTTCATATTAATATTGTTTATGCAAAATACAAACCATACAAAAAAATATGGCACCGTATTGCATCAATTCTAATGTAGATGGCGCGTTTTTCATTTTATTTGAAACAAAATCCGTATTCGTACACAATAACATATATGAAAAAAAAATTATTCTACAATATATTATAACTAAAGTTAATATTCTGTTGGATATCCTTTTTGTTTTAGAACTGCATTTAGACATCTTGGAGTGGATTCGACAAGTTTGGATGTTAATTCTGAGGATATTTGATCCCATTCAGTTTTTAATGCTGTTTTGAGGTCCTTTACGTTTCTAATATCGTATTTTTTTAATTTTTCTTAAAAATTGACCATTGGTTCACAATAGGATTGAGGTCTGGGCTTTGGGGTGGTGTCTTAAGATATTTTGGACAGTTGTACAGGATCCAAAGTCTGGAATCTAGATCGGTGTGTTTCGGATCGTTGTCCTGTTGGAAGATAAAGTTCTGGGACAAACCTAATTTTACGGCACTCTATTTCAAGTTTTGCTTCCAAATGTTTATATAATCCTTTGCTGTCATTATTCCATCCACAAAATTAAGGTTTCCAACGCCTGCTGCGGAAAAGCACCCCCATACCATCACTGATCCCCCACCATGCTTGAATGTACGAATTAGGTTATGGCGTGATAAGCATGTATTTTTCTCTCGCCAAATTTTTATGCGTCCATTGTATACTTTGATGTTGAATTTTGAATCATCAGTAAAAATAACTCTTTTCCAGAAGTTAAAATCTTCATTTTTGTATTTTTTAAAGAATGTAATTCTCTTTTGCTTTGAAGCCTGCTGATAATAGGTTTTCTGACAGCATACCGGCTCTTAAATCCACATTTTTTAAATAATTTCTCACTGTCTGGAGGGTAACACGTATTCTTAAATGTTTTTCTAAACTTACATCCAGTTATACCTCATTTACTGTCGGATCGATGCGAATTTGATGGCGAAGGAATGAACAGTGTCTCCTTGATAGCTTGGAACGGTTAACTTTTCGACGTTGTTTTTTTAACTGGCCACAAGTTTTGAATTTTGAAATAATATATTGTATTGTAGAAGCACTGCGCTTCATTAATTTTGCGATCTCACGTAAAGATTTTCCACTTTTATGCAGATCTATTACAATTTTTCGTTGTTCGTCCGAAAGTTCGCTTGATTTTTTACCTATATCGATTTTCGCGTGCTACTTGCAGAAACAACACTAAATTTGATTTATTTCGATAACACAGGGCTCTATAACCAAAATGCGGGTTTTGTTTCAAATAAAATGAAAAAAGCGACATCTACACTAGAATTGATGTAACACGGTGATATATTTTTTTGTGTCGTTTGTATTTTGCATAAACAATATTAATTTGAAAAACTTTTTGGTTTTGCTATTATTACTATATTATTTCATCGAGGGTGTACGAATACGGATTTTGCATACTGTAAGTCTTTTCTCCAATTTTTTTAAAGTATGATCACACTATGCACATATTTGCCCAAAATCCAATTTTTTCAAGGATCATTTTCAAAATATCAGGTTAGCGTTTTTGGGAAATAGTCTTATCGCGCATTTTGGATATAAATTCAATTCTTCTTGGAATTTTCGTAAAACGAAAGAGTTCGTGTGACTTAGAGACATTAGATGTTCTGAACAGATTTCGCAAGCCCCTAAAGTAAAAAAAAAATCGTCTCCACTCACATAAAAAAAACAGAAGTAATTGTGACCACGTGAATTAAAAACCATTTTTTTAAACAAATTATTATTGTAATATGAAGCAATCGCGTTTCTGAGACGCATTTTACATAAACTAACTTTATAAAGTTGCTATTTTGGTTGTAGTAAGAGTAATACGAATTAATTGTCGATTTTATAACAGTATGGAAACATAGTGTTCCTAAAATTGTGGAAATGTAGGGTTTTCAAAATTTTGAAAACCTTACTTTTTTGCAATTTATAATTTTGGGAAAAGTCCACCTTCGACTTTTTCAGACGTCGACATTTGGAATTTCCAATACTGACATTATAATTATTGAAGATCCAACTTTTGAAGTGTGCGACTTTTCAACGAGCTACAGATTGAAGAGCCCATTTGATCCAAAGACATACATCTTTCTACCAACAAAACTTTGACCTATCGAATTTTATAAACTTTAGCGACAATACTCAACTATATCTTAGGAGCCACGGACACATATGGTATGCCAAAAGGTGATTCTACGTCGACTCGATGTGCAACCGAAATGTGAGGATTTTATTTGAGTCGAGCAAATTTGGATCCAGCCCTTACACAGAATCGAAAGGTATTAAATATGTCGCAAAAGTGACGTGCAACTTTATCAACCCTTTCCTGTATGCCTTCTTTTTCTTATCAATCGATCTACTCCATTGTCAATTGAAACTGTCGATAGAAAGCAAATGCAAAATGCAAGATTTTTTAAGTATTTATGAGTCTAATTATTCCTCCACTAAAATCTACAATTCTGGGATGATATGAAAGGATCACAATGACATTCTGTGTATGTTACTTTGTCAATGGTTACATACGAATTAATTAAAGTCCTCTGTTTATTTCGCCCTACCTCCATTAAGAAATCGATCGAGTTTAAGTTGCTATTTATATGGATTTATTTTAGCACACTCCAATTCAACTCAATTAACTTTGGACACTCCGTATTACACCTTTCTGATTACCTTAAATAATAAATAATCCCCTAATCCCATACTAAATGGATTTACGAGTCACCTAAAGGGGTTATCAAAATACAATATTTTTATGTTACTCTTTGACTCTTGCCAACGATAAACCACACCGATGAACGGAAGCTTCTGTCACTTGGATTTAACTTCAATCTCTCTCTGAAAACCCCATTGTTCCTCTTGCTATTAATTTATCTTCTGCCTGGAGACTCGAGCTCATTACAACAATACAGTAGTGAACAGAGCACTCTTTAGCCCTTCCTCTGTGACGACGAAAACGATGACATATTTACGTACGAGTACGGGCACTTCCTAAATTGAATGGCAAATGGTTTCCGCTTTTGTTAAATTGGATACAACATTGTGGGGAATTGAAATTCAATTGACGGAGTCAGTCAGCCAGAGAATGGAGAGTGACGAATGCTGTTTCTGGTGCTCGCTGACAGGCATTATTCTGTTTGGAGCCCAATGTCCCCCGTCTGCTAATTTTATTGGCGGCTCTTGGATGTTAATCAGTCAAATCACGTTGTCACTTAGCCACTCAGTCACAACGAGAGAATTTGTTTGTGCAAATCCCTTGTAAGACCCCCTTTGGAAATTGTGCACAGCAAAAAATATTGATTGTTAGTGATTGATGGAGAGAAAAAAAAAAAACAAAACTACGATCAAAGTTGATGTTGATCCCCCGGAATATGTTGGTTGGCCTATTCATTATTACCACCATCACTAATAGGATGGATGTCTTTTGCTTTTGTTAGTTATCATCATTGTCATCACCAACTTTGTTTTTGCATTTGTCTTCAGATTGAACCGTGGTACGAAATCTAAGAAGGTAGTGTAATTTGTGAGCTAACTCAATGGACTTGGATGTTAATTAATTATGTATTAGATGGCATAAAGAAATGCTCCAGTTCTCTTGCAGCAGGAGAAGCTTTAGGATATATTAAAGTCCTCTTAGATTCCCCACTAAAATCTTCTTACATTCCCTAAGTCAATTTTTTGTCTGTCTCATTGTTTTCAAGTTAGAAATTCTAAAAAATCTTTATCGGTGAGAAAATTAAATCATGCAACAAAGGGTTCATTTTTCAATTCAATTTTCTCCATGCTCCTACAATTCGGGACACTTCTCCTCCGTGTCATGATATACGCGTTGTCATAGAAATTAGTAATTACACTTTGTGATTTCATTATGTTTCGAAGGGATATCCTTCTAAACATTATAGTACCTGGGACCAAATAATTCGGTTGACAAGACAAGAATGGTTCTCACAACAAATTAGTTTTCTGTATGTGGTTTATTGCAATATTTGCATAAACCAGCCCACTGTACTGAATAAATCAGCACGTTTACTTGTAAATGCTGGTAATTTTGCTTTCATTATCACATTCATCTTTTGCAGCCTTCCCGCGCTAGACTTACGCTTCTGTTGTCCGTAGTCGTAAGTGAAATGTGTTAATGTTTGACACGATCTTATGGTTGAAAGACAGAATCGCAGTAATGTCTTTAGCTAGAAAGGGGGTTATTGAGGCACTTCCTAAAATTTTAATCAATACACAATAAAATCATGGACTGTACAGTATAAAGATGTCTACCATTTTATTCTATTGAATAAAATATTGATTAGTTTGTCTATTATATCTCTTCATTACGAATTTTTCATTAAAAATCAGTTTCTTTCCCAAGCCATCTCTGGTTTCCCCTAACATCCTACTGATCAGCATACGCTACTGTGCAATTTGATACAAGTGCTGTTTATTTATCCTGGGGGCTAAGTTGCCATCACTGTTATACGATAACCATAACCATGAATTAGCGTATTTATAGCACTTCATGGACATGGACAAGAAGCTCATATCATCGTTGTGGCATGATCGCCATGAAAATCTTCCTCACTCTCCAATTGTGGGAAAGATTTAGTGCCTAAATGTGATGAGTGCTGAGTGCAAAGCCCACCACCAATGATCAGTCGCAAACACTAATGACGATGCACTTGGACTTTATTTATCCTTTTGACCATGTTCATCAGCAATTGGATGGATGGTGAAGACGATGATTATGGTGGCCAAAGAAGCGTATGGAGTCCCTATCATTTTGCACGAGTCTATGGAGCCATCACCATCATCATTAGTTATTATCTTCCTGTCGACCAGCCAGCCAGTCAACCAACCATTCAGCCACATGAGCATTAACGCGTTATTCACGGCTGCAGACAAGATGTTCTGCATAAATTTACATTTTACGCACACAAATTGTTATGGTTTTTTTTGTGGTTTGCTAACCATATGGGAGTTTCCATATCTGAGAAGATAATAAATAAACAAATGTGTATGAATTATGTGGCTAGGGAGCCTTAATTGAGTTGTTTCGATTTTTATGAAGATTCGAGGTATCTCTTTGTTGGACTTGTTTCTTACACTTGGTAAAAAAAATTTCAATTACAAGAGGCATCGCAGATATTTTAAATACAGCACCTCTTGGGGCATAATTGGAACATACAATTTGATATTAAGGAAAAATTTATATAATTGTTCATTATGTCTTTTGTAAAGAAAGAGCGAAAGTTATCAAGGGAAAATTATTAGTTTTGTTTCTTAAATAATTTTGTTTAAAGAATACAAATTTTTTTAATTGTTACTTTGGATCATTCTTCATTTTCCCCCATAAGGCTTACATTTTCCCTAATATTTTTGGGAGAAAATATATACTGGAGAAGGAATTACTGAAAGGAAAAAATCGTAATACTAACGAAATTTGTTATTAATATTAAACCAATGCACTATGGGCGGAAATCGCAAAACAGCGGCAAAAAGTCAAAATGAAAAATTATTGGATGTTCCAATTGAAATTACTGTAGAACATCTTGGAAAGTACAAATCGAAAGTTAATTTAAAACTTGGCAACCCTGTTCAGGAGAAAAAGGTTGCCAATGTTTACCAAAATTTATGCAAGTTGCGTGCAATCAAGGAGAGCAAAAATTGAAAAATTTCGTGTTTAATTTTTTCGAAATACAAGTGAATAAAGAAAACTTTTAAATGTAGATTCTAAGAGAAGGTTTAGTAGTTCAAAATGTTGTAAACACTTTTAAAAATATATTTCGTTTTGAAGTTGAATTTGTGGATTTAAAAGTGCTGTTTATATGTGAAAATTTCAGTACATACGTATATTTGCGAAGAATAGAACTAGAAATGTGAACGATTGTTAATGAAAATTGTTGCTTATAATTGTTCGTGAGAAAGTATACTTTTACGTACTGTAAGGTTTGTCTGCCCAAACTTGCCCATACTAAAATAAATGTAAGGGTTTTATAGCCAAATTTGGGAAAATCGGGCGATACATATACATGGGAGCTATATCTAATCTGAACCGAATTTGATCAAATTTTGCACACTTTAAGGGTACTATAAAATATTACTTTGCGTTAAATTTGAAGATAATCGGGTAGTAAATAAGCGCAGTATGGTCTCATTTGTCGAAATCGGGCGATACATGTATATGGGGGCTATATCTAACTTTGATTTTTTTCCAAATTCAACAGTGTTTGTTCTTTGTCCAAGAAACACGTTGTACCAAATTTTATCAAAATCGGTTAATAATTGCGATCGGATCCTGCGAACAACAAACACAGACGAACGGAATTAGAGTTAGATACCGAAGGAAGTGATTTTGATGATTAATATTTGTTTAATCTTAATTAATAAAATTAATTTAATAAAATGACAACTGGTTTATACTATTTACATAAAGTTCTGGGGATAATGCGCTTTCTTAATAAAGAAAATAAGCAAATATAAAATAAACTCCATCTAAGAGTATATTCTATAGTACTCCAAGTGGACTTACAATTTCGACCCATCTATAGTAACGCACCTGGAATAGGGGGATTGACTCCCTTTTTGTTGGTAACATTTGATTTTGTTAAGATATATCGCTATACCATGTTTGGCGATACTAGATTGATTATAAATAATTTTTGCCACAAATTTTTAATTTCCGCCCATAGTGCAATGAAATAATTTCATAAATACAATGAAACATGTCATTGTTCTAATAATTTTTTGTTATTTAATAACGAAATTTTACATTTTATTAGTGAACATTTACATTATCCTAATGAAAACTTTTAGTTACGTCAATGAAAAAATTTCGTTGGCTCATTATTAATGAAATTTTATTTATACGTAAGGAACTAGGGAAAGGAGCAAGTTCCTATTGAGGAAAGAAACCTAAAGGAGCTGTTACTTCAAGGAGATATAAAGTCCACCGCTAAATTTAATCCGTGTTCTTTTGGGGGAAGTTTATGGGAATATTAAGGCCGTTGTATCATCACACACAAAAAAATATGTTTTGTCTTCAATCTTCGTGATTAACTGACCATATTAATTTTTAATTGAAATTTAACAGAAATTATAGTATCAATCATCAACGTCAATTAAAAATTTAATTGATACTATTAATTTCTGTGATTGAGATTTGTTTCAATTAAAAAATTTGTTGCTCCAATCATATCTTTACTTGAAAATTTTTACGAATTCAATTAAAATTTTAATTAGAAAAATGTTGGTGATATTTTTTGATGTGCACTTTTTAGTCAATGAAACAAGCGACTTAATAACGGAGTAATATCATCAATGGAACATGGAGATATTGACATCACTGGAAAGGAAATCCTTATGTTTACACCCATATTTTTGCATTCGCATAACCTCCGACTACAAGGCTTTTTAATTCTTGCACAATGTTCTGCATTCAGAGTGATCGCATTGGAAGTTTGTTTTCCTCTGTAAATGTTCTTGTTCTTGCTGTGGTCACATCACATTGCTTTCCCTTATGGCTATACCAAGTGGTGTGTGGTTGCAGAGTATTTCATGGGACACATAAAGCCTCCATTGAGAGTTATGAAAACAGCCTGCACCATGTGGTGATCTGTGGTTTTTCGGTTAGTTGTCGGTCTTCTGTATAGGCCAATGGCGGCGGCTGCTTTTAGCAGATCTCTCAGATGCTGGGCGCACGCGCGGGCTTTCATCATCAATCGCATTAGCCTCAAGAAAGCGTATAATTTTATTTGCACATCCGCAGTTAACATCAGGCCACCACTCGACATGATTCTTGAGCTATGTCAGGGAGAACGAGAGAGAGAGAGACTAGGAAAACGTTTGCCTCAATTTGTTTTTATTGCTTTCCGTAACAGAACATTGGCCCGGGTATGAAGCGTAAGTGAATTGCCAACATATTTTGTCCAATAAGACTGCTGGTCATCCAACATTAGAGTCATGCTAAGGACCATGTTAGTTCCAGACACATAGCTGCAGACTTACCACGACTCGGTGTGCTTTCATTTGCCTATTAAACAAACAAATGCGGAAATGTGGCAAGCGGTGTAAGTTTATGGACCACTTTTATTACAAACAGAAGACGACTTCTTCTTCTGCGTCATGAGAATACAAATGGCATGCGTTTTATTTTTTGCGCGTTGGTTGTACTTTTTGACTGGGAAACAAGATCTTTTACTTTTCAGATTTATTTTCAGTGGTTCGCTTACAAAGTGACTACAAGCACAATTTTAGTGGAAAATGGATCATTGGTCAGATCAAAGAGTCAATGAGGGACATTAATAGCCATCATAAAACAGGGGTTGTGCTCAGTTGAATATGATCATAGCCTCCGGAATATGTAAGATACACCCTATAAATATATAAAAAAAACTCCAAAGAGGAACATGTTCCAAAATGTAACGGAAAGGTGGGACGCATCAATAGATAAACCTATTGGCTTTTGTAAGTTTCTTAGGTCTCAGTTATATATCAGGAACAGACACAGTTAACATATATAGACCAGAATAGGTCGGTGAGTCGATTCTTATTTTTGAATGTTAAATCGTGGTTTTTTGATGTACTTGGTTTAACAAGTTTCAACATGAACGTTTCTGCTCAGTCTTATAGAGAACCCCAAAAATCAAGCACGTACGATGGCATATTGTCGCCAATTGCACTGAAAAAAATATTGTCGTGAGGTCAAAGATTTCATATCTTTAAAATACAAATGTAAATTTTGCTTAGCATACACGGATGAAAAAGACTGTTTTTCATATGTTTGGCTATAAACATTATATGTTTGGAACACAAATTTTTAAACACAATATTTTTGAGTGCAAGCATATAATGTTCATAAACTAGCATAACATGTTTGGGACATATATGTTAATATGTTAGAACATATTATGTTTGGGACATAAAATGTTTGTAAATATAATATGCTTGGATGCAAACATATATTAATTTAGAAATAGCCTATAAACATATATGTGTTTAGTAGCTTGGAGCGCTATTTAACAGGGAGCGATATTGAATTAAGTTGGTGGTTGTTGCTTGTTATTACAAAATTAACATTTTATTTTTCCTTGGGCAATTGATCAGCTACTTCTTTGATCCTTACAAACTGTGTGGTCCGCTGTTCGAATCCCCGTCCGGCAAAAGGTAAAATTAAAATAAAAAAAATCATATAATTGAATATATATAATACAATGTTTGTATTACAGAAAAAGGTGCTAAGAACTAAAAAATCTCGTGGAAGTGAGAAAGATGTGGGGGAATATACAATTAGGCAGAAACAAAATTTTGAGCATTCAGGTCGAAAACCTATGTTGTTAGCACCTATATTACCTGTTTATTTTCATAATTCATTATGATTGTAAATATATAAATAAATAAATAAAATTTTGAGCACAATATTGTTTGGGAGAATTTTTTTAAGCATATAATATTTTTGGGTGCAAAATGCTTCCAAACATATTATATGTTCATATAATAACATATTGTTTTTTGGAAGACAACATTATTGAATTTGGATGCAAAAATACAAAATGTGTGGAACTTAGACTACCCAAACATATATTGTTTAGACCAATATGCTTTCAAACATATTATATATTGGAAGAGATCAAACATATAAATGTTTGGGCAATACCCAAAAATGTATATGCTTGAAGCAAAATATGTTTGGGAGTATATGTTACAGAAACGATTTTTTGTGAGCGTGTAGAAGACGCATTTCTCTACTATAAAGTTTTTTTCCTTGTTCAAAAGTCGATCAGCTTTTCAATGAAGTCATATTGTCCTTATAATTAAGTGATTTCACTTAAAACTGGGTATCATAACATGAAAGAAAAAATGTTTGGGCTAAGTTCAACTTGACTTTAATAATTCAGAAAAATTCTTTAAATTTAATGAAATTGTCTTTAAATTCGTTGTCTTTTTGCATCTTGACTTCAAAGCAAAAAGTCGTTCATATATAGGACATGTTTTTCAACACTTTATTTCAAAGACGTTTTTTACTTAAAACATAGCATAATTTCTACTGGAAGTCGAGTCTTAATTTGGAAAAAAAAGTTGTCGTTAACTCATTTTTAAAGGACTTTGATAGCATATGAAGAAACAAAGCTAAAAAAGCGAACAATTAAAATTTGCTTCCTAGAAGCAAGTACACAAAACCCAAATTTAAAAGAGAATTGTGTCTTAAAAGTGTCCTTACTTGTACTCTCCGCTTCTTTGGCTCGGAATCAATACCAACATTTTTAAAATAAAGACAAAATCTTTGGAACCGGGCATGCTTTTTTACAGTGTGAAGTTGCGCTAGGTAAATGACATTTAAAACAATCTCGAAGTCCATATACAACACGAATTTGGTGCAATATCTGTCGTTGTATCGGTGCAATTCGAGAGCGTTTCTGCCTCATTCCTTTAACGCGCATTCACTAGTACATAATGGTGGCCAAGGAAGAGTCGAAACAGTGGAGTGCACCGAACTGTCTTGTATGCCAAAAAGGTGATGATTACTTTTGGGGTTGATATTAGGATAAAACGATAACAGGGATGTTCTATGCCGAATTATTCGACACTTAATTAAAATCAGAAGCACACTAACCTCCACGACACGGTCGAATTGATGGAATTAGACTTCGAACTCCTATCTCCCCTACAGTATTTCCTAATTTCTTCTCGTGACACAATTTATTTCCAAGTTTAAAAAAGTCAGTTGTTGGGCGCCTACTTCCAGGCTCCAATAAAATTTATTTTTTACTTATATGTTTAAAAAATTTTCGTTCGTTTTCGTAGGGCATATAGTTATCAAGAAACCCTGGTATATACTAAGATAAAAAACTTGAAATGAAATCCTTAAACTCTGTACTTTTTTGCATGACATTGGAGCACTACCGTAAATATTTCTACAAGATAAGCGAGCAGTTCAGTACAACGTTAAGAATTTGGTGGGTTTGGCTATAACAAAAAATGTATCTACAATAGGAAATAAACTTGGAATTGGCGGTACAGGACCTCTATACACGCAGAGAAGGAATATGATCACCCCAAACATGTTTCAAGAGTAAAATGTTATTTTTGAATATGTTAACCGGAACATTTTTGTCGCGAAAATATTGTTTTCTCCAAAAACATATACATACATGGTTGCCGAAATCAGCTACATAATTTTCCAGAAAATAACATGGTTGCGACAAACATGTTCCATGTTCACCGTCCAAAAATAACATTTTGCTCTTGAAGCATGTTTGGGGTGGTGATCATATTCCTTCTCTGAATGTAGGAGCATTCTAAACCTCTATAGGAGTATTCTAGACGTGAGCAAATAGTTTTGTGGATTTGTGTGTTCTCCTTGAAATCGCAACTATTTCATCCAAAATCTTTTTAAAACCGAAAAAAATCACAAAGTGTATATGTGACTGAATGCATTTCCAAAACCGCAAACAGTAATTTTTTCTGCTTTAATATAGACAAACATTTTTCCATTTCACTGTGGTATCACAAGAACATTTCATAATTTCGATTAGAATACATTCACCATTTGCCATTTATAGTGGACCACAAGTAAGGTGAACCAGTTTTGCCCTAAATAAAAACGCTCCAAATACAGAATGAATTATACGAGCATAGTTTGAAAACCATATAGATAACAAACAAATAAACAAACGTCCGTCCGTCCATCCATCCGATCATTCATGTTGCTTTATACCTGCTGAAAAGAACCACAAATAATTTCCATCGCTGGAGAACTTTGCAGCCGTACATACCAAAATCGAGAAGAAAAAAGAAAAAAATCTACATTACTCGCACATTAGAGATGATGCGTAGGTTTTACCTATAATTTGTGGTATTTTGTCATCTCTTTATGCTGCTCCTCCATCTCGACTAGATACCGTTGCCTTTTTGGCTGTACCTGTATGTTTCACATTCAGCCCATTGCTCCAGCAGTTGTATTTATGTGGGTTGTTGGGTGCGATAGATACGCCCCAGCATTAAAAACAAATAACCAAGATAATATTCCCGGGAGATACATATTTGTCCATAATGCTGCCATGTCATTAATGAATGGTTGTTGCATGGATGGATAGGTGAGATAGCCATCAATCTGAAAACATTGATATTGACTAGCATTTTGGCGATTGTTTACACATGCTGGAGGTGCGATCGATCTAACGATCGACAAATCATAGCAACTTCAAAAGACACGAAAGGAGAGGAAAAAAAGCTTAAATGTCAGAGGTGAATTGTAAATCTTTCTTCCACACCCTCAGCCCAAGAGATAATAAAGATCACAATATCAACGGGATGCAAGTGTGTCATTCGTGGTGGCATTTGAATTAATCGCAGCTTTTCAGCTTCGAGCGATGGCCATTAAAATATGTAACGGTGTGTGAAATTCATGACAGTGGACATTTGATGATAGTTTTTATGGCTCACTATTTTTGGTTGTCATGAAATGAAAAATATAGGGCCACACACTGTTGTTATATTGCCTTTGTGGATTTCACCATCAAGGGCCAAAGGTTTTGCTATGAATAAAAGTTCCCATTGCTACAGCATTTCATGTCACCATTTAAATGCATAAAATCTGCCACTTATTCTACATGAACTTTCCTGGCTCTATTCAAATTCTGCTGGTAGACTAATTACTTAGACTGGGAGTTGTATACTTACTTGATGAATCGAATCTGATCAGTGAACACTGATCATCATCCATACCACAATTGAAGACAGCACCTGCTTCTTTTACGCCTTCCTGATATGAAGAGGTATCAAATTTAGGGGCACCTACCACCAAGCTGCAAAAGAAATGAAAAACAAACGAAATAAATTAAATCAATGGAATACAGATTTAAAAGAGGTATTGTTCCTCTAATTTTATGATCGCAGTTAATGCCTTGAAGTAAGGGGCGAATTTTAGCTGGGTATTCTTACACAAAAAGAAAAAATACTTCTCTTCGTTTCTTAATAGAGAAATGTTTTTTTTTTTCAATGTATATATGGCAGAAAGAAATGGTAATTTGACTTTATATGAATTTGCATAGTCATGTTTAATATATCTCCATCCAAAGAAAAATATTTTGTTTCGGAACGAAATTTTAGACAAACAAAATTCTCCTCTGTTTGCAGTATTTTTGTTCCTCAATAAAGAAAACTCTTATTTCAGTTTAGTTCTTAATCTAAAAAATATTGTACTAAATCAAAAGTGTTTGTTTTAAACGAACAAATTTTCCACTTGACTTTAATAAATGTTGGGGACAATACCCAGAAAAATCTCGATAAGTAGTCGAGAGGAAAAACTGTTTGCCAAGAGCATTTGCGCCATACCCTAAAAAATACAGAATAATGACCCATCGCCTCCTCAGTGGGGAGATGTTCACTTGTGAGAGGTTAATTGTAAAGTGGCATTGTCAACTTCTGAGTGGAGTCCGCTTTTCAGATTGTTCAAGTTTGAGAAATTTCACTGTGAATCTACTACGTTTGAAAAACAGAAAACGATGCTGAAATTGATGTCAATAAAGAAAATCAGCATGAATATCTCGAGTTTTACTAATGAATCGGATGTCCTCGAAGTTTTCCGTATTTTGTATCGATGCTATGTACCAAAATTGGTTGAATCTTCAAAATATCGCGAATTTTGGCTATGCCGAAACCTTTGTCAATGGACAATGAAAGCCATATTGAAAACATATCCCTTTACTCAATCAACTGAAATTGTTTCGCTTAACATTTCTTAAAACATTGTAGGGGAATTGATGTTGAGACAGGGATTTACATTTTGGCGCGAATATTTTTCATGCAAATTTGTGCAAATTTTCTTTCTATAGCAGCCAGTAATATCATTGGCTTAGCTATGATCAGCTAAACTTCCAAGATATAAATTGATAAAAAAAATTATCTGATTATAGAAAATTTACATCTTATCATAATGAAAAAACCTCCCATTTAGCACCATGCCCAAGAATACGATAATAGGAATACAAATTTACAAAATTAGCATTCGAAAAATATAAATATGGCAATTGGAGTGACTGAATAAATAAATAAATGAATAATTTGAACTGATAACGGAAATGTATTAACATCAGGTATTAACAAATTAAATTTGTTTAATATGTATCTGTGATGGGTATTTGGTGATTCCCTATTTGGCATTTAGATATAAGCTTGGCGCCTCTTTGGGCATTCGTCTAATTGTTCAGTAGGCATTGTGTCTTGCCAAAATATGAACACCCTGTACACCTAGAATACATTTCAAATGAATTTCCGCCGACAATGTAAGGTGAGATTCATAAGAGAGATTGTTGTTTACGTCGCTGTTTACTCAGGGCATAATTAATTTGCGACTAATTACATGGTGTCTGTTGGCGAGCAAGATCAGTTTGTTGGGTAGCTGACCCTCCCACACTACACACAGCCAGCCATTGAAAAATCCATCCATTTGAATAGTGGATTAATTATTTAATTTATATGTGTTCGAAAGGCAAACAAAAAACAAAACTCAATTGAGAGTATGCTCACTTCAATGTATCTGTGCGTGCTCTTGTTGGAGTATAGAAAGAATGTGAGGCCCCACAACCGTGTCATGCAAATGAATTAAACTAAATGAACAAAAACAACAATGAAATATAGATCACTACGGCAGCTCACACATACCAAATTGAGCAATTTCAGCCGTCAATACAGAGCAGAGAACAATTATGACGAGAATTGAAATTCAATTCAAAGTAACAACAATAACAGTTTACGAAACAATAACAACAATCGAAACAAGTGCGGCGGTGATCTGTGATGGTGGTAGCACGTGCTATAAATAATCGCCTTTTTATTTAAACAAAATAAAACGATGATGATCTTATGTAATATCCATATGCTCAGTAAATAATAGGGCATGGGTTTGGGGGGTATGAGAGCATATTAGTGTGTGTGTGTGTCTCAAGATTTGTAATTGGCATTGATTGCGATTTGTTGCTGAATTGTTGTTGTTGTCGATGGTGTTTGTTCGAGACACCATATGGCATATTTGCACTCAAAAACAGAAAAGAACAAAGTCACTATGGTACTTTTTTAACGTCGCCACCTAACCTGTCTATGTATTAAAAGTATAGCCAATTAAATCAATTTAAGTTCCAAAGTCGACATTATTTTCCCATTTCACAGATGAACTCTAAATTCATATTTTTGTGAAACATTTTATGTTAAAATAAAAGCGCAATAAAATTGTCAATAAAACAGAAAAATGATAATATTATGAGGAGCATGCTGTGAAGCAATGGTGAATATTCATTTGTGCATATTTCACATATAAAAACTACTTTGCATAAAGAAATATTTTCAAATAACGGGAAAAAATTAATATACATTTATTTTGATATACTATTTTAATATAGTTTAATGAGTTATGAATATAATTTATATACAGTGATACTTCTCAAAAGTGGGTAGATACCCTCGGTCCCTGTATTTCACTGTATCTCAATCAATGTTGAAAAAAAATAATAATAATTGATATAACTTCGAACATGGAAATAATTTTATATATGTAGGTACGTTACGCATTATCCCAAATAAAAAGATTCCTCACAGGTTTTTAAGAACATCAAATAAAATCATCTAAAACAATTATGTCATATGAGAAACAAATTATTATCAACAAATCTTTTAAAGCCGGTTCTATGATCGGTTTTTGCTGCGGAATCCAGTTTTTTCAGTTATTGTTTTAAAATATTTTCGAGAGACTTATTTTTTACTCAATTATTATGCAAAGTAACATTCCATCTTTTGACATGATCTAACAGAATTATGTCTTCATTTATACTTTAGATTATTCAAAAAAAATATAATCGTCCATTTAAATTGAATTCAACTATTAAATATAATTTCTGGGCAATAATTCATCAGATTATTTTATATTGCAATTATTTTTTATTTATCGCATAGGATAAACAAAAAATGCTTAAAGTAATTGCAAAAAATAATGAACTAAACATAAACATCACAGAGGTTTCCTATAATCTAAATCACAGTTCAATTTAAATAAAGCTGTCGAATTTAAATTGTCGATTTAAAATTTGTGGATACTTCATCTTTTTTAAAACTTTTTAAAAGTTTTTGATTTATACTCCGTTAAAGTCAATTATGAATATAAATATTCGATTGGAGGATTGTCATCAAAAGTCTTTTTGCAAAAAAATCCAATTCCCATTTTCGGGCAATGTTATTTTTTTTTTTTTTTGGTTTTAACTAAAAAGTCAACAATTGTGGTAATTAAATAATTAATACATACGAACCATGCCGATACAACATGGCAAAGAATAGAGCTTTTCATGATTAATTTGTCTCTGGATATAGGGAATTTATTTGAGTATACATTAGAATATTAATGCCCCTCCGTGGGTGAAACACTCTATGTAAAAAGTTAGTCATCACATTGTACTTAGATCATGGAGATTTTACAACCACCCACCAATAGCTTTCGTTTTCTCACCGACTTTTCTATTTACACCTGAGGTCACTTTTTTTCTGAGAATTAATCGTAATGGCAAATTGCCCAAATATGCAACAAGTGAATGAATGAGTAACGTATTAAAATATTATTTACGCTTACGTTTTTTCTTTTTCTTTTACTACATTTTCAGTGTTTCCTTCTTTTTTTTGTTTTATTAATTTCGTATTATTTTATTTCATTTTTAGATAAACAATTGAATAAAAATAGATTTTTATTTGTTGAATCTATGACTCATTGCTCATTCGGCCATTTGGTGATGCTGATGATTGAGTCTGTTCTCTTTTATTTGCAGTTGTGCGTGTTTGGGTTGCCAATTGCCAATGATCGTGGTGGCTGCCACCAACCAAATGAATTAAGAAATTTTTGAAAATTTTTTCAAAAAATTATGTCGAAACTTGTGGTATAATAAACTTTGTACAACAAACCCTCCTAGCGGGCTGGCGACGCCTTCAGAATTAATAATCAAAGGCGGACATTCGGATCATTGGGTATTATATTTTTTTATTAACACAATTATTATTACTAAAAAGAGATTGACATGTTCTGACCATATGGTGTTTCCAAGCAAACCAAAGTCAATTGACTATCCAATGTTAGGTATGTTTTTGTGTTGGAGATTTAAAAAGTTGTTGGGAGATTCCAATAAAATTCAAGGATAATAAATGGTACGAATAATTTCAATTTCAATTGCTTGGAAGCATAAATAAATGAAAAAATTAAATCATATACCAGTATATGATATAATGTCAAAATTTAATTTATTCTGTAGAATAAAAAGAGTATTCTAAACATAACCCACCATGGTAATGGTATTCACAAACATGTTTGGACATGTTTGGAAGTCCTTTTAAAGTCGTGCCTTTAGAAGAACTGACAAATTGTTATATATATACAGTGGAGAGCAAAACCGAGCGCATGTTTACCCCTTACGAGTATGCTTAATGTTCTTAATAAAAAAAATGTCTATTGAGTCCAACTGTTACAAAGTATATTTCATTTATGCTTTATTTCCCGACATACTAAACTGCACATTCAGATAAATTATATACCTATACTAGTGCATTTTTTAAAATAAAAAACAAGCCTGCATTCAGTTTTGCACTTTATGCATACTACATTAAACTAAAATC
This sequence comes from Haematobia irritans, assembly GCF_050003625.1. Classification (NCBI taxonomy): domain Eukaryota; kingdom Metazoa; phylum Arthropoda; class Insecta; order Diptera; family Muscidae; genus Haematobia; species Haematobia irritans. The sequence continues at coordinate 229,496,982 of NC_134399.1, forward strand.
TTTTAGTATTTAAAAAATAATGAAATTTTAATTAAAATAAAGTTTGTAATCTTAACTTCAAAAACTTTTTTCATTAAATTTAAGACACAAATTTTGTAAACTTGCGTCCCTTCGTTAAAGTCGCATGTCTTTGAACTAAGGCTAATTTTTCTTAAAGTAAAGAAAAACATTTTTGATTTAAAGAAATTGTATTTCAATTAACTGAAATATTGAAACTTTAGATTAAAGATAAAAACGCTTCAAATATAGGCTAAAACTTATTTTGAGGATTTAGCGTCTTTGGTTAAAGTTTTTTTTTTTTTGGAATTAAGAAAACATTTTTACTTTGAAGTATCCGTTATAATTTGGATTTTTAAACTGGCATTTGTTTGTACGTGAGTACCTTTATTAATAAACCGAAAATAGGATGGAAATTTAATAAATAAGATCTGTATCCTAATTTTAATTTTATTGATCCTAAATTTAAAGCCATATAGGTCGCTAAAAATTTATTTATTTTATAAAAGCCAAAATCCTTGGATCCAAGTAAACTTTTTTTTGAATGTAAGATTTCTTTATTTCTTTTGGTATATCCGATTAATTGTGCTGAACTTGGCTCTAGAGCTCATCGCTATTTTTTGGTGGTCTTTGGTGTAATTTCATGCACCTTTTAGCGAGAAACCATAAATTCTTAATGGGAGATCGGGGCTTTGTGGTGACCACTCGAGAATTTGAAAACTTTTCTCCGCAACCATTTCTTAACTATTTTCCACGTAACATATGCTTGTGTTTGCCGTCTTGTTGAAAAACAACTTGCTCTCAAGTTAGGCTCAAACCTCCAAAAACTTGATTGCAAAATATGATGGTAGTCCCTGTTTTCATGATTTCTTAAGTTTTAACCCAATTTTGTCACCATCCCCATGTTAGATTAGGTATAGTGGCAGCCCGATATTTCAAGCTCACTTATACTATTCAGTCCATTGTGATACCATAATGGTGAACTTCTCTCTTATCACTGAGTGCTGCTCTATTCTATGTTTAGCTCAATGACAAGGGACCTATTTTAATAGACGAGTCCACTTTAAAACTATCAGAAATAAATATCACCTGTGTTCAATCACGAAATCTATTGATCCATTTAATTTGCAATTGAAAGTTCTTCAATCACAGAACTGATAGTATCAATCACTAATGTAAATTAAAAAATTTGTCGTACTATTAATTTTTGTGATAGATTTTTGTTTTAATTAAAAACATTTTTGAACCAATAACATTTTTAATTGAATATTTTTTACGAAATTTAAAAAGTTGTTTGTCTCAATAAAATGTTGAAACGGTCTACATTTAAAACATTTTTTATGAGTTTTGAGAACTATAAAACTATGAAGTTTGTACTAGCTCATTAAAAAAAAACTAAATTGCCGTATACCCCCCATAAAATGTAAATATGAAATTATGTAATAAAATGTAATTATGGAAACCACTTAAAGAATTCTTGAATTTTCATACGAAACATTATTTTCCAGAAATATTTAAAAAAACTAACATTTTACTTTTTGCACCCTATTAAACAACAATCCCAAATACGCATCATGCATTTTCAAAATTGAGAATGAACAATTTTAAAATTCGAAATTGTATTCAATTGAAATTAAACTATTGGACAATTTTTTTATTATTTAATTTTATTTATAGATATGGATTATTCATCGCCACAATTAATAATAAGTACCAAAAAAACTGTGTGGAGTTCTAAGAACTCTAATAAAAACGGAATTAACTAAAAATGTGTTTATGCAATCAGTTACGAATGTCATGCCAATTTTCTGTTTTTGTTTTTTTTTTTTTTTGCTAATGCATTTCGTTCAGTTCATTTGCTTAGTTGCCTGCTAGTAGCAAGCTTATACAAGTAAATGTTCATTTAATTTATGAGATAATATTTTAAAAATATTTTTTCCATTTCAAATAAAATAACAACTAAATTGTCGTGATAGTTTACTATGTTGATTCACTGATAAATTGCAGTTGAATGGAAATGGCGTCATTCTCTCGAGATGGCAGTGAATTTGTAAAACTTTTTTAATTTATTAGATATTGAATTCTATTAAACGCTGTCACGACCATATGTTTATTACATTTTTTAATAAAAAAGAAATTGAAGAATGAAGATTCCTTTTTTGTTTAGTTAAACAAAGATTACAGATAATCCTTGGAATATTGGCCTTTTGTTGTTAACTTTTAAAGGCAGATGGATAATTTTTTGTGAATTGCAAAATCCTTATTATTGAGTATTTACCATTGCCTATTGGCACCCACCCTTTTTATTTATTTATCCTATAGCGTTATATGAAGGGTTGGAGTGGAGGGTTTGTTTTATTTTCCCGCTGAACCAGCATGTTGTCCCTGTTTATTCGCTTGATGTCAAGTAAAGTGAAGTGTTTAATAAGTAGAATGTTTCATTTAATGGGATTTTAAGAGGATTTCCAATAATATCTCGATTTCCAAAATAAATTAAGGCTATCAATTTTAATTAATCCCTAGCTTTATCCTCAACTCTAATGCAAGTGATGGTCTTTTGATTTTTATTGGAAAAATTCAATTGGACATTTCTTTTACTTAATTCTATGTTGATGGTTTGTTAAGGAATTGATGAAAATATACCATATAGTAAGTGGTTAATTAAAACAACCGTCATTACACTGTACAAAATATGTTGAACTCCTTTTTTATGTCGTCTATATTGGAAGCAAAATTGAGATGAGGTCAAACATGTCGTTAAAATACGAATCCGAATTTTACTTAGCATCTTCTATGAATTTCTCTGATGTTACGTTTTTTCCTATAAACAAAAGTCAATAATTTTTTCAATGAAGTCGCTTTGTCCTTAAAGTTAAGTGATTCGACTTAAAATTGGGTATTCTAAAATGATAGAAAATTTTGTTTGACTAAGGTCAACTTGGCTCAATTCTCAGCTTCTTTGGCTTGGAACCACTACCAAAATCATTAGTGTAAAGACAAAATCATTGGAACCGGGGATGCTTTTTTATCAATGTATCCAACCAGTGTTGCTAACTCCCCAAGGCCAAAAAGCACCAAAAATATATTATAAATTCTAACATACTACTTCCCACCACAAAATCGAAAATTAAATCCTGCACTAACACAAAAAAAACCTTCCGAAAACCTTCAGAGTATCCAACCAGTGTTGCCAACTCCCCAGGGCCAAAAAGCACCAAAAATATATTATAAATTCTAACATACTACTTCCCATTACAAAATCGAAAATTAAATGCGGTACTAACACAAAAGAAAAACCACTTCCGAAGATGTATTACAGAACTTTTGTGTATTGAATTTGTAATTTTGTGAAGTTATGAACCGCTATTCTAGTATACACCTTGATCAGTTTTAATGCTTTCATCCAATTCATTTTGATCAGTAATGTCTTTCAAATTTCAAAATATTAATTATGGAAGGAGTCTATTGCTTATTTCAGTTGTGTGTGCTTTTGTGCATTTAATACAAACGTTTTTAATGACATCTAGGCTAAGTCTCATTTTGATTTTGCATTTTTTTCTTTCCAAATATCTGTTACATTTTTTTTAAATTTAAACCGACTCAGACTATTCAGTTCATTGTGATATCACACTGGTGAAATTCTCTCTTATCACTGTGTTCAATCAAAACTGAGATGGAACCCAGGACCCTTTTATGCAAGACGGGCAAGCTAACCATTCCATCATATTGACTCCCAGTCAAGATAGAAGCTTGTCTACTTACAAATTTTCTTCAGTGTATTACTACCACTATCATTAGAATTGAATAGGAAAAATTTTCGTTCGGTGTAAAACCATCTGTTTCCATGCAAACTATTTCGGTTCAATTGTTAAAGCAAGTCCGCATGGGTAATGCATGAAATTTCCGCAATTATTCGACAACAATGCCCATTCCATACGCTGCCAGCAAAAAGGCTCTGAATGAATGAATGGATGGATGGATAGCTATGCAAAGTTCATTAAAATTATAAAAATTAGAGGAAAAACTGCACTTTTGCGCACATGGCCCCCTAACACCCTGGAGTGTGTGATAGAGGTTCTGTCATCGTTTCATGGAGGCGTGCGAGTGTAAAATTGAATTTTGAATTGGAATACAAAGAAGACTCATGCCACAAGCAACAAAAAGGAAACATGCAACACATGGCACACACATACGGGCGGACGGAAAGACACGACTTGCGCAGGGAGAATGTTGCAACAGAAATGTTTGAGATGCACTAAAATCGACTCACCGTTCTTATGTGTCAGAGGTACTCCGGACATCGTGCAGTTGATTTGTAATGCACATGTTAATGTTTATTAGTTCCTCTACACTGGAGAGTCGTCTACCGCTGCCGTGTTGTTATTTTTAGAATTGAGTTGTAAACAGACAATAGGGACGTACTCCAAGGGTATGGACAACGAAAGACTACAATTTTCCTCCCTCTAACTTTTTCCATAGTAAATCATCAATGCCTACTTGTGAAGTTCTATATCTGATATTAGATGGAGTTACACAGCCATAGCGTGTGTGTGTGTGTGAGTGGAGGAATAAAAAATATTGGATATTTACATATGTGCCATCGAAATTTTAGTAGCGAACATCCTTGCTTTAGTACTCCATGTAAAGTGGGCACGACCTATGTTTTGTTCTTATCAATGGAAAGTCTAGCGGCTACTGTGGCTTAATTTAAACAGAATTTAATTTAATGCAAAAATATAATTCTATATTTTTGATCAATTTTCTGGTAATTTTTAAATAATAAATGATCATTATGACTTTTTATTAAAAAAATTATAGTGATGTTTTTAAAAGATGCCACCTGTGAGTCGAAATCAGGGTTGACCTATCCCAGTGAATAGACCACCGTTATCATCCGATATACTAGTTTTTTACTCGTAATTGAAAAATGGAAAAAGAAATTACTACAAATAATTTATTTTTTTAAAGAAAATTTCATATCTTAAAGGAAAAAATTGGAGTTCAAATTTTTTTAAATGCCTTTAGCGCTATATGAAGTTCAAGACAGACACAGTTTAACAAAAATTTTCACATTAGATAAACCTATGAATTCAATTTAAGTAAACTTCACCCATTTCAGAAAAATATGAACTAAAGGGTGATTTGTTAAGAGCTTGATAACTTTAAAAAAAAAAAAAACGCATAAAATTTGCAAAATCTCATCGGTTCTTTATTTGAAACGTTAGATTGGTCCATGACATTTACTTTTTGAAGATAATTTCATTTAAATGTTGACCGCGGCTGCGTCTTAGGTGGTCCATTCGGAAAGTCCAATTTTGGGCAACTTTTTCGAGCATTTCGGCCGGAATAGCCCGAATTTCTTCGGAAATGTTGTCTTCCAAAGCTGGAATAGTTGCTGGCTTATTTCTGTAGACTTTAGACTTGACGTAGCCCCACAAAAAATAGTCTAAAGGCGTCAAATCGCATGATCTTGGTGGCCAACTTACCGGTCCATTTCTTGAGATGAATTGTTCTCCGAAGTTTTCCCTCCAAATGGCCATAGAATCGCGAGCTGTGTGGCATGTAGCGCCATCTTGTTGAAACCACATGTCAACCAAGTTCAGTTCTTCCATTTTTGGCAACAAAAAGTTTGTTAGCATCGAACGATAGCGATCGCCATTCACCGTAACGTTGCATCCAACAGCATCTTTGAAAAAATACGGTCCAATGATTCCACCAGCGTACAAACCACACCAAACAGTGCATTTTTCGGGATGCATGGGCAGTTCTTGAACGGCTTCTGGTTGCTCTTCACTCCAAATGCGGCAATTTTGCTTATTTACGTAGCCATTCAACCAGAAATGAGCCTCATCGCTGAACAAAATTTGTCGATAAAAAAGCGGATTTTCTGCCAACTTTTCTAGGGCCCATTCACTGAAAATTCGACGTTGTGGCAGATCGTAAGTCTATTCATGATGAAATGTCAAAGCATACTGAGCATATTTCTCTTTGACACCATGTCTGAAATCCCACGTGATCTGTCAAATACTAATGCATGAAAATCCTAACCTCAAAAGAATCACCCTTTATTTGCAAATTTAGTAAAATTGTGGACTTCATTTGTAAAAAAAAAACTTTTTTTCCTTTTTAGTTCACGTCATTAAAGGATGCAAAAACTAATCAAAATAATAAGAATTAGGTGACATTTGCCAAAATTTAAGTAAAATCAAAAAATTTTCACGAACTAAAATAAAGTTATAACAAATACCCTGATTTCGACCCACGATGTAATATTAAGGTGGCATCTTTTAAAAACATCGATGTAACTAATTAACAAAAAAAAAAAAAAAATATATATATATATATATATATATATATATATATATATATATATATATATATATATATATATATATATATATATATATATATATATATATATATATATATATATATATATATATATATATATATATATATATATATATATATATATATATATATATATATATATATATATATATATATATATTTCTTTTTTTTAATTAGTTACAGCGATGTTTTTAAAAGATGCCACCTTAATATTATCGTGGGTCGAAATCAGGGTTGATCTACCCCAGAGAATAGACCACCGTTACCATCCGATGTACTAGTTTTTTTACTCGCAATTGAAAAATGGAATTTTATTATATAATAATTTATTTTTTTAAAGGAAATTTCATATTTTAAAGGAAAAAATTGGAGTTCAAAATTTTTAAAAGCGCTATATGAAGTTCAAGACAGACACAGTTTAACAAAAACTTTCACATTTGAGAAACCTATGAATTCAATTTTTTTTGGACAAGTATTATAAAGTACGCAATTAGGATATTTTAAGTGAAAATTTTAGATTTGGACAATTACATTTCACAAAAAAATTAAATAAATTTCATCCCCGCTGGAATTTGATTTTTCCCTTCCATGGAAGTTCCTTTGCGAAGGTTCTGCAAATTACGATAATTTTTAAAAATATATTTATACAAAAATATTTTATCAAATATTTTTTAGCAAAACAAAATTGCCGTTGGTGGGATTTCGTATCGCTAACATTTGAATATACATTTTGATGCATCGTGTTCAATGGCGTTTGTGGCTGTGTGTGCTAAAACGTTCTGTCACGGTGAAAGCGAAGAACTTTTTCAATTTGTAAAAATTAGGTAATAGGAAAATAAAAGTGTAAAAATACAGATACAAATAATAAGAAAAAGAGAAATTGAAGAAAAAAATTTTGTTTTGTTAGTTTTTTTTTTTTTTTTTTAATTTCTTCATCCAAATGAACTTCCAAGGCTCAACTTCTAAAGCAATGCAAAGGATCACAAAATGGAGTACTTCTGTCCTATGACAAGCCCATGTAAAATTCATGAGATATGATCCAAGTTTGCACTACTTTCGCATCACAAATTGGGCATGCAAACTATTTTTTTGGAAACTCTTTTTTTGCTGGGGAACTCTGTACATGCAAAACAAACCCCTTCCTCTCAAACAAAATTTTGACCAACAAACATAGTTTTGAATTTTCTGTACGCGGTAAAAAAATTTAGTTATATTAAAAATAATACTCTTTTTGTGCTCAAGACAACAATATCACTATTGCTGTCAACACACATGCACGTGATCCATTGTATTTATAGAGCACATTCAACCATATTCAAAAAAATGTTTGTATTCCAATATTTGTATCTTTGCGGTAAAAAACATTTTCTAAACTCACAGTCGATTTGATTTATTTCAAGTACTGCTCATTTCTGAAGAACGAATGGCTCAAAACAGATCGACGAAAATCAAAGAAAATTCTTAATGAAAAATTAACCTTTTACGGTTTAGCAAACTAAGCCAGCCACACCAGACACGTGATTGCAGAAAAATCTCTTGATGGCGTTGAAATTAAACATACAGTCGAAGCTCAGTTTAACGAACGATATATTGTCAGGCCCTTTCGTTATTTAGAAAAATTCGTTAAATCGAACGGGGATATTAAATGTTAACTTTTTTGAAAATCGTAGTTTTTTTACCAGATGAGTAAAAATTCATAATCATTTGAAAAAATTAAAGCACAGAGACATTTAAAAAATAATACTTAAAATAATCCTGATGAACTTGATATGTCTAGGTTAGGTTAGATTAAAGAGAGGATCCAAGATTCGCTGTCGTATGGGGGCCTATATACACCCATGTCATCATTTGTATACTCTAACTTCTTAGACGAATTGTCTAATTTGTTTCCAGTGCCCAGTTTCAAGAATGGCCAGGCCAGTGTTCATAATAACATCTTCCTAAAACGTCTTACATACACCACTACTCCGCTGCTCCTGTCGGCATAGATGTACTCTCAACGCTAGATTGGCGTTTCGGGCACCAAAAAAGTTTTTCAGCGGTAGTTTATCCCTCTCACTAATGATGTTGATATTCCTGTGTATTTCATAGTTTACCTTCAGCTATAAGAGGGAGGTTCCTTGTTATTGAGCTAAATATAGAATCGGGTAGCACTCATTATTAAGAGAAAAATTCACCATCTGTCCAACTAGCAATCCTACGAAATATTTTCACTAATGGACCTATTACAGGACTAGTAACAGTGCTCGAGTTTGTCGTAGTTTTTAAATGTTCATATAATTTATTGATTTCTATACTCTCTTTATTTTAAAATTTTATTTGATCTAGACATTTACCTATGGACCAACATAGTCCAAAAGTTTTTCTTTCTGATGCAATTTGGATGATCAAAATAATACCGGTACCTAAGGGTTTGTCCCAGACTGTTTCCTGAGGACCTGTCTAGTCCTACTAAGTTCTCCCAGGTCATGTAGTTTGGAATGAGTCCAATCCGTGGCCTGCAGTGTAAATTTATCCCCGTCAATGACAAACCCGTGTTGAAGTGACCGGTCCCTTCCATACGTTTCGGCCAGAACTGGGACTGGTCTATTCACACCAGGGAGAAGTCCTGTACCGGTTCTGTTGTAGATCCATTTCCCGTAGCGAAGCTGCGCCACTCTATCTAACCTAACTTTACCAGTTACCCGGCCATTGAATATGTGTTTTCAAACATATTAATGGAATCTAAATATCTTGGGAATGCCGTACTTTGTGGACATTTCCTAAGGACTTAAGCCATACTCCCAATCGTCAAATATTGCTGATTTTTTGTTGTTTATTTTCTTAAGATTAAAAGTCTTTTCGTTAAATCGAATGTAAATTTTCTTCAATTGTTCGTTATTTAGAATACTCAATGTTAAGAATTTTGACGTTCGTTAAAATGGATTTTCGCTAAATGGGATATTCGTTAAACAGAGCTTCGACTGTACTTCCATAGATCATAAACCAGCCAGGCGAATTCCCTAACACATGAATGAAACGCCAAAACATCATTGCCAGAAGCAACAGCAGCCGAAACACTGAGGTGTTGCTCTGAGATGAAATTTCCCATTGTTGTTTGTTTTATTGTGAATTACAATGCATGAAGGGGACGGACGTTTGTTCTTGCCCTCTAAAAGTCATAGTCAAGCCTTTTTGTTGTTTTTCTTTTCATTTGTGAAAATTTGAAAATGTTTTGGTTGACGGCCGTAGTTTACATTGTTGGTGGGTACTTTCCCTGATTGCCATTATCCGAGGATGTATACTCAGCATGTTGTTGTAGTTTTATGGATTTATTACATGACATTGAACTTCCTCTACAGAACCTTGAACCATGTGGAAAAAAAACGAAACACCAAAACAATAGACTCGGGGAGTTGGCGAAGGCAACTTAACACAAAGACAACAAAGAACAAAAACTCGTAATAAAACCAAAGTTTATGTTTAACGGATATTACCACCTATTCGAGAATCCCACACAAATGGTCAATGTGCTTCCAAGCCCATAATGACGAGCGAATGAGCAAAGAAGAGCAGATATTTCATTCATTGCGCATGTGTGACCCTCGTATTGGAAAATTTGAAATTGGAATTTTATACAATAAGTACGACCTTCTTGGAATTAATATTCCATGGTGACCATTCCATATTGCCTTTGAAATGCCTTGATTTCCCTATTTTTCCTATCCACTGGCAATGAGCGTTTTACATGCTATTACATTTTTTACACGCCCGCTCACAGACCATAGACCCTATGTGTGTGTGAGAGAGAGTAATAAGCCCGCTGATTAGAGGGCATACAAAAATATCCCAAAAAAAGGGGGAAAGTTTCCCAGAAATGACATTGCTGTTATATTTCTTTAAACCACAAACAGGAACGGGAAATATGCTCATTGACCCAGGTTCACTAGGAGTTGGTCTTGTAATTAATGTCTGATAATGGAAAGTCACTCATGCGCTTATCCGGCAATATTTAAACGATACAATTTTCAGCATTTAATGCGGGATGCAAGCAATATTCGTGGTCACTTGCAAGGGTGACTGACACAAAAGGGAAATGTTTTTGAAAAAAAGAGTCAATGTGGTGACTGATGTATGTGTATCCTTCAATGTAGTCAGTCAATTATTCATGCCCACTGTAATAAACGATATTATGACTCTGGGCCATAATTTACAACACCTACAAATGAATTAAGTGAAAAGTGCCCGCACATTTTTCAAAACCGTTTTTTATGTACTCCATGAATTTTTGTAATTTTGTGTAAGAGATAAATTTAATTTGAGGTAAACCCCCATTTTTAATGGGAACGCAAAGAAGTTAGCGAAAAAAATTAATTTGACCTAAATTAAAAATTGTAAAAAAATATTTTTTTTTTTGAATTTATCAATTTTTATTCTAAACTAAACATTCTACAAAAAATGTTACTAGAATCCAAAGACTTTTTTAAGGATTTGGTATTCATTAAAAAAATAAACAATTAAAGAAAACAGTACGATTTTTTAAAAAATGAGTGTTTATACTTAAAATTAAATTAGAAAAAAAGTTATTTTCCGTTTGAATAGTAGTTTTAAAATTAGTTTTTCTTCCTCCTCGCTTATATATTACCAGTTAAAATTTCAATTGCATTTTAAAAAGATTTAACCAAAAATTAAGCTGAATCAATTGTTTTTTAATTAAAACAAATTAATAAAGCATTTTATTTGCATATTGAGTGGCCTTGAAAGCCCATTCAAGAAGAGATCTAAAAATAACCAACAAAAACAACAAATAATATTTTAATTGAATCAATTAAATGTTTGCATAATTTCTTGATTGAGGATGGCAATAGTTTTTCTGTGCATATTAAAAACCAGAATATGTTTCTTTAGCAGATGGCCTCGGTTGTCAATTGTTTTCCTATTTATACCCTTCACCATATAATAAGTTTGTGCAATTGTAAGTAACGCCAAGAACGACAAGATCACATTTTTTTCCGTATACCGATCGTCTTAGAATTAAATTCAGAGTCGATTTAGCGATGTCCATCTGTCTGTCTGTCTGTTCATGTATTTTTGTGTACAAAGTACACCTCGCCGCTTACCATATCTCCACCCAGAAAAAAGTGCCTTCGAAACTAAAGGAAAAAATGTTCATCAATATAGTTTATCCATTTTATTTCCATTAAGGTAAATTTTTGTGTAAAATAATAAAATTTACTCGTTTCAGTAAAAAAATCCTAAACTGTAAGCAGTTAGGAATAGTTCATTAACTAGAATAAGGCATGGAATTTTACTCATACTATTTTCTTCGCTGGGTATAAGAATTTACTACTGAAAAAGAAAATTTTATTCGCCGATAACAAAGCATTCGTAAAAATAAACAAAAACCGAACTAAAACCAAGTTTCCTCAAAATTAGTAAAATTTCTTATAAAATGATAATTGCGACTTCCTTTATAATAGAAAGTTTTTCATACATACGAACAACACTTGGCATAGAAAAATATTTTAGTTCATTCGTACTAAGAAGTATGCAATCCTTTCAAAACTTAAGGAAACACACTTGTTAGAATATAGGAAATTTTTTCTATTGTCTACCTGTAATCGATACCTGTCATCGTAATCGATGTGTTTGCGCGTGGGTGTAATCGATATATTTGCGCGTCTGTTGTTTTTTTAGTTGGAATCGCGTTGTTTCGGAGAGATTGTTAAAAAATAATATGGTAAAATAATATAATAAATAACAAATAAAATATATAAAATATTTGTTATTTTAAATTAGTGAGAAAAATTTTCGTTTTTTTTTTAAATAAATCTATCAATGTTCGTGATAGTGTATAAAGAAAGAAAACACCAGCAGAATAACAACCCTTTCATTTGTCTTCATTTTGGAATCTTCAATTATCAGGTAATATTCAGTGACGCTAACCTTTTGCAACAAAAATGTTTTATGATTTTTTATATTTGTAGGTATTGAAATTGTAAAAGGAGGACAAAATCGTTAGGCAGCAACTTATTAAAAGTGAAAAGTACAAGAAGAAGAAAAAGTGCGTTTTACAGTTGATAATATCACACGGAAATTGGAAATAGTGGAATAATAAACTAATATTTCAAAGAGATTCGATGCTGTTGATTCTTAATAAATATATTCAATATATTAATAAAACATGTCTTTTATTGAAGATAAAATTGCTTATAGAAATAAATAAAATTGTATTTAAAAACGAAGGTAAGCAGTTCTAATTATGAAGTAAAAGTTTTACCACAAATGTGTAAGATTTGTCGAAATGAATGAAAAAATTTCAATAAAATCATTCCATATATGAATTCAAATTAGTTAAATTTTTTCATTCTGTAGTATAGTGGTATATAAATATAGGAAAATGTTAACTAATATATGGAATGCATTATTCCTAATTTCTACGAAAATCACATCGTTCAAACAAATAAAAATGTCTTTGGCGCTATACGAAGTTCAACTTTCTTCACAATGAGTTCATTTTAACTTAAAGAAGGGGTCACTTTTTTCTGGGTGTCCGATCATCCTAAAATTTGGCACATAGGCTTACTTCGATTCAGAGACGATCCCTATTGATTTTCGAAAAAAATAGTTTCTGATTTAGATATATCTGCAGATTTGGTAATAATTGACGTATTTATACCGAACTTCTTCAAATTTCGTACATCCGATTTTTTTCCGAGTCTCGTAAAACTCGCAAAATATAAGCCAAATCGGTTCAGATTTATTTGTAGCTTCTATATACATATATCTTTCGCGCAATATGCACTTATATGGGCCCGGAGACCAAAGATTCACTTTGATTTGCTTAAAATTTTGCACAAGGAGTACACATGATAGCATCGCCAAGAAATGAGTTCAGATTTAGATATAGCTCCTATATATATCTTATGCCCGATTTAGATTCATATGTTGACCGGAGGCCAAAGTTTCATTCCGATTTACTTGGAATTTTGCACTGAAAGTGGAATTAACATCTTAGTAAATTTGGTTCAAATCGATTCAGATTTAGATATAGCTCCCATATATATATTATGCCAGATTTAGGAGATACGGTTGAAAATTGTATAGTTTTTAAACGGGATGTTCTCATCAAAATCAGGCGCGGCTTCACTTTCTCAACCATCTCATTGGGAAATTTTAGGCATTCACGGGCATATTTCGAATTAGTTGAACAGTTTTTAATTTGTTTGTAATGTTTTCAATTTTTATAACGATTGAACAATTCCTTATTTTAGCTTAATCTTTTCATGTAATTTAAAACATTGATCTCCGGTGGCACGTTCAGATTTTTTAGCGATTATTTAAAATAAACCTGATTAATAGATTGTTGTGAAGTTCCAGTCAGGAACGTTTTACGAATTTTAATTAGAATAGAGACCCCATTCGACGATGTTTAATCCTAGGCCCCAACACACATTTACGTTACAATTTAATCACGATACACAATCAATTGGCGTTAAAATTGTCTCCATCCGCTATCACACTCTAGTCGAAGGCTTGACGCCAGTAATCAAAAGAAAATCAGAAGATTTCTGGATGATTCAATTCAAACCGACAACATATAAAGAAGCTCACGTATTCTGGTATTTATGATGTTTACCAGGATCAGATAAACAATGAAATAAAAATTAAACATTGCCTGGGCTGCTTGAAATACCCTCTAACAGGCAGGCAGGCAGGCAGGGGCGTTAAACATTCGGTAAAGCTGAGTAATTGATCCCTATCGAAGCATTGATCAATCGAAAGGTAACTCTAGGATTTGTGTATTTAATCTGAGAGTTTCCACTTTGAAAAAAATGCTTGAAATGCAGGACATACATCTACGCATGCGCGTAGTTCATGTATTTTCTTGTTGTCAATGGTTTTTGCCTGGCGTTTCCCATATTGTTTTTGGTGCTATTGTCATTTTCTGGAATAACGATTGTTCCCACTGATAAACTAACCATCAATGTTGTTGTTGCTGCTAATGGTGGCGGTGGTGGTGGTGGCGTTGATGTTATTTTTAGGATTTTGGTGGCAAAGTAATTGCTTGTTTGTCAACTATGCTGACGATAGTTGAGGAAAATAAATTCTTACTGACCTGCGGCAAACCAATTTCCGCCTCTACCACTCTTGGGTATATGTGGAAATGGGAAAGTAACAAGGAAATATTGTTTTCGTATTTACTCATGCATGCCATGCCACGTCAATGTAGTATATCAGATAATTTGTTTGTTTAGGTTCAAAACAAAAGAACCCAGGCTACTCGTGATCGTATCAATCGATGTTTGTGTCAATTCGAGTTTGCTTAGAACACCAAAATGAGCCTCAAGCCTTAAGAGCAAACACAATCGAAATGCCCCCGAATACAGATCTTTTCCTAGGAAATTTCATTTTCCAAATGTGAATGTTTGGGCACACTTCTATTATTTATTGCAAATCAAATAGTCTAGAGTTTAAATTGCAAGTCATGATTTTTAAATTGGATTTGCAGGACTAGAATCACAAATGTATTTAGGGTAGATTCAATGAATAACAGGATCAAAAATACAAATGATATTGTCTATGACATTATGGGTTATTTAAGGTAATGGAATTTCAAATATCCCAAAATTTAAATTTTTCATTTAAATTTATTTTGCGAAAAACATTTTTTAACTTACACGCACTAAAACATATTTTCTCTGAAGCTATATTTTGAACCCTCAAAGCACAGTCGCTCCCAATTGATTTTTTGAAGAAAAAAAATTATTCTATTATTTTTTATTATATGATGGTCACCTCCTAGAGCAAAATGTTATTTTCGAACGGTGAACATGTAGCATATTCGTCGCAACCATGTTATTTTATCGGACTTATGTATCTGTTTTCGCCAACCATTTCATATTTGGCGAGAAAACAGCATTTTTGCGCAAAAATTTTGTTCTCTCCCCATCTAAATTTAACATTTTCTCAAGGAGGTGATCATATTCCCTCCCTGCGTGTACTCATTAATGGATAAAAATATCAATTCATTTTTTTCTTTTGTGTAAGCTGACAAATGCTTTCTATAAGCTAGCAAGTTTCTGTTTGCCTACTATGTCCCTGGATACTAGGGCGTTGAAAATAGGTCTCCTCATTCTGTCTTGATCGATGGATAGAACTTATAAAGATATGGATCCTTATTTACTTTTGTAAAGGTCTATATATGGGTATACGTTTCTGTTTGCCTACTTTGTCCCTGGATACTAGGGCGTTGAAAATAGGTCTCCTCATCATGTCCTGATCGATGGATTGAACTTATAAAGATATGGATCCTTATTTATTTTTTGTAATGGTCTACATATGTAGACCGTTTTATTAGGACTTTTCTCTTTTGCTGTGATAAAAAACGAAACATTTGACGATGGGAACCGAAATTGATTTCGTCCTTTGCAGCAAAGAATCAAGTTCTTTATCACCATTTGGAAATTTTACAATACTAACTTTTTTATCTGAAAAATTGTCAATTTTGTGAGTGAATTATAAAATTCTTGACGAAAATAGACGACAAATTCAAGAGAAAAAATGGACGAAAGAATCATTTTCGAAAATAGTTCAAAATTTGGTCTGTTTTTGAGATTACTAGCCCAATTCTCAATAACAACTCCCTGGGAATTTTTTCCCTATTCCCTGTTCCCCTATTCTAAACAAAATCTCCCTGGGGAATTTTTCTTTATTCCCTTTTCCCTTATTTTAAACCAACTTCGAAAATGGGAAATTTTTCCCTTGGGGAAAAATTGGTATTACAACTGACAATAAAAAGGCAAAAACGATGATATTTTTTGGGAATAATTCCCCCAAAAAAAATCAAGGGTGTTGTAACCGATTTCCGGTCAAAACCCTTAAATTAAAATTGATTATGGGATGCATTCAACTACCGAATGCTCATCTCATGGTCACAGATCTGTACATATTTTAAAAATTCTTTTATATAGAAAAAAAGGTTTTACATTTAAACTAGGTTATAGTATCCCTTCCTGTTTTAATGTATGTGCTTGTTTCTTAAAGGAGCAATAATGCGAACATGTGTCCCGCGTGGCGTAAAAAGCTGAAGAAATTTACTAGTTTTCTTCTTCCGTTTTGATGAAATATATCCAATTCGGGCATAGGTGTTCTTTAAATATATTTATGACTTCTTTATGAACTTTGTTCAGGCTACTCTGGGCCACAGATATGTCTCGATCTTTCCTACGCCCTTTTTGGTAGCCACCTTCGACAAAGAAGCGTAGCACCTAATCTTACTAGTGGAGATAATGCAAAAGATTTGCGTTGAGGTGGAATGTGGGCTGCTAATACATCCAACAGGTATTTGAAGGCTGGATTATTTACCCTATAATATTGTATCACAATGGACTGAATGGTCTAAGTGAGTCCGAATCAAATCGGGCTGCCACTTTAACCCTATAAATCCCATGAACTAAGTAACAACCTCTTCATGTATAAGTATGTAGTTACAACGTTTCAGGCAACTCAAGTGGGTTAATGGCATCGCGTAGCTTTCTCCTTTCTATCCTTTAGACCTTGTTACGTAGATACGCCTCTCCTCAGCTACTACCATAAACACGGCACTAAACATTTTTGACGTTTTTCGCGTTTAATTCAACTTTTACATCAATTTAGTACAATTTCAATTCAAAATTTTAATATTAAAAATTTATTAAAATAAAACAGTTGAAGTAAAACAGCTGTCTTCGAATACATTGAATTATTTCTCCCATGTTATTCCCTTCCCCTACTGTTTAGAATAGGAGGATTTTATTCCCAGGGAAAATGAACATTTTGAAAATTTTGATAATTTCTACCAGATATCAAGATAACGCGAAATTTTACACTATCAACGCCCATAGAACATCCCATCCACCAGGAAACCTCAAACTTATGCGTGAACACTCCATCTTTCACACATAAACCTTATTTACATATTTATCCATTGAAAAGTTGCAGAATTGATAAAAAAGCGTTTTTGAACAACTGTGCGAAATTTCGAGGCAACATCAATAGAAGGTCTGGTATAGCTGCACAAATAGAAGTTCCTTATTACCCTCGTTATAATTTTCATAGTTTTGTCACAAAGACGTTTATAGACCGATCGAGCAGTTTTAGTTTTGGTGGATCAGCAATTTTGCTGAGGGTATGATATGCATATCCATAAAAAGAAACACTGAAGAAAACATTTGGTTTACTACAATCATTTCAAGTTTTGTAAGTAAGAGAACTTCTAATTCAATCCACAAGCAAATAGAAACAAAATAAACATTCCATAAAAATAAATGATTTGTTTAGCCAGTTAGTGAAAAATGGCATCAATTGAAATGGGTCTGCTTCTTAATTTGGTTCCCGCTAATGTGACCACAACAACTTTATACACCATCTATATTATGCTACCAGAAAACAAACACCATCAGTTGTTTTCCATTTTTCTTGGTGGTGAAGAATGTATGTCAAAGTCCGTATTGAATCTTGAGCTTGCCTTGCCAATGATAGTAGCAGTTGTCGTCTTCTCCATATCTCGGCAACTTGTATGCAACTCTTGTGGTCATTTGAAAAATGTGTCCAAACCAAAATTGGTAATTTTCGTTCATTGTCTTGTCGGCCTCAGCCGTTGCACTACTTAACCATGTTGGCCCCCTAACAACCACACGCACAGAACACAAACAAGATGCCAATGGACATCTTGAATGGGTCAATCAATCGCTTTATGGCTTTATACCACAATTTGTTCTTGGCCAAGTTGTAATGCACTAGACTTCTTCATACTAATTAGTGGCCTCACTGGACATTTCCAACATGTATGAGATGGCCGGAGGTATGGATCACTTTAGCTTTCCCGAGTTCTGGTTCTCCCAAATGAAGCCAATACGATGCCTGGTGTCAGTTTGTCTGGTGGCCTGTGATATCTTGCCACGATCTTTAGGTCCTTTTAAGGTAAGTATGACCCAATATTTGCGCGATTTGGTTTGTTCGCATTGACAAAATTGCAAACTTGAATCGATGGCCTGTTCTCCACTTTTGGCATTATTATCTGAAGTATTGAGTCAAGTGGCTAAAAGTGGATGATTTCCAAAGTATTTGTGGAAGAGTAGAAACACATGTTTAACTTGCACTGCTTGTCAATGGTTTGACAAATTGTTAAGCAAATACATAAATTTCACAAAGCGCTGACAAATCAAAGGGATAAGTATATTTCCATTATACTTCCGGTAAAGAGAGTTCAATAACACACGGGCTTTCAAGAAGGTATTCGAAAGTATATTAGAAACAAGAAAAATCAACTATTAAATCTTGTTGTCATTCCATGGCGGCTTTCTAGATCATCCACTTAGCCATTCGGGTTTTTTTAAATAAATTTATTTGTATTTTCGTAACTTTAGCTAGGTAATCTTTTGCTATGCCAGCTATTCTTGTATTGTATATCTTCCGTTCCCCTTTACCATCTCATTCTAGAGTCTACATCAAGTGTGAGTGTTATTCTTTGCTTATTTAGAACTTTTTTTACCATTCTGAGTAATTTTGAATTTATTCCCAATTTTTCCCTTGAATTTCTGGTCAAAGAAGCGAGCTATAGACAAGAACAATGTAAATATTTTAGCAGACCATTAAAAGCTATTTGGGACACACAAACATAATAATACACTGTAAGTTACAGATTTCGAACATACTACATGGTACGGTATATTCTGGTGTGTGGTGTGTGTGTGTGTGCGTATGTTTATTCATATGGCCAATATTTAAATATATTAGGGGGCCTTTCAACAACTCAAATGTTAAAATTACATCAACTCCCAATTAACATTGCATTTAGCACCACGTAATGATCAAAATCCAGTAAGAGAATTGGCGGGTAAGAAATATAAGGCAGATTTTGTAGAATCTTAAATCCTTTTCCGAATATTGCATTTTTACGAAGAGATTTAAAATTTCCTAATCGTGTTTCTACGAATAAAATAGTAAAACAATCCCGAGATTGGCAATTTCATGTAATATTTTGGAAAAAAATGTGCTCATTTTTATTCTCCGGTTGAGAGTAATGATAGAGAACAGTTAGACCAATATCGATTAGGATGTTGATTCTGATTTGATCAGTTTTTTCGTCTACAACTACTAATTTAATAGACAAATTTTTAATTGTAGTCTAGGGTATCAAAATGAAATGAAATAATATAACAAGCAAAAGTGAACAAATATTATGGTGTTGTTGCATTCCTCAGAAATGCTGGCGAAATTTATCAGAACAATTTTTCAATAAGTTACTTCCACAGGCTTGTAGTAAGATTATGTGGAAATCAAAGTTAAAAGTGCCAAATAAGAATAAAGTAAGGTTTTTCTTTCTTTCTAAGTTAGCATATTCATGTTGCATACAACGCATCATGAATTAAATCCAAATTCTGGCCGAATATCAAAACCTCTTTCCTGGGTGATTATCCGAGTGTTTTTTCACAACGTCACAGTAATGCTGAACGTTCGTTCGGACTCGAAGGTTGCTTGCCATTGAGCTAAACATAGAATAGGGCAGCCCTCATTGATAAGAGTGAAGTTCAGTAGGTTGTCACACCTAATCTATCCTAACCAGAGAATGAAGCCGCCGAGTCGCGCCGCCGATTTTAGCCGCCGCCGACCAGTTTCTTCCAGCCGAAGCCGCCGCCGAATATATCGACTCATCTCGACTCATAATTAGCCGCCAAGTAATCAAAAATATTGATTTAAATCAGAAAAATGTATTAATAATTGTTGTATTTTTTGTTAAAATGTTTAACTTTCAACCCAAAATCCATCAGTATCATGTTTCTATAATAGCTTTGCAACCATTTAGCTCAGAAAATGTAAATGAAATGAAAATTTGATTGTAAGTTTGGTTGTACAACTAATCTCATTACCATTCGGATTACCTCAAATCGATTTTATAATGGATAATTGTCCGCCGCCGAATAGACGAATTTATATCGGCTTAGCCATCAAGCCGCCGCCGCCGGAGGCAAAAAATTAGTGTCAGCCGCCGCCGGCAAAAATGGGTCGGCTTCATTCTCTGATCCTAACATAACATCGAGGGAATAGACCAATGACTCAATTCAAAAAGTTTTATTTTCTTAAAATAATACAGTATTCATGGCCATATATGATTTTTCCTGTAAAACCCCAATTTAGTAGCACTTAAATTATTAAATATACCTTGAAGTGCTGAGGCCACCTAATGTACAAAACACCTTTCATGTGTGCGCTAGGTTTTATGCAGATAAATATACCCATACATGTATAGGTAATTGTAATTACATATATAGGTATGTACACATGAATTCATTTTAAAAATAAACAAACAAATAAATTTCTTAACTTTTTAAGGTAATAAAAAGAAATCCCAAAAATTTCGACACTAGTGGAAGTTTATCCAAAACTTGAAAGCAATCGCCTTCGTTGTGCGAGTATGCCCTGGGACAGACGCAAATTCAACTCAGCCCCTTTAATGTTTAAAAATATATTTTTTAAAAGCTTTACCATACATACTATGTGTATATGTGGTGTTACTTTGCAAATAGGTTTGCCATAAAAATCTGAATAGTCGACTTTTGACATTAACTGTTAATCCGTCCAAAGGAAGAAAATCTGATGCCCAGGCCAAAAAAAACATTGATTAATGTAAAGTCTATGATGGTGATTCAAACAGTTGCGGCGCTTTCACAAGCACTCTGATCTGTGTATATTTATAGGAGAAAAAGTGCTATTCAAGAGAGAAGATCAAAAGGCTATCAGAGTAAACAAATCATAAGCAATAGAGTACTGACAGTTTCTAAAACACTAACCTAGAGAGTGGGAGAGTGAAGGAGCATAATGCACATCCATCTATCCATACAACCTCTTATAGATCTGTCGGTATATGTGTTCATATTTCATTCTTTTGGTGGGTGCATTTTCATAAGGTACATATGTACATACATACAATACACTGGCATATTACCGTGAAATCTTTAAGGCTATCTTAGAAGTTATACTCATCCAGTATTGTATACAAATATGAAATATTTCAGAGAACATATTTGGATTTTAAATCCCCGCGACCATTTAAATCATTGCTCCTATTTTGAAATGCATGGCTGATTGCTAAGGAATTTTCCCATAAACATCAGCCATAATAACCACACGCATACACTCCCCTAAATACATCAAATTTAAATGGAAATAAAAATAAGTATGGTTTATTCTTTTCAATCTTGCCCTGATAATACCACACTCCTAAATTCTTTTCATTATTTCCATAAAATATTTCCCCAAATATTTTTCTTTAATCATTTATCAACTTTACTTAGATGAAAAGAGACCTTTGAAATTAGAGAAGAGATTTAAGTCACTGTTATTTTGAAATATTATTAATGTTAGTTTGATGAGAGTATTCTCACACTAATATGAAGTACACCTTAAATTACTTCTACTCCCCTCTCTATGTTGTTTATGTGTAGGTTATCGGTGACTTATTTTATTTGCTTACAGCATCCAAGAAAATTCATAGTAATTCGTTTGCTATCTGTAAAGAATGTATGAGAGGTCGCGCGTATGGGAGTATTTCCTTGTTTATCTTTTATTTCTTCCTAACCAGTCAAGCCACCTACCTTCCTTATCTTTGCTAGCTATTGTAGGTGAGCCTAAGTTCAATGTATGGGTGAAGTATTGCGGTGCTTGTTGATTTGTATCTAACAAGTAAATCTGTGTATTTTATTGCTATTGTTGTTATTGTCATTTGACTATTTAAGCACAATTATTTGTCAGATTACACACGAGCATCATGTAGGTAATATCCACCACTATCACATCACCACTGTGATACGGATAAAATACCGCATTTATCAATACGGGGAATTCTTGAATACATCTCGTTAAAAATAATATTTTCTATTTTGGTTAATTCCTTAGATAAAAATAAATATGTAACCACCAACAGTTGAGTAGGCCATGATAAATATGTCATAAAATGATGTGGAATATATATGTACATCAAAAAAAATTGTCTAGACTGTACACCCAGAGAACGAATATGATCACCTCAAACATGTTTTAAGAGCAAAATGTTATTTTTGTGTGGTGACCATGTAACATAGTTTTCGCAACCATGTTATTTTCTCGGAAATCATGTATCTGATTTCGGCAAGCAGGTTATATTTGAAGAGAAAATAACATTTTAGTGACAAACATGTTACATGGTCACCATACAAAAATAACATTTTGCTCTTGAAACATGTTTGAGGTGATCATATTCCTTCTCTGCGTGTAGATAAAGGGTGATTCTTTTGAGGTTAGGATTTTCATGCATTAGTATTTGACAGATCACGTGGGATTTCAGACATGGTGTCAAAGAGAAAGATGCTCAGTATGCTTTGACATTTCATCATGAATAGCCGAACGATCTGCCACAACGTCGAATTTTCAGTGAATGGGCCCTAGAAAAGTTGGCAGAAAATCCGCTTTTTTATCGACAAATTTTGTTCAGCGATGAGGCTCATTTCTGGTTGAATGGCTACGTAAATAAGCAAAATTGCCGCATTTGGAGTGAAGAGCAACCAGAAGCCGTTCAAGAACTGCCCATGCATCCCGAAAAATGCACTGTTTGGTGTGGTTTGTACGCTGGTGGAATCATTGGACCGTATTTTTTCAAAGATGCTGTTGGACGCAACGTTACGGTGAATGGCGATCGCTATCGTTCGATGCTAACAAACTTTTTGTTGCCAAAAATGGAAGAACTGAACTTGGTTGACATGTGGTTTCAACAAGATGGCGCTACATGCCACACAGCTCGCGATTCTATGGCCATTTTGAGGGAAAACTTCGGAGAACAATTCATCTCAAGAAATGGACCGGTAAGTTGGCCACCAAGATCATGCGATTTGACGCCTTTAGACTATTTTTTGTGGGGCTACGTCAAGTCTAAAGTCTACAGAAATAAGCCAGCAACTATTCCAGCTTTGGAAGACAACATTTCCGAAGAAATTCGGGCTATTCCGGCCGAAATGCTCGAAAAAGTTGCCCAAAATTGGACTTTCCGAATGGACCACCTAAGACGCAGCCGCGGTCAACATTTAAATGAAATTATCTTCAAAAAGTAAATGTCATGGACCAATCTAACGTTTCAAATAAAGAACCGATGAGATTTTGCAAATTTTATGCGTTTTTTTTTTAAAAAAAGTTATCAAGCTCTTAACAAATCACCCTTTACAACAATTATTATGCATAAATTGCAGCCCACACTGAAAGGAAAACGTACGTCATGAGAACGAATTGTTTCGTCCCGGTGACGAATTTTTCGTCAAAAATGAGCTAACGTAACAGTTCATCCCGGTGATGACTTTTTCCTCATGACGATGAATTGTAATTGATCGCTGTGACGAACATATTGACTTCCCATTGCACGCCCAGGTGATGAAAGTATTTCATCTATGCGATTATGTTTTTCGTATCTGCGATTATTCTCTTTCATCCATGCGATGATGAAATTCTTCAAAAGTGCGATTCTCCTTCGTCGTCACTACAAACGTGATCGTCACAGCGTTGCCAGAATTGTTTCGCCAAAAACCGCTAGATTTGCCCAAAAACTAGCTGAAAAAACTAAAAATAGCTAGAAAAAAGCTAATTTTTTTGGTATCAAAAGTCACATTTTTCATTGAAATTTATTTCACTTAAAATGCATATTAATTTAATTGTATTCATTTTAATTCTACTTCTGTGAGACTGCAGCAATATCTACGTCATATCGTTAGAATATATCAATATGTTTCGATTCTAAATTTCCAAATTCAGACTGACTTGAATAATATTTTCTATTTTGGTCCTTAGATAAAAATAAATATGTAACCACCAACAGTTGAGTAGGCCATGATAAATATGTCATAAAATGATTGTGGAATATATACATCGAAAAAAAAAATTGTCTAGACTGTAGATACAACAATTATTATGTATAAATTGCAGCCCACACAGAAAAAAATTTCCGTAGTTAAACTAACGCAAAATTTAACTTATTTTTATTGGAAAAAATGTATTTGCTTGTGGTAAATGTTTTTATTATTTTTATCGAAATTTTCCACAGCTTAATGAAATCTTGCTTTTTTTAAGTATGTCTCAAAAATTTTATGAATTAAACGTGAGTATAAAGTTCAATGACCGTACACATAAGTTCAGTATGAACTAAAACAACTGAAATTTTTCGTACGATTCCCAAAAATAGTAAGAATGAACTTCTGTATGGTTAAAATGGTCATGATTTGTGCGCCAATGATTTTCTTCTTTACTTATAGTTCATTTTTTATTCTATGAGATGATGTAATTTCGTGAACTGCAGTTAAAAAGTACAACAGGGCATTAAAATTTCCTGGTTTTAACAACGCTTTGTGGAAATCTCAAAATGTGGAGTAAAATTTAGTTCAATTTTCGTGCGAGGTAGTTCATTTTTCCTATAAAACAGTTCACTTTTTTTTCGGTGCAGGGTCCCATTTTTTCTGATAGACATATGTCAACAAACCTAATAGCAAAATGGAACATGGTTGGTATAATTCCCCAACATTGTTTTATATACTGGATCTATTTCTTATACAGGACAGACTGGAGGCGCAGTATGTAACATATTTGTTGACAATTTTTTTTAATGTTGGCCAAAAGCAACAGGTATATCTAATTTAATCAAATTCTAAATTTTAATTTTTATAGTCCCTCCAACAATGCAACATCCAAAATGCATATTATGTAGTTATTTTTTTTTTATTAAAAATTAAGAGCGCATTTGAAAATTAAACCGTTTTCTTTGTTTAATGAATGTATTGTTTTATTACAAGTTGAAGATCAAGGCTTTTGCATAATTAGTTTCGTTGGCAATCAGCTAATAACTGACAATTGTTTGTTAATTGCCTTTTAGAGTCTAAATGTGCACACAGATGTTTATATCTTACAAACTAAAACAGAGGAAATACTTACGAATTTTGGTATGAACCTTTGTGCAGGGCAATACTAAAGCCAAACATGGTACTATGTTCTGGCCGCTGGTGGATGACATACGTGGGTATATCAACATTGTAGGCCGTGGCCAAAGGCCACACTAACATCGAACAGCAGATGGCCAATAAGATCATCCATCCCGAGGTAGTTTTGGTGATGTAATAGTTATTGCTATGGCGTGCCGCCGGTAACGACCGCTGTCGTGTGGTCGCTTGGAATAGTCTTTTCATGGTGACTTCTGTGTTGTATTATCTCTCAGCTTCGATTATAATGCGTGTTGGAGATGCGCTATAGCGTGTTGATGGTGTCTTTTGTTATTATTTTATTTTTGTTGTTTTTTTTTTTTTAATTGTGTATCGATCAATAACTGGGTACGCACAATTTTTTTGTTTCCGATTTTGTGGAAGGGATTTATTTTTTTATGAATGAACGAACAACTTAATTAGAATTCATCATTATTTGGCGCGAGAGTAGTGTTTGTCGTTTTGGGGGTTCGTTAACGATTTTTTTATAGTCGAGATGATGGTGATGATTGTTGTTGTTGTTGTTGCTGTTATAAGGTAATCTGCCTAAAATGTCAAAATTGAAAATACACAGTAATAAGATGAATTTCGTGGTTCCTATTATTGTTGTTGTTGTTATTTCACTGCTGTTGTGAATGACAATATACGAGATTTATATTCCATTCAATTTTCTTTAAAATCTTGCCCAAGGTCTTTTGTCAGTTTCAGAGGAGGAGAAAACTCACGCAATATTCATTCACATCTTGTTCTGATTTGGATGATGAGACACATAACATCTTGACAACCTTATCTCATTGGGTGAGTGTAAATGTGCCAAGATAGTTTTTTTTCCTACCAAACAATTGAAAACTATCATATTACCTAACTATCATTACAACGCCACATTGCCGCAGATTGATGATGACATTCACATGAACAAACCTTTTTGAGATGGTAAAACAAAAAGAATTTTTACAGTGGCTCACATAAATTGAATATTTCAAAAATCTTTATATATTGAGAAATTCTATTTGATTGTTAACCACATCACTGTTCAAAGAGAAAATAATTTTTCAGTTGTTTATGCCATTGTCTTTGAGGATGAAGCAACATTTGCATTACGGAATTTTAATAATATTAATTATACTCTATATTAACCACGCTTTCAACCACGAACACAATCCAGTGAAAACCAAAACAATCCGTGCCTGCGGTATTCTAATTAGTTATACAAAAATAGATTTTTATGACGAGTTTTAAGGAATTGATTGTGCACAATTTCATCTTTTAAAATTAAATGATTCACAAAAATAAGAATGGCTGGAAAATGCTGCTTTTCAGCTCTATGTGTATGCAGTTAAAAAGCATCATTTCGCATTTTTCAAGCATGTTACTTTGTCACGGAAAACATGGAACATTTTTGTGGGGGATTTTTGGGGAATGGAGGCCATGAGTTTCGAGTGTGCAATAATTTCCAAATTGGAGTTATACTTTCTGAGATTTTGGAGCAGGTAAAATTTCAATTTTTCAAAAATTTGTTAAAAGGTAAAAAATGTGTTTTTAATTATGATTTCAATGCCCATTCTTCTTCTCACTCATTGGTAGAACAAAAGTCTGTATGGAAATATCAAAGTGACAGGGGCTATATTGTCGGCAAAACTCTAACCTCTGGTTTGATTCAAACAAATCGATGATAACTGTCGCATTCTATTGCTGTAAAATGTGCGACACCAATTTGAGAAGTTGTTAATTACAGTAGGTAATGGAAAGAAAATTTTATCGAAGCACCATCACTTTTTTGTGTTCTTTAGTACGAAAAAGGTTTCATATCAAACGTTTATAAGAAAAATCTGATAAAAGAACAATTGAAAATATAAGTCCTATAAGAAAACCTAATATAACAGGTTGGCTGATAAGTCCCCGGTCTGACACATAGATGGTGTCGCCAGTATTAAATGCATATTATTTTTATATAGTACCAATCTTCAAATGATTCGTGTCAAAATTTGATGTCTGTAAGTTAATTAGTTTTGTTATTGTGAAAAAAAATGGGCCAAAAAAGGAATTTCGTGTTTTGATAAAATACTGTTTTCTGAAGGGAAAAAATACGGTGCAAGCAAAAACTTGGCTTGGTAACGAGTTTCCGGACTCTGCTCCAGGGAAATCAACAATAATTGATTGGTATGCAAAATTCAAGCGTGGTGAAATGAGCACGGAGGACGGTGAACGCCCCCAGCGACTTTTTCTTGTTCTCAGACCTCAAAAGGATGCTCGCAGGGAAAAAAATTGGCTGCAATAAAGAGGTGACCGCCGAAACTGAGGCCTATTTTGAGGCAAAACCGAAGGAGTACTACCAAAATGGTATCAAAAAATTGGAAGGTCGTTATAATCGTTGTATCGCTCTTGAAGGGAACTATGTTGAATAATAAAAATGAATTTTGACAAAAAAATTTGCTTTTCTTTGTTAGACCGGGGACTTATCAGCCAACCTGTTAATATAATAAATATCAGGTCCCTTGTCATTGAGCTTAACATAGAATCGGGCAGCACTCAGTGATAAGAGAGAAGTTCACCACTGTGGTATCACAATGGACTGAATAGTCTAAGTGAGCCTGAAATATCGGGCTGCCACTATGTTATATCTAACCTAACCTAATATCATAATATACTCGAAAAAATAAAATACGAACATTCTTGTCATAACAAAGACACAATCAAAAGTGTTATGCTGTTGCAAAATGATTTATAGAAAGGAGCTTTCGTAACATGAATATTTTGTCATTTATAGTAGCAATTTAAATTTATTTTATAACCTGTGAGCCCCTGTGTAAAGAACACACAAAACAAAAACTTTATACATTTTTGAAAAATCTACACCTAGACACATATGTATCTATTATATCTACAAAAGCAAGTCAAGGTTGCTCTAAAAAGACGAAACGAAAACAGAATTGTACCTCGTTACGGACGCGACAATATAAACAATAATTGTTAATTGTTTTTATACTTTGTCATATATTAAATTTTTCAAGATGGACTTATTGAGCCTATAGAACAAGCCAACGAGCTTCATACATCACAAATTCAATGTAAAAAAAAACACACACACACGCACATACAACAAAGCTCGATCACTTGAATGCTGCTAAACTTTTATTGCTGACGTAATTGCGCAAAATCGATACACATTAACTTGTTCCATGTTTCAATGTTCAATAGAAATATGAAAGGAACATACAACTATACCTACCACACACGCACACACCAACACCACAAACAATTGGCGAGTATTTTTTTTTTTCTTGTCTTCCTTCCAGTGTTAAGTTGGAGATCAAGAATCGAGATCTCCGAGAATTCTGAATAGTAGAGATTCGATCATGATCAATGTTTTCAGTTTTTTCTCAATAAGACTATTAGGAGCTGAATTCGTAAGCTAATAATGACGACGAAGAAGAAGAATGTGGCTGTTGGCGGAAACTGACTGTAGCTGAGGAGGTTAAAAGTCGACGGCGTTTATTTGTTGACTGACTGACAGACTGTGTCTGTGTTCTTGGGTGCTCTCAATATAAAACAAAATATTCTCCAAATATATTTCATTTAGAACTTTTAAGATCTAACGAAGCAATTTTGTGTTCTCATCCCCATTGGGAAAATGCAAGTGTGTGCGCTGCTTAGGTTTATGGGTGAGCTGTGCAAAAAAACTGTCTAATAATCATTTGCCGCCTCCAGATACTTTGTGTTTGTGGCTGTATCGCTCTCAGATCGTTCCCAATCAAGCACACAAACATGCGGTCATTTGTTTGTTTGGCAAAAATTATCTCATAAAAGAGCTTGTATTGTGTATCTCTATGTTGTTGTTGGTGCTGTGTCTGAATATGAGATGTGTTTGTTTACTCGTATGACAGCAACCCAGCGGCTGCAACAGTAGCAGCAGAGATCTTTGAGAAGACAAGAACTATAGCAACAATAATAGCAACAACTTTGATGTTTTACATTTAAAATTTCTCATTCGATTTTTGCTTTGTTTTGTTTCTTTCGTGACATCACTTTTGGCTTATTTTTATGGATTTTTCGATTTTTTGCTTCAATGGGTTTTCGTTTTTTCACTTTAGCATAAACTTCTCTTTATTGTGTATGCTTTTAAAGGTTTTGTTTATTTAACAACACTAAATTGATGATCATTGAATTTAATCTCGAACATTAAGAAGTGGCGAAAAAACGAGTTGCACTTGTTTATAGTCTTTGTTGTCTCTCCTTTTCAGTGTCAATTGTATTTTGTTGTGATTTATTTCAAAAATTTTGCATTTGAGTTTTAGTATTGAGGCATTTCTTTTGAATGAATAGATAGACGAACAAACTTGTCATTCATCCATATCCGCACAAAATTGAGTAGGTTGAGATGCTAGGTGCTGCTAACTCTCGGACCAAGTTGTTGCTTGTCATTATTTTTATGATTTTTTTTTTATTGTAACGTAGGTGGTGGTAGTGTTGCCTGCTTGTTGGTGGTCTCATTTGTTTTTGGCGTTTTGGTGTTTGTGCCTTGCTCTTCTTGAATACTATATATTCCAATAATGACCTTAATTTTTTGTAAAGTAAAGTAAACAATAAATTGTTAAGTCAATTTGCAACGGAAATACTGGAGGTATTTTCGATATGACCCGATGAAAAATAGAAATTCCAATAACTACGTGGGTATATTCGATTCAAACAGATTTCAAGAAAATTTTATGAATGAATTATTAAATTTAGTTGTTGCAAATAACAATATACAATATAAAAAATCGTTAAAAGTATTTATTTTATATTGGAGATACAAATATAATGAAATTGTATTAGCTATTCTTGTGTTTCAAACCTATCGAAAATAATTTTTTTTGAGAAGTGGAACTAAACTAAATTTAACTACGAAAATGGAGCGGATCGTTCTGTATAATAAAATAAAAAACTACGGAATTTAAGAAGTATTCTACACTCAAAAAACAGTGAATCCTTCAGGGCACTAAAGCCAATTTAGCTCTATTTTAAATCTTGGAAATTATTATGTTTTAGTTAAAATTCTTCCAATATTATAAAGTTTTCTTGGCTTTAATAATTTTTTTGTGTTAAATGAATAAAAGAAGGGGAAAAATTATACACAAATGGGGTATAAATATCCTCTAAATTCATATTTTCCCAAAAATAAAAATAATAATTTTAATTAAAATAGTTTTCTAATTGCAACATATTACAAATAAGTAAAAATTTTTGGTCAAGTTGAAGATAGTTTATTAAAAATAATATTTTTATAATAATAATTTTATATGTTGAAGAAAAAAATTGGATT
Organism: Haematobia irritans; assembly: GCF_050003625.1. Classification (NCBI taxonomy): domain Eukaryota; kingdom Metazoa; phylum Arthropoda; class Insecta; order Diptera; family Muscidae; genus Haematobia; species Haematobia irritans. Next base: position 229,527,642 of record NC_134399.1, read on the forward strand.
TAAAAATTGTTAAAATGTCTTTAACACTGTTCGAAGTTCAAGACAAGTTTATAAAGTTTACTCATTTGAGAGACCTATGAACCCAATTTCAGCAAACTTCTCCCATTTTAGGAAAATATGAACTATTTTATTTTTTAGTAAAATTGTGCACTATATTTGTATACATTTTTTTTTTTTTTTATTTTTAGTTCATGTCATTAAAGATAGCAATAATTTATTCTAATAAGGAACATTTGCTCACATTAGACATAATTTAATTAAAATGAACTAATCTTCTTGAACTAAAATAAAGTTCAGGTGGCATTACTGCCCCTTTTTTGAGTGTACTTCGTACAACAACGGTCTCATCATAGAGGATAAATGCATTTTGAAAACAAAAGACTGATAAACTAAAACAACAAAAATAATCATATCTAATAAATTTCCTTGAATTTGTCGAAAAATATTTGCTTATTTTTGTCATATCGGCGTTTGTGATAAAGTTTAGTTTAATTTTTCGAAAATTTTCCTTCCAGGTGGGCTCACTTTTTTTTGAGTGTACATGAAATGTTTGTTCAAAACGCAACCTACCCAAAATAAATCTCCGCCAGTGCATGCAACTTTTTTATCTTTAATCCAAAGATTAGAAATCTAGCTTTTTACGGTTATCATAAACCCCAACTATTTCCCATATCAGTAAGTTATTGTTCTATGTTGAAATGCATTTTTTTTCTAGCTGCCAAATGACATCCACTTATTTACTTATTTATGGCATCGCTTAACATTTCCTCAATCAATGCTGACCCATCCAGTGAGTGACTTGCCTACCCAGACCAAAACGAAAAGTCAATTTTATTGGCCATTTATTGCACATTTGGTGGTTTTATGCTTTCTATGCTTCCATGTATGGTGGTAATTGAAGGGTTAATGTGTTGCACAGTGCACTATGCACGTACTCTGATAAAGAAATAAAAAACTCCACAAAAACAAAGTAATGCCGATTAAACGCTTAAACGTGGGCGCCATTAACTCATAGTTGACTGAGATGTGTTAGGTGACTTAGTATGGACGAATGAGGAGTGAGGGCAGCAAGAGAGTAGAGTACCTCACCGCATGCTTATGGTTTGCGGGCCAAATATCAAGGAGGCCGTAATTTTTTCAATTGAGTACTAACACCCAATTGAGAAGCTCATAAACGGCTGTAAATGAATTGAACCACTCAGTCACTAGCCTCCCTCCTCCCTTGCCATCATATCGTAATGGTGGTAATGGTCAAAGGCATATGGGGCGGTATATCATATCGATCGATTCTTAGGAATACCGCACCAAAAACACTAGCCAACCAACACAACACCAACTGAATAAAATGAGGTAGTTTTCCAATTTTGAAACCACATTTCCACAATTTAATTAAAATGCCAACCATGTTTGTAGAAACACTGGTAATGTGTAGTGTGTCGAACTGGGGCTGATGTTTGGTGGTTGAGGGGGGCCAGGCACACAGAAAAGGGTGGGTGGTTTTGGTTTGCGATTGAGCTCATTTCGATCGCTTTTCTAGGTCTTCCAATGAACTAAATCAAAATCTATCATTTGATCGAAAAAAAAACAAAATCATTCGAAGAAATTCGAATGATGATCGATTTGTTCTCATTTTGTATGAACTATTAATAAAGTTTCTACCAATTCCATGGTATAATGGGGATACAATAGCCATCCTCCACCATCTTGCATTGACGATTAATTGCATAAGTTGAGGATCAAAAAAAGATGAACAGATGTTCAATGGGATTTTTTTTGTCATAATTTTCTTGTTTATATTCTCTTTAACGCCTTATTCCGCTGTTGCCTTGTGATGAATTTATTTTGTGGAAAATCTTATCTATTTTTTTTCGTACACGCAAATGTTGATCGAAATGTTAAAAAGCCAAAACGAAACATTTATTTTTAGAGCATCATCACATTAAACTTTTTTTTTTAATGAATTGCTCATCACCAACAGCATCATCAGCGGAGCCACAGTATCAGCATCAACAAAAATTTCTGTTTCGTTTCGTTTTCGAATTTACGTATTCGTACGTCGCGCCAAGGTATTAGTCAGCTGTCTCACAAACTTTCCTCAATATTGAGGGGCCAATTTTGTATGGATTTTTTTTTTCACTGCAAAGCAGACAAAATAGATAAAAGTTCAGTTTACTTTGAGAACTTTTATTTTTATAGATGATCATGGGCTTTTTTCCCTCTGCAATGCGAGATATTGATAGGTGGTTGAGGGAGGACACACCAGAAAAAAAACGAACAAACACAAATCTAAAAATACTTCATAGACTCTACGATTTCTTTTTGGAAATGTCAAGATTGTAAATTAATTACACAATTTAAATTAAATTAAAGAAATTTGAAAACGTTTTAGGAAATGTGAATGTAAGGCCTAAATTTGTTTCTTTATTTGGATATAGTCCAGAATATTGGACGATAATAGCATAATATCTGTCAGTACAAAAAAAACTTTTAAATTTATTTGATAACAATTATATTACAAATAGAGAGAGGAAGAGAAAAAAGAAATAAGCACGAAGAAAATATAATGGAATAAAAATATATAATAGAAAATATATATTCACAGCCATTATAAATAATTTGATATATTGGTATACTCAAAAAAGTTTGGCAAACGAGTTCTTATGGATAATGTACAAAATAAAATACTACACTCAAAAAAAAGTGAACTCTATATTTCACTAAAGCCAATTTAACTTTATTTTAGTTCATGGAATTATTAAGTTTGGAGAAAGTTTCCTTTACTCTAATAATTTTTTGTGTACGTTAGATAAATTAACTAAAACAGAGGAAAAAAATATACTCAAATGAAGCATATAGATTAACTAAATTCGTGTCTTCCACAAAATAGTTCAGAATTTCTTTAAATTTGTAAATTTTACCGAAAATGCGTCCATCGTGAACTTCGTATGTCACTAAAGACATTCTTGCAATTTTGAACTCCAAGTTTTTCCTTCAAACTACAAAATTTTCTTTAACAAGTGAAAGAACTTAGTTATGTGTAATAAATTTTCTTGAATTTGTCGAAAAATATTTACTTACTTTTATGACATCGGCGTGAAGCCAACGTCTGTAATACTGTTTAGTTAAAATTTTCTACAAATATTCAAAATTTTCTAAAATTAACCGAAAGTTTTCTTCCGGGTGGGTTCACTGTTTTTTCAGTGTAAGGACAAATTTCTTTACAATAAAAAAAAAATTTAATGAAAAGATAGTTAACAAATTGTAAATAATTTGTATTATAATAATATTTAAATTAACCGAGATATTGTTTCTTTGCGTTATAGCTAAAAAATCTTCAAATACACCAAGAAAAAAGTGCCTTCGGAACTAAAGGAAAAAATGTTCATCAATTTAGTTTAGCCAATTTATTTATATTAAGTAAAATTTTTGTTTAAAAAAATTAAATTTACTTGATTCAGTAAAAAAATCCAAAACTGAAAGCAGTTAGGAATAGTTCATTATCTAGAATAAGGCATGAAGTTTTACTAATACTGTTTTCTTCGCTGGGTATAAGAATTTACTACTGAACAAGAAAATTTTATTCACTGATAACGAAGCATTCGTAAAACTAAACAAAATATGAACTTAAACCAAGTTTCCTCAAATTTAGTAAAATTTCTTATAAAATGATAATTCTGTCTTTCTTTATTATAGAAAGCGAATAACACTTGGCATAGAAAAATATTTTAGTTCATTCGTACTAAGAAGTATTCAATCCTTTTAAAACTTAAGGAGACACCCTTTTTTTACGGAGGGATTGTTAAAAAATAATATAGTAAAATAATATAATAAATAACAAATAAAATATATAAAATATTTGTTATTTTAAATTAGTGAGAAAAAATTATGTTCGTGATGGTGTATAAAGAAAGAAAACAGAATAACAACCCCTTCATTCGTTTTCATTTTGGAATCTTCAATTAACAGGTAACATTCAGTGACACTAACTTTTGTGAAAAAATTGGTTTATAATTTTTTTGTATATTTGTATGTTAGCAACTTATTAAAAGTGAAAGGTACAAGAATAAGAAAAAAATGTGTTTCACAGTTGATGACATTACATGGAAATTGGAAATAGTGGAATAATAAACTAATATTTCAAGGTCAGTCGATGCTGTTGATTCTTAATAAATATATTTAATATATTAATAAAATGTGTATTTTATTGAAGAAAAAATTGCCTATATAAATAAATAAAATTGTATTTAAAAACGAATGTAAGCAGTTCTAAGTTTGAGGTAAAAAGGTTTACCACAATTATGTAATATTTGTCCCAATGAATGAAAAAAGTTCAATAAAATCATTCCATATATGAATTTAAATTTTTTCATTCTGTAGTATAGTGGTACATAAATATAGGAAAATGTTAACTAATATATGGAATGCATTCTACCTAATTTCAACGAAAATCACATCACATCATCACATTTAATCTTTTTCTGGTTGTATCTTAAAAGATACAGCGCGCATTTAAGTGTTAATTTCAAAAACAACTTTTAACCAAGAAAACAAAATCTTCAAAATAAGTATTAGCCTATTTTAGAAGCTTTTTTGTCTTCAATTATACAATGAACTTTTAATTTATACAATGAACTTTTAACTAAGATAGAAACATTAAGTTTATTAACTCAATGATTGAAATTTTTTAAATGTTTAATTAAAAAAACAATTGATACAATTAACTTTTTAATCAAACTCGAAAGACTAAGTCAGTTAAAAAGGTGATGGATTTTTTTTTAATTTTTAATAAAAAAAATCATTTCAAACAATCGCATTTAATCATTCTAAAAACACAAATTCAGCTAAGAAAGTAATTGAAAATAGTTACGTTTTTATTTTAAAAAAATATAGAGTTTTGCAATCAATATCAATTAAATTTTTAATTGAATCAATTAAAAAATAATTGAGATTTGCTCATGAAATGAAATTTTTTAATGAAGCATCTTTTTTATGCCCAATTAAACCTGCGATTGAAGCTTATTTTTTATGATTGAAAACATTTCAATTAAAAACTTAATTGGATCAATTGAGTGATTGAATGACACATTTTTTTTTGTGCATGGGTGCTTGTTACAAAGTTTGAGAAGTATTCAAATACTTATTATAACCTTGTTTTTTTGCATTTCGAATTATGTGGTTTTCTCTGTGTGTAATATGCAAAAGTGTCCATATTCTATTTGAACAGTTTACTTTTATGCACAAATATATTTTGGCTATAAACAAAAAATTAATTGATTCAATTAATGTTGAAGTGAAAATTACAATATCCAACACCAAAAATATTGAAATATTAAATATTAAAAATTATTTGAAATATTAAAAATTATTTGCTTCTTTAAAATGCTGATACACTCATAGAAAAAAATCTGCTCAAAAGTCAGTCGGTGTTTGATGTTTTATTGTTATACTTCAACATGTAACCAACATTTCAATTAGAGGTGTGCGCGTGACACGAAATTCTCGTGACACGCGTGAATCACGTGAGTCGTGAACAAAATCCAAAGCAACTCTCGTGAATGTGCGTGAATGGGACTAAAACAAATATGTCGTGCGTGAGCGTGCGTGAGACTTAAAGTAGGTTCGTGAATGTGTGTGAATACAATTTCTGCAAAATCACGCTCATGAAAAAAATCAAGATTTAATTCACACTCGTATGTTAACTGAAATTAGTTTAGCTCTCGAACTATATTTTATTTTTGAATTTTGTTACCTTTGGTCATTTCCGTTTGGAAAATGTCGTGAGACTCGTGAATTTATCGTGAATCGTGCGTGAGCGTGAGCCTTTAAAAGTAGTTCGTGCGTGAGTACTGGTTTTCATTTCGTGAATGTGCGTGAGTGGGATTGGCTACCACACGTATCGTGCGTGAGCGTGCGTGAATAAACATTTTGCTTCGTGAATGTGCGTGAGTGTGAGTGAAATTTCAGTCACGCGCACACCTCTAATTTCAATATTTTATTTATATTGGTAATATATTGGTTATATTTGCTCTGCACTGCATTCTGCAAAGAACAGCAGACAATGTTTACTATTTCAGCAAATAGGAACTGTTTTCCCGTTTTCAGCAGAATTTTTGTTGTTTTAGAAGATTTTTCTGATGTACCCAGTAACAAATTTCTTTGGTGGTATATTGGTAAAAGGTATTCTCAACCATACTATATTTACAATCAACCGATTCTATACTTTAATTAAAAAAATATATGGATGCTTGATTCACAAAAATATGGTGAAGAAGAACGCCGAAAAACAAATGAGACAACACTCTTTAGGTATTTTATGATATTTTTGTTATTTTGCCAAAAAAAAAAAGAAACAATAACAAAAGAACAATTATATGTGTCACTAATTGTGCTATACTTTTCCGTATTAAATTTTTCTTCATTATCGTACATATTTTTTGTATTGGCAACAATTTCTTATATCACATTCTCTCAAGCTTATTGTTTTCACACTTTTACTTCTTTATTTATTTATTGCGGTAGGTATGTGCGTTTTTTTTTAATTAATTTTAATTTCTTTTAGTTCACTTTCTGTGTGGCTATATTGCATGGGTTACACTAAATTTATATATTTATCCATGTTGATTGGTTTAATTTTTGGTATATAATTGTTTTTTTTTTTCTTTTTTTAATATTATTTTATTTTAATCACTATATATATTTTTTCAATTAATAAGTTTTATTTCTTTTTTCACACTATTTTTATGCGATTTTGTTGTTGCTGTTGTTGGTTTTAACCTTCAATTTTATTTGTTCACTAATTTGAATAGATATTCAAAGCTATCTTGTACATACATCATCTCAATATATTAGGTGAGATTAGCTCACTTTTTTTGTTTTGTTTTTTTTTTTTTCAAATCTACATACATTTATATATTTATATCTAAGACGTGTATATATAAATATATGTATATACACACTCCTATTGCAAATTTCACGAGTCGGCTAATATTATTAGAAATTTTGATCCAACCGCCGCGAGAATTCAACACCAACTGAATCGACTCGAAGATTTTGAAAAACTTGGAACTCTTTTTTTTTTCAATACGAATTGCTATGAAAACAGCAATAGTCGTACTGTCAGCAGAGACGGCAACAGAGTTTGCTTCGAAAAACAACACAGCAGCAGTAGCAACAACAACAACAACGACTAGATGATAGTGTATCTCTTCCATAAGGTACTCACGATGTCTTTAATATTCAATGTTGGCGTTTCTGTGTGTGTCCGCTTTGTTGTTATTGTTATTTTACCTCTGCTCCCTCAAACGATGATGGTACTTGTCTTTGCCAAAACAACACCGTGCCGTATTTGTTGGCGTCTAATGCGGCAGATCGTTGTTATTCTTTAGAACGTGCTCACTTCGCAGAATTTAACTTTTTTTGCTTGGCGTTTTTTTGATGTTGTTCTTTCACAAAACATCTCGCAAAACATGAAATCATGTCGAAATTAAAGCAAAACATGTGTTTGTCAATAACATTATTTAATAGCTCTTATTTAGATACATATGAATTTATGCAAATTTGTTTGCATTTAAAAACTTTCAACAATTTCTAGATTTACTATTCCATTTGAATTTACGATGTTAAAATAAAACTCTTATCGATATGTTTGATTTTAATTTTAAACATTTTTTTTTTTTAAATTCTACCGTTATTTTTTCACTTTTACATTTCCGTATCCGTATTTGAATTATTTACCGCGCGCACAATTCGCTCCAACATCCGTTAACGTTGGCTTCTTCAACGAGAATGATTTAAACATGTTGGTGTTGCGACCATTCTTACGAATAATTATTTTCTGAACACTTCCCATTTGTTGCCAGACATGAAGTTGCCACACTGATTTTATCCCTGTTGGATTGCAATAAGCAACACAGGCAACCCGCCAAATGCTCAAGTTATGCCTAGTGGTTTCTTAAAACTCCCCAACAAACACAAGGATGAACATTTTTCATAGGTAACGCCATATCAATTTGATTTTGAATTTGAATCCCATATTCAACATTAATTCAAATGGCCTTGCAAATTGCTTGGCTTCAACAAATTTTTCAATAGGTTTGAAGCATTAAAATTAAATTTAGTGTGAAAAGTTGTTGGTAATATGTTGAGAAATTGTTGCTAACGTGTTGAATTCTACTGTTGAGGGTAATGTCTGTTTTTTGTTGAGAACGCGATTTTCTCAACAATTTCTCAAATTGAATTTTAAGGTAATTCTTTGAAAATTTTTTTGAAAGCGTATTGAATATAAGCATTTCTCCAATGCTTGTGTTTATTGGGTCAATACACAGAAAATAATATACCTACAATGACGTTGTATTTATGTATTAAAGGCATATAGCATAAAATCATAACTAATAGAACAAGAAATTAATGCAATTCGCAAGCATTTATTTTTCTTATTTTTTATGTTCGCATTGTCGAAAATATTGATGGAATATTTACAATAAAATATATGACAAAAATATACAATCTCATACTGTTTTTACAGATTTCATTTTTGATTCTAGCGGCTATAATGGAACTTAATAATTCTGTGACTGTCATGTGAGTGTGCATGAGTGTTATCAATCTGAAAGACTTTATTCATGGTAGAGGTGTGCACGTGAGCAATATTTTACTCACGCATACTCACGACGGAAAAATCTTACTCACGCACGATACTGTTTGGTAGGACTCACGCACACTCACGAAAAGAAAATTTGTAGTCCACACGAAAATGTCGTGACTCACGAAAAACACCGTGACTCACGAATAGTTTTATGAGTAATTTACCTTAGGGACGTGTCTGAAAACATGAGCATGATTAAAATCGAGAGCGTTACTAAACTCTTAACTACGTGTTGAATTCATTTACAAAAAAGCGTTTTATGTCCGCGGGCGGGATTATTTTCGCGAGGGTATTTTCCGGAGTTCGTTACTCACACACACTCACGAAAAAATAATTTTCGTGACTCACTCTTACACACGAAATTTGTTTGTTAATCACGCTCACGCACACTCACGCCCTTGTCATCAGTGTAAGTCACGAAAATTTATGTGAGTCACTACAATTTCGTGTCACGTGCACACCTCTAGATCGTGGGTAAAATTTTTGAAAAATAATACCCACGAAACAAAAAAATTCTCACAGAGGTTTCCTGATGCCACTCGCGCTCATGATATTAATCACTACTGGTTTTAATCACACTAACGATTTTAATCACGCTCACAACGTTATTTATACTCACGATTTCAATCATACTCATGATTTTACCGACACTCACATACATAAGTCCAATCAAGCTCGCAAGTTTAATCACTCAATCAAGGTCATGAACTTTTATTCACCCTCATGATTTTATTTCAATTCCAAGTAAAATGTATAGTCGTAAATTTTATCGTGATTCGATAAAATATTTCGTGCGTGAACGTTATTCTTAAAACAAAATATCCAGTCATGACCGTGTGTGAGTGCGAACCGTTAAAGTTGCGCTTATGATTTACATTTCTCCAGTCCGGAATGTGCCTGAGTAAAATGTTCGCTCGCGAGTAAAACTGTTCGATCCTGAGTGCTTGTGAAATATCTCTCACGTGCACACCACAACATAGTACCCACTTATAAAGAGATATGCTCGGACTTCATTCCCATTTCCAACCTAACCTAAGATGGTCAGAAAATTAAACTGACACTCAAGTATTAAAACGAAATTTACAGCATATTGTGCTTCGTTTTTAAACGAAAATTATTTTTTTTTTGGAATTACATGATAAAAATCGTGGCTCGAAATTATTAACAAAAAAAAAAAACAATTTCGGATTTTCGGTAGGAAAATCAAAATGTTTGATAGCCTGAGGGGATATTTTCCCCAGTTTTTCTCTCTATAAAGGCCTACACTTTGCTCGGGTTTCGAAATGAGAATCACTTTATTTTTGAGGAAATTTTAAAAGAAAACCAATTTCTAAGCAGATACGTTTGCTGAATTAAAGCTTCCCAATGAAATTTTACAAAAATCAAATTTTACAAAAATCAAATTTTACAAAAATTAAATTTTTTCTATGGCCAAGACAAATCATCAATTTGAATGATATTGATTTGCTTTTGTTTTTAGTGAGCTTCCTCTTGATTCCATTTCAGTCTATTTTATTTAATAAAAAATGTAACCGCGAAAATATATTTTCAAGAATAGTCTTAGAAGATTTTACAAATGGTTTTGCTCTAGTAGACCAAAAATTACAAACAACCCAATCGAGGACAATAGCTGCTAGCTTCAAGGTTTCGTATGCTGAACAAATATTGACTTATAAAATTCAATGTCTATCGCTTTGGTTTTGCCAATTCGTAAATCCGAACATGGCATAAAGTGTTACACATTCTTACCCTCCTCCCTATCAATGCTTTCAAATAGATTACTACTTTGGAATGATAATTGGCATCCTAAGAATATTCGTTTATTGGTTTAACTCAATTTTCTGATTGCAAAATAAAAGTAAACATTTTTTGTGATACAAATACATTTAATTATTGGTAGAGTAGTGTGAGTGCTATTCCTCAGTATGTCTATATCAAAATTCATATATCAATTGTGGTCATTATGAGGCATACAATTATCATTGTCTGTTGTCAGCAAAGAAGATTAATCGTCTGACTGACAGACCACATAAATAGGAGATGAAATCATTTTGTCCTCTGATTCCGAATGATTAGCATTGTTCAATTTTATTTATATCTTTATAGCAATATATGTTAATATGTATATGTTTGTTTATATTAAAGTTAAGAAATAAATTAAGTGTATTTTTATTATTATTATTATTGTAATTTTAATTGCTATTCTCAAATACATTTGGGGGGACTTTGAGAAGATTCAAAAACTGAAAGAAATAAAGCTTACTGAAATTGTGGAGACAATCTTTCACCTATGAAGAAGTAGAAAATAAAGAATTTTGCTGGTGGCGGATACAAAAAAAAATTCTATCACTTCGATAGTATCATCAACATAAACTATTTGCACAATAAATCAAAAATAAAATAAAAAAATCTTTTAAAGTAGAAAATGAATCCAATGAAGAAAATTACAAATGGGAGAGGAAATTTGATGACGTACAAGAATATCTAGACTATGAATTTCCGCACAAATGCTTCTAGAAGAGTTGCAGATCGAGCTGTCCTAAGCAATTACTGAAGAAGTTCGCCACTAACAATTTCAAGAACCATCTTCTGCCGGAAATATTCCATGTTCTGTTGGGAGAATGTAATCTCCTTGTTGCGTGTGATATATTCGGCAAACATGCAACTGAAGACGCCACAATCGCTGCCGTTCATTTGTCGTGGAACACCTTGGACAGATTCGATGAGGAAATTACTTGTGTCGAATGGTTGCTTACGCTTGTCCATAGACTCGTCTTTGAGGTATTGCTCCAATGCTTTAAGCACTGTAGGATTCGGTGTTCCCATCGAATCGTAGTATTTAATAGTGCGATTCTTCATGTGTATGATGGCCATGCACCAATGGACGCCACCAACATGTACGGGCACTGGCAGAATATCTTTGGAAAAGATGTCCACTTTACGCGTCCAGCGCTTGACGCCAGCATGGCCCGCTTGTATTAGACGGGGAACGAAAAATGTATTCATTGCATACACCGTAGGCAAGCCGTGTGATTTGCTTTTGACTTCTCCACGTTCCGTAAGAAGATTCATGTAGAAATTAATGACCTCATCATTGAGCCAGTTGTGACCGCACAAGGTGTGGATATCACGTCTAGTTATATTCAAATTGAATTTGGACACCAACACCTACAAACATAGGAATGTACATTGACTCAGAGGCCTACTTGTTATGTCTGTCATTCACATACCTGATCGGGAGGACCACGAATAGCTGCGTTAATGCGATCCACATGTTGTGGAGTCAATTCCACAAATTCTGGTTCTGGTACCAGATCAGCAAAATCATCTACCACTAAGAGCTCGGGATCTACAATTTGGAATTTGCGCAATCGTTCTTGTATCTCTGCTTCAGCTGCTCTGCGCTCCGAGGCCAGTTTCTCTGCTCTGCAATAGAAGTGTTCGCTATGGTAATAAACTTGAAACGATTTGGAAGTTCATACTTACACTTTGGCTGTCTCATTGACTTCAACGAGCCTGTTCTTCTTGTGAAGAGACCATTTTGACTGTAGATTCTGCAGCCAGTTCTCTTTGAGGTGAGGATATGAACTGATGCGTTCTTTGAAAGAGTTTACCGGTTCGACATACGGTCTGAAATAAAGACAATTGCTATATAGTAAAAATATGTTGAAAATAGGAAACAATGAAATAAACGTACAACTCTTTTTTGGGAGCTACTGGTTTTTCTGTAGTGATGCTATTCAATATATTTTCCTCCTGTTTGATCTTTGCACATTGCGACAATACATGCTTATCTGCACTTTCCAAATCCACAATATCGGATATATCGTCGTCTACGACAACTGTCGCCACTTGTTGGTTTGGCTTTATCTTCGTCAGTCTAGGTGTGGGCTTTATTTCAGAAATGCCATTAAATAATATGTCGTCATCATCATCATCGTCCAAATTTATGGTCGACGATAGAGGTGGTCGCTTCAAAAGGGATTGGTTGAGCCCAAGAGACCTTCTGTTGTTGGCTGGGGAACTACGAGCAGACGATGTGGCAGCCGCCAGCATTAGTCCTGATCTTCTACGCTGAGTCACAGTTGGTAACTTATTTTCATTAGAGGAACTATATAGACGGGGCATCACTTGCTCAAGTAGCTTTTGATATTGTTGCCGTTCTTCACACTGTTTCTCTTGTGCTAATACAGATGACCGTGCGAAACTGGACCAGGGATTTGTGCGTAGGCTGGAGAAACCATTCATTAAATGCGATGACTCCGAGGTGGAAGCCCCACCAGATGAGGATACGCTATTATTCCGAACACCCAATACATTTCCTTGTCTTCCCGATACAGATACACGAGCATTGCTCTGACGCAGTGCATCGGCGTAGGTAAGCTTTCGCTCAGGCTCCACATCGGGGAAATTTGATGAAGATACAATACTCCCAGTTCGTGGTTCTATCAACGGTGGGGGCGGTGGTTTCTGACTCAATGATGTGGCACGTTCGTCTGAACGAACAATGGGAATGTTAAATGTTTTCGATGTACGCCGTACAGCACCCGACGTCGATGGGTAGACCAATTGAACGTCATCGTCATCAGAAAATTCGATATCGGCATATGAGGTATTCTTTATCACTTGTTTCGTAACATGTGGGGCCGAAAACATGGACTTTCTCAGTACTGGTTTATCTGTAAATAATCGGTAATCTCGTATGACTGGTGTACAAAATAACGAACTACTGGCCGTCGTACCTATGCCCGAACGGCGAGTTGATGTCATGTTATGTGGAAGAAATGAGTTTGTGTTCTGTGGCGCTGGTGGTTTAAACTGCATTATTTCGTCATCCTCAGTTTGGGAGACGTATTTCGGGAACCGGTTCTCCACTTTGCGATATTTGATCAAGTGATCACTTGCACTCTCCCCAGTGTAGTCCTCAGATCTAAAGAAAAAATGGCCAATAAATGTTAATGTATGCAAAATAAAATTGTAATTTATAATTTATTTATTTTTTGTGACAAATTTGTTCTACATGAACTCATGTTTGTACTCTATTCACCATGAATGATTTTAGAAATCGTTGGAAAATATATAGAATTATGTCAAATGCATGCAATAATCTAGGAACGACACGGAAGAAACAACCAAATATTTTTCAGTATTTAAATTACTTCCCAGCACAACTTTAAAAGCACTTCCAAAAAATGTCCTCCCAAAGATGTTCTTTATTTTAACTGCACAGGAAGTTCATTTGAGTCAATTTTTTATAACTCAATTTTTTCATATTTTTAATGGGAAATTCAAAATTTTATTGTTTCAAATAGGTTAAAAACCGATTAAGAATTAAAAAATAGTGCAAATTATTTAAATTTTGTCGAAAAAATGCTAAATCCTTTTTAGAAAAATTGTGAATTTTTGAATATATTTGATGTCAGACGTTCCAGACAAGCGTTAAATGCATTAAAAATTATTAAAAAAATTTTAAAATTATTTGTCAAAATATCACAAAATTTCTTAATTCACATCCAAAACACTGGATTCGCATCACACCCTAAGAAGTGATGCAAATTCAGTGCAACGGCTGTTGAAATTGTGGACATCCGTCATATGACAAGCCCATGTAAAATTCATCGCTTCTGCGTCAATTTTGCACCACTTCCGGATCCAAAAAGAATATTTTCACTACCTTTTTTGCTGAGTTATTAATACTGGTTTCTACAACTGAAGACTCCAAAATCATTTCCGTTAATTTGTCTAGTAGTATCTCGGAAGATTCTTGGTTTAAGCCCAGTGCCCCGAAGCCGTTTTGGCATGACGAATACAGAATGCATAGGTTGGATTATGCAGAAAGCGAATGTATGCATTAATTTGCATGGACTCCAAAATACAACATTTTTTTTAATCTATATGCATATTAATTCGGGCTAAAAATTTAGGGAAGATTTTGAATAGCATTGGCAATTCATTTCAGAAATATGTTAAAAATCTTAGAATCGTAAAGTCGACCTTTTATAAGAGATGGCAGAGGCATACAAAAATCCAAAAATGAAACAGATTTTTTCTTATGCTTAGAATTTCATGCTTTGAAAGAACAAGTAAAATAAAAGCTAAAAAGAACATTTCTGTCACACAAATAGAAAGCACAAATGTAGTACACATTACAATTTCCCGCTAAAATAAAATAATAAAACATAACTTGCCAAAACTGTACTACTAACCTTCGTTTTCTTTTTCCTTCTTGATTTTCGGTATCTAATTGATGGGATGACGAGTTCCAAGTGAAGATTTGCCTTATTTTACTCAATATGTCGAGTCCCATTTGGACGTCTTTTTCAAAAAGTTCTTTATCACAATCTCTTTCGGATATAGCCTTTCCAGTCTCTAAATCCGAATAGTAATTGTAATTTCCAAGATTTTTTAATCCGTTTGCCGCACTTTTTTCCCTTGGGCTGGAGGTTCCGACGTCGGCGAACGAGAAACTTCCGTTTAACAATTTTCGTTGGTGTAGTTCAAGGGGAATTGCTTCTGGCACCGGCCTTTTAGTCTTCGGTGGTATTGGCGCAGTTGACTAAGTAATAGAAAAAGTATTATTAATGTTATTAAATATTTTGTTACAGAGAAATTCCTAATTTTGTTTATATTATTATAGTTTTATGTTTCAAATATTTTTATGTCCAAGATATTTAAGAAAGTATGCACTTCAAAAGATTTCTTGGATCACATCTTACAAATTTTAGGCATCAGAATGCTTGCGATTGCTTACATAAAAAAACAAAAAAACAAATATGCACAAACGTAAGACCAATCCAGAGCAGTTATAAGCAAACCAATTTAGTTTCTGCTTCGTTTTGTGACAATCGACTAAACACATATTCACTGGTATACATGTTCCAAGAACAGACCAAACAGAGGACTGCACCCGACACATGCCCTCACAAGAAGGCCAAGATTGTCGGAAAGGTTTTATGAGTAGTTTTAAATTCCTTAATTTATTTGTTTAATGTTTACGTATTTATGTTTTTGTAATTTAGTTATGTATTATGTTATATCAATTATTTTTTTATTTATTTTATTGAGTCTCATTACTAGATTTTTATGTTAGTAATGCTGTCTTACTCACGGAGTAGTTTTATATTCGTTTTATTTTTTATTGTTTCTTATTTTGAATTTTTTTTTGAATTTTTAAATTAACAATTAATAAAATTTATATCTTTTACATATTTTTTTCGTAATCTTAATATTTTTTCGTAATTTTTATAATATTTTTTTGTTAATTGTTTTAATTATTTTGTATCTGTTTGTTTCAAATTCTGTTAGTCTGTTATAAACAGGGACCGTAACGGTTATAAGTGCTATCAAAAAAGTTATTTTTTAATCGTTATTTTATGACTAAAAAAACTAGAATGAAATTGTTAAAAAGAGAATTTTATTTATCCGTCATAAATAAAACTCTTTTTATGAGTTTTATTTTTTTCTTCAGAAAATGATACTCTTTTTTGTTTTATTTTTTTCTTCGGAAAATAACTCACTTTTACACGATAAGTTAAAAATATTTTCTGAACATGCCTGGTCATCTTAATTTGCCCCAATGCGTTGCAAATCCTGCTTGAAAAATTTCGATGCCGCGCTTAATCTAAGTTAGTCAGAATGGGAAAGTGTGGAAGATTTATTAGCCCTCTTGGAGCCTGTATACGTCGCCACATAAATGCTTCAAAATATGGCTTCAAATGAAGCTTGACATTCAGACGAAGACAACCAGGTCAGAATTGCTGACAATATTAGAACGGCGTGAAAATGTGCTGCTAAAAAAACCCAACACTCCTTGCAGCCTTATATTTGGATAGCGAAGGAGCCATTACAATTAATGTGTGCTTAAACACATCTTAAAGAAGTGATAATTCGGATTTTGCAGTTTGAGAATCAAGTAAGTTGTAATTCTTTTTCTAAAAATGCTATTTATTTGTTTTTCTCTTTGCAGATAAATAAAATATAACAAATAAATACAAACTTTATGTGAGATAGGCTCAATAAAACCAGAAACTGTAAAAAAAATATGAGTTTTATTTAAAGGTGAGTACTATGTTCGGGTTTTTCACCAAAACACTAAATTAAAAGTACAAATATATTTGTGAAGACGTTTGCATTTTGCTCAAGTCTTACCAAATAATGGATGGAAAAGATGCAAGGAATTGAACAAGCTGGTTTTCAGCTTGAAAACTGAACATAGTACTCAGCTTAAGACGGAAAAAATAAAACTCCTGAAGTTTTATTTTCTGAAGAAAAAAAAAAATAAAACCCCAAAAATGTGTATTATTTTCTGAAGAAGAAAATAAAACTCAAAAAAAAGAGTATTATTTTCTGAAAGAAAAAATAAAACTCATAAAAAGAGTTTTATTTATGACCTTTTATTTTTACGTTGAAAAATAACCGGTATCTTTGGAGTTGGGAGTTTTTTTTAATATCATCGTAGATTCCTAAAGAGCTTTCCGTTGACTCTAACATGAAGAGTTTTTGAGTTTAAATTCTCTGGATAACAGTTATTAATACTATTTATGTTACTATTTTCTAGTTTTTAAGCTCATAATTTTTATAATTTATTATTATTATTTATGCTTTGGGTCATACCCACCAATTTACATTAGACTTTACAAAGAATATCCGTATTTTTATTCTAATTTTCCACTTTTAATTTTAACTTAGTATTGACCTTGTTCCCTTAAGATGAGCTTTATTAGCGTAGAGTTGTGTTGATTCGATACTTAAGTTTTGAAATAAGATTTGACCAATCAAAACATTAAATATCATACATAAAGAATCTTTACGCATTGATTACAACCAAGAAATTGTGCAAACTATTCAAGAGAAAACGTGGAAGGAAGACTTACAGTTTTCGGCAGTAGCCGAAAATAAATAGCAACCCCCTTATTATTAGTAAAATACTTACTGGATATTGATTAATTTCTTGGTATTGCGGTGATTGGCGAATAGATTTTCGCTTGGGCACACGTGTTACAACGTACTCGTATTCTTCGTCTTCGTTATCGGTTGCAGCTACTCCTGACCCCGAGACTTTGTCAATGTCAATAACAAAGTGGGTCGTAGACCTATCAACGCTTTTCTCTTCTGGCTGGCTTTCACCTTCTAGTCCACTTCGAAAATTAGAGGTTCCGGCTTCTGGTTCCTTATCATCAACGTCTTCAACATATAAAAGTTCAAATTTCTCTTCTTCGTCTTCCTTGTTCTTAGTTAAACTTTCTAATGCACCGTTTAGAGCTTCTTTTGGTATAGCATATGGCAAATGGTTAGACCCATCCAATGATTTTAGACTTTCGACTGGAACAAGTTTGGGCTCCGGACGGCGAACCCAATCTTTGCTACTCTTCTGGTGCTGCTCGTTAACCCCCTCCGTGCTAAGCTGCTGACTTCTGGGTAACGTCGCCCGACCGCCCTAAAAAAATATGAATTATAAATGTTAATCTTGTTATTTATATTTTGTCAAGATCAAAAAAGCCATTAATTTCTTTTAATATCCAAAATAATTTTGTGTAAAAATAATTTTTATATGATAAATGAATTTAATGGTTGGCATTCCCAATCAAAATAAATATGGCAAGCAATAGTTCAAAATGAACTATTTTTAAGCAATTCTGCCTCACTACAATGAATTAATACGATTTACTGCCAATCAGGCATTTGATATATCTCAAATATCAGTTTTATCCAGTGTCGATTCTCGGCCAATCTTGTTTCGTAGAAATGCCGCAGTAGGCTACTTGAGACATTCAAAGGCGACTTAAAGGTTACACAAATGCATATCTGAATTCAAAATCAAATGAGTTAAATATTGTCGTATTACCATCAATTATCGCAGAAGCTATTCCCTAAAAACATCATCTGCTTGGATATATTTAAATTTTGATACATTAAAACATATTTTGTATTTG
Source organism: Haematobia irritans (assembly GCF_050003625.1). Classification (NCBI taxonomy): domain Eukaryota; kingdom Metazoa; phylum Arthropoda; class Insecta; order Diptera; family Muscidae; genus Haematobia; species Haematobia irritans. Next base: position 229,546,218 of record NC_134399.1, read on the forward strand.
AGGTCTCCGGTTATTTATGGGTATTACATCTTTTGATCGTTTGAGCTATAATTCCCATCTTGGGTGAGATGTAGTTACATAAGTATATGCAATTTGCATATTTTTCGTCGGAAATAGAATTTCACTGTAATATGTAAACCAGTAGCCGATTATTGGAGTATTTGCAATCAACTTTGTCAGCTTCCAAATCGAAAATTGGTAAAGCCCATACAATGTTGTGGTAAACATTTTGTTGGAAATAGAGAATGGATCTTATAGTTTCCCTTTGCCAAATTTATATTAGCAAACATATATGCATCGATCTAGATTATAGTGGAAATTCATTGCGCGGTATTAAACAATGGACAGAAATTACTGCGCAAATGGAACATGACAACAACAAGAATACATCTACGTGGCCACTAAATGGAATCCTAGACGAGAATCTTCTTTTGGCCATTTTCTAAAAAACACAGCTCATTTTGGTTGGAGAGCCCTTACATCGTAGATGATAAGAAATAAGCATTAAATAAAACGAAATGAAATCTTGGACTACTTGGACTAATGAAAAAATCGGCAAAATTGTGTTTTATTGTTTACCCGTAAATTAGAGCTGCTCGGTTCAGCTTCCTTTTGATCGATATCTTGGTACCTTGAGGTCGGTACACGATTCGTAAGAATATGGTGTAGATTATCTTCCAGTCCAGTGTGTTCAATGTACATCATCAATGCGAGCTTATGGGAACGGCTACAATAGTTCCTTTATCCATCTACAATTGGATGTGTGTCGTCCTTATGCCACCACTTCTTTTTCACAGCGATCCACCTGACTTTCTTTTTTACCTTTTTTCGTGTCTACAATGTACCAACAGCTCAGTTCAGTATGCCCGCCTTCATTTATGAGCGTCGCCACACAATTACTTTGTTAAGTGGATATAAACACAAATGTCTGCTAAACTCTGCATTTCAGTGCCACGCTGCTAATTTCTAAATTACTTTTCTTTATTTTTCGAACAGGTAGACGCATAAATATAAGGTATATTCCAATTTAATTAAATTTTCTGCGGAGTTGTCCGTAGCGTGCTGTCTTTTTGCACTATGCTTGTTCTTCTATATTTCTTATTCTTCTGCTTTTTCATTGTTCCCGTTCACCCCGCATAATAGAAAGCATCCCTCTTACCAATGTATAAGAGAAACGAACATAGGCCAGACGTATGCGGGGCTTGCTTGCTGCAGAAATAAAGCCGCACGCTTGCAATTTAGTATTCAGCAAGCCCACGGTTGTATTAAAAGTGCAGTAGAGAAGAATCGACAAATGCATACAATGACCTAGGAATATGTTTTGATATCTATTTTCATATGTCTAGTAATGGCGAGATTTAATACAAAATTAAATGTTCATTAGTATCCGATCGCAAATCTATAAAGCAACATAAAATTAGGGACACAAACTTATCTATAATGGAATACAACTATGGGTAGGTAACATTATTGTACAACCGTGATTGGCGGAAATAACAAAAACAAACTACAGTGTTGCCATGGGTTTTCACGAAAACTGTCAGTAAACAGCTAAAAAAGCCGTTTAAAAAGTGCTACAATAGCTCTGTTCGAGAAGACGATAATTTTTGATAATTATCACAAATTTGTACTGGAAGTCGTTCGTTTACACCAAAAAGCCAGCAAAAGAGAGCCGAGAGAGAATTGCTTGAGATTTTCCCCTAATAATAAATATCCCTGTCGTCAATTGAGTAGCTGACTACCAAAAACACTAACTTTAAGTTCGCTTGTATAAACCAACTTTAAACTCATTAGAAATTTCATTAGTAAACAATACCGCATGCTATCGCTTGCTTGAAAAATTGTTTCTTAAAGTAGAGAATTACTGAAAAAGTATAAGGGCCAGTTTCTCAATGTCTTGTTATTATTTATCGTGTCGATAAAACAAAAAATTTTACTAACCGGAGGTCTATCCACCGGTTAAAATTAATCGGAGGATGAGAAACTGGCCATAAGTGTTTTAATAACTAAAATATATTTAAAATTATTGTGTGTGGTTTTTGAATATTTCTTACAAAAGAATGCGAAGGGTGTTGAGTAGGCTTTTTAAAAAAGAAAGGGTCCTGTATTCCAGAAAACTGTATTTCTATATTTTGATGTTAAAGTGTCTTATTTAATTTTTATGTGAATAAATTTTTGTTTTATGAAAATATAAATTTTTAAACCGTCTTCTATTGTAGAAAGCTAAAAATAGTGATTTAGGTACAACTTTACTTTAACTAATTTTTCGTTGACTGAAAACTAACTACTAACTAGCTTAAAGTACATTTAAAAAGTTAACTTTAAATTGACAGATTTGTAACTAACTTTAAACTGATTAAAAGTAATGCAGAGATGGGCAATTGACTACTTCCTATGACATCGCCATGTTAAAATAGTTAGTTGAGTCCATATAAAATCAATCCAACTGTCAACCAGTACTAATTGAGAAATAGCTATCTTTAAATTAATTTAAAGTTAACCACATGTACGACAGGGATCTTGCACACCAGAGAGTATTAAGATAACAAGAGAACGAAACTCTCAAGCGAAACTGTGTCAGTAGGTGGCAGTCATGAGCAAATTTATCTAATGTCATGCAGTTAGCGTTGGCTTAGTACTTCGGTGGCCAAATAATCCTCTTTTCGAGTAACTGGACAAAAAAAAAATGCAGTTCTCTCAAATATCACACAGTTTGCGCCGGAGTGATTTTTTAATTTGGCTTTAATTTGTTTTCTTGTTGAAACACCAAATATTGTAAAAGCTTATAAAATTCTATCCATCCAGACCTTTTCTGTAATGCAAATTGACTGATTTGTACGGTTATTCTCGTTTTCCAAAAATAATTGAGTCACTTGACTGCGCAATTGTCTGCACACCGTAGAGGGCTCTTTTACGTCTGCAATTGAGTGATTTTTTTAATTTGGCTTTAATTTGTTTTATTTCCTTTGTTCTTTTGATGAAACACCAAATATTGTAAAAGCATATAAAATTCTATCCATCCATTTTTATACCCTGCGCCACACTGTGGAACAGGGTATTATAAGTTAGTGCATATGTTTGTAACACCCAGAAGGAGACGAGGTAGACACCCTGCCAGCATTTCAAAGTTCCATTTCAACCTCATCGTTACCACAGACTCGTAAATGTCACTTCAACCATCATGAAAAGGTACATCAAAAAGTACATGCAAGTAATTTGCCATCCCTACTGTTAAAAAAGCCATTTTTTTTGTGAAACGCCAAGCGCAACCAGCTTGTTACATTTTAATTAAATAAAAACGAAAATAAAGTTCTGAAAACATAGATTATACGCTTAAAATTGTGAAAGGTATATTGGTGAACAATTTGGTGATTTTCCAAATGGAATAAAGTGATTGTTTTTCAGATATTTTACAGACACGCTGCCATGGAATAAAAACACTGGTTGATAGACGCAAACATGTTACTCGCTACTTGTAACTCAACATCATCATTAATGCCAAAAATTATGTTAAATGTAATATGATAGTGGTATAAATGTTATATTTTTAAGAATTTGTAAATGTTTAATCAAATTAATAAATATCTAAACAAACGTGTTTTACTCGACCACAATGATTCTTTTACAACTATCTTAAAATGCACTTTTTCTGATTGTTTGGAGGGTCCCTTATTGGCGTCGTTCTATATTGATCTATAAAGGCACCTAATAATTGCACTCATACGAAACATTTTTGTAGTAACTTGGCGTGGTACAACTTCTCAATAGTGACGGCGCTTTTCCGACGAGTTTTTGATGTCGTATATGATTGTTTTCGACGTAGTGGGGATTCTCAAAAGAGTCCCCAAATTCAAAAAATGTTGGCAGGGCATATTGTGTCTTTGGCAATAATGCTCAGGGTGGTTCCCTAAGTCGATATAACCATGTCCGTCTGTCCGTCCGTCTGTATGTGAACACATGTTTGTGATCAAAGTCTAGGTCGCAATATAAGTCCAATCGCCTTCAAATTTGGCACGTGTTCCTTTTTTGGGTCAGAATAGAACCCTATTGATTTTTGAAGAAATCGGTTCAGATTTAGATATAGCTCCCATATATATCTTTCGCCCGATATGCACTTATATGGCCCCATAAGCCAGAGTTTTGGCCCAATTTGGTTGAAATCTTGCACTAGGACTACAATTAGTAGTATAGCCATGTGTGCCAAATTTGATTGAAATCGGTTCAGATTTAGATATAGCTCCCATATATATCTTTCGCCCGATATGGACTATTATGGTCCTAGAAGCCAGAGTTTTGGTTCAAATTTGCACACGAAGTACAATTCGTAGTATAGTCATGTGTGCCAAATTTGATTGAAATCGGTTCAGATTTAGATATAGCTCCCATATATAGCTTTCGCCCGATTTGCACTCATATGAACACAAAGGCCAATTTTTTACTCCGATTTAATTGAAATTTTGCACAGGGAGTATAGCATTGTAGCTGTGCGTGCCAAATTTGGTTGGAATCGGTTCAGATTTAGATAAAGCTCCCATATATATGTTTTTCTGATTTCGACAAAAATGGTCAAAATACCAACATTTTCCTTGTAAAATCGCCTCTGCTTAGTCGAAACGTTGTAAAACTGACTGTAATTTTCCTTAACTTCAAATATATATATATATATATATATATATATATATATATATATATATATATATATATATATATATATATATATATATATATATATATATATATATATATATATATATATATATATATATATATATATATATATATATATATATATATATATATATATATATATATATATATATCGAGCGATAAATCATAAATAAACTTTTGTGAAGTTTCCTTAAAATTGCGTCAGATTTAAATCTTTCCCATATTTTTATACCCTTAATTTTTTACTAACATTGCGTTTTTCGCGGGATAAATTCCGTCCCGAAAAACCCGAGATAGATTATTCTAACAAGTGATAACATAATTAGATCGTTACTATTTGAAATTTTAACTAAGAAAAATCTCATTCGTAACAATATAAGTAACGTAGTTCTACAAGCTTGTTGTTACAGCGACATCTGTCATGAAATAGTAAAAAGACACTAAAGTTGTGTTTATTTTAGGACTGTCATTCGCGATTAACCCTAGGATAGACTACTTGGTCTGGCCAGACCAAATTTGACTTTGAGCGGTTTGTGATCGAAAGCTTATCGCCTATCCTAGGGTTAAAAAAATTGTTAATTTGTTACATTTTGTTTATTACTTTCTATTATTGTTTGTTTTTGTTGGTCAATAAAGTTGAATTAAACCCTATTGTTATTACTCAAAATATTTAAAAACCCCGAAATTTTTCATCCCTTTTAATACGACAATAATAGACAAAACTTAACAAATTAGGATTATTGTTTTAAATCCCGAAAGACAGCCCTAGTTATTTACTTTGCCCCCGGTATAAGTTAATATATAAGAGAAATAAAAAAACACTGAATGTAGACAAATTTATTATATTGGGTACACATAAACCCAATACAAAACGTCTGCTACTTTTACTCTGAAAAATTTGTACGTAGTAAACGTAGTAAAAAAATAGTACAAGACAGTGTCACTTTGACAATGGTTAGGTCGAAAACCTTAGTTGTTAGTACCTTCATTTTTTTGTATTTATTTTCATAATTTATTATGATTTTAAATAAACTAATAATAATAATAATAATTTGACAATGGTCTCTTTCTAGGGAAATTTAATAAAATTGAAACTAGTATCAGGTAAAAACCACACCTAAAGATCACTACTAAATTCGTGTTTCACTAGTGGATAGGGATGCCAGACGTGCTCTTTTAAAGAGCACATGTGCTCTTTTTTGCAAAATGTGCTCTTAAAACATGATAGGTCAAAAGAGCACGCAAAAGTGCTCTATTTTTAGTTAAGCACTCTTTTTGTGCTCCAACGCGTATCAATAAATGGTAGAAGTAAACTGAACATACGTAAATATCACACCACGAGATTTTCCTACGCCGTTATTTTCTAATTAAATAGTGTTGTACTTTATATATCAGAGTCGAAGGAGAGCACGCCGATGTTGCTTCTTCACTTTGTACTCTGTTCTAAATGTAAACAAACTTCTTTCAATAACATTTTTCACAAAAACAACAAACAAATGACTTACAAAGTATTGTAAGAAAATTAGCTTGAGTTGGAAGTGGTTTATTTTATGTACGTGTTATGAACCTTTTTTATGTTTAAATGAATTATTATGGAATTATACGTTTTTTTTTTATTTGAAAAAGTGTGCTCGTTTTTTCGTATGTGCTCTTTTTATAAACTGAATGTACTCTTATTGTCTCTTCAAAATCTGGCATCCCTACTAGTGGAACTCAACAAAACTCGTATGGAATTGTCCAAAGCATCAATTGAATAAGTTTATTTTTTTAAAACTAGGTACAGAAAAATAACAGTGAAGTTATATGATATTCTCGCGTGAAACATGAATGTAGTACCGGCCTTACTACAATGTCACCACGGCCTTTCACTCGTGGGACACAAAATTGAAAGTGCAAAATACGGATATAGGAATATTCTTCGCAAAACCTAACATAACTTTGTATACAAATAAATTTCTTTGAGTGTATGGTTTCAAATGTTCACTGTATGAAAAAAAATGTTTTATCTTCACTAAGTATAATAAAATAAGTTAGGTTTTATTTAATTAATTTCTACAACTAATGCACATATAAACTAAGTTCCATAAAATGATAGCGGACGCATATAAGGCAGCAGCCAAGCCAACACTTGCTTGGAATGAATAGTTATCCACCACCCAATGGGCTAACAAACCCCATAACAAAATAAGAAGGCCATTTGTAAAATGTACTGGATATCGTATGGCGTTCCATTGTGCCTGGGTCATCCCCATTTGTAGTACCCAATCTTGCAGGAATAATGTGACCGATTGGCCGAATCCCAATAGAGCAGCAGAGACACTTAGTAATAGCTTCGAAGTGGAAAAACTGATAACTACGGAAGAAAAGAGCAAAAACATGTAATGAGATTAATAAAAGATTTGGAGAAAATAAAATTTCCCACCTAAATGTGAGAATATATGAAGACGATTATATTTTTATCAAGTCTTGTGAAATTATGGATGAAAAAGATCGTAGGCCTTGAGTGCGTAATGTGAGTAATATTTATAAATTAATTAATTCAAAAAAGTAACCGTGAAAACAAGCTGGTTTTCAGTTTGAAAACTGAACATAGTACTTACCTCAACCCTAGACAGTCATCCTTCGTCAAAATGAAGACGCGTTATTGGATTTTCGATAAAAATTCATTTTTGACGTTTGAAAAATGATAAATTTAAGTTACCCATTTTATGAATATTTGTTCTATACTAATTTAAAACAAATTAAATAAGAAAATAAACTCAATTTTGGTTCTCATTGTTTGCTCACGATGCAAATGCTATCGTTTTAAAATAAGCCGTAGTAAAAATGAATATTTTTTGCCAAGTCTTATTATTTGAATTAGGTCAGCATGCATGTAAGCCTGATTTACGTGCATCACTGCAATGTCGAACGCCGTTTGGACTCGGCTATAAAAAAGAGGTCCCTTGCCATTGAGCTTAACATAGAATCGGGTAGCCCTCAGTGATAAGAGAGAAGTTCACCACTGTGGTATCACAATGGACTGAATAGTCTAAGTAAGCCTGATACATCGTGTTGCCACTATAACTAACCTAACCTACTATACTGAACAGATTTCGCAAAATCTCCCTCGTATTTCTGGAAATTCTCCATCAAATCCCCAAGTTCTCAACTGAAAAATCCAGCCCATCTTTGGAAAAACAATTTTGGGAAAATCCTCAATAACTCTGGTTTTAGTGATGTGTACGTGAGTAATATTTTACTCACGACGGAAAATATTTAAATGCCCATGCTCGATAGGACTGACGTTCACGCACATACATGAAATTAAAATCCGTACTCTCACACGAAAAGTATTTATATACTCACACTCACGAGTAGAAAATTTTTAGTCACGCCTAGTCATGATATTCATATCGCAGAAAGTTGTGACTCGCGAAAACATTGGAGATTCACATACACCCAGAAAAAACTGCCTTCTAAACTAAATGACAAAATGTTCATCAATTTAGTTTAGCCATTTTATTTCCATTAAGGTAAATTTTTGTGTGAAATAATAAAATTTACTTGTTTCAGTAAATAAATCCTAAACTGAAAGCAGTTAGGAATATTAACTACAATAAGGCATGGAATTTTACTAATACTGCTTTTTCGCAGAATTTACTACTGAAAAAGAAAATTTTATTCACTGATAACAAAGCATTCGTAAATCGATATGTTTGCGCGTGGGTTGTTTTTTTAGTTGGAATCGTGTTGTTATGATATACGGAGGTATAGTTAAAAAATAATTTAGTAAAATAATATAATAAATAAAAAATAAAATATATAAAATATTTGTTATTTTAAATTAGTGAGAAAATACCAGAAGAATAACAACCCCTTAATTCGTCTTCAATTATCAGGTAATATTCAGTGATGCTAGCCTTTTGTGAAAAAAATGGTTTATGATTTTTTATATTTGTATGTATTGAAATTGTAAAAGGAGGACAAAATCGTTAGGCAGCAACTTATTAAAAGTGAAAGGTACAAGAAGAAGAAAAATGCGCTTTACAGTTGATAACATTACATCGAAATTGGAAATAGTGGAATAATAAACTAATATTTCAAGGCCAGTCGATGCTGTTGATTTTAAATAAGTACACGCAAAGAAAAAAACGTTTGGAAAACGTGTACCGAAAACGTTTTTCTTTTGTTAGAGTTTTTTGAATTGCTTCGAAAATTTTAAACTTTAATCACCAAAAAAATTCGTTTGTTACAAAATTTTTATTTTTTCAATCAAAAAAGTTATTTTTGAAACAACAACACATTCCATTTCGTTTATATCAAACACTGTTCTTTTCTGACATTAGGTCTTTAATAAGACACATTTTAAAGTTCAAAATTTAATATACTACAATGTAATGTTGAACATTTTTTCGGAATCTTCCGAACATATCTGGAATATATGTAAAAAAAGAACAAAACAAAAAAACTTTGGTCGAAGCAGGGATCGAACCCACGACCCTTGGCATGCAAGTCGGACGTAGCAACCACTGCTCCACGGTGCCAAACTAAATGTTTGATTCTGTTAAATAAACTTTGTTTATTCGGTTCGTGGGCGCCGCAAGCTATGCTATATAAATATAACTTATATGGATAATTATCTAACAGGTACATAGCTCAGTGGTTAGTGTGTTGGCTTGCAAAGTGCATGGTCCGCGGTTCGATTCTCCGTCCAGACGAAAAGTAAAAAAAAATTTAAAAATTTATAAAATCGTATAAATTCTTCTACATTGTTGGTATTACAGGAAAAGGTGTTAAGTACTAAAAAACCTCGTGGATGTGAGAAAGATGTGAGGGAAAATGCAATTAGCAAGAAAACAATGTTTTTTTTTTGAGTTAGTCTTTATGAAATTGTTTTTACATCCTGGAAAAGAATAAACGTTTATCGCAAAAAGTATATACTTTTCTACCAAATACACTTCCTGTATATTTAATATATTAATAAAACATATATTCTATAGAAGAAAAAATTGCTTATATAAGTAAAAGGTTTACCACAAATATGTAGATTTGTCCAAATGAATGAAAAAAGATCAATAAAATCAATCCATATATGAATTCAATTCAGTTAAATTTTTTCATTCTGTAGTATAGTGGTACATAAATATAGGAAAATGTTAACTAATATATGGAATACAATGTACCTAATTTCTACGAAAATCACATCGTTCAAACAAATAAAAATATCTGTGGCGCTATACGAAGTTCAACTTTCTTCACAATGAGTTCATTTTAACTTAAAGAAGGGGTCACTTTTTTCTGGGTGTACATTCTCGTGACTCACGGAAAATCTTCTGACTAACGAAAAATCGCCTCACTCAAGAAAATGATCGTTTCTCACCATTACGTCATGCTACGTTTTTAGAGTGCTTGGAGCGAACAACACCACATTCAAACTATGCTCGAACTCATCCTATTTCGACACTAGAATCTCTCCATCTGCTTTAAAGCTTTCGCCGAATGAAAAAATTGAACCAAAATTCTCTCTAGCGGACAAATTTGCAATATTGTGGTAAATAGTACATATTAGTTTATTAAAAACATGTAATAAAACAAAAGGGATTAACAGGAGTTAGCTATTGGATTGAGAATCAAAAAATGACTTTTTGATTTTGTTTTTGAAATAATCACCTTTTCAATTTTTTTGGGGCGACTTTCTTCCTTTTGGTTAACTTTGAAAGTTTGTGAATCTTTCGAGTCGATTTTGGCTAACATCAAAAGTCGATTTTGAAAATTATCGAAATAGTACATGGATCCATATTCTGATAAAACTCTCATATAGACCAATCCCCCTATTTCCCTTTCGGATTCATTTCTATCCGATTTTCTTGAATGCTTATCTGAGGAATTTAAGATCCCCCTACAACTTAAACTAATGTACAAAATTTTTAATATAGTTTAGGTAACTTATGTGATGAATGCCTCCAATAATAATTTAGGTTTCATATACCGACTGCTTCTGTTTGTCTAGTATCTACATATGTGTGCAATGAAAATGGAACTAAAAACAATCACTTTTTCACTAATGGTACCAATTTGGACAAAATTTGTTCTCTTGATGTATTTCTACTTGCCAACAAATGCTCAAAGACTTACATATAAGTGCCAATCCTTTGGAAATGCAACCCAATGTGTGCCATTGGAACTTTTGCTTGTACAAACTATTCCCAAATCGTGGTGTCATCAACGAGAAACACATCCAGGGAAATGCCAGCAATGAGAAGAGGAATGGTATCTCTGCATTTTTGATTGCATGATGGCTAACGGCCAAACCGGGGAGTACCGTAAGACACATGACATAGGAAAAAATATCGGCCGATAGTAAGAATGTAGTCGGATACAACTGTGGCACTAACAGAGCCCTCTTCAAGGGTACAGCAATTTTATCCAAAAGATTTAGCCAAAGATGGGATGTAACATCTCGTGAAAATTGTTGTAGTTTATCCTGGAAACAGTCCATTTGAATTATGGTGCACACTTAATTTTGTTGTTGTTGTATACGGCATACATACCAAGTTACTATAGCCTGAATCGACGAAACCCTCTCTACTCATTTGTAGGCCATTTGAAATGGATTTATGCATCTGTTGTGAGGTACTAATACTGCTTGTTTTTCCATAATTATCAATGGTCGCCGAGCTGGATCGAAGTACGGATACATTTTCATCCTCTTCGGGAATAATTTCCATGATTTCAACCCCGTTGGGATTGATGAATGTGACATCGACTTGTTCCGTAGGTAACAGGCAATGGCGATTATCAGCCCCTGTCACATTGTTATGGTGCTCCATTAGGGGATTTTTCCAAGTGCGTAACTCAATGCCATCCAACTGATCGGCAAATGTATTCGCATATCTTCCCAGTTGATGGTGAAGCGGAGTGAATGAAGTATCAGCCTTAATTACCGATATGCGCTGAGTTATGGCTCCCTCTCGATGTCGTGTTATGATTAGGCTTATGGGTATGAGATTCACCAATAGAGCAGACATTAGAACTATGGACTGGGCTGTGCCGTACAAAGTACGCAAATTGGTAAAAGCGAACGAGAGAAACAATTGGCAAAAGGCTTCACCGCAAAGGTGTATCGTCTTACAGACGAATTTATCTTCACGTGGTCGTACTGCTTCCAATATTACATGAGTCTTCCAGATGAATAAGCTGGCTCCAATTCCTGTAACGAGACATTTCCTTTTTAATTATTGAAATTCCAACTTGGTGTTTGGTGTAAAACTTACCTCCAAAAAATCCATAGAACACAATGGCAATGATTTGTGTTGTTGTGGTAACCAGTACCCATGCAGATGAGAAGAATATGCCACTAATCATTAGGGAGCAGAATGTGATCAATGTTGCCAGTAGGAATACTCTTCGATATTGTACCGTTTCCCTGGTACGTCCATGATATTCCGTATCCAAATGTTCAAGTATGCTACGACACAATTGCCCTGTCGCCATATAGACAATAGCAGGCCATATTCGTAAGACCATATCCTTGTCGGACTCGACAACATTACCGTATAAATAAGCGGGTGTTGCTAGGAATGCCTACCAATATAAAGTAAATTTCTTTAGATGGAGTCCATAAAATTTAGATCTTGTGTATGTCTGAAGATGAGATGATGACCTTTCTTAGCCTGACGTGTTTTAAAAATATAAAATTTGTAAATTTACTCCAAAAGTAAGGAGAACACGTGGGTAGACCATGTAAAGTTTTCGATGAAGGTCCTTAGGAATACCTATACCGGAAAGTGGCATGTCCTCCACATATATTGTTCCTATGGAATGTGGATTTATGTCGATTGATCGAAGTAGAATCCCCATAAGTCAATTTCTTCTTAGGTATTCGTTCGTCCCCCTCACCACTTCTGGTTTCTTAGAATGTTGCGGCTACTCTTGGAAGTGGACGAATGGTGGTTTATTAGTAAAGTTTTCGGGGGAAGACCTTGAACTTATAACGGAATACCTCATATGTAGAAACCTCAACGTTTTGTCACCGTTATTATATTATAAAATATGCCTTCGACAAACATTGGCATTGTGAATATTGGTGGATCTGATTAGATTTCAAAATTGGTCCCTAGATAGACTAGTCTAACATTAGCTCTGACTCCGTCGCAATTAGATCCGCTCCGATCTAATCACAAAAATTACATCCCTAACTTTTTAAACGGGAATTTTAAACTTACTAAGATGAATTATTTCCATAAATTTTCCGAGGACTCTGTGGATTTGAGGAGAATAAGACGGCGAATTACTATATCGTTGTTAATGGGTTAAAAATCCCCGGAATTCCGTGGTGGAAATTGATGACTTATTTAGGGAAAGAAAGTGTGGAATTTTTTTATTTTTTAACAAGGAGATTGTTTTAAATTTAAGTCACGGCAAATATATAAATATTTGATCATTTAAAGTACAATCGTAACATCAGCACCATTATATTAACATCGTATTATTTTAAAGTAAGTCAATTAATTACCAAACAAAACAATCTCGAAATATGATATCATGAATATTCCCAATGGTGCGCGGACTTGATACACCCCATCATCGCTATTCATGCTCACATTATCTAAAATCTTCAGCGATTCAGAAAACTGTTTGCATATTCGTGGCAACCGAGAAAATAAACTTTTTTTTGCACATTTACGAGAAATCGTATATCCACTCGAGAGTCAAAAATGCTATCATAGCTAACAGAGTTAATCTTCTGTTTATTCCAAAGTATGATGGATTGATGACAGAAGTATTTTCGGGGGAATATGGTTGCTTTTCGCCGTATGCACACAAACACTGTCGCATAGTAATCAATTAAAGGCTTATTGCCAGTGGTGCAAAAGGGGTTAATGTGATGCAAACTCTTTGTCTTCTCGACACTTTAACGATTTCGAATCAATTGGCAGAAATTCGTTATTCGCTTAAGATTGATTGTTTTATGGCTTTGGGAGTAATAACCGGATAATTTTCCGGAATGAATTTTCACTGTATGTTGCTAATTACAATATAGGGATATGTTGAACTGTCCTTTTATCAGTGACAATAAAGGATTATGCTGATCCTAGTGAGTAAGTGCTCGTAGAGAAGGAATATGATTCCCTCCTTGTTGACGAAATCAGATGCATATTTTCCGATAAAATAACATGGTTGCAACAAACATGATACATGTTCACCGTCTAAAAACCTTCCTTCTCAGGTTGTGAGTTCTTATGAGCCTCGAGTCCGAATAGCGTTTCATATAGAGATGCTTTGAAACACTCCGAATTATTATTCGCGAGGGGGGATGATGATTCAATTGTGGTTTTATATGCTAACTTCTAGTGGAGAAAGCTAGAATTTTCCCCTTGCATCATCCAATTTTTGTTAGGTCATAAAATTCTTCAAAACACTTGGGGCTGATCTTATTGTTTATATGAATGTGTTTTGGGTGTGTGTGTGTGTATGAAAGTCTTTTTAGTTTGTGTGTATGTACATGTATTACGAAACCGCACAACATATACTTCTGTTGAATATGTTTCTTTATCACTCGTCTGCGCTGAATTCCCGCCGTAGCCACGGCGGGTACCGGACGTCTCACACCTGCGGTGGCATTTGACCCGATCAACGATGTCTCCAAAGGATTACGCGATAAATTTCCAACCGATTCTCTTGTATCTCGAAATGCCGCATTTTGCGAATAACCGCCACCATCCATTTGTTATGGAATTCACGCAACGGTGTCGTTATCGATATTCCAAAATATGAACACCAAAGCGAAAATTTATAAAAATAGAAAATTAAAGCGAAACTATTTCGTATGTTTACTAAAATAAATCCGTCGCCAGTGAGTGCTCTCCGGTTAAATGGTAGTTTGTTGAATCCGACATATACTGCGAGTCTCATAGAATCGCAAATGTCAACTTTCAAGCATACCCACCTATAAACAACAACAGTATAATTTATACGCTGATAAGTGTTATCTGTTGATAATATCTTGAGATTACTTCACCATATGAATGCATTTAGTCAGTCAAAAAAAAAATTGGAGTTCTTTTGGACTGAGTGGGGTTGGCGATTGAGTGACTGGCACAATGAGTGTATGGTGAAATTTGAGGGGACATAATTTTGAGTGAGTGTAACTGTGAATTGAATCGACTTGAGTGATTTGTGACAACTTAGCGGTGAAATATTATTTTTTGGTTTTCGACATTTTTTGTTCTATACCTATGCCTACGCTAATGAACATAAGAGTGTGCGTTATTGTTTTAATTTAAAATTAGTGATGTGCGATTTAAATTGTGAAGGCTTAAGAAAAACAAGTATATACGGCCGTAAGTTCGGCCAGGCCGAATCTTATGTACCCTCCACCATGGATTGCGTAGGAACTTCTACTAAAGGCTGTCATCCACAATCGAATTACTTGGGTTGCGATAACACTTGCCGATGGCAAGGTATAGTAAAACTTTTTAACACTGTCTTCAAAATTGTAAGTTAGTCCATAAGGGGTATATATTAAACAAACAAAAAAGGCCGATTAAATACGTATATAATTCAGTTTGACAAAATTTTCTATAGAAATAAAATGTTGACAAAATTTTCTATGGAAGTAAAATGTTGACAAAATTTTCTATAAAATGTTGACAACATTTTCTATAGAAATAAAATGTTGACAAAATTTTCTATAGAAATAAAATGTTGACAAAATGTTCTATAGAAATAAAATGTTGACAAAATTTTCTACAGAAATAAATTTTTTACAAAATTTTCTATAGAAATAAAATTTTGACAAAATTTTCTATGGAAATAAAATGTTGGCAAACATTGCTATAGAAATAAACTTTTTACGAAACTTTCAATAGAAATGAAATTTTGACAAAACTTTCTATAGTAATAAAATTTGACAATTTTTACATGGCTGTTAGAGGCCATATACTAACGAAATGTACCAAATTTCAACCGCATCGGATGACTTTTGCTCCTCCAAGAGGCTCCGGAGGTCAAATCTGGGGATCGGTTTATATGGGAGCTATATATAATTATGGACCGATATGGACCAATTTTTGCATACTTGTTAGAGACCGTACACTAACATCAGGTACCCAATTTCAAACGGATCGGATGAATTTTGCCCCTCCAAGAGGCTCCGGAGGTCAAATCTGGGGATCGGTTTATATGGGAGCTATATATAATTATGGACCGATATGGACCAATTTTTGCATGGTTGTTAGAGACCATATACTAACACCACGTACTAAATTTCAATTGGATCGGGTGAATTTTGCTCATCCAAGAGGCTCCAGAGTTCAAATCTGGGGATCGGTTTATATGGGAGCTATATATAATTATGGACCGATATGGACCAATTTTTGCATGCTTGTTAGAGACCGTATACTAACATCAGGTACCGAATTTCAAACGGATCGGATGAATTTTGCCCCTCCAAGAGGCTTCGGAGGTCAAATCTGGGGATCGGTTTATATGGGAGCTATATATAATTATGGACCGATATGGACCAGTTTTTGCATGGTTGTTAGAGACCATATACTAACACCACGTAACAAATTTCAATCGGGTAGGATGAAGTTTGCTCCTCCAAGAGGCTCCGGAGGTCAAATCTGGGGATCGGTTTATATGGGAGCTATATATATTTATGGACCGATATGGACCAATTTTTCCATGGTTGTTAAAGACCGTATACTAACATCAGGTACCAAATTTCAACCGGATCGGATGAATTTTGCCCCTCCAAGAGGCTCCGGAGTTCAAATCTGGGGATCGGTTTATATGGGGGCTATATATAATTATGGACCGATATGGACCAATTTTTGCATGGTTGTTAGAGACCGTATACTTAGACCACGTACCAAATTTCAACCGGATCGGATGAATTTTGCTGCTCCGGAAGGCTCCGCAAGCCAAATTTGGGGATCGGTTTATATGGGGGCTATACGTAAACGGGGGCCGATATGGCCCATTTTCAATACCATCCGACCTACATCAATAACAACTACTTGTGCCAAGTTTCAAGTCGATAGCTAGTTTCGTTCGGAAGTTAGCGTGATTTCCACAGACGGACGGACAGCCGGACAGACGGACAGACGGACGGACGGACGGACATGCTTAGATCGACTCAGAATTTCACCACGACCCAGAATATATATACTTTATGGGGTCTTAGAGCAATATTTCGATGTGTTACAAACGGAATGACAAAGTTAATATACCCCCATCCTATGGTGGAGGGTATAATAATGTTAATAAGTTTAAGCAGAGGTTGATGGGCGAAGTTAACGCTCAGGCTTTAGGGAAAAATACTCCGAAATCCGAAACGAATTTTTAGACAAACGAAATAAAAAAATTTCTTTAAGAACAAATAAAATATAATTTATAAAAAGCGATGGAACGATTGTCGCTGATATTCTTTATTTGCGTTAAAACAAATTAGCGACAAAAGAAAGGTCTTTTGTCGAACATTTTTGTTCCTCAGAAAAGAAAACTCTTCCTTCAATATATACTGAAAAAAGTTCGTAGTTAAACTAAAGATAAATTTAACTTATTTTTAGTGCAAAAAAATATTTGTTTGTAGTTATTGAAATTTTTATTTTCCATAAAGAAATTTTTCTCTTTTTAAGTATGTCTCAAATATGTTATGAACTAAACGCGGGTATAGAGTTTAGTGACCGTACACACAAGTTCAATATGAACTAAAACAGAAGAAAATGTTCGTATGATTCCCAAAAATAGTAAGAAATAACTATAGTATGGTTAAAATGGAAGTTCAATATGAACTAAAACAGAAAACAATTTTCGTATTATTCCCAAAAATAGTAAGAATGAACTATAGTAAGGTTAAAATGGTCATGATTTGGCGCCGATGATTTTATTCTTTACTTTTAGTTCATTTTTGCTTCTATGAGATGGTATAATTTCGTAAAGTGCATACAATTTTCCTGCACAGAAAAAACTAAAAATCGTTTTTAATTATTGAAAATGGCCTGAGATTGTAAACTCAATTATTTTTTTTATTAATTTTGGGTTAATAAAAAAATTTGTAAACTCAATAACCCAATTTGTATTTTCAATTATCTAATTATTTTAATTACCAAAATTGTAAATTTAATCATTGTAGGTAATTAAAATTTCTGAGAATATTTAATGTTGAAAGTAATTATGTATGTTGTTGAAACCATAAAAATATTTTAATAAACATGGTTATTAAATTAATTAATCAAATAATTGAAAACGTGAAAATGTTCAATTATTGGCATTATTAAATAAATTACGCCAATAATTGAAAATATGCTTTAACAGTAATAAACTGCATTAATTAATTTGATAATTGAATAATTTCTCTCAATATAATAACCAATTTGGTTTATTCAATTACTGCGTTTATTAAAATTATGGAATTATTTTAATAAACCTAATGTTACTATCAATTACCGCAGTGATTAAAAAATTAAAATTACTGCAGAAAAACCTAGCCTATTTTTAGGCTCTACCTAAAGAAAACACGTTACAATCATTTTTCTTAAATCATTTTATTAGTGATTATTGAAAAGATGTATAAATTATACAAGTACAAATTATGGAATAAAGGAACAAACTTAACCTAATAACATTTCATTTATAGTAAAGAAAATAAAAAGTTAGACAAAATAATATTAAGTTAATGAAGTTCACATGAAATTTCATATAAATACCGATTTGTGTGTCTAATATAATTCATCAATGTAATTACGTGTATTTGTTATTATTTATATTGAATTTGTAATTCATAAATATAATTATGTTAAACTTCTAAACTTATATTTCACAGTCAGTTGTTTTTAGCCAATATTTCATGTTTTAATGAACATGATTTAGCGTATTTTTTAGATGTGGGTAGATTAAAAAGGAAAAGTTGAATAAAATAGTAAAATACATCAGATTCTTCAGGAAATTGAAGATTAAATACGAAAAATATCTTAAATAAGGTATCAAAGGCATCCAGTACTGATAAAAAGTTGTATCTGTTATTATCAAAATATACTAAAACAGACTTAACATCATTAATTTCACCTATCATAAGCAATCTAGGCTGTATATTTTTCGCTTGCAATTTGAGGACGTTAAGTTTAGCTTCAATCTCTTCCATTGAAGTTCCAACAACAGCAAACCCCTCCTGCGACTCAACCACCGTGCATCGTTTACGGAATTTTGCACCAGATTCATCTGTTTTAGATCTCTGTTGAGGAGGTAGTAAATGATGAAGGTACCACAAAAGCGAAAAGTCTCTCGAGTCTAAGAAAATGGAAATTATTACTTTGTCTGTGATAAAAAAAATTACAATACCCACCTGTATTCAATGTAGTGAGATTAACCAATTTATTTGAAATATGCGCTTGCGATATTTTGGTCCTCATGACGTATGCGAATTTATCAGAATATTGTGTCCATCTTTCTTTGAAATCTGCTGCATGTGGATATTTTAGTGCGAAATCTATATTAATCTGAAAAAGGAAGAAAAAATCAATTTTGTATAAATATTTAAATATACACTGAAATTCTACTTACCAAGTTAACACCAGATTTAAAAAAGTATTCCGGCCACTGCTGGTAAATTTCGCCATTGTGTTTGGATTTAGCAATTTGTTGAAATCGTAAAGGCGCACATTTTCGCCAATAAATATCGAATTCTTCATTTGAAATACCATCACTGCGAAGAATTTGAAGAATGGGTCCGTAGCTATCCTCGTGTATAACTTTACAAAAGATACAATTGCAGAAAATATACGTAATTATTTTAAGTATTTACCGTTTTCAGTATTTTCGTTTGATTCAATTTCTTTAAGAACGTTTCTTGATGCCCTTCTATTGTTTGATAATTTATTGTATATTTTTCCCCTTTTGCCTGTATTATAGAATTCCTGAAGGAGAAAAATTGTAAAAAATACATGTGGAAGCATTCAAAAATTTTAGGGTTTTAAGTAAAAAACTTACAATTTGCTCTGAAGGAAAAACAGAGCATATTTGGTTTTCAATTTCCGTACATTCAGATAGTCCGCATGTAATTTCAGAGCTCTCGATGTATTTTACAATTGTATTAATTAATAAACTTCGTTGCTCTTCATTAAAATATGAATACCTGGAGTAATATTTTAAAAGTTCCTTTCCATTTGAAGTGTTCGCTAAAATTTCATCGACTGAAATGCCCTGCGATTTTAGCTGCTTATTCTCTAAAGAAGAAGGTTTTAATGATTCTTCCGGAGGTTTATCAAATGTAGTTCCAGAAGCTTTCCACACCTTTAAATTGTATTCCAACATGGCTTGTTGACCAATTGTCATATTTGTTATTTTGTAGATTTTATCTATATGTCTTTGCTCAAGGATTTTGAGAACATTTATATCTATATCTTCAGCTGAAAATATTATATACATTTTAAAGTATACATTAGCTTATATAGGAATATGAAACACATATACTCAAAAAAAATAGAAAATATAATTTTTAAATAAATTTTTTAACTAATATTACCATTACTTACCAAGAAAAATATCATACAAGAAGCCTAAATTCCATTTTATCAGAAGTTCTTTAAGGTTGGGTTGTTCATTCATTACAGTATCAATAAACACTTCCATAAAATTCCTTGAGTTTTAGAAAATTTTTGTTGTGCGAAGTTGTGGTTGTTTCAATAGGGGGGCCAACTATATCCCCGAAGTTAATTAATGTAAACGTGTTTTCAGTCCCTTCGCATTCAAACGCTGCGTAATGAGTGCTGAAAATAACTTTAAGTTTATTACAAACAAAATAAATGCTATTTGATTCAAGCTGAACTATGTAGCAAATTCTATACATTTCAAAATCTGACGTGAACTTCGCCACAATCTTTTGAGTATCATATCTATAACCCCAAATATCTGCTTGTAAAAAAAAATTTACACTTCTCCTTAGGTATTTTTAGATATGCACAAATTTTATTTATTATTTTTGAGTTTGTAAGCGAATTTTGGAAATTATTTTCGGAAAATTTCTCCTCATTAAATAAATAGCTAGCAAATTCCAATTGTTTTTTGTGCGAAAAAGATTTTGCAATATTTTTCCTTGAGGTTATGATATGAGCATAAATTTTGAATTCTCTATGTTTACCTTCGTATTTAAAGCTCCAAAAATTTCGAGGAGGTCCACTTTGTCTCAAAATGGTAGGATAGTGGGTAAGAAAATGAAATTTTGGCGTAAGAGATTTTTTAAAAAGTTGTTGGTAGCCAGCTGTTAATTTTTCAACTTTATTTTTTATTTGATTAATGAGTGAGTTCGATAATTTATAACAGGTTAGATCATCAATTAATTCAAAAAAAGTTAATAAGAACTGCCATACTTTGTCCCCGTTCATAACATATTCGCCAAACAAAATTGTAAAATAGTGGCAAAATGCCATCATCTGTTTAGCTGACATTTTAAGTTTGCCACTATATATTTCTGCTTTTTTAATACAAAGTTTTTCATTGCCTTTATCATGTTTGGGATATCTAAACGTACTTAGTCTATCATTTAACGAATTCAGAGTAACATAGTCCATATTAATAAAGTATTTAATAGCTTCAGTTAAAATATTGTGGCAAACGCCTTCGAAAACATCATGCATTAAGTCCACTGCGAAGTTTTCTGTACAATGGAAGGAGGGAATTTCGTCGAAAGGACAAATGTCATTTATACCTACATCCTCGTAAAGTAAGCCCCTTTCATGAGCATTTCTATAATTAACCCTATTTCTGAAAAGCTGTATGTCTTCGGACGACTCTTTTTGTGCATTACATTTTTTCATTAGACAAAATCTGCAAAAATAATTTGCTGAAAATGATTTTGCAAATCCTAGAATTGAATTGAGGCCTAAATTATCGCCAAGTAAAAGTCCCATTATGAAATGTACCCTTTTGCAGCCATCTCCCGTCTTTATTTCAACCCCTTTCAATTCCAGCTGTTTTAATGTATTTACTAGTGGTTTTAAGCAGGCACTTCCGTGTTGTTTCAAATCATTGGACTTCACAGAGAATGCCAAAAAAATGTCATCCAGTTTAGATGATTTTTGTGGTGGGCATGCGAAACTATAATAAAAGTTGCACATGTTATTTTTGTTTGCTTTGGCTCCAAGGGGGTTATCGATGCCGAAATCGTCGGCATATAGAAAATACGGAATTAAAAATTTTCCCGGATATAAGCTGCGTTTCTGTTTCCAAAGTTGACCCTGAACAAAGTTTGTGAAGTTGGAGTCATGTTCAAGCATTTTTATATGATTTAGTACAAGTTCAAGATAGTCGTTATGTTCAAAAATTGTTTTAAACTGAAACTCCAATGGCATAATTGCTGCATTGATGTTTATTTTATTAACATCTTTTATATAATGCACATTCCCAATTAAGTTTTTTTCTCGAAGTGATTTTAGTAATCGAAACTCAGTATTATGATTATTGAAAGTTGTTCGTATATCTTTTATCACATCTGACAAGGGATACTTTTCTGAATCGGATGAGGCTTGACTTTCTTCAATCAACTTAAGAAAAGGATTAAGTACCAAATTTTCGGTTAACATTCTAATAGAATAAACATCTGAGCGAGACAAATTTTTAAACGTATGTAATTTTACCAAAAATCTAATCACCGAGTTACTCACTTCATTTAAATTATTTTTATAGTCGTAAATCTCTTTGTTATTAGCGCTCGTTGTAATTTCTATTAAAGATGTAGCATCAATATTTTCGAAAGGTGAGCACGGTAGAGAATTATTTTCCATTTCTGGTGGGTTTAATTTATCCCTGCTTCTTTTAAAATGACGTCCCAAATGCTTTTTAACTGTATTTCTCGCAGAAAATTTTTGATGACACTCTCCAAATAAACACTCATAAATAACACCCACTGGCAGTACGTGTTCTTTCAAATGTTTAAAATATTCAGGTATTTGCCCAAATTTTTCTTCACACAAAAAACAATTAACGTTCATTTTCTTATAAATATACTAACTTCAAAACAACTTTTACACAAATAATTAAAAACAAACACCTGTATTAAATGCACAATTGGAGCAGTTGAGATACCATCTAATTCGAATGAAAGTTAACGTCGTTTTGATGTATACAGAAAATGATCAAAATTTGGTGTGTTTGTTTACCACAAAAAAACGCAAGTGATGCCAACTTTATAATAATGCGTACACGCATTATTTTAGAATAAAAGTTATTGTGGTGTACTTAACCGTTCCCCAAAATCTGACATTTCCTTACTTTAAAATTTTTTTGTTTAATTTAAGACAAGTGCAATTCACACAAATGATGACTATAATTTCACTGATTTTGAATTTTGCACCAAATAATCCATTGTTTTAATTTTACTTAAATTGTACTATCTTGTAACTTTGTAAAACATAGCGCTTACAACATTTTCACAAAATTTTACTACAACACACACTGAAACAAAAGCAGGCTCGGTTCCAAAGATTTGGCTTTACACTAATGATTTTGGTATTGATTGCGACCCAAAGAAGCGGAGAATTCATGTAAAGATAACTTCAAGACATAATTCTCTTTTAAATTTGAGTTTTTCATACTTGATTCTAAGAAAAAAATTTTAATTTATTCTTTTTTCCGCTTTTTTCTTCATGTGCCCTCAAAGTCCTTTAAAAACGAGTTAACGACAAATTAAATTTCCATATTCATGGTCGACTTCATATGGAAATTATGCTATGTTTCAAGTAAGAAACGGCTTTAAAATAAAGTGTTGAAAAACATGTCCCATTTTTTAACGCTTTTTTGCTTTGTAGTCAAGATACAAAACGTCAACAAATTTAAAGACAATTTCATTAATTTTAAAGAAATTTTCTGAATTATTATAGCCAAGTTGACATTAGCCAAATAAATTTTCCTTTCGTTTTAAGGTACCCATTTTTAAGTCGGATCACTTAACTATAAGGACAAAACGACGATTGAAAGGTTTATCGACTTTTGGACAAGGAAACAAACTTTGTAACAGAGAAATGCATTTTCTATACTAAGCAAAATTCGCATTCATATTTTAAGTACATGAAATCTTTGGCCTCGCGACAATATTTTTTCCAGTGCACGACATTTTTAAACAACATTTATTACAAAAACATTATTTTTAATAAATGTCCTCTTATTTGACTAAAAAAGTTTTTGTATCCTGTCGGTCCTTTTAACATATACTTTTACACTTCATACTTTTCTTTTCTGAAATCGGACATGACAAATTAGGTATGATATTGCCGTAAAACCTCGTTTGGATAATTCAAATTGCTATACTTGCATATTTTACTCTATGCAAATAATTGAAAGCGAAAAACGCTATTACCAGATATCAGAAGTATGATATTGGCAACATTGTGTTCTTACTCACTTCTCTGCATAGAGGATACCCATGTACATAAGTGTTAGTATGGAATTGCTACCAAGGTACATTAGGGTGGTTATTCTTGCACCATGTATATAGAGAATTTAATTTGATCAGTTGGAGTGGAGTTAAAGATGTACAATTAACGAATAAAACTTAATCATTACATAGCACGTAAAACTAATTTGGAGGCGAAAAAATTGAGATTTCGGAATATACTACACACTTTATATAACATAATTTTCATTGGAACTTAAAACTAAAGCTTGAACAATAAGTGTTCAAAAATATTTTAAAATATTTTTCCATTTTGAATAAATATACCATTAAAATAAAATCCATTTAAGAACTTGACATTTTATATTCACTTTTGAGTAGTTTTTTTACATCCACCCCAATGTGATACAAGAATGCGTCAGTTAATAAACAGTTAGATTTCAGATTGAAAGAAACAAAAAAGTTGGCCGAAGAGAAACATGCAAAGACAAGAAAATATATCGTTCCTCTTTGTTTTTTAATGAGAAATTTGTAAATCTAATTATATATGTAATTACATTTACAAATTCTTAATTTTTGTTTTAAATACCTCATTTGTAAATATAATTATGGTAATTATTGTATTTACATCCAATTTGTTTCTGTGCTTGGATAATAGTTTTTTGTAATTTTAATTACTGTAATGATTATATTTACAAACAACGAACTTTTCTTTTAATAATATTATTTGTAAATGCAATCACAAACATAATTATATTTACAATACGCAGTTTGGTAGTTCTAAATGGCTTACTTTGTATATATAATAACAAAGATAATTACCCTTACAAATTTTTTCAATAAAACCCATAATTGATCGTATTTATTGCGAGTTTTTTGCTGAAATTGTAAATACAATTATTTTTTTATTAAAATTTCATTCAAAAAATTACTAAAACCCATAATTAAAACCAAAACCTGGTATATTTTTTCTGTGTGGTTTTAACAACACTGTGAAAATCTAAAAACGTGGAGTACAAGTTAGTTCAATTTTCGCACGAGTTAGTTCATTCTTCCTATAAAACAGTTTACATTGCTTCTGTGTACTGGAATATTAACTACAGAGATGTGTTTAACTAGTGCAGCCACCACACATACTCATCCTTGGGTTCAATTCCCGTCAAAAACAAAAAAAATAATAATAATAAAATAAACCCAATTAAATAGAGAGCGTGTTGCTTCTAATTGTTTTTATATCAAAATATTTATAAATAAATATTTTAAAAGTAATAAAAACATTAGTATTAGATATAAGAAATATACTTACAGTTAGGCAATATAATTTTAAAATGAGTATATTTACATGAAAGCCAATTCGTGTGAACGAAGGTCAATTTGTCTTCAATAAACCGGAAATCGTAAACATTCTGAAAAAAATAAAAATTCCTTCATCCAAAACACATCCAACTATTAATCTATTTTGATATAGGGTATGATCGAAGCCGAATCTTTTTCGTATGGAGAGAAAAAATTGTTTGCTGTATTCATTTTTAACAAATAAAACTGCAATAAAATTGTCAGGAATTTTCAGGGCTGGTGAAAATATAGTCACCTCGATTTACCTGAAGTTTTAACAAATGCTATTAAAATGTTTCGGTTTCGGACACGCCATTAAACTAAAATTGTAAAATTCAGTTGTTGTTGTACAACAATATTAAAACAATTCTTCTCCGCAATTTTAATTCGGCTCAGTCACCGTAGAGAAACATATTTTAGCTTCACATCTACACCTTCAGGATTATTTCCGGAATTTGTACAAAAAAACTTGTTTGTACTTTGCAAATATATTTTATGTTTCACCTTAAGCACATCGGCTGCGAATACACAATTGAATGTTTAGACTTGAACATATCAAATGTTTTAAGAATGTAAGCTCATTTATCCACATAAAAATACGTCTCTCAAGCAGAGCAAAACTTGCTCTCATTCGATTCTCTTGCGGTGTTATGTTGATGCCTTTTGATATCTATCTTCATCTTCATCTTCATCTTCATCTCCATCGCCATCTTTATCTTTTTTCTCTATTCTCTCTTGTCCTATCTTACATTTCAAAAAATATATATATGTTTATACGAAATTTCTAAACTAATATACACTCAAAAAAAGTGAACTCTCTATTTCACTAAAGCCAATTTAACTTTATTGTAGTTCATGGCATTATTATGTTTGGAGAAAGTTTCCTTTACTCTTGTCATTGAGCTTAACATGGAATCGGGCAGCACTCAGTGATAAGAGAGAAGTTCACCAATGTAGAAGTTCACAAAGGTATCACAATGGACTGAATAGTCTACGTGAGCCTGATACATCGGGCTGCCACCTAACCTAACCTTCCTTTACTCTAACAATTTTGTGCATACGTTAGGTTAGGTTATGTGGCAGCCCGATGTATCAGGCTCACTTAGACCATTGTGATACCACAGTGGTGAACTTCTCTCTTATCACTGAGTGCTGCCCGATTCCATGTTAAGCTCAATGACAAGGGACCTCCTTTTTATAGCCGAGTCCGAACGGCGTTCCACATTCCAGTGAAACTACTTAGAGAAGCTTTGAAACCCTCAGAAATGTCACCAGCATTACTGAGGTGGGATAATCCACCGCTGAAAAACTTTTTGGTGTTCGGTCGTAGCAGGAATCGAACCCACGACCATGTGTATGCAAGGCGGGCATGCTAACCATTGCACCACGGTGGCTCCCTTTTGCATACGTTAATTAATATACACAAATGAAGCATAAAGATTAACTAAATTCGTGTCTTCCACAAAATAGTTCAGTATTTCTTTAAATTTGTAACTTTTTATTACAAATGCGTTCATCATGAACTTCGTATGTCACTAAAGACATTCTTGCAATTTTGAACTCCAATTTTTTCCTTCAAACTAAATTTTCTTTAACAAGTGAAAAACTTAATTATGTCCAATACATTTTTTTATGATGCCAGCGTTTGTAATACTGTTTAGTTTAAATTTTCTAAATGTATTCAAGATTTTCTAAAATTAACCGAAAGTTTTCTTCCTGGTGGATTCACTGTTTTTTCAGTGTAGGTTTGCACCCAAAGACATTATATTTAAGAAAATGTGATGTCTCAAACATAATGTTTTCTAACATATTAACATATATGTCCCAAACATGTTATTATAGTTTATGAACGTTATACACCCAGGAAAAAGGGCCTTCGAAACTAAAGGAAAAAAATTTCATCGATTTAGTTTAGACATTTTATTTGCATAAATTTGTGTGTGAAATAATAAAATTTACCCGATACTGAAGGTTTTACCATTAATTAGGGATGTCGAATTAATTCTTTATTTACTTGAAATTTCAAACCGATCATGATTTTTTAGTAGAAAAGTGGAATTGGATTTTTTCATTTTTTAATACTTATAAATCGACTTTTCGATTATACAAAAATGTTAGTTGCAGTTAAACTAGATAATTTTACACATTCGTATTCACAACATACTTCACATTGATCGTGAAAACCATGTTTCATCTCTGCGTGTTTACACACAAAAAAAAAACTAACTGTTGGGTATAAATGTCAACGACCGTAAAAATAAGTTCAATAATAACTAGAGCTGAAGAAACTCTTCCTACACTGCTCAAAAATTGTAAGAAACTATTACATCGTTGCTAATGGTTTGGCGTCAATGATTTTTTCCTTTACTATTAGTTAATTTTTTCTTTCATGAGAAGGGATATTTCGTAAATGCTTTTTAAAAAAATAAGTCTCAGTAAATTCCTTTGGAAGAATTCAAATTTTTATCACCGCAACAGAATACTTGTTACTCTATGCTGCAAAAATGACACATTTTGTAGTTTCTTGGTAAAGGTTTATTTTAGTTTTTCAAAATTTCTTCATCCAAATGAACTTCCAAGGCACAACATCTAAAGCAATGCAAATGATCAAAAAATGGAGTACTTCCGTCTTATGACAAGCCTATGTAAAATACATTGGATATAATCCAAGTTTGCACTACTTCCGGATCACAAATTGGGGATCCAAATAAATTTTTTTATACCCACCACCATAGAATGGTAATGGGGTTATAATAAGTTTGTCATTCCGTTTGTAACACATTAAAATATCGATTTACGAAGTATATATATTCTTGATCAGGGAGAAATTGTAAGACGATAAATCTTGTCCGTCTGTCTGTCTGTTGTAATCACGCTACAGTCTTCAATAATGGCGCTATCGTCCTGAAATTGGCATAAGCGTAGGAAGGCGTCTGGGGAGGGGGCTTAGACCCGCCCAGAAAAACAGATTTTCAAAACCTAAAGACTTTCGAGGTAGCAGTTGCCGATGTCAATATATATTATTTTTTTATATAAGTGAATTATTATAAGTGAATGTTTGAAGTCTGATATTTATGAAATAAAACTGTGGTTGAACTTATGATTTAAGTTCCTAAATATGTGTTTAGTTTAATAACTAAACTACCTTTATTATTTTGTTTAGTCAGAGTTTTAGTCAATGTCGATATTAAAACTATTCTTTCATAAATGAATATATTAATAACGCTGCAAAAAAAATCGCCAAAAAAAGTAGTAAAATTGTTCTTTTTGTGCTCGGAAGTGGTGCAAAATTGACGCAGAAGCGATGAATTTAAGATGGGCATGTCATAGGACGGATGCCCACCATTTCAGCAACCGTTGCACTGAATTTGCATCACTTTTAAGGTGTGATCCGAATTAAAAAATTTTGTGATATTTTCCCAAATAAATAATGGGAAATGAGACCTAAAATATTTTCAAAAATTCGCGACTTTTCTAGAATGGAATTTGCATTTTGCCGACATAATTTAAAAAATTTGTATCATTTTATTAATTCTTACTTTTTTATCCTATTTGAAACAAACGAATAGCCATTAAAAATTTAAAAAAACAAGCTATAAAAATTGAATTAAAACACTTCCTGTGTAGTTAAAATAATTAACTTCTTTGTGAGGACATTTTTGGAAGTGCTTTTAAAGTTGTGCCTTTATAACTACTCCCAATTTTTTTTGCTGGAGTGTGAGACTACTTTTAGTTGCTTTATTATAAATTAATTGTCTAGTTAAGCGGAAGTCTGATTTTTGATTTAGTTTTATAAAGTAAAACATTAATTGAACCTATAACTTCAGTCCATTAATTGTTAGCTAGGGGGGCTGTAGCCCCCCTAGGAAAATTGTCTAGCTACACTGATGGAAATTGGACACATTTGTCAGCACGCAGGCCAATTTCGAAAATGGGTTATATGGGTCCAGCTTTTGATATAGCTCCCATATAAAGCGATTTTTGATTCATGCACTGTTAGAAAAATATGTTTTTCATATGTTCCGATATAAACAAAATGTGTTTCGGGCACAATTTTTAAACACAATATATTTAAGTGCAAACATGTAATGTTCCTAAACTAACACAAAATGTTTGGGACACATATGTTAATATGTTAGAATATATTATGTTTGGGGCATGAATGTTTCATAAAAATAATATGTGTGAATGTATACATATATAATTTTACAAATTTCGAGTAAACATATATATGTTGTGATACTTTATTCAGAGAGCGACAGAGAGAGAGAGAGAGAGAGAGAGAGAGAGTTAGTATAGAAAAAGAAATAGAGATGGAAACCAGGAGGGTTGAATAAAAAGATATCAACATAACACAGCGAGAATGAAATGAGAGCAATTTCTGTGAAACCGCTTGTATGTAGTTTCGGAAAACTGTTTCATGATAAGGCCAAAAATGTAATATGCTTAAGTCTAAATATTATTTAATTTGAATATTAGAATGAGTATTCGAATAAAGAGAATAGACATTCGGAACCAAGAGAATAGACATTTGAAAAAAACAGCATATTTGTATTACAGAAAAAGATGCGAAGAACTCAAAAATTTCGTGGAAGTGAAAATTATCTGAGGAAATGAGCACAATCTTCTTTGAGGAATTCCTCCAAGCATATACTATTTTTGGATTCAAAATGCTTCCAAATATATAATATGCTCACATAAAACAAACATATTAATGTTTCGGCAGTATCCAATAATATATGTGCTTCCTGCAAAATATGTTTGGAACATATGTTAGAGAAGCGATTTTTTTGAGGGTGTGGTGGTTAGTATTTAAGGATCGGCCCGGCCGAACTTAAGTCCGTATATACTTGTTGAAAGCTCTTTTTTGCTGGGATTACTATATTAGAATATATGGAAAATTAATTTATTGTTATTTGTGATATATCTACAAGTTGTATTTGGTACGTCCTTTAAAGGAATGGGTGTATCAGAAATATACAACAAATAAAGATGCTTTCAGTCTGCTGACTCTAAAAATAGAATTGCTTAGTTTATGCGTTGATTGTGTATTGACGAAGAGTTTTCTAAGGAAATAATTATATTTTTGATTCATGGTGGTTAGTATTTAAGGATCGGCCCGGCCGAACTTAAGTCCGTATATACTTGTTGAAAGCTCTTTTTTGCTGGGATTACTATATTAGAATATATGGAAAATTAATTTATTGTTATTTGTGACATATCTACAAGTTGTATTTGGTACGTCCTTTAAAGGAATGGGTGTATCAGAAATATACAACAAATAAAGATGCTTTCAGTCTGCTGACTCTAAAAATAGAATTGCTTAGTTTATGCGTTGATTGTGTATTGATGGAAGCGATATTTGTGTGTTGGGAGGGAAGATTAATTTTTTTGGGTGTATCTATATAAAAGTGACCTAGAGTAAAATCATGATGGCGACTTCCAATATCCTATTACATTCGTTGATATTCTAAAGCACTTATATGCCAAAATCATATTTCCGCTTCCTGTTGTGCGATGACTCAAATGAAGTCAACATGAATGAGTTTTGTTATTTTATATTTGTGAAAAAATGGCAAATTCCATTCCAAGCGGATGTTGTTATAGTAATAAAAAAAAAAGTTGTAAAAGTCTTTCTGTGATTATAGCAAAATTGCTTGTCTACTTGCCCCTGTCCCAGATAATTTGTTTATATTTTGAGTGATCGTCTGATCATCCCCTGCACTTTTTTGCGTTTCCATGCAGAAACTTATCTATGAAGATTTGTGATCGAGACGCTTGTGCGCAAGGAGTCACACAGATGACACATCATATATATTTACACGAGTAGTGTATTTGACCAAGATAATTGGATAACCGACATTGTAATTCACCCGTAGGAGGGCCTATAAAAACAACTGACAATTCTGTTGGGAAATCAAGTATTCGAAAAACAATAGAAACGACAACACCAATGGCAGAACTTAGAAGGTTGGCTTTGGGCCTTGCAGCCCTATACGTAGTGGTAAGAAACGCATCCCCTTTATCCTTGCAGTTGGATTATTCTCATAATTTGGTATTTGGTAGATTTTGGCCAATATTGGTACTGTAGATGGCGATTTACTGACGACGACTGTTGCCCCATTGGTGGGTGACAATGAGGAAACAACTATGCGCGCTGATTGGAATCGAATGGTTGCCGAAGGAGAAATGGAGGAGAGTTCAGGAGTGCTACCAACCGAGGCCCCAGTAGAATGTGAATGCAATTGCGAGGAGCAATGTCGTGACTGCTTGCGACCAGAGGACTGCCCCACATTGACCACCCAGATGCCCAATGACGACGTAGTTGTAACAACAACAACCGTGGCCAATGTGGAGGAGGAAACAACTGTAGCTGTTCCAACACAACCACCAATGTGTAGCACCCCCGGCGTTGAAACTGATGCCAGCAACTGTCACGCGTATCATTTGTGCAGCTCAGTAGGTTTCCCAGATGGCAATAACCACCTTGTAACCAAAATGTGTGCCTCCAATGAAGCCTACAGTGCCCGCTTTGGCCGTTGTGCTCGTGACATTTCATCGTGTTTCCCTGAAGATTTCTGCATGGTGAAGGGTGGCTTTGCTGATGCCTTGAGCAATACCTCCTACTATTTGTGCGAACCTCGCTTAATCGGTGGTGGTTTCCATGTCTTCCATGTCAAATGCTCGCCCCATCAAATATTCTATCCTGAATTGGGTAAATGCTTCCTTGACCTTGCCAACTTGCCTCAAACCGGAATGCCCCTTCATCCTTCATTCACATGGAATCTATTCGAAGATATCGATGTAGTCAAGGCCGAACTGAAACTAATCAAGGAACAGGACAAGCAGACATTGAAATTGGAAAAAGACCGTTTGAAGGCCGAAAAGAAACGCCAAAAGGAGGAACAAAAACTTGCTGAGGAAAGAGCCAAGGAAGAAGAGAAGCTACACAAGGCCATGGTAAAACAAGAGAGTCTAACATTTGTTTGCCCCAGCCAAGGAGCCTTCCCTTCAAGTGTCAGTGATAGCTACTACTTCATGTGCCTGCTCAAGAAGGACACACTTAAGGCTGAGGTCATGCATTGTCCAGTGGGTTCCAAGTTCAATACCGTAACTGGTTTCTGTGCCCTCGACACTCTTCAAGTACCCAATGACTCAGTATCAGAGGACGATGACGAATAGGAAAATTTTGTTCATTAAGAAATTGTATTATGGCCAATCTGCGAAAAAAATTAAGTTCAAAAACAAAACTGAACCTTAAGTCATAACACCTGATTATTCGTCAAAGAAATTATTGTTTTTATATCTTGATTTTTTTCCAGATGGTTATATACCGATTTAGATATTCTATTCCA
Organism: Haematobia irritans; assembly: GCF_050003625.1. Classification (NCBI taxonomy): domain Eukaryota; kingdom Metazoa; phylum Arthropoda; class Insecta; order Diptera; family Muscidae; genus Haematobia; species Haematobia irritans. The sequence continues at coordinate 229,578,951 of NC_134399.1, forward strand.
ATGATGATGGTGTGTTTAAATATATATTCTCCTATGTTAATGCACGATATTTTTAATAAACGTTTAAATGCTTTAAACTCGATTCTTTCAATTGTTCACAAGAAGATTTAGGGTTACATTCCGATGATTTACATAATTGAATACTTTTTTTTAATTCAGATCGATTATTTCGATTAGGGAGATATAGGTTAGGTTAGGTCAGGTGGCAGCCCGATGTATCAGGCTCACTTAGACTGTTCAGTCCATTGTGATACCACATTGGTGAACTTCTCTCTTACCACTGAGTGCTGCCCGATTCCATGTTAAGCTCAATGACAACGGACCTCCTTTTTATAGCCGAGTCCGAACGGCGTTCCACATTGCAGTGAAACCACTTAGAGAAGCTTTGAAACCCTCAGAAACGTCACCAGCATTACTGAGGTGGGATAATCCACCGCTGAAAAACTTTTTGGAGTTTTGTCGAAGCAGGAATCGAACCCACGACCTTGTGTATGCAAGGCGGGCATGCTAACCATTGCACCACGGAGATATAAAGAAATATCAAATCTAAAGAACTAATGCGCAGCGGATGCTTAAAACCATGACTCGCACCGTATAACAAACTCATGTAGTCGTCGTTTCTGAGCCAATTTTGAACCACTTTCACATCCAAAAGTAACATTTTCAATAATCTTCTAGCTACGCTTTTTCTGCTGGGTTTGTAATTCATTGCGCCACGACAACATTGTTTTTTTTTTTTTTTGTTTATAGGACGCTTTGAGAAAAGAACCCTAAAACATTAGAATCATCTGTTTCGCAGTCACTACCTGTTAATTTTATCGTGACTAAACATAATTATATTTCTTCAAACAAAAAAAAAATAGCCAAAGAAATGTCAGGATGATAAAATGAAATGAGTTAATTATTAAAAAAATAAGTGTATACGACCGAAAGTTCAGTCAGGCCGTGAAATAATTCTGCTAAAGCCTTTCTTGCATAATCGAATTGGGTTTTGCTGATGGCAAGGTATCATAAAACTTCGCAACGTAGTTTTCTAAGTTGTAGGTACCAATTTTAACATGGTAATTTCAACGCTATCGGATGAAATTTACTCCCCCAAGAAGCTCCGTATGCCAAACCTAGGGTTTGTTTATTTGGTCCGACCTACATCAATAACAGCTATTTAAGCAAAGTTTCAAATCGATAGCCGTTTTCGTTAAGAATTTAGCATGATTTCAACAGTCGGACCAATATTTCGTTGTATTACAAATAGAATGGCAAATTTAGGTTAGGTGGAGGTAAAAATCAAACATGCAAAAAGAAAACGGTTATAAAAAGGGAGACTTCGATTTGGGCCATACTATATAACAAGAGGAGCGTCATGGAAATTGTGCCGCCATAGCTTTTTATATCGAAACCCAACAGATAATCTTGAGAAATTGCATTCGACCCAGGTGAATGGTTACTGCTGAAGGCGAATCATTTCTCAGAAATTCAGCCAACTCTGATTAAATGGAAATTTCGACTACCCAATTGCTTAATAACATACATTCGCCCAATATCAAATCTAAAACATTTCACTTTTACGGATAATGACAAAACACTGAGGGGCAGATAAGACATTCATTCAATGTCTCCATATCTGTATGTATTGTTCTAGTAGAGAGATTTCAATTTATCAGTTAATTACGAATTTTTTTGTGATAGAACCACAGAACCCTAAATCAAGGGTACATTGGGTGCAGGGAGGGTGTTCGATAGATGTATTGACGATTTTGATAATGGTGATATAAAACCTTTAGTTGCTTCTGTTCGTGCGATCATTTCGTTCAATTCTTTCGCCAAAAACGGTTCTTGCAGTTATAACCCGTCAGAATAGTGATTCGATTCGATATTCGATTAAATTGAAATTTATCGCCTCACCATGAAATACCATTGTGTGTTGCTTGTTGTGGCTATCAGTACCGTAATTTGCACTGCAGCTGAAGAAACGATTTGTAAATATCCTGGATTTTTTGCAGTATCGGATAATTCGGTTCACTATTATGGATGTTATGCCAACAAATATGGAGGCTTAACCAAAATGGATTTGAGTTGTACCCAAGGAGAGATTTTTGATTCCCGCAGAGGAGTCTGTGTCATAAAATCTCCAACTGCCGCTGACGATGATGAAGCTGTTTCTGAGAATCCTACTGTACCGCCAGATGTAGAAAATCCCACAATTCCAACAAGACCAACAACAGACGATAACGTGGAAAATCCAACAATTCCGACCACTCCTAAGGCTCCAACAGATGATAATGACACTACTTTGAAACCCGAGGAACCTCCTACAACACCTAAACAAGAGGAAACCACAGAAAAGCCTGAGGAACCTCCTACTACACCTAAACCAGAGGAAACAACGGAAAAGCCTGAGGAACCTCCAACTACACCTAAACCAGAGGAAACAACAGAAAAGCCTGAGGAACATCCAACTACACCCAAATCAGAGGAAACCACTGAGAAGCCCGAAGAACCACCAACAACACCTAAACCAGAGGAAACAACGGAAAAGCCTGAGGAACCTCCAACTACACCTAAACCAGAGGAAACAACAGAGAAGCCTGAGGAACCTCCAACTACACCCAAATCAGAGGAAACCACTGAGAAGCCCAAAGAACCACCAACAACACTTAATCCAGAGGAAACCACAGAAAAGCCTGAGGAACCTCCAACTACACCTAAACCAGAGGAAACCACAGAAAAACCTGAGGAACTTCCAACTACACCTAAACCAGAGGAAACCACAGAGGATGTAACCACAGATAAACCGGAAGAAATTCCAACAACTCCTACAGTAGCCGAAACTACTGAAGATGACACCACCGAGAAACCAATAGAAACACCAACTACTCCATCAATAACAACAACGGAGGTGGTGACTACAATGGAACCCGTTGACACTACAACACCCGAACACACAGAAACCACTGAAGACGTGACCACTGAAAAACCTGTTGAGACGCCAACAACACCTAAATCCGAAGAAGATACCACAACCACGGAAAACAATACAACAACTGAGGAAAACGATACGACAACCGAGCAGCCATCAACAGCCTCAACTCCTGAACACACTGAAACTACTGAGGAAGACCATACAACAACCACAACCAAGCCCGAAGAAGGAAGTACTACAACGGAAACTAATGATACAACAGAGTCTGTCAGCACAACCACTCCCGAAGACACTACAACGCACAAACCTGAAGAAACTTCAACTACTCCGGAAGATAACGAAACTACCGAGGAAGCAAAAACCACAACGGAGGCTACCACAATCACCACAGAAAGTGATGAAACAACTGAAGGATCTACAGAGATGTCAACAACCCCAGAGGTTAACGAAACTACTGAGGATGATAAAACTACACCAACCGAAGGACCTACAACAACAGAAAGTGACACCTCCACCACCGAAAGCGGTAATACAACTACTCCTGGAAGCCATGGTTTTGTATGTCCAACAACTGGATTCTTCCCGCAAGATGGCAGTTGTAACAAATTCAACTATTGTGCCGAGGTTAATGGCGAAATTTCGCCCTATGAAGTACAGTGTCCACCGGATCAGAACTTTGATCCCGTGAAAAACTATTGTTCTTCTAATTTCCAATGTAAAGAAGGTGTCGAAAGTCTTTAATTTCTTGAGAGCTAAATAAACGCTCCAAAAAGGAAGGTAAGGGATAGTATGTTTTTCAATTAATGTCCAACGAAAGGTATGAATAAATTTTTGTAACTGAACTATAATCAAAGTAGGTTGGTTCTTTGACCATTTTTATATGCTTATCTTGAATCAAAGAAATCTACCTGAAATAAATAAAAAAACAATATTCAAACCGATTTGAGTTCTTCGCATATGATATGGACATGACAGGCGATTGCGTATTTAATAGAAATCTAATAACCGAATATAATTTTGCTTTTATCGCTATGGGTTCTAATCGTGGGAAGTCACCGTTCAATGTCTCAATCTAAAGGCAATTCAAAATTGTTTTTAACCATTTCATTGTCAGAATCACTTTCGCTATTATGACTGATAGATGACAAACAAATACATGAAAAAGTAAACACCTATCTACCGATAATTGGTATTTTTATTGGCGCTGTTTTATTTATCAATGAGATTTTGTCTTGCTGTCTAATTTCGTATTTTCGTTTCTAAAGCAAGGTGGGGAAAAAGTAGCAAATTTTGGGATATAGAATTGATAATGACAGTGGTAGCCAATTTAGTGTTTGGCATTTCACCTACTTGCATGCGAAATTCATTGAAATATTAATTAAAATTGTTAGCATTGGGATTTTTCCCTTATCTTCATGGTTTACTTTATGTTGAATTGAAGAAGCTCTGATTAGAGATGTTGAAGACATTGTTCGATAGGGCCAGGGTCGTTTACAACAATTATCGGATGCTTGTAAGGCTGCATTCGAACAAGTACAAGGCTGTGTCATGATCGCATGAAACAAATATTCAATCACAGCAATTAAACAAATATACGCTTCTGAATTGTTTACCCTATTCGAGGGAAGAGTTATCATTAACCCAACGAACGAAAGGTTACACGAGCGATGGCAAAGAATAGACAAGAAAGTCCCCTTTCTACATAGTATATGGAACTAATAATGTACTGTTAATGAAAATTGACAATACCAGTGTTGCTTTTTATATGCTCAGATTGGGCAGCCCTAGTGTTGCCAGCTGCCGACTGATAGCTCTATCGTAAAGTTTGACTTTTTTGAGGTTATACTTACTCCGAACGTTTTGACATACTTACTCCGAACGTTTCGCATGATCTATCGTGAGATTGAGACAACCTTAGGAGTTAGTGGGACCAGCATAATTCAATATTGGATGAGGACCAGCATAATTCAATATTTGACCGTCAACAAAATTTGTTCACTTTGAATTCCACACAATTTGTCAATCGCTCAAAAACGGGTTCGTGTCAATTCTGCGAAGCACCGCGATCACATTTTTGGAGCATTTCAAAAATGTGATCGCGGTGCTTCCAAACACGTCTATGACATCGTGACAAGTGATGAATCGTGGATTTACGCTTAAGGAGACAAAAGTAAACAGCAATCGAAAGTTCGACACCTGAAGAAGCGGCTGATGCGTTCAGAATATATGTTTTGGAGATACCTCAATCAGAGTGGCAAAAGTGCTTCGAAAATTGGATCAAACGCATGCCAGAGTATATAGATCTTAATGGGAAGACAACCCTCGTATGGGGAATATTAAGTTCACTTATCGCTTAAAAAAGGAAAGGAATGCCAAGAGGATCAGCTCAACGATTATCGCCGTTATTGTTATGGAAGTTCTCTTGGACCAGTAATATAATAATTGACCACTAACTAAAAAATAATGCCCAATTACGTCGACGATCTCTTCTGTATTTGAAATAAGAATGAAGTTCAAAATACGCTAGCGGCTTTAAAGTCATTTGAGAGACAAATTCAATATGCAACGGAAAGCGCAGAGGACATACTTAGTTACTAAATTTCCAAACGACGAACTTCTCAAAGATCCCAAAAAATGACTTTTAGAAATTTGGAAACAGTTGAATGGTCAAAAAGTCGAAATGGGCATAGTGGAAAAGTCCGACAATCGACAGTTTGTCTAAAAGGTATCCTAAAAGATTGCATGTACATTCTTTAAATTTTAATAAGATCGGTTAATTAATAAGGATTAATATTTGGAAAAATCTTGTGATTCTGAACCGATGATTAGGTTAGTTTAGATTAGGTACAGTTGCTGAGACTAACAAGTACTTTGCGAAAATATCCGACCGAGCAGAACCTTAATGTGAGCTCATGAAATCGAATAGACCGCCCCAAGAAAATGGGACTTCACAAAACGTCCACATGGTAACAACTATGGTAACGCAAATGTAGCGAAGGCGAGAAAAGTGGAGGAGTTTGCTAGGTAATGGGTTCATGTCATTCCCAATGCCGCATTATTCCTCAATTATACGAATTATTCGGAAGTTTTTTTACTTGGTCTAGTTTATCAAACTACTTTATCTCTTACCACTCATTAAAATACCTAATAAAATATATACTTTTTGAAATTTATTTTGTTTTCAATTGTATTTATACTTATAACTTTATTTACAAATTCATATAGATTATAATAATTAAAAATAAGTTTATTAATTAATTACTACATAAATAAGTATTATTTATGATTGTTTATTATGATGACTATTTCCTATACATTGGCAGGCATATATTGCATCGAGGGCTGGATGAAGGAATACTTACTGAACCCCGACCCTCGCATTGAAAAACAAAAAAAAAATGAAAATTAAAGCTAAAATTCTAAATATGCTAAAGATGTTGATGCGCAAATAAAAAAAAAAATAATGAAAAGAAAACTGGTGAAAGGCGGTGGACTATATTACAAGGACGTTAGGTTGCAGGTCATAGGAGCGAATTTATCTAGGCGAGGGTTCAATTTTAGTCTTTTTCTTGGAGTTGACAAATTTTTCCTTGGTTAGATCCATTATATTCTGAGGCGAGGTGGTTGTTTCCAGATTTTTTGGTGATTTCACAATCTTCAGAACCTGAAATAATAGTGGGTATGGTTGTGGTGAGGGGAATGCGAATTCGTATGATGTGGAAATGGGTGATGTGTAGTGTAAGGGGGCAAAGGAAGAATTGTAAATTAGTGTCGTCACTTCGAATTTTAATCTTGAATTTTTTTATTAAAATGCTTTACTTTGGAATTGCCATCGATGATTTCAACCGGTTGCGAGGGAACATACGCCGACAGACCTCTCAAACCGAGCTGATCGGGAATAAAGAAGGAACTACTGCTGTAATGCTCTTGGGATGAATCAAACTTGTGCCTCGGGCTGCCTTCGTTGGTACCTAAAATTTTCAAAAGATTACTGGCTGTAACTGGAAAAAAGGATATTTGGGTTTAGGGATATGCGGGCTCGGACTATTAGGGTGTGCAGTTTATTTACCATTTCCGGGAGTAGGTCTAACTAAAAACCTGGGTGATTTAAAAGCACTACCTAATCCATCGAATGGTCGTTCCGTAGTAGATGTTGCTGGAATCTGTCTTTGGGGGAAGAAAACGGGCTGTGGTGTTACCACATAAACTTTCTCCTTTGTTTTGGGCGATATGGATACTTTGGCCTTTCGCCAAAGTTCCTCAGGTTCTTGATCAATCATATCTATGTGATATAAGGGACGACCAGTCGTCGTTGTCGTCGTGGTAGAGCTCGAGGTCGTTGGAGTGACACTTATAGGAGTTTGGGGAGTAGTTGTTGTATACTTGATCATTTCCTGGCTGTCATAGATGTCCTGAATATGGTTGTCGTTTATGGCTGTGTATTGGAAACGTTTCGTACTTGCTCTTTCGTACAATGGTTCTAGGCTATTTACGGACGCCGGTAGCTCGGAAGCATCTAGAAATCCCTTGGTGGTTTTCGATTGCCTTTGAGGCTTCACTATTGCCGAGCTGGTACTGGTAATGGTTGTTGATGGCAGAAATTCCTTTGGTATATGCTTGGATCTGCCCAATATTGTAGGTGTGCTAGGGCGATGTGATAATGAGGTATATTCCTGCTCTGTCCAATCATCAATGTTCTTTTGCAAGGCATGTAGATCTATGCTCAACGCATTTGGACTGTTCTTTAGCTTTGGCGAAGAAGCGTGCTCTTTCTGCAAAAGTTCTCTTAAATTCGATGCCAGTATTTTTGTTAAATATTTTGCATTTGTACGCGACTTCGATGGAGTCTGAGAATTAAGGGCAGATTTCACATTCACCAACATTGTCTCAGCTGGCGTATGCAAATCTGCATTTTGAGCTTTAACCCAGGATGAGAAACCAGGTTTTGTGGATGCTTGAGTGGTCAAATCATTGCGAGTTGGCTCGAAAGGACGAGGTTGGATTTTAGTGGTGAACTGTATGAAGTGGTTTTTGTGTGCCTGTGTGGGCATTGCTGGTGGGGACATTCCTGCGAATTGTCCGCTAGCATCCAAAGAACTGTATGTCGATGTTGGTGTTGGAGACGCAGGCGATAGCGTCTGCGTGGACTGTTGCGATGATACTTCTTCAAGGGTTTTGTGGTTTTTCGCTACCACCCGTAAATCCAGTTTTGAGGGATCTCGTGTGAACGGTCTGGGTACACCTAAGTTTCCACTTATATGTTGTATTGGAGCATCCAACAGTCGCTTGGGGGTATCTCTTCCACGTGTCTTTGTAGGCCAAAGTCTGGTTGATTGTTGGCCATTATTGTTTTGGTTGCTTGTTTGTACCGATGCAATAAATTCGACATCATTATCGTTCGACGCTTCCGTTGGTATGGTATGGTATGGTTCCGATTTTGTTGTGGAATGGTATGGATCCGATTTTGTTGTGGTTTCCACATCCGTATTGGAATACTCTTCTGGTGTTGTGGTCGCATATTCGTAGTTATTGGTTTCCAAAGTCCATGTATCATAATTGACATTACCCACAATGGATGAGTTCTGAACTGAAGCTGACGCATAGTTGTCATAGTTGTCGAAGGCCTGATCGTGTCCACTGTCCTGTATTGTGCTCTGTTCATAATACTCAGCCGGCAGCGTTGACTGCTGTGGCGAATAATGACTTTCGGCAACAAAATTTCCCGGTTCTGTTAGAATCTGTGAAGCCGGGATATGTTGACTTAAATACGGACTCAATGTGGAGTACTGATAACGACCGGTGCTTATAACTGGTTGAAGGTCCGGTTGATGATTCGTAGGAACTGCGGTGCTCGAGGAAGTAATATCAAATGATTGTGTCTGAACAAATGTGGCAGGATATTCAACAGAGGATACGTAATCAGTAAGTTGGTGACTTTTTACTATCTCAAAACTGGCATCTCTGTCCCCAGTAGAGGGGGGTATTTGTGTGGGTATAACCGAATCGAGATTCAATTCTGATTGAGCCGAAGCGATACCATCGTTGAAATGTGCTGCCTCTGTAGATGGAAGTTGCTGTTGAGCTAGTGGTAAGTCCGTCACTGGACTTGATGGCCGGTATGGTGATTGGGCAGGCTGCAAAGAGTTTGATTCCCTGAAGGGTTTCGCATTATATATGGGCAGTTGGGCCAAATTATTCAAATTTGGTATTGTCATGGGTATAAAAGGTCCTGATGAGTACTGTGGAGCACCTCCACCTACATACTGACCCTGAGCCGTTGATGCAGCTGCAGCTGGTGGCAACAAGGGATAATTAAATTGTACTGCCCTTTGTTTAACACTCGATGCAGCATGTTGCAATTGTGCTACTGGGAGTGGAATGTTTGCTGGTTGGTTTCGCGTATATCCTGCCGATTGTCCTTGTTTCAATTTCGTTAGATCCCATGGGTAATGCACACTATTGTGCATCATTGGTACCCAAGGGTATTTGTTACAGAGATTACAAGGTTCCTTATTACCTGAGCCCTGCTGTTGTGGCCTTGGATAATGGTAGGCGGCATGATTATTGGCATTTGCTGCACTCGTTTGTTGATCTGCTATATGCTCCTGATTGGCGAATCCAAACCAACGTGCCACTCGGCTTATAAATCCCGGATCACTTGGAGTTTTCGTTACTGTTTGCCCATTATTTAGTGCATATAAGGGAACAGTCCGACTTTCAGTGCCGAGGTTATTCGAAGGTCTCGCTGGTTTAAAGTGTGTGGGTTGAGATGGGTGTGCGGCCGAGGCGGGTAATGGGGGCGGAGCTAAATAGTCCAAAGGAGCGGGAGCTGCACATAACACTATTCCATAATATTGAAATATTGTGCAGAACGTTATTAATAGCAGCAATTGCGTAACGTCCACATGCTTCCGATGTCGTCGCATCTGAAATGAAAAATATTAAGAAAGTTATTGAGGAAAAAAAATAATTTTTATATTTTGTAATGGAAAGAATTCTTGAAGTATGAGAATCGTTTTCATCTTTGTATTAGCTTTATGTGAGTTACACTTATTTATTAAATCAGAGCTTCCCAACCCAATTTGCTTCGCCCCCAAAAATGTATAAATTTCGTTGCGCCCCCCAACCTAAAACAAATTTTGTTTACCCAAACAAACAGAAATAAATATTAACAAAAGCTGAAAATATGTAATCATATAATTAATTAAATAATTAAAAATAAAAATGTTTGTGAATATTAATATAAAAGAGTTTATCAATTTCTTTCTTTTCTTTAATAATTAATTTTAAAGAAAACAAACCTTTGGATCACTCCCTTGTAAGCTAACACAAAATTTGGCAAAGAATCTTATAATTTATAATATTCTCACATTTATATTTATAATTCGAGCTTTGTGTTAACAATTCATTGTAATAAAATGAACATTTAATTCGTGATATACTTTCAATGTCTTGCCTTTTGTTTTGTAATAATTTTACATTTAATACAGTCAAAGTTAAATGCGACTTTTTGTTTATTTTTTATGAGATTTGGATTTTTAACTTCCTCAGTACGTCTTTTTATGAAGTTCGACTATCGGAAAAAATCTAGATAGAAATTTCATAGGGATACAAAAAACCGGTTAACCGATGTTCAAAAACCGCTTTTCGAATTAACGGAAAATGTTATCGTTATCGATTTTTGTAAGGGAATCCTTGGTCTTCAAAAAGTTTTAAACCGATTACACAGTGCAACACAAAAAATCCAAACAAAAAATCGTTTATCCCAGCTGAAAGTACTCGATGAGAGAAGAAAAGTAATGTCTGGATTTTGCTAGATTGGTTGCCGTTCGTCTTTTATGACCCTTTAAAGTTTTGTCGTCAAATTCGATTTTGAAAAATGCTGTGAATTCATCTTTGACGTATTCAGTAAATCTAGTAGCTCTTAACTCGGCCAACAAAAATGCTGAATATATTAAGGTGGGTATTAAGTTCGAGTTTAGCCGCTAAAATCGCCATTTTTTTATGATTACTTTTCTTATTAACCCACTTTAAGGACTACAAACTTTGTGAAAATTTGCAACAAATATGTATAATTTTATGCCTTTTTTTACTGATTTAGTTTTCACTGTAGCGATTTTAGCGGATAAACTCGAACTTAATACCCACCTTTAGGTCGGAAAATTTTCATCTTCATGCTCAAAACTGCAAAAATGTCGATAAAATTAGTACTTTTATCACCGATTTTTTTCGGTTTTTCGACTACAGCTCCTGAACTGTTGAAAATTTTACCAAACAGTCGAGGGAAGAAATGTAGCCTATAAATTTATGAACAACTTTGTAGTACATGCCAATTTCATATGATACGCATTTTTGCGTATCCTATAAATTTATGAACAACTTTGTAGTACATGCCAATTTCATATGATACGCATTTTTGCCATATAAAGGGTGATACGGTCAAAATTTGGTCAAGGGAAAACGCGTGTAAATCGGTGAAATCGTTTATTTAAAAAATCAAATTAAAATTCTTTTTCAAGTTCAATTAGTATAAAATTCAGGAAAAATATTCAGTTAGGCTTTCGCTTTTCCAAATCCGAATTGCCGGGCCTCACGCTTGACACCTGCCATCAGATTTTGTACAGCCACCTTGTCCACCTTCTTCGCCGCAGAAAGCCAGTTTGCCTTGAACTGCTGCTCGTCCTTAGCAGTTTTTTGGTCTTCTTTAGGTTCCGCTTGACAATAGTCCAGTATTTCTCAATTGGGCGGAGCTCTGGCGTGTTCGGAGGGTTCTTGTCCTTGGGAACCACCTGCACGTTGTTGGCGGCGTACCACTCCATGGCCTTTGTACCGTAATGGCAAGATGCCAAATCCGGCCAAAACAGTACGGAACAACCGTGTTTCTTCAAGAAAGGCAGCAGACGTTTATTCAAACACTCTTTCACGTAAATTTCTTGGTTGACAGTCCCGGAAGCTATGAAAATGCTGCTTTTCTAGCCACAGGTACAGATGGCTTGCCAAACCAGATATTTCTTTGCGAACTTTGACAGTTTTATGTGCTTGAAAATATCTGCTACCTTTCCCCTTCCTTTTGCCGTATAAAACTCCTGTCCCGGAAGCTGCTTGTAGTCGGCTTTGACGTAGGTTTCGTCGTCCATTACCACGCAGTCAAACTTCGTCAGCATCGTCGTGTACAGCCTCCGGGATCGCGCTTTGGCCGTTGTATTTTGTTTATCATCGCGATTTGGAGTCACTACCTTCTTGTAAGTCGATAGTCCGGCTCGTTTTTTGGCTCGATACATGGTTGTAGACGATACACCCAGCTTATTTGCGGCATCTCGGAGAGAGAGGTTTCGCTTGAAACTACCGGCAACTCTCTTTGTCGTCTCAGCGGCTTCCGGTTTTCGATTTCCCCCCGATCCAGACTTCCTGGCTGTCGACAAACGTTCCCCAAACACTTTAATTACATTTGTAACGGTTGATTTGGCAACTTTTAGCGATTTTGCCAGCTTTGCGTGCGAGTAGCTCGGATCTTCGCGATGCGCGAGAAACATTTTGATACGCTGCTCTTCTTGCTTGGACGGCATTTTGACAACTGAAGAGTGAATTCCAAAATCAAAATAGGAGCAACATTCTACACAAACACACTTCCAAAATGAGGGGTGTTCAGGTTTTTTAAATGCAAAATTGAAAGAAATACGGCAAGTTTATATTGACCAAATTTTGATTGTATCACCCTTTAAATGTTATTAATTTTCATTTTTAACAACAGCAATAACAACAACGATTTTACAAATACGCATTTGTTTTGTTGTTTCGTATACAAAACACGAAAAATAAATAAATAAAATTGCAAAATGAGTATCAAGGAGTGGTCATATGAATTTGGCATGTAGTACAAAGTTGTTTATAATTTTATAAGCTACATTTCTTCCCTCGACTGTTTGGTAAAATCTTCAACAGCTCAATCGGTTGTTAATGTGGTAATTTTTGCGATTTTGAACATGAAGTTGAATATTTTCCGACTTAATATATTCACCATTTTTGTTGACCGAATCAAGAGCTAAAATTTTGCTTAACACCTCAAAAATAAATTCACAGCATTTTTTGAGCTATGGCCATACGAAAATTGCAAAAAGTGCTCAAAATCGAATTTAGCGACAAAACTTTAGAGGCTCATAAAAGACAAACGGCAACCAATCTGACAAAATCCAGAAATTACTTTTCTCCTCTCATCGAGTACTTTCGGCTGGGATAAGTGATTTTTTGTCTAGGGCCAAAAAGCTTAATTTTGGGTCACAGTGTTATTTACTTTATTTAAATGTAAAACATTTAGAATATTCTTTTTTTCTTTAATAGAACGGTAAATGACATAATCCATATCATTCATACCTATTGATATGTCCAATGATATTGGCTAGGTCATTTGCAATGATGCCATGAATACAATAACAACAATGTCTTTTATATGCATAACACATGCCCCGTGAAGTTGCGTCCGAACAAAAACCATGGTAATTGTTACAATTATCATGTACATTTAAGCAAATTGTTAAGTAATCGCTGATCAGGAGGATGGTGGTGGTGGTGGTATACAAAGTCATAAATTATCATTGCTTTTGTATTTTAATAATGACGACGTAAAAGACAAGCGGCGGTCGTCATAAGTATGCGTAACATGACTTCTTTTGCATTTCATCAGAGAGCAGCAGCGCAGGCGCACAAATCAGACGATAGGTTGATGTGATCTATTATGAAGAAGACAACCGACACTCACCGCCGTAAGTCAACGATAGTTTTCATTCGTTATTTGCATATTCACAGTCATACCTATGTCATCCATACATATGTAGGTCTATGATAGAGATTGGCCATGGGTTTGTGTGTTGGAATATGCGTGCATTAGCATGTAATCTATGCTAAAAGAAATGCAATTGCCAACAAATTCCCATGGGTTTTGTTTCTTTTGCAAATACCCACAATTCCATGGATTATGCAGATACTCCAAGTCTTTGCGATTTGTCTTTCCTTTACTTTTGCAATTTGTCGTAATCGCTGTAATGAAATATAATAATAAATATCATCTTACTCGTTTACATATATGAATACTGACAGGCCGTCGGACGGACGGATGGGCTAACCAATGTCATCATTATGATCATTATTGTCATCATCATTGTTTTGTGGCCGGTCATAAATCTAAAGATTGTTCATGAAATCTCTGTGAAGATGTTCCAACTTAATAATCTTGGCTCTTGCTAACCGTTTTTGCTTTCACCATAAAATAGCATATGGATACAAAATAACAATAATAATTTTATTTTGTGCTATTGTTGCTGTTGTAAAATAATTGCTTCTGTAAATGGATGCAACAGTTCATAGGAAGCTTAAAATTGCACAGATGTCGTTCGTCATCATCATCATACACTGGCGGTGACATAATTTTCTAATGCTGTAATACCAAGTTATTCGTATTCGTATCAAAGAGGATTATGGTTGTACAAATGGCTAAAAACCATTTATTCCAATAGATCACATATGTCCACTTACATATTTGCTTTGACATAAATGTTTATTTTCCAATTATTATATTACACACTCGAATCATAATCAAGTATATTGCAAAAGATTACGTTTTATGTACAATATCTGCAATAATTGTTTTGAAATTTTCTATATCTTCAATTTGTATGCAGGAGGTATAGAAGAATTGATGATATAATGTATATTCTAATTTCTTATTTATTATTAAAAATGCAAAGGCCTAACCTGCATATACTGAAAAAATGAAAAATGGGCACTAAAGCCAATTGAACTCTATTTTAGTTCGGGGGATATAATTATGTTTTTGTTAAAATTTCTGCAATATGAGAAAGTATTCTAGACTTTAATAATTTTACATTTATATTAGCTAAATGTACTTAAAGAAAATGTTCTTTAACAAGTGAAAAAAAAAATTATTTATACCCAAATAAATGTCTTCAGTTTGGCGAAAAATATTTATATTTGTTATATATTTGCGTTTCTAATACAGTATGGTTATAATTTGTTAAAATTAACCTACATTCTCCTTCGTGATGGGTTCACGTTTTGAGTGCAATTTAATTAACCCTTCTTATTAAATAAAGCAGTTTGTATGAATCACCCATTTGGAACAATTTACAAAAGCTATGCCACATCTGCAATATTCAAGCCATTGAAAATATAAGAATTTCTAAAAAAACAAGTAAGAAAAGTCTAAAGTCGGGCGGGGCCGACTATATTATACCCTGCAATCCTTTGTAGATCTAAATTTTCGATACCATATCACATCCTATATAAAGGGTGATTCTTTTGAGGTTAGGATTTTCATGCATTAGTATTTGACAGATCACGTGGGATTTCAGACATGGTGTCAAAGAGAAAGATGCTCAGTATGCTTTGACATTTCATCATGAATAGACTTACTACACGCAGAGAAGAAACATGATTGCCACAATCATATTCGAAGAGCAAAATAATATGATAGCAGCTATTTTTGCGGCGACCATGTAACATTTTAACCTGCAACCATGTTGGCTCAGTGAACATGGTTCTAAGAAAAATACAATTGTCCTCATCTAAAATGTTATTATATTGATAAAAAGAATTTTGTTTCCATTAAAAGACAATGGTCACGATCTAAAATGTTATGTTATTCGTCAAAAATGTTTTTCTTCTAGTTAAAAGAACATGGTCACAACCTAAAATGTTTTGATTTTTATGAAAAAACTTTTTTCGTCGTCGAAAAAAGGACGCCACTTGAGAAAAGAAAACACAAAATCAACTTTATTTATTTGTTTTTATTTATTTATAAACTAATTCATTGTTTATTTGTATTTATAATGTCGTGCAAGCAAACTTCACATATTTTTACACACTCTAGTTTGGTTCAATTTCAACAATAAGAAATCATTCCATATTTACTTCGTGACCATCAAATGTACAAACGCAGACATCATGTAACTGCAAATAAAAATAAATTATACCATATATCAAAATGCAGAACAAAAACCAGGTATATTTTTTACAATTACACTTTCCTTGTTTGTATTCACATAAAACCACGTGCCATTTCTGAATAAATAAATTAACACAAAACACTATAATTCCGTATTCTCCGTCCATTCCAAGAAACAATCAACACACGACTGACGCGCAAAATGAAAATCGTGTGTACCTGCTCAATGTTTTTATAAAATTCTTGTCGCTGCAAAAAAATTAAAAAATTAAATGGTCACGAAAACAATGTACATGGTCTTTATGGCCATGTAATGGTTGTAGACATGTCTATACGTAAACTATAAAAATATTTTTTTCTCTGCAAAAAAGTAAAAAAATTG
Organism: Haematobia irritans; assembly: GCF_050003625.1. Lineage (NCBI taxonomy): Eukaryota > Metazoa > Arthropoda > Insecta > Diptera > Muscidae > Haematobia > Haematobia irritans. The sequence continues at coordinate 229,595,211 of NC_134399.1, forward strand.
AATGGTCAGATACATGATTTTCCTGACCATATAATGGTCTCAAATTCTATCATTTAAATAATAGAACATGTTTGCGGCATTTGAGAACCATTTAAATGCTTATTGCCAACATATATTTTTCTCCGCTCGAAAATTATTTTTACAAAGACAAAATACATGGTTTTCGCGACAATTACATACTCTAAATAAGCATTAAATGGATGCGGCAACCATGTCCAAACATGTTTTTTCTGTGCGTGTAACGAGCACCGCTTGCAAATCATTGAATTTTATTACCAAAATCAGTGGCAGAAAATCCGCTTTTTTATCGACAAATTTTGTTCAGCGATGAGGCTCATTTCTGGTTGAATGGCTACGTAAATAAGCAAAATTGCCGCATTTGGAGTGAAGAGCAACCAGAAGCCGTTCAAGAACTGCCCATGCATCCCGAAAAATGCACTGTTTGGTGTGGTTTGTACGCTGGTGGAATCATTGGACCGTATTTTTTCAAAGATGCTGTTGGACGCAACGTTACGGTGAATGGCGATCGCTATCGTTCGATGCTAACAAACTTTTTGTTGCCAAAAATGGAAGAACTGAACTTGGTTGACATGTGGTTTCAACAAGATGGCGCTACATGCCACACAGCTCGCGATTCTATGGCCATTTTGAGGGAAAACTTCGGAGAACAATTCATCTCAAGAAATGGACCGGTAAGTTGGCCACCAAGATCATGCGATTTGACGCCTTTAGACTATTTTTTGTGGGGCTACGTCAAGTCTAAAGTCTACAGAAATAAGCCAGCAACTATTCCAGCTTTGGAAGACAACATTTCCGAAGAAATTCGGGCTATTCCGGCCGAAATGCTCGAAAAAGTTGCCCAAAATTGGACTTTCCGAATGGACCACCTAAGACGCAGCCGCGGTCAACATTTAAATGAAATTATCTTCAAAAAGTAAATGTCATGGACCAATCTAACGTTTCAAATAAAGAACCGATGAGATTTTGCAAATTTTATGCGTTTTTTTTTGAAAAAAAAAGTTATCAAGCTCTTAACAAATCACCCTTTATAAAGGTTTGTCCCAAATACATACATTTAAATATCACTCGATTTGGACAGAATTTGATAGACTTTTACAAAACCTATAGACTCAAAATTTAAGTTGGCTAATGCACTAGGGTGGAACACAATTTTAGTAAAAAAACTATGGGAAACATTTAAATCTGAAGCAATTTTAAGGAAACTTCGCAAAAGTTTATTTATGATTTATCGCTCGATATATATGTATTAGAAGTTTAGGAAAATTAGAGTCATTTTTACAACTTTTCGACTAAGCAGTGGCGATTTGACAAGGAAAATGTTGGTATTTTGACCATTTTTGTCGAAATCAGAAAAACATATATATGAGAGCTATATCTAAATCTGAACCGATTTCAAAAAAATTTGACACACTTGACTACTCTACTAATTGTACTCCTAGTGCAAAATTTCAACCAAATTGGGCCAAAACTCTGACTTCTGGGGCCATATAAGTCCATATCGGGCGAAAAATATATATGGAAGCTATATCTAAATCTGAACCGATTTCAATCAAATTTGGCACGCATAGCTACAATGCTAAATGTACTCCCTGTGCAAAATTGGGCCACATTGGGCCAAAGCTCTGGTTTTTAGGGCCATATTAGTCCATATCGGGCGAAAGATATATATGGGAGCTATATCTAAATCTGAACCGATTTCAATCAAATTTTGCACACTTGACTATACTACTAATTGTACTCCTAGTGCAAAATTTCAACCAAATTCGGCCAAAAATCTGGCTTCTGGGACCATATAAGTCCATATCGGGCGAAAGATATATATGGGAGCTATATCTCAATCTGAACCGATTTGGCTGATATTTTGCAAGATTTTCGAGATTCATAAAATATTTGGATGTACGGTATTTCAAGAAAATCGGTTGATAAACACGCTAACTATGACCACATCGGGGATAAATATATATGGCAGCTATATCTAAATCTGGACCGATTTTTTCCAAAACCAATAGCGATTGTCTCTGTCCCAAGAAACGACCCTCTGCCAAATTTAAGGACGATCGGACTTAAATTGCGAGCTGTACTTTGTGCACAAAATTACATATACAGACAGACGGACGGATGGACAGACAGACAGACGGACATCGCTAAATCGACTTAGAATTTAATTCTAAGCCGATCGGTATACTAAAAGATGGGTCTATGACCACTATTTCTTGGCGTTACATACAAATGCACAAACTTATTATACCCTGTACCACAGTAGTGGTGAAGGGTATAAAAATATTGAATGATGACAAAATGAAGGATATATTAAACGGCCATTAAGAAAACGATTGGATTAAATTAGTTTACTATATTAAATCGACTATGAAATACAGGCAATACTTAGTTGATGAACTAATCTGAATCAATGATAAAACGAGGCAGACGTTTTTATAAAAAACCACATTGTCAAATTACATATTTATCTTTATTATAAATGGATGTTATATAGAATAATGTGATGTAATGGAATCACATTACATCACATTAATCACATGAATACCGATGTTCACTACAGAAGAAAATCGTTAATGACACCATACTTCAAATCCACCTAGTTTTGATTTATTACTCGTTGTTATTTAAGAGTACACCCAGAGAAGGAATATGATCAACTCAAACATGTTTTAAGAGCAAAATGTTATTTTTGGGTGGTGACCATGTAACATGGTTTTCGCAACCATGTTATTTTCTCGGAAATCATGTATCTGATTTCGGCAAAGAGGTTATATTGGACGAGAAAATAACATTTTAGTGACAAACATGTTACATGGTCACGATACAAAAATAACAGTTTGCTCTTGAAACATGTTCGAGGTGATCATATGATACTCTGCGTGTATGCTGTAACATTTACATTTTTATAAGCTTTTTTTAACAATCCACAAAAAATACGCAATTTTGAGATTAGAGATCAGAGAATTTTTTTGATTCAATTACGAAATTACTTGATGCAATTTTAATTTTTTAATTAAAATTTCTCTTCAATCACAAAAATAATAGTATCAATCACAGAATGAATTAGAAATAAAAAATGTACTTGATTAAACAATTAATTTATTTTTTCAGGCACTTTCAATTAATTTTTGTAGTTGGTTCAATAAAAATGTAATTGATTTTGGTTGAAAAATCCAATTAATTTCATAATTTTGGAAATCAATTATTTATTGGGACCCTTTTTATACTTTTTACATTCTTAAATTTTTTGGGGGCTTTTGAAAAAAGCGTAGACCAATTTAGGGGTTTTTTTCTTAAGATTTGGGGGGAAGAATCAAAAATCGCCTGGCCTCCCTGTATTAGATAAATTAATTTTCTTGTAATTTTACAAGAGTTTATAAATTCTAATGAAATTTTCTTTTGATTTGAGCCCAACCTAATTTAAAAAAGAAAACCTTTAATTTTTTCGAAATATATTTTTATTTAATTAAATGTAATTGTATCAATTACTTTTTTAATTGATTACCTTTTATACTTCAATCACCCTTTTTTTGTAATGTTTTGTGATATTTTTTCTGTGTACGTCTCTAGTAAATTGGCAAGCAGGCAAAAACTATAGCTCATATTAATTCTATAGAGCTTATTTTCGTAAGGTCACTTGGTGCCAATTCAAGAATCAAGTCTTAAGAACAAGGGGCCTCAAAATTACAATGTTTTCTACATCATCTTAGTATAAGTGAAAAAGGAGAAATATTAAACTATTTACCATGAGGTTGTGAAAGATCAACACTTAAAGTCATTATACGAACAAAAATGAGTTATTCATATGTTAATTTGCAAACATTGTATAGTGTATTTCAGAATCCACAAAATAAGTGGCAGCCTACAATTTACGTTTATTAATTTTTAATTCAAAGATTCAATAATGTAAAGATTATTTCATTAAATTAAAATTATGTTTCTTTAATTTAAAAAAAAAAATTGTTGTACTTCAAAGACATACGACTCTAACGGAAGAACGTATAATTCAAAGATTATACTCTTAAATTTGATAAAAAAAAAATAAAAGAACAAATATGCTTTTTTTAAAATTATTTTTTTATTTTAAAGAAATTTGTCCTTAATATTGGGTGTGCAGTAAATTTAACTAATTCACCCTACTGTCTTTAACAGGCTTTAGAGTCCATGTGCGTTTATATGTGTTAGTGAATGTAGCCATGCAGCCATATGCAAACATTTACAATCTATCCGTGGGATTTACATAAAGTCAATGTCCCATATTGTGGTTTCTTGCCAAGTATTCATTCATGTAACAATCGCTCATATCGATGTTGGCTTCTTTTTTATTTATTATTCCTTATAACGATTTGAATGGCTGTAATATTAATAACGACACTTTCTTTCTTCGTTCATGATTTTAATATGTTATGTAAATAATATTTGAGCTTTTTGGAAAACCATTGTCTGATTTCAAAACGTTTTCGAAACAGTGTTTTATATTAAACTAACCTGAATAAGGGGACAGAGGAAAATGTAACATAATAACTTTTCTTATGTTCTTTTTCTAGTAAATTTAGTAAATCAAATTTAATCCAGAGGACTATGAGGTACAATTCTTAAGAATTTTTAATAGTTCGATTGACAGTTAATCGAATATTCAATACGATTCAAATTGCATTTAGTAGACATAAAATTTTTAATTTTTTTCCGTTGGAATTTAAAATTTTCTCAATAATTTGAAGAGGATAACTAGAACATAGGCCCTAAATGTTCATATCTTTTCACTAGATAATATGTAAATTCCATAGATTAAGTTTCTGACATTTCGTGTAGAGCTTATCTTAAAGATTCAGTTTGTATAGAGTAAATGTCCTTAAAATTAATCTTCGTATTTCCGTGACATATTTTCATAACAAGGCACCACCAAGTTGAGCAACAGGGAAGTTTAGAAAGTAAAAGGCGGATATTACAAATTTGAGGTATCGTAGATATACTCCTCCATACTCCCCCAAATGTGTTGATGACCTGCATCTCAATTGGATTTGTTTACAGAATTATGAATCCTACATTTAAAATAAATTAATTATCTACACCTTCGGTTTTACATAAATATTCATAAATATTGCGATCCGTAATAAGGTTAAACTTATTCACACGATAATATTAACAAAATATTTTCTCAACCAATTTCATTGTCAGATAATTGAAATTGTAAGCGCCACAAAATGTTTAGAGAATGTCGGAAAGTCCTTATGTTGTAGTTTTGCAACCGCATTTTTATTTCAATGGGGGAAAATAGAAAAATTAAAACTTGACCAATTCACTAGGTGATTTAATTTAAACTTGTTATGGTTCAGTTTCACTTTTGTCTGGAGTAACCATACCACAACAAGATCTCGTCGAATGAAATTATTTAATTTTTTGTTCCTTTCTTCAGTTTGGTTAGCTAAGTTGGTTGAAATCCAATCAATTCATACGGCCACAAGTAAATATGCTGTTGATCTAGTTCCAGTGGTGAGACAGGTAGATGGGCACTTGGTATAAATCAAAACACATATCGAAAGTGCATCCTTGCACCCATCCGGACCAAATGAAAATATTTACGCATAAAATGTTCAAATGGAATGTGTATTAAATGTACAATAAAACGCATTCTCATGTCTTCAGGGAACATGGAAAATAAGCGATTTTAATTGAATTCTTTGAAACACCAAAATGTATTACCGCTGACATTACAAGATAAAGAGGAATAGTTCAAAAATTATTTAATTTAAGTCAAAGAAAATCAGTGAGTGCTGCCAAATTCTATGTTAGACTCAATGGTGAGGAACTTGCTTTCTATAACTAATTCCGAACCGCTTGTCAAACTCTGTATAAAACGATCACCTTTGAAACACTTTACCCCAAGCATTACTGAGCAGGGATGATAAATAGCATACCTGAATTGTACTGTATCAGTTTCGAGAAGGTACTTTTTTTCATTTTGGGAAAGATTTTTCCTTTTCCCTTATGAAATAGATCTGTCTGGATGAAATGGTTATGTTAGGTGGCAGTCCGATGTATCAGGCTCACTTAGACTATTCAGTCCATTGTGATACTACGTTGGTGAACTTCTCTCTTATCACTGAGTGCTGCCCGATTCCATGTTAAGCTCAATGACAAGGGACCTCCCTTTTAAACGCCGAGTCCGAACGGCGTTCCACATTGCAGTGAAACCACTTAGAGAAGCTTTGAAAACCTCAGAAATGTCACCAGCATTACTGAGGTGGGATAATCCACCGCTGAAAAACTTTTTTGGTGTTCGGTCGAAGCAGGAATCGAACCCACGACCTTGTGTATGCAAGGTGGGCATGCTTACCACTGCACCACGGTGGCTCGCCAGGATAAAATGGTTAGCATGGATGTTTGTCATACAGATCGTCATGATTTTATTGTGGTACTTCCTGGAATAATGCTGTAATTCATAAATTGCTCACAATGTGAAAACATCGTAAAATTGATATGAGTTATTATTTGATTCTTTTCATTGTACAAAAATTTAGCAATACCAAAGTCTATGAAAGTTAGAACCAAAATCTTATCGATATTTTGTAAACGATAGTTGAAATTCAAGATAGTTCAAGGACGTATTTATCATATATATTCAGACGTATACAATTTTATTTTTATGAACTTAATGAAGGTTAAAAAAGGTACCAAATGTGCCGCGGGGGTACCTCGGTACATTTTATATTCAAATTGTATCAAAAAAAAGTACAAAACTTTATCCACCCTGTTACTGAGAAATAGTGCTGCTGAAAAACTTCGTTGTGTTCGGTGTTTTGCATGATGTTGTCTTTGATAGGGTATACATTTTGTCTCCCAAATACCCATGTATAAACCAAAAATAGGACCAGATCTATAGATCCAATCTGAAGAATAATTCGTGAAATGGGAATTATTCTTCTGATTGGAATTATTATTCTTCAGATGGGAATTATTCTTCAAATTAACCAAACGAAAGTGCTCGATGAATCAGCACTTTCGTTTGGTTAATTTTTTTCTCCTTATTTCTTTCTCCAAAAACGCTATGTTATAGTTACATATGGCTCTTCTTTTAACGATTCTCTGCAAACATTTTCTTTCACTAAATATTATTTATCAATTCGCCACAATCAATATTTTGTTCGCGGCGAATAATCATCTGTCATCCGAATTCGATTTCCCCGTCGCCAGTACTTGGGTCCGAATCGCAAATATTCTGAAATAACATTATTTCATTCGAAATTAAAATTAACTGCGTGGACTTTCGTAAAAAATTCTTCTGTAAAAAAATCTTTTTTAAAATTCTTGTATTTAATTTTTCTAATTTTATGACCATGTCCCCACATTTTAGAAATGTTTATATGTATATTCTTTATTATCCTTCTGCAAAACTTCGATTATACCCTCGTTTGCTAATTTCGTAAATTTACTGTCGTTTTTGTTGGCCTATCAAACAGTCATACCAATTTTCCGGGAGATCTCGCCAATGAGGTGTCAAGAACAATTAAAAATTATTCGCCAATGGTATGCCCTCCCACTTCTTCATGAAAACTCTCTCAAAAATATTTATTTATTATTCGAGAAGATAAAACTTTTTCCAAAATCCTTCACGCTGTTTGCTGGCTTTAGACAATGAAAGCCTTCACAATCGCTTCTGTAACATATATCCCAAACACATTCTGCTTCAAGCATATATATTTTCAGGATTGGTTCAAACAAAATATTGTTTGTATTGTTCAAACACATTATGTTTCACCTTAGGCATACACTGGTAGAAAAGAATTTTAATGAAATTTTCTTTGTGTCGATATAGTTCATAGGCTATTTCTAAATTAATATATGTTTGCATCCAAACATATTATATTTACAAAAATTGTATGTCCCAAACATAATATGTGCTAACATATTAACACAGAAAAAATTTTAACGAAAATTTTTCCAATTAAAATTTTAATTAAGTTTTAAAAAATATTCATTTAATAATTTAATTGATTGAACAAATTTTTTAATTTAAACAAAAATCAATAGTATCAATTAATTATTTAATTTTAGGTCAATTAATTTTTTTAATTCATTTTTTAATTGATACTAACATTTCTGTGATTGAAGACATTTCAAATAAAAAAATTAATTGGATCAATTAATTTAGTGATTGAATCAGAAAATTTTTTTTGTGTGTATGTCCCAAATATGTTATGCTCGTTTATGAACATTGTGTGCTTGCACTTAAAATTATTGTGTTAAAAAAATTGTGTTCCAAACATATAATTTTTACACCCAAACATATGAAAAACAGCCTTTTTCGTCCGTGTATGCAGAAAACTTTCAATAACCACATAAGTCGAAAAAAATAATTACAATTGAAAAGTCTACTTTTGGAATTTGAAAAGGTCGTCTTTTTGATTCTCATTACAATCGTTACTAGTCACTGACCCCACATTTTGAATGTTTGCTTTTACACCTGTTCAACTATGGAAAGTGATTTCGCAGTAACTCCTTGACTCGCTCCCTGCCTGAGGGAATTTTTCATTATTGGTAACGATACATACATATATTACAGGCAATGGCAAGATTATTAGATTCATGATACGCAATCACATCACTCCATCCATAATTCAATAATAGCCAGTAAACCAGGCAACCGCCTTTAAACAGAAGGCGTTAAATTTAATAAAATGCCCAAGCATATGAGCGCTTATCTCACGTTTTCTAAGCGTTTCATGCAAAATGCGGAGAAACTTTTGACTATACCAAAAAATAATGACAGTTTTTCAAGTGCCGTACGCCAGTTACGCTACTCATTATTAGGATGCAGTCGCAAGTGGCCAGCCAGCAAGGCAGCCAGTCAGGCAAACCACAACATCCGAAAATGCTCTCGTTTTGGTGTTAGTCTAACCATAGATTCCAACCTCAGAGTGTTGACTGCAGTTCGACTTGAATTTTGGTGTTCGCATAGTTAGTTAGGATTTAGTTACTGGTGCTATTATGAATAGGGTCATTGTAATTCACAAAGAAAGTGAAATTCATTGTTGTGGGTAAGCGCGAGTTGTGGACAGGGAGCATGGATGGAGAAGATGTCTGGCATCATCTTCCAGGCCAACAAAAAAAGTCGAATGCAAGATCATTGCTAGTCAGTCGTCACTATATCGATATGTGGGTATTTGTGAGACCCATAGATCACGTTTGCAGGGACACTTACGAGGCGGCATTGACTTGATGCCAAACTCTATTGCTCGTCGTGCGACAGCAAGCATGTTTTCTATATGACTGCACTGATGCTGGGAAAAAGTTTGCGAAGGAAAAATAACGAGTTTTTGTCAATATTGCACGCGACATTGACTGAGTTTTCTTGGAGCAGAGGATGGCTGACTTGAAACACATTGCTCATCGTTGTAATCACCAGCGGCAAAATGCAACATAGACCGATGCAGTTAAGGAAAGCATTGGTGGTGGAGGAGATGACCTCCCTCGCACCACTCCTCAGCTGTGTTTACCTGATGCACTTTGGTAAACTCGAATCCCGAGAACGATAAAAACTCATACAAAATTTTCCACCGATGAGTTTGTAATCCAGTTGCACATCATTGCTGTACATCAAGGTGCTTTTCGCCAAGTTTTTCTAGCTGCTTATTTGCTCGTTTAATGTAAGCCACTGAGGCAACCAACTGGCCCAACTTCGAAGTGGCATTCCTTTGCCAAACTCACATTTCGACTTGGGCATCTAATCACCCCCCGCCACTCAAATTACAACTTTCTGCAGTTGTTGTCATTGTCCGCTCGATATGGAATAGGTAAACAAATAATGGCTTACTTTGCCGGTATTGTGAGCTTCAACAAAGACATGGCCGGATTAGGCAAGGTCGTGAAATCTATTGGGAGGCTCCTTGAACTTCAAAATTGTTGGAATACAAATATGTAAAACTGAAATGAAATACTCAAGAAGATAACTGTTGTACGAGTATATAAAGGGTGATTTGTTAAGAGCTTGATAACTTTTTTTTTTAAAAAAACGCATAAAATTTGCAAAATCTCATCGGTTCTTTATTTGAAACGTTAGATTGGTCCATGACATTTACTTTTTGAAGATAATTTCATTTAAATGTTGACCGCGGCTGCGTCTTAGGTGGTCCATTCGGAAAGTCCAATTTTGGGCAACTTTTTCGAGCATTTCGGCCGGAATAGCCCGAATTTCTTCGGAAATGTTGTCTTCCAAAGCTGGAATAGTTGCTGGCTTATTTCTGTAGACTTTAGACTTGACGTAGCCCCACAAAAAATAGTCTAAAGGCGTCAAATCGCATGATCTTGGTGGCCAACTTACCGGTCCATTTCTTGAGATGAATTGTTCTCCGAAGTTTTCCCTCAAAATGGCCATAGAATCGCGAGCTGTGTGGCATGTAGCGCCATCTTGTTGAAACCACATGTCAACCAAGTTCAGTTCTTCCATTGTTGGCAACAAAAAGTTTGTTAGCATCGAACGATAGCGATCGCCATTCACCGTAAAGTTGCGTCCAACAGCATCTTTGAAAAAATACGGTCCAATGATTCCACCAGCGTACAAACCACACCAAACAGTGCATTTTTCGGGATGCATGGGCAGTTCTTGAACGGCTTCTGGTTGCTCTTCACTCCAAATGCGGCAATTTTGCTTATTTACGTAGTCATTCAACCAGAAATGAGCCTCATCGCTGAACAAAATTTGTCGATAAAAAAGCGGATTTTCTGCCACTGATTTTGGTAATAAAACTCAATGATTTGCAAGCGTTGCTCGTTAGTAAGTCTATTCATGATGAAATGTCAAAGCATACTGAGCATCTTTCTCTTTGACACCATGTCTGAAATCCCACGTGATCTGTCAAATACTAATGCATGAAAATCCTAACCTCAAAAGAATCACCCTTTATTAATTATTAATTACGAACCAAAAATTTAAATATTATTTTACATTGAATTTATCTATACTAAAATATTATAAATAGTTATTCACTTTTTTCGTCTTATAAATACAGAAACAATTTATCATTAGGGCTGTTTTACTAGCTTATCACTAATTGTCTCACTCTCTCTCTCTCTTTTACTCACTCATTGTATTATAACATAACTCATTAGTAAGAACAAGAAGTACTCAACTTGGAAGTTCTCTTTTAGTTTTTCAATTAATGATTTTCATTTGTACTCTCTTTGTATCACTGGCGTTATGTTAATTCTTGAAGATTAAATCACTGAGAGGAATAGCAGAACAACCAAAATTAAAATAATCATAAAATAGAATTATTCGGGATGATACCAGATTTGACGAGTGCGTCTGTCTAGCCCTCTTTCCTTATAAAATGTTATATTGGCTGTATGTTTATCTTTCAAGAGAAAACCCAAATATTATAATTTTTTTCAATAAAATATTAATTTATTAATAATTTTCCCTTCCGGAAAACTTATATGGCCACAATAAGATATTTACATACTTCCTTAACCCAATCATTAATTGATAGAAAATTGAATCCAATTTTGCGGTTTATTTGCCAAGGGCCCTCTTCCACAGCAACACCGTAGTACCACCAATATTTCTTGTGTGGGTACATAGTTCGATGATTAGTTGTGGGAATATCGCATAAAACCAAAGTTAGCAACTGCATCAATGGCAACGCATCCATTGTATGAAAGCAATAAAAACAAAAATGCTCCACAGCTCTGAATATAAATCAAGTGGGCTTGTGGGTAATGGGAGAAAGAAAATCGCGTGGAGAGCTCCCATCGACAGGAATAAACAATATTGACATTGAATGCAATTCGTGCAACACTCTAATGGAAAGTGAAAAGACTTTTTCGTTAAAAAAGAAAAACTTAATTAATACTTAATTGATGGGAGTTACATGAATATATTTCGTTATACATATTTCAAGCTATATACTTTTTTCTATCACTTAATGGGTGGGCATCCTTCAGATTAATGAGTAGGGCAAGCAATCTCATGCACTAAAAAATAGGAAATATGCGCCTAAAACATGCACTTAAAATAAGAAAATATGAAAAAAAGCTAATATGCAAATAAAAATATTTTTAAAAATAAATATTTCAAGCAATTTAACAAGAAGGCTAATAACAATTAATTTAATATAAATAGTTTAATATGTTAACAAATACAATAAGTACATAAAAGGGAAAACAAAACCATAAATTAAAAAAAATGTATTATATTATAATTAAATAAAATTAAAGCAATTGAGTCCATAGAAGAGAGATCAGTTTCAATTTATTGCGTTATTGGCGTAAACAAAACAGGTGTTTTTATGTCATCAAACACAAAACTTTCCCGTCTGGAGCATATTTTAAAGAACACACTCTTTTTTTTGTGTAATTGGTGTGAGAACAATTTTCAGCAAAATCCAATATTCTTGCTATTGTTTTTATTTCAAGAAACTTTTATTTTTTAATAGAACATTGTTAAACAATTCTTTTTAACAAAATTATTTATTAAATCGACAGCATCTGCCAAAGAATTTCGTCCTTCTAGTTATACGCTAAACCACATAGTGGTCAGGGTATAATAAGTTTGATCGGCCAAAAACTGTGCCTACCAGAAATATTGATTTTAGACCCCATAAAATATATACCGATCGACTCAGAATCACCTCCTGAGTCGATCTAGCGCTTGGTGTCCGTCCGTCCGTCTGTCCATGTATTTGTTGTTCACAGGATTCCGGTCGCAATTATTAACCGATTTTGATGAAATTTGGTACAGGGAGGTTTTTGGGCACAAGGACGAACGCTATTGAATTTGGAAGAAATTGGATCAAATTTAGATATAGCTCCCATATATATGTATCGCCCGATTTCGACAAATGGGGTCACGTTGCGCGTTTTTTCAAACGGATCGTCACCAAATTTGGCAAAAGGTAATCTTTTCCATCGCCCTTCAAGTCTGCAAAATTTCATCCAAATCGGTTCAGGTTTAGATATAGCTCTCATATATATGTATCGCCCGATTTTCCCGAATTTGGCCACAAAACCTTTATTTATCAACCGATCTTACTCAAAGTTGGCTAAATACAATCTTCTATAGCACTAACTATATGTGCAAAAAATCATCGAAATCGGTTCAGATTTAGCTATAGCTCCCATATATATGTGCCGCCCGATTTTTATAAATTTGGCTATAAAACCCTTATTTATCAACCGATCTTACCCAAATTTGACTAAATGTAGTCTTCTATAGCACTAACTATATGTGCAAAAAATCATCGAAATCGGTTCAGATTTAGATATAGCTCCCATATATATGTATAGCCCGATTTTCCCAAATTTGGTCATAGAACCCTTATTTATTAACCGATCTTACTAAAAGTTGGCTAGATCCAGTCCTCTATAGTACTAACTATATGTGCAAAATTTCATCGAAATCGGTTCACATGTAGATATAGCTCCCATATATGTATCACCCGATTTTGAAAAATTCGCCCCTAATAACCTTATGTTTGACCATACAGGCCTCATTTCTTAACTGATCTTACTCAAATCTTGCACAAGGTAACCTTTTGTGGTATTAATCAAACCCGAAAAATATTATGCAAATTGGTTCAGATTTAGATATAGCTTCCATATATATGCATCGCTCGATTTTCCCAAATTTGCCCATAACCAATGTTACTCAAATTTCAAATTTTGATGTACTAGCCGATCGTACTTATACGTACTTGTTGCTCTTACATAAGAATATTGCTCGATTTTTACAAATTTGTATTTATTACCCACACTAATTTAACGATTTTCTCTTTTTTCATAATGGGCTCAATATTAGTGGCATACTAACTCCGTAGGCGCAATATCAACACAGCCAGTAGGGGAAATTCCCTATATGTAGGGTTTTTCTAATATTTAGCGTCTTGTAGGGACCTAGGACCACAATGTAGGGACATTTTCACTCATCACAATTTGTAATAATTTTTACATTTTGGTGCCTCTAGAGGAGGAAATTAGAAGCCGGCTAGGCTTGATCTTTAACAATGTGTGGTAAACTTTATTCCTGTAGAAAATTTTGTGAACATTTTTATTAACCAATGTTACTCAAATTTCAAATTTTGACGTACTTGTAGCTCTTACATAAGAATATTGCTCGATTTTTACAAATTTGTATTTATTATCCACACTAATTTAACGATTTTCTCTTTTTTACTAATGGGCTCAATATCAACACAGCCAGTGTTGCTAGAAGTAGGGGAAATTCCCTATATGTAGGGTTTTTCTAATATTTAGCGTCTTGTAGGGACGTAGGGCCACAATGTAGGACATTTTCACTCAACACAATTTGTAATAATTTTTACATTTTGGTGGCTCTAGAGGAGGAAATTAGAAGCCGGTAAGGCTTGATCTTTAACAATGTGTGGTAAACTTTATTCCTGTAGAGAATTTTGTCAACATTTTATTTCTATAGAACATTTTGTCAAAATTGTATTTCTATAGAATTTTTTTCAAAATATTATTTCTATAAAAAATTTTCTCAAAATTTTATTTCTGTGGAATTTTATCTCAAAATTTTATTTCTATAGAATTTATTGTCAAAATTTTATTTCTATAGAAAAATTTGTCACAAAAATTTGTTTATAGAAACTTTTCCAAAATTTTATTTTTATAGAGATTTAACAAAAAAGATTACTAATTTGGGTAGAATTCTACCAACTGTGGCGACCGTGGTGGTAATACAAATTTATATTCTAAGTTATATACGTTGCATATTCATGTTTTAAGATAATAAAGTACTTAGAACCATTTTTGTTTTGTAAAATTTTTTAAATTTAACGAAAAATATAGTAGGGAAAATTGTTTGGGAATGTATGGGAAAGTAGGGAACTTTTTTTGTCCTTGTAGGGTAAAACGAACATTTTCCGTGGCAACATTGACTATGAGCTGTATTCAGATTGACACAAAGCACCCATAGACTCAATTTTCTTAAATATGCAACTGCGGTTTATCTCCCAGACCTATATGTTACCCCACAGATGCTTATGATTACTAATTCTGTAATGGTGGTTTAGGGTATGATATAGTCGGCCCCGCCCGACTTTCTCCTTTACTTGCTTGTTTTTTTTTTATTACTTCGCTAAAAACCCATAATTGCTGTGCACAAACATCAATTGAGATTTGAGAGAAGGCAAGTGTAGCAGTTCTTTTACGAACTTAACCGATATTGAGTCGGAATCGTCAGGTTCCCATACTACTTCGGCAAATTTTGTGTTGGCTATAATAATTGACATCATTTAGCTACGTTCCCCTTCTTGTTATAATTGGCTCTGGAGGAAGCGGAATGCCAGGAAATTTTTCATTGAAAATGTGTCCACGAATATTTTGTAAGAAATTATGTTTCAACTTTAAACAAAAGATGTCGGACTAAATATAAGGGGGCTGATATTTTTAGCAAAATATGCAAAACCAAATGTCTGTTTTAGGATGACGAGAAAAAACATGCATTTGCATGAGATTCCTTGGCCTATTTATGAGGAGTGCACAAATGTTTTAATATATGAATACATGTTATATGCAAGTTGGGTAACTCTTAATTAACTTAAGTAAAATGGGTTTTAAATTTCTATTATAATTAAAAAAAAATAATAATTTTCAATGAAGAAATTGGCATACCTACCCGTATGTTAAAACCCAGTCTCCCCTCAAAATCTAGACGAAAATTGTATTTAAGATTTTATATTCTATTGAATTCCTTAAACGATAATATGTAATAGAATTAAAGAATACCAATATCAAATCAGATAAAAACGAAAAGCAAGAATATTGTACTATAAAATAGACTGGGAACTTTACTTCAGTTCCTATTCGGTACCAGCTGACCTACGAGGACAATTCTTTTATTGAATAATTCATATTTGAGTTTATCAGCAGGAAAATAAATTATATAATGTGATAATAAGAACAAATTATAGTAATACAATATATTAATACAAACAAATTAGCAATCAATAAATGTGGTTTATCGTCGATTCGATAAATTAACAAGTTAATTTAATAAGTTAGCATTTCTTGTCAATTGTTTTTCTAGTGGTCGATAACGTCTATAGTTTTTTCTCCAGTGTGGGATTTGGAATAACTAAATGTAAGTACATTGTTGCCAGATGTCTCAAGGTACTTGAGGTATTATGAATTAACAATAACTTTGGAATCACACTATCATTTGGCGAAAATACAATGAGGGAAAAATAGTGTAACAACAAGGCAACATATTTTTTGACGAAACGAAAACGTCCTTAGTGAAAATACGTTGTGAATAGTCCGTTGTTTCTCATCTTCATTACCCGTTTACAAAAAGTAAAATTTGCAGGAGAAACATACGACAGAGTAGATAAAGATTTAATTGCAATTCAGTAATACCAGAATCAATGCCAAAATATCTTTTGAGGTAATGTAGAATATACCGTATAAATTTCGCATATTAGTTAAAAAGTTATTCGTTAAGTTATCCCTTTCACTACCGAATTAAAAGTAGCCATTGCAATATTAGTTTTTCTTCAGAACTAGTTTATTCTAGTGATATAGACTACAAAACAACAAAGTATGTAAACATGGATGTAGCAAGATCTTGGAATACTTTTGGATCGCATGCTAAATTTTAGATCTCACATTTCTATGACTGTAAATAAGGCCTATGGATCATTTGGATTTGTCAAGCGCTGGAGTAAGGAATTTTCTGACCCATTTGTTACAAGAAACTTATATACTTCACTTGTGCGTCCTATCCTGGAATATGGATCTGTAATTTGGGACCCACAGTACCAAATTCATTGCAATCGTATTGAATCTGTTCAGAAACAATTTTTACTGTTTTGTTTACGTCGGAATAACTGGACACCTCAAACCTTGCCGTCTTACAAAGAAAGACTATCGCTCATCAAATTACCTACACTGAAAAGTAGACGTACCATGCTGAATATCTGTTTTATGGTTGATTTAATTAACGGAAGATTTAAATCTGACTTCCTTACTAACAGCATATCATTCAATGTACCCTTTAGACCTACCCGCGACTTTGAACTGCTCCACATTGAATACTTTCGAACGAACTTTGAAAACAACGATCCACTTCGCCGTCTTTGTAAAGAATTCAATAAATTTTATTATTATCTTGATTTGTCAGAAGAGAAATACAATGTAAAGAAAAAGATAACACTATTATTAAATACTTGATATATTAACAAACAATATGTATATAATGTAATATATTACTGTTAGTCTGTAAGGGTTTAATCCATAGATGAAAATAAAAAAAAAAAAAAGATGTCCTCCAATGTGGACACTGGTAGTCAAGGGAGTCAATTCACCTAAATATACTTAAACACTTTTAAATACGTGACCAATTCAATTCTGTTAAAAAATGTTTTTTTTGCATGTATTTTTGTATGATATGTATTTTGAAAAATAATAGTATGTAGATATTGTTTGGAAAATAAGTAACATGGTCAAAAACAAAATTTTTGGAAGTATATTTTAAAATACTTTAAGGAACTGTAGCGGCGTTATTAGTTATTATTTTCATAGATAACACTTTATATTCTTTAATTCATAAAAACATAATAGCTTTGAATTTAATATACATAGGTATAGTTTTTCTTTGTCATTAATTTTCTATAATTAAAATTTATTATAATAAAAAATGCATAACTATAAGTCAATCTCGAATCCTCTGATTATAGGATGACTTCTACAATAACATATGTTCATGTTTCCCAAATTTTCATTTTAATAAACATCTAATGTTTTGTGCTATGTTATGCAGCATTTACTTGAGACCCATCTCTTTAAACGTGATTATAATACACGATCTGATATGTAACCATCGATACAATTGCTTGTTTCCTGAATAATCGAAAGCTTAGTTTTGATAACTTTTTTATCCAAGTTCTGGTTTAAGAGTTCAAAAACGTACTTATTAAAACTCCTTAAAGTTTCAATTTGGTATATAGGATATACACTCGATGAGTATTTGTTTGTTTTACGAACCGGTTAGCTAGAAAATTTAAATTTAGTTACCGATGTCCACTATAGAAGACATGACTTTATCGACTTACACGGTATATATCGTACACCCAATTTTCAATTTGTTTATGTCCTTTAGTTAAATAACACTTGGGATTTCACTTTTTCCATAGAAAAACGTGCATAAAATTGACGAAACACATGTACGACTGTATACACTGAAAAAAACAGTGAATCCAAGATAACTTTCGGTAAATTTTAGAAAATTTTGAATATTTTTAGAAAATTTTAACTAAACAGTATTACAAACGCTGGCATCACCCCGATGTCATTAAAATAAGTAAATATTTTTCGACAAATTCAAGAAAAATTATTAGACATAATTAAGTTTTTTCACTTTTTAAAGAAAAATTTGTAGTTTGAAGGAAAAAATTGGAGTTCAGAATGTCTTTAGTTACATACGAAGTTCATGATGAACGAATTTGTAGTAAACTTTGCAAATTTAAAGAAATTCTGAACTATTTTGTCGAAGACACGAATTTAGTTAATCTTTATGCTTCATTTGCGTATATTTTTTTCCTCGGTTTTAGTTAATTTAACTAACGTACGCTATAAATTATTAGATTAAAGGAAACTTTCTCCAAGCATAATAATTCCATGAACTAAAATAAAGTTAAATTGGCTTTAGTGAAATATAGAGTTTACTTTTTTTTGCGTGTACAACTGGTAAATTAATATTAAAAGGACCCCCTTAACATACTCCCACAAAATTTTTAAGTAAAACGTACATATGTAATGTACAATCGACGCTCAAAATTATGTCCTCTCAAGTGGACATCGGTAGTGAAATGGTTAAATCAATGAACATTTCCTGTTTCAATAAAGAATTTACGATGAATGTTTTGTTAAAATAACGAAGATAATTCTTTCGGTGTACCAAACCTCCCCAATTCACAATATCATCCTGCATATGGTATGCAGAAACTTGGGAATTTCAAGGGAATCGGAGTTACTCACATTTTGTAACATGTTCTTCCGATAAGGACTTTAACATCAAGAACTGCAAATACCTCTATATATTAGACTGTAACTTGAATGAACCTTAAATCAAAATGTTCTATAATCGGAGATTTACATGTTGTGGAACTATAAATATGTCATTTAAAATGGAACTCGTGTTATATGACGAATGCCAAAAAGACATCCCAAATATCATCATGAGTGATTTGCCATGTGAACATTTGCAAACAATGCTGCGTTAAAGACCACCAAGGTCAATAAGTTTATGGTCTTTGGAAAATCTACAGACTTAGGTCTAGTCATTGCCCCCAGACGGACTAATAAAACAACTGACTAGATGATGGGTCATATTTCTTATTTGTAATATCTCTATTTATTTTAATTAATCCATGAAGCATACATACCCATTTACATAAATAGGTATATGGGAGGCTTGATCATCTATGTGCATTTCTTCATAATTTGATGTAAAATTATTTGTACTAGCCTCTGTTCGAAAACATACTTGACAATGGGACAATTGCAACACGAAAATGTAACAAAAAAAACAAACATTTTCCCACACTCCAAATGAAACGAATGGAAATGAAGATTTTTGGATTTTCAGTGTTAGAGGAATAATGAAGTAAGAGATACCGAGTAACAAGAAAGACAAAAAAACTTCCAACGTCTTGCTAACCTAATCACATGTCGCATGAAGTACCATATCTCCTCTTCGCATCGTTCCCTTCTTATCTTCGGTTGGAGGTGGCACTGGCAACCGGCTAAGTGCTGCACTGACAATTACAATGTAATTACTGTGAATGACACCGTTGGGTGTCATCGCATGATTTGGAGGTATCTGTCACTGCTTCCATCTTTTGTTTGATGCTGCTGATAGTGTAACACAGTGGTGGGCAACCTTGCATAACGAACAGTTGATCCATCCACTTAACAAGGGGTCAGCAATGTTTATGCAAATTGGTTGTTCCATTACATAATCGAAAAATAGATGGAGTGGATTAGAGTAAACTCAGTAAAATAAATGTTCAATGGTAAGAAAATGTAATCAAAATTTAATTTTACCATTATATTCGAAATATTTCGAAGTGGAGACCACATATATAAATCAGAAATGAAGATTCGTATTTTTCCAATTTTACCAACGTGAACCAAAAAGTGTACAAACTTTTGATATCATCATAATGAAATACCAAGTTGAACTTAAAACACCTTACGATAAATTTATGCAAATTGCCATTAACAGACCAATTATAGGACTGGTTCCAGTGCTCAAGTTTGTAACAATTTTTACATTTTCATATCATTTATTGATTTCTATACTCTCTTGGCAATATTGGATCTTACACTGAAATAAAATTATCTCCATAATCTATTGTTATCTCAATAATCTATTGGAGTTGATCCATTTCTCGAAGGACAATATAAAATATGTTGTTCCTATAGCATTATCGCTAGCATGTAGACTAAGTAAGAGAAAATGGTTAATGGTCAATCGTAGAAATTGACAAACATATATGTTAGTAAAAATAACCAGATTTATTTCACTTAGGAAAACATTTATGAGGGCGGTTCGGAAACTTCTTAGCCTATGTTTATTTTTCAATATAATCTCCTGAAACTTCAATACACTTAGTCCAACGCAATTCTATCCCTTGATTAAAATAGTTTTCCTCAAGGTCTTCAAAATAGTGGTTTACAACTGTAATTGCATCTACATTTGAGGTAAAACGCTTGCCAGCAAGGAATTTTTTTAGTTTTGGGAACAAGTAAAAGTCACTGGAAGCTAAATCAGGAGAATAAGGGGGGTGGTCAAGCAACTCGTACTTTAATTCGTAGATTTTAGCCATTGTTAAAACACTCTTGTGCGCTGGTGCCTTGTCGTGATGAAAAATTATTGTTTTTGTGTTGTAAGCCAGGACGTTTTTCTCGAATTTGTACATTTAATTGATCCAAAAGGTTGCAATAGTACTCTGAATTTATTATTTTACCTTTTTGCAGATAGTTAATCAATAAAATACCTTTGAAGTCCCAAAAAAAACCGTTGCCATAACCAGGGCTGTGGAGTCAGAGTCTTGGAGTCGGAGTCTGAAGATTTTGCTGGAGTCGGAGTCGTATAAATTTTTCTTGACTCCGACTCCGGCGAAACAAAATTTGACAAACGCTTCATATCTTTGTAACTAAAGAAATATTTCGACAAATTAGACCCGATTGGGGTTTTTAATCGAACAACGAAAAACGAAGTATTGGATTTCAGGCCATTTAAAGTGTATTTATGTGGGTGAAATTTCACGGTGAAAAGTAGGTTTTACTAGAATATGGGCTGATTTGGTCAATTGTATAGATCATTTTTAACATAACATATTAAACTATCGATTTTTAACCCCATATATGCTCTTGATAAAAGTACAATTTTAATTCAATATAAAGGGTGATTCTTTTGAGGTTAGGATTTTCATGCATTAGTATTTGACAGATCACGTGGGATTTCAGACATGGTGTCAAAGAGAAAGATGCTCAGTATGCTTTGACATTTCATCATGAATAGACTTACTAACGAGCAACGCTTGCAAATCATTGAATTTTATTACCAAAATCAGTGTTCGGTTCGAAATGTGTTTCGCGCTTTTTTATCGACAAATTTTGTTCAGCGATGAGGCTCATTTCTGGTTGAATGGCTACGTAAATAAGCAAAATTGCCGCATTTGGAGTGAAGAGCAACCAGAAGCCGTTCAAGAACTGCCCATGCATCCCGAAAAATGCACTGTTTGGTGTGGTTTGTACGCTGGTGGAATCATTGGACCGTATTTTTTCAAAGATGCTGTTGGACGCAACGTTTCGGTGAATGGCGATCGCTATCGTTCGATGCTAACAAACTTTTTGTTGCCAAAAATGGAAGAACTGAACTTGGTTGACATGTGGTTTCAACAAGATGGCGCTACATGCCACACAGCTCGCGATTCTATGGCCATTTTGAGGGAAAACTTCGGAGAACAATTCATCTCAAGAAATGGACCGGTAAGTTGGCCACCAAGATCATGCGATTTGACGCCTTTAGACTATTTTTTGTGGGGCTACGTCAAGTCTAAAGTCTACAGAAATAAGCCAGCAACTATTCCAGCTTTGGAAGACAACATTTCCGAAGAAATTCGGGCTATTCCGGCCGAAATGCTCGAAAAAGTTGCCCAAAATTGGACTTTCCGAATGGACCACCTAAGACGCAGCCGCGGTCAACATTTAAATGAAATTATCTTCAAAAAGTAAATGTCATGGACCAATCTAACGTTTCAAATAAAGAACCGATGAGATTTTGCAAATTTTATGCGTTTTTTTTTTTTAAAAAGTTATCAAGCTCTTAACAAATCACCCTTTAGTAGTAGAACCTAACGTTCTGAATTTTTGGCGGGCATGTCGAGTTCGAAGATGGGTCAAACCGGACATTTTTGTGATACAGCACCTACATATAAAACCATCTCCGTTTTGTTTT
The DNA here is from genome assembly GCF_050003625.1 of Haematobia irritans. Taxonomy (NCBI): domain Eukaryota; kingdom Metazoa; phylum Arthropoda; class Insecta; order Diptera; family Muscidae; genus Haematobia; species Haematobia irritans. The sequence goes on from NC_134399.1 coordinate 229,617,715, forward strand.
AAGAAATTTTTCCGAGTCCAAAATCTTCATAAGATTTATCAGAAATTTTGGGTTATTTGATATCCATAAATAAATGCGGAAATTTCCCGTGGCCCAAATTTTGTATATGGAGATAATGACTTGAGAAATCTCCATATACACCCAATGTCCTTGGAAACTGTAATTTTAAATTAAATCTCTGCCAACGTACTGATCTGATCTGAGGCGGTCTGTTGGGAGAAAGTTTGTTTCATTAAAGTCACTCGAAATCTTTACATTAAATTAATGGCCTATAATGTCCATAACTGATATACCATTTATAAATCGTTGTTTCACCATTTTACTTCTATAGAAACAATATTCGTAACTGTCCAGCTATTCCTGTCATCTGTTGTATGGTAGTGGTTATTTAAAATTCCGCCCGTCCTAATTTATGACAGTTTATGTTTGTTTTATATATCCGACACATTACATTTTTTTAACATTTAAACGTTCTATCTGATTAGCCCGGCATTTTTATTTTTGTCAATTCTACCCTCTGTGCAAAATTTCACGAAGATCGGTAGTAAACGTTGGCTTCTGTGGTCATATGAGTCTAAATCGGACGAAAGCTATATATGGGAGCTATATCTAAATCTGAACCGATTTGGCTGATATTTTGCAAGATTTTTGAGATTCATAAAATATTTGGATGTACAGTATTTCAAGAAAATCGGTTGATAAACACACTAACTATGATCAAATCGGGGATAAATATATATGGGAGATATATCTAAATCTGAACCGATTTTTTCCAAAACCAATATCGATTGTCTCTGTCCCAAGAAACGGCCCTATGCCAAATTTGAGTAAGATCGGACTGCTGTACTTTGTGCACAAAATTACATATACAGACAGACGGACGGACGGACAGACAGACAGACAGACGGACATCGCTAAATCGACTCAGAATTTAATTCTAAGCTGATCGGTATACTAAAAGATGGGTCTATGACCACTATTTTTTAGCGTTACATACAAATGCACAAACTTATTATGCCCTGTACCACAGTAGTGGTGAAGGGTATAAAAAGGGATCAATATGGCCACATCAGCTTAATTCGCCTCCCCAAAAGATAGATTTTAATCCTTTGGTGGGATTTATCGGAAAATAAAATACCATCATGCAATATCATAAAAGAAATGCTTATAATAAAGGGTGATTCTTTTGAGGTTAGGATTTTCATGCATTAGTATTTGACAGATCACGTGGGATTTCAGACATGGTGTCAAAGAGAAAGATGCTCAGTATGCTTTGACATTTCATCATGAATAGACTTACTAACGAGCAACGCTTGCAAATCATTGAATTTTATTACCAAAATCAGTGTTCGGTTCGAAATGTGTTTCGCGCTTTTTTATCGACAAATTTTGTTCAGCGATGAGGCTCATTTCTGGTTGAATGGCTACGTAAATAAGCAAAATTGCCGCATTTGGAGTGAAGAGCAACCAGAAGCCGTTCAAGAACTGCCCATGCATCCCGAAAAATGCACTGTTTGGTGTGGTTTGTACGCTGGTGGAATCATTGGACCGTATTTTTTCAAAGATGCTGTTGGACGCAACGTTACGGTGAATGGCGATCGCTATCGTTCGATGCTAACAAACTTTTTGTTGCCAAAAATGGAAGAACTGAACTTGGTTGACATGTGGTTTCAACAAGATGGCGCTACATGCCACACAGCTCGCGATTCTATGGCCATTTTGAGGGAAAACTTCGGAGAACAATTCATCTCAAGAAATGGACCGGTAAGTTGGCCACCAAGATCATGCGATTTGACGCCTTTAGACTATTTTTTGTGGGGCTACGTCAAGTCTAAAGTCTACAGAAATAAGCCAGCAACTATTCCAGCTTTGGAAGACAACATTTCCGAAGAAATTCGGGCTATTCCGGCCGAAATGCTCGAAAAAGTTGCCCAAAATTGGACTTTCCGAATGGACCACCTAAGACGCAGCCGCGGTCAACATTTAAATGAAATTATCTTCAAAAAGTAAATGTCATGGACCAATCTAACGTTTCAAATAAAGAACCGATGAGATTTTGCAAATTTTATGCTTTTTTAAAAAAAAAGATATCAAGCTCTTAACAAATCACCCTTTAATAGTTACTAACCTAAACTATTATAGAACAATGTGTCATAATTACGAAGAAACTATTAAATTGGTCAAATCTAAGGTGACCAAAGAATATACCACAAGTTATTAAAAATATATCAAACTTTTCCAAACGTGTATTGGTGAATTTTTCATATGTATGGTATGTTATTATTCCAAATGTTTGGTGGCGCGGAAGGGTTTCAAGAATACTTTTTCTGACATGTGATTTCAATTTGTTCTATATGTAATAGCGAAAACTAGCTTCTTATTTAATCGGTGAAACAAGAAACTTTCTGTAAGTTGTTGCACATACCTGATGTGCAAACAGTGATTGCAATAACAAACCTTTATAGGTTGGAGCTTGGGATGAGAGCACAGAGTTAGAAGACACAGCAAAAGTGAAAATGTTTTCACGTATTCGTAGTTATAGACTTTTCTCAGCAAATGAGACGACCTGTGTGAACCGAAAGTAGCGAAATTCCCCAGAACGTGTGTTGGTTGAATAGAGCACACATCTTCCATCCAGATGCATGAATGTAACCATCATTATTGGCGTAAGTACTCCTTACCATCTTTCTCCTCCGTATGTCCTATGTGTGTGTGTAGGCTTTACGACTACATTCGTTTTGCCAATTTTAAAATCTCTCTTGTTTTGTGGTATGCGAACTAAGTAACAATCGTCATACGCTGCTGTTGATCAAACACTTTGAAGTTAAGGTTCGGAATCTCCTTCTGTTGGGACACGCATGCATGTAAATTTGATGATGTTCAGACCTTTCTTGGCTTGTTGTTCGCTTTACCAATATCGTTACCACAAAAAGTCACTAGTTGGCAGCAATGGGTTTAGGATTTTGAAGCATTTTGGCGCATGGCGCATGCTGACGAGTTGCCTTTAAGCATCACCGTCATCATTGTGGCATCATAGTTTCTTTTGTTGTTGTTTTTTTGTTTTTGTGGGCATCACCACCACCTTTTCCCCACCACCGACTATTGACGTCATAATCATTGGCACATTGTTGGAGCTTATTACATTCATTTGTGGCCGTTTGAACTTGCCTGTTCGTGGATACTTTGAACTCGTGGGGTGTATGTGAGTGTGTGTGTGTGTGAATGACAATTTAAACAAAAGTAAAAGTTTTACTACTCCCATAGTTTGGTCGATTACTAGAAGATGTGCTCAACAGGGCTACAAATACAAATACCCAACATAATTGAAAATGTGTTGTACATGCTTCTCGCCTTACTGTTTACGAGCAGTGTAATTTGTAAACTATTGGCTCCACAATAAGGCACTAGCAAACATACATGTATGTAGGTATGATGCCCCACCTAATGTTTGACAAATTGGTAATTGATCGTCAACAAAACATTTATTTACTTTCCCACAATGTTGGCTTCCTTCCGACTCTGTAGACGTTCAACACCTTCCTCTGCATCCTAAAACTGACAGTTCCTCAATGAAATTGTAAGCACTACACATTTTTCAATGATTTTGCAAGTTGCATGGATAATTTCATGCCTGTACGAAACGCGGGGAATGTATCCCAAATGTCAACTAAATTGTTTATACAAAATTATATATTTTTTACAACAGACATTATTTGTCATATCGATGTCTCCATTCCAAAGTACGCTAAGTCTAAAAAGTGAATTTTGCAGGAAACAAGTTCAAAGTTTTTTGGGAATTTCTCAAAAACCATATAAGATATAAATTCACTTTTTTCAAAATAGTGATAATAGAACATGGCTAAAAATGACTTAGACCATTTTAGACCGAACATAGCTTTTTGCCCTTTTTGGAAATTTTTAAAACTTTAGTCACAGGATAGGTACAATATTAACCATAACTTTTGATAGAAGTGTCCAATAAATTCGAACTTTTGACGGAATGCAATTCACATCAATCCGAATAAAAAACAACGAACTCCATCAAAAATGCTAAGTGAACTTAACGTATTCTGGAATGAGGACATCAATATGATGTCAAATGATTGCTTTAATGAATTTTTAACTTAAAGGCGTAACTATTTTCAATCACTTTCTTAATTGACTTTGTTTTTAATTTTGATTAAAAAATTGATTTATCAATTAATTTTTTTGTATTAAAAGTTAAAAAGTCAATCATTTCTTATCTGCCATAGTGTTCCGAGATTGAATAAAAAATTAATTGAATCATTTATTATACCCTCCACCATAGGATGGGGGTATATTAACTTTGTCATTCCGTTTGTAACACATCGAAATATTGCTCTAAGACCCCATAAAGTATATATATTCTGGGTCGTGGTGAAATTCTGAGTCGATCTAAGCATGTCCGTCCGTCTGTCCGTCCGTCTGTCCGTCTGTCCGTCCGTCCGTCTGTGGAAATCACGCTAACTTCCGAACGAAACAAGCTATCGACTTGAAACTTGGCACAAATAGTTGTTATTGATGTAGGTCGGATGGTATTGAAAATGGGCCATATCGGACCACGTTTACGTATAGCCCCCATATAAACCGATCCCCAAATTTGGCTTGGGGAGCCTCCCGGAGCAGCTAAATTCATCCGATCCGGTTGAAATTTGGTACGTGGTCTTAGTATACGGTCTCTAACAACCATGCAAAAATTGGTCCATATCGGTCCATAATTATATATAGCCCCCATATAAACCGATCCCCAGATTTGACCTCCGGAGCCTCTTGGAGGGGCAAAATTCATCCGATCCGATTGAAATTTGGTACCTGATGTTAGTATATGGTCTCTAACAACCATGCAAAAATTGGTCCATATCGGTCCATAATTATATATAGCCCCCATATAAACCGATCCCCAGATTTGACCTCCGGAGACTTTTGGAGGGGCAAAATTCATCCGATCCGGTTGAAATTTGGTACCTGATGTTAGTATACGGCCTCTAACAACCATGCAAAAATTGGTCCATATCGGTCCATAATTATATATAGCTCCCATATAAACCGATCCCCAGATTTGACCACCGGAGCCTCTTGGAGGAGCAAAATTTATCCGATCCGGTTGAAATTTGGTACATGGTGTTAGTATGTGGTCTCTAACAACCATGCAAAAATTGGTCCATATCGGTAAATAATTATATATAGTTCCCATATAAACCGTCCCCAGATTTGACGTCCGGAACCTCTTGGAGGGACAAAATTCATCCGATCCGGTTGAAATTTGGTACATTTTGTCAATATATGGCCTCTAACAGCCATGTAAAAATTGGTCCATATCGGTCTTTAGTTATATATAGCCGATGACTTATTACACAAAAATTGGTCCATATCGCCAAAAATAATCTACCAAAACTTTATTTCCATAGAAAATTTTGTCAAATTTTATTACTATAGAAAGTTTTGTCAAAATTTCATTTCTATAGAAAGTTTTGTCAAAAGTTTATTTCTATACAAATGTTTGTCAAAATTTTATTTCCATAGAAAATTTTGTCAAAATTTTATTTCTATAGAAATTTTTGTAATCTACCAAAACTTTATTTCCATAGAAAATTTTGTCAAATTTTATTACTATAGAAAGTTTTCTTAAAATTTCATTTCTATAGAAAGTTTTGTCAAAAGTTTATTTCTATAGAAATGTTTGTCAAAATTTTATTTCTATAGAAAATTTTGTAAAAAATTTATTTCTGTAGAAAATTTTGTCAACATTTTATTTCTATACAAAATTTTGTCAAAATTTCATTTCTATACAAAATTTTATCAACATTTTATTTCTATAGAAATTTTTGTCAAAATAGTATTGCTATAGAAAATTTTGTCAACATTTTACTTCCATAGAAAATTTTGTCAACATTTTATTTCTATAGAAAATTTTGTCAAATTTTTATTTCTATAGAAAATTTTGTCAAATTTTTATTTCTATAGAAAATTTTGTCAAACTAGATTATATACGTATTTAATCGGCCTTTTTTTGTTTAATATATACCCCGTATGGGCTAACTTACAATTTAGAAGACAGTGCTAAAAAGTTTTACGATACCTTGCCATCGGCAAGTGTTATCGCAACCCAAGTAATTCGATTTTGGATGACAGCCTTTAGTAGAAGTTCCTACGCAATCCATGGTGGAGGGTACATAAGATTCGGCCTGGCCGAACTTACGGCCGTATATACTTGTTTTTTAATTAAAAATGTTGAACCATTGACCAAAGTCAAGTTTGACTGAAAAATTAATTGAATCAATTATCAGCTTTAATTAACTTTTGTTGATATTTTTTTCTGTGTAGACAACAGTTTTGGGTATTCACACCCTCAATTGTAATCCATTGTTCTTATGTCATGGTCGATGAATAAAGTACTAACATTCAATACTTATAAATATCGGGATTATTTTGTATATTTTTGCTGTTTTCCTAACATTGTTTTGAATACTTCCCATGTTTTGTATTTTCGTTAATTAAAGACTGACGGTTACTGTCATTATCGTCAACTGAAAACTGACATCAAATAGTCAATGACTCCTGACAACAGTCTTGGAAAGAAGCAGCAGTAATGTTGGCCACAACATAGCAAAAAAAAAAAAACAAAAACAAAAACCACATGTGTATTTTGATAACAACAACGGCTAAACTCTAGTTTAGCTATACCTCTCAGATTTTTTTCAAAACTTCACAGATGGTAGTACTCTTTGAGCAGATTACAACAACAACTTTTTTCTCGGCGGTCGTAACCGGATAACCGGTTATTCGGTTCTAAAGTGTAAGTTAAAAATCCTTAATATATCCGGTTCTATAGGACCGATTACTTTGAAAAGTACATCACTAGAAAGGTCTTGAAGAGACCTTTAAAATGATGTATGAACTGTTATATAAGCTTCATCCGTTCCAGCTGTACGGGTAAAAACTTGTATTTTTCGGAACCGGTTTTTTATAAATAAGCTTATATCTCAAAAACTGCTCCATATAAAAGTACTAAATAACGGATTGCATTGTGTAGCTAACACTTCTACCTTTCCATCAAGGTCAAAATCAAGCTGCTATCTTTACTATAACCGGTGATATTAACTATTATATATCCATATACGGTTTGAAAAATAAAAAATTTTTTCAAAAAAATCGCGCGATTTTTTTGAAAAAATTTTTTATTTTTCTAAACTTATACGGATAGGATATGGGTAATATGTGTAATTATAAGAATAAGAAAGCGCCGCAGGAAAAATTTTTTGCCTCCGGCGCTTTTTTATTCCTGCAGACATATTTCCCAGATCCTATCCATATCCGGTTCAAAAAGACAAAATGAAAAATTTTTTCAAAAAAATCGCGCGATTTTTTTGAGAAAATTTTTCGCCTGCGGCGCTTTTCAAAAATTGTGTGACCCGCGTGATTTCCATATTTGCAAACAATTAACTTTTGAAGCACATGGCTGCATTTAACGCCACAGCCGATGTTATAACGGCACTTTTCATATTTCGTGTACTTCCCCATTTTTTGCTTAGTAATGTGGCTTTAGGAACAGTCAGTTCATTCAAACCATAACCGGTTTTAAAACGGATCTGTTTTCATTCCACCCCGAAAACAACTTTGAATTAAAATTGAATGCAATTCTTTTTTAGCAAAATTCAAATTTTACGGCAACAATTACATTTCAGATCAAATATATCCGGTTCTAACGGCGATATCGGCAAGCAAATGACTTTAACGGATAGGTAGAAGTGTAAGCTACACAATGCAATTATTACTTTTGTACCTTTACATTGAGCGTTTTTGGATTAAAAGCCGGTTTTGTAAAAAAAAACCGGTTTAAAAACAACTATTTTTCCATCTAAAACCTAAACTGATAACCGGATAAACTCAAATTGTACCTCATTTGAAAGGTCGTACCTTTAGCTTTCTGGTTTTATTAACGATAAATTCAAATTTTACGGTTACAATTACATTTCAGATCAAATATATCCGGTTCTAAGGCAGATATCGGCAAGCAAATGACTTTAACGGATAGGCAGAAGTGTAAGCTACACAATGCAATTAGTAATTTTGTACCTTTACATCGAGCGTTTTTGGATTAAAGGACGGTTTTGTCAAAAAAACCGGTTCAAAAATACGTATTTTTTCATATAAAACCTAAACTAATAACCGGATAATCTCGAGTTGCACCTCATTTCAAAGGTCATATTTCTAGCTTTCTAGTGATGTACATTTGAAAGTAATCGGTTCACTAAAACCGGTTTTATTAACGATTATTTGCTTACACTTTAGGTTCATATAACCGGTTAACCGGTTACGACCGCCAACCGGTTACTCTTTATTTCGATATTAAACTTAATTCTCTATCGACCCAAAAAAAAATTTTTTTTTTTACGAGGTATAGCTAAACTAGAGTTGCTCCCAAACGAAGGAAGCTTGGACAAAAACCAAAACAATAATTCAGAAAAACGCCTCACTATTGCAACGACAATCACTCACTTCACTGAAAAAAAAAATGAATTACGCATATTACACTCACATTACACTTACTCTCACTCACTCTTACCTTGGGGATCTTCGCATGCTTCATTAATGGATTAAAACATTTGTGCCTGTGCATATCATCACCAACATTATTTCATTCATTTTGCCGAAGTATTTGTAATTAATCGATGTGTAATCGATTCATTAGGAGAGCAATACAATTCATATGGCGCATGGAAAATGTTTCATTTAATGTGCAATACGATATGGGGTAATCTGAATGTGATGAATGTGTGTCTGCTTCAATTATTGTATTATGCGAAGTTTAAAATTATGTGTGGTCCATAAGGGAGCCATAAGAATCACTCGGTGTGTCCACACCAACAATTGAAGAAAATGTGCACTTACATTTTATATTTCAAAATTATGCTTGAGCGATTTTCACTAGTTTTACTTTTAATGTAAGTCAGGAACAACGCATTGTTGCCTCTGTACATAAAATCCCACAATAATCAACAGCAACTTGCCTATCCTCTAACTGAGTGGACTTAAGAGAGGGGGTACTAGCAATACGAGTGTTAAATAATTACTGTTATTTTTGACTTGGACAGCAATTAAAATTATAATATTACATAAAGAGTTCGCTTTGCTCTTTCTCCTTCTCTCTCTCTCTCTTTCTCTTTCCTGATTCAAAAACGAAGTGCGAAAATCTTTTGTACACGCTTGAAAGATTTATTAGATTAAGTGAAGCTTTACTGACAACGTTTTTTTACACTGGGGGAAAAGAAGGGGGTTTAAATATATGTATGAAAGCATCATACTCCTAAGTAGAAAAATGTAATCTAAAGAAAAAAATGTGTGGAACTTTTCAGAGTTTGAATTATAAATCACAGTGATCAAATATATTATGACCCTCATTTAAAACAAACAGCTTCCAGAAAAGTATCTCCAATGAATTTTACATTTGCTTGTCATAGGACGGAAATACTACGATTTCGAATCTTTTGTATTGCTTTAGACGATAAGTCTTTGAAGTTTATTTGAATAGTCATTGAAGTTCTGATAAAAAAAAAACAAATTCTATCCAATTTTACCTTATGGTTTTGTAGATTTTTTTATCAAACATTTACACTGAAAAAACTCATACTGCAAAAACATTGATGTAATATGAAAGATTATGGAACCTAAGTTTTAATTTACACTATACTAAAATCAACTTTCTTTAGCATATTGAAATTTTAATTAGAAGAAAGTTCATAATCTTTGACTTTACAATATATTTCTTTAAATTTAAGACACGAATCTTGGAAATTGTCATCCTATGTTAACGTCGTATATCTTTGTAGTAAGGCAAACTTTCCTTAAAGTAAAGAAAAACATTTTGGATTGAGAGATATTATCTTTAAATTAACCGAGACATTCAATCTTTAATCTATTATTTTTTGGAATTTTGCATCTTTAGTTTAAAGTTTATTTTAAATTAATATACTTTTTTTTTACTTTGAATTAGCTTTTATAAAGTGAATTTTTAACGGAATATTTGAAGAATGAAATCTGTATCGTAATTTTAATTTTATATAGCCTAGATTTAAAGCTCGGAATCTATACCAAAATCCTTAAGGTCAAAATCTTAGGATCTCTCTCACTAAAAACTCATAGAGAATCGAAAGTCAAATGTCGAATTTTAAATAATCGCAAAAATCAACTTGTTACACATTTTCGTTACAATTCCCTACTTTTAAAAATGTCTGACAATTTTAGTTTCAGTGTACCTCCATAGCCATCTTTCTATTTAAGATGTACAATACACGATGGTCTTCTTGTTTGTTCGTTCAACTACTTCCTCGTTATCATTCATTAAGCTGGGTCGGTGCGGGCGTGTTATGCTTTTTTCTGCCTTTCTTATTTTTTTCTTATTCTCCACAGTTTCTTTCTTTCTTGAGACTTTTGCAAAGCGTTTTAATTATAATGATAATTTAGTGGAGTGAATTCGTTATTAGAGTGTGGGAAATTTGACAACCATTCAAGAAGAAAATCTACATTTTATGAGAAATTTGCAAATAATTACTGTGAAAACTGACTAAAATTCAGTGGATCTTATTGGTTTCGAGAAAACAAACAAAAATTTGCACTCAAATAATGATTGTGAAAATTTTTAAATCTGACGATGGGAGAGGTCATCTACTTGGCAACATGAATAATGGATGGGTCTAAGTTTGATGCTCTCATAAAACATTTTAAAATATTTTATATAAAGGACAACTAGAACTACTCCTACTAATTTTCATTTATTTTTTAAGCTTTTTAGAGTAAAGCTCAGCTACGGAAAAAATATTGACCTAATACGAAATATTATGCAGCTTAAATTTTAGAACCTGTAATTTAAACAATAAAAGACCAATTTCATCAAAATAAAAAAAAAAATAATAATAATTAATAAAGGAAAGTTTATAATTTTTGCTGCAAAATTAATTTTCATAAAATTAAATTTAATAAACTAATCTACATATGAAATTTGTCGTATGACTTTGAAGTAAAGAATATGTTCCTTATCACAAAGAAAACCATTTTTAATTGAATGAAATAATCTTTATATTAACTCTGAATATTTGGATTGAAGGTATATAATTTCAACACAGAAAACATTCCGTTGTTAAATTGATGCTTACATTGACTTATGTTTATAGCAAAAACTTTATTTTTTGGAATTATTTTCTTTATTCCAAATTTTATAAACTAAACGTGGGTACAAAATTCAATGACCATACACTGAAAAAAATATTTACGTTATTTTAAAGATTACGCAACCAAAATTTAAGGATGCGAAATTTACAAAATATTAAGAACAAATTTCTTTAAAATAATGAAATTTTAATTAAAATAATGTTTATAATCTTTGCTTCAAAATTTTTTTAATTAAATTTAGGACATAAATTTCGTAAATTTGCGTCCTCCGTTTTGATTTAAAGAAATTGTCCTTAAATTAACTGAAATATTGAAACTTTAGATTTAAGATAAAAACGCTTCAAATATAGCATAAGACTTATTTTGAGGATTTAGCGTCTTAGGTTTATTTTTTTTTTTTGAATTAAGAAAACATTTTTTACTTTGAAGTATCCGTTATAATTTGGATTTTTAAACTGGCATTTGTTTGTACGTGAGAATTCCTTATCCTAAATCTGTATCCTAATATTAATTTTATTGGTCCTAGATTTAAAGCCCGACAGGTCTCTAAAAAATTTATTTATTTTAAAGAAGTCGCACCTTGGCTCGGAATCAATACTAAAATCCTTAAGGGAAGGTCAAAATCTTTGAATCCAAGTAAACTTTTTTTGAGTGTACAAATAAATGCAATGCTAACTAAAGCATACCCAGAGAAGGAATATGAATACCCTAAACATGTTTCTAGAGCAAAATATTATTTTTGGACGGTGAACATGGAACATGTTTGTCACAATCATGTAATTTTTTCGAAAATTTTTATTTATTTTAAAGAAGCCGCATCTTTGGCTCGGAATCAATACTAAAATCCTTAAGGGAAGGTCAAAATCTTTGAATCCAAGTAAACTTTTTTTGAGTGTACAAATAAATGCAATGCTAACTAAAGCATACCCAGAGAAGGAATATGAACACACTAGACATGTTTCTAGAGCAAAATATTATTTTTGGACGGTGAACATGGAACATGTTTGTCACAATCATGTTATTTTTTCGAAAATTTTGTATCTGATTTTGCCAACCATGCATACATTTTCCGAGAAAACAGCATTTTTCAATGTTCAGCGTCCAAAAATAATATTTTGCTCTTGAAACATGTTTGTCATATTCCTTCTCTGCCTGCAAAAGAAGTTGTTCATACACTTCACAAAAATAGCAAGTATGAGCGTAGTTAAAATAGAAATCAAACTTAAAATAAATGAAATCATCGACGAGAAGATTTTTCTTTTATTGTAAGTTCATTTTACGAAAAGGATGAATTTGATCTCTTTTTCCTAATATTTTAATTGTATAGAGCCTAGATATAAAGCAAGATATTTCCCAAAAATGCCTTTAATTGGAAAAAGCCGCATCCTTGGCTTGAAATAAATATCAAAATCCTTAAGGGATCTTTGTATCTAAGTTCTTAGCGTGGATGTATCTGTCAGATAATGAAAGTATCTTGAAAATTTAGAAATCAATTTGAAAGTAAACCAAAGTCGTTAATATTGCGTTCGTTTTCTCTTTTAAGGGAGTATTAAGTTCGACTTCAGCAGTTAAAATCGAAAATAAATCTGTAAAAGCCGAATAAAATTAAAAATTCGTTTGGCAAATTTGATTGTAACTTGATGGTGAATGATCCAAAGCAACAATTGAAATCGTGAAAAAATGATTATTTAAAGCTGAGTACTATAATTAGTTTTCAAGCTGAAAACCAGTTTGTTTTCACGGTTACTGTTTTTCAATTAATTAATTTAGAAATATAAAATTATTTGCAATCAATTCCTTGGATCTTTTCAATCCAATATTTGGCAAGACTTGATCAAAATATAACCGTCTTCATAAATATATTTGTACTTTTAATTTTGTGTTTTGGTGAAAAAAACCGAACATAGTACTCACCTTTAGCGCGAAAATGCGAACTTAATATCGGTCTTTAGTGTTAGAATACAATATTAAAACCAACAAATGTAAGAATCGTTTACCTTCTATAAATCTTTTATTTTATCGATAAAATTATGTGCTAAAAATGCTTACCCAGTACCACTGACATTGCGCTAAGGATTTTAAGACGCAATTATCTTTAAAGCTAATATTCAAACACATTTCAATTGATTGTAAATTTTATTTATGGCCATCAAGGTTAGACGGTGATAAATGTGTTATCCCCAATGTTTTGTTTTTACAAAATGATGGAGGCGTCTTTCTCCGAATTCTGAACATTTATCAGTTTTAAAAAGTGATTCTTTAAGATTTATCACGGCTTAGTTGACATTATTTTATTTCACGGCTTAGTTGACATTATTTTATTTCGTATAATATCCGATTTGCAAGAAATATCGTATACGTATTTTGAAATGAGCAATCCTAACTCCTTGACCTGAAATTGGCGAACTAGATCACATTCTGAGTTTTCATTAAAAAGATTTCAGTATTTTGAAATAATTTTAGTCTTTCAAAGACGATTTTTTGTATTGATAGTTAATATTCCAGTATTGCACTCTTTTAAATTATTCACTGTAATTCACTCATTTGAGGGTTTGATGGATCACACATAATTTCTTGTAATTGTTTGCACTGTTAATAATGGGAATTTGAATATTTACATACACTTTGGGTACTTTATTGACCCTGTTCACTTGTAAACCTAAGCAAATATAAATCCATCATAAATCCTTAATCGGAGGACAGGTAGGTATTTTCCATCAAGGTGCCATTGCACATATTAATTTTCAACCACCGACTATATTCTGTTTTTGATTTTCCACAAACACCTAAATTCATCCTTTTATCAGGCTTATGGCATTTAGCCCATGCTTACCATTTTCATTGGAAAACAACTAATCCTCTCATAAATTCCGTTTCGAACTAATTAAACACTGGATTTTCCCAAAGAAACCCGATCGTTATTTATTTTTCTGTAAATATTTAGAAATTTTAGTTTATCTCTTTTAATGTACTATTTTGATTTATTCAGTATTTCATATTGAATTTTCGCTTATTTTTTTGTTTCTTTTTTTTCTAATACACTATTTGCTCTTTCTATCGAAATGAACCGTTCAGGCGCGCTTGCGCGTTTACACTGAGGTTTTAGTTGAATAGTTGCAGGTATCTAACCCATCGCAGTCGTAAGTTGGCAAACAACAAACTTCAGGCAATGCAAACAAATGCCAAAACATAGCCATTGATTATCACTGACTTAGCCACAGAGAATTGGCCATGCCCAAAGACAATAAACTCTAGGAAGATAGGAAATTGGCTTGCGTCATACCAAATGTTGCATTTACCACGTTAGTTCCATACATGTTCGTAATTTTTTATTTGTTTTTCGTTTCCTTTTTTTTAAATGAAAAACTTAATTTTCTTAATGAAACAATGTTACATTTTAGGCAACAACAAAAAAATTACATTTTCCCCTTTATGAAAATTTATTTCGTGCACTTAATTTCTTTTTATTTGCATTTTAATGCTATGTCAATACTTGTCGTATACGCGTTTGGTTCGAGTATGAAACTAACACGGTAAATGGTTTGATCTCCTCAGTAGCCAATCTCCTATCTTCCTAGAGTTTATTGTCTTTGGCCATGCCGACTGCAGGTAACATTTGCCGAGATTTGTAAACAGAGAGCAATGGAACTCTCTCTCTCTCTCCCTTTTTACTTTTCATTTCAGTTTTTCTTTGCCAAATAAACAAGCCACACAAAGATTCGTTACAACCAAAGACAATAAACTCTAGGAAGATAGGAAATTGGCTTGCGTCATACCAAATGTTGCATTTACCACGTTAGTTCCATACATGTTCGTAATTTTTTATTTGTTTTTCGTTTCCTTTTTTTTAAATGAAAAACTTAATTTTCTTAATGAAACAATGTTACATTTTAGGCAACAACAAAAAAATTACATTTTCCCCTTTATGAAAATTTATTTCGTGCACTTAATTTCTTTTTATTTGCATTTTAATGCTATGTCAATACTTGTCGTATACGCGTTTGGTTCGAGTATGAAACTAACACGGTAAATGGTTTGATCTCCTCAGTAGCCAATCTCCTATCTTCCTAGAGTTTATTGTCTTTGGTTACAACGCTACTACTCTACACACACACATACGCACGCATATCTGCTTTCGTGACATACAAACTGGTATACACAAATCTTCTTTGGCTACAAGTTGTAGCCTATAACTGATGATGGCTTATAACGCCATCAAATGTAAGGTGAGATAATTGAAATGTTTTGCTATGTACACGATTAATCTTGTATTTATTAAAATCAAAATGAAACGAGCGAGCTTGTTAATTTGTCATACAAAATGGATTACATGTGGCTGTGTGGATGTCTGTCAAGATATGCGTAATTATGCGGATAAAGCAGTTGTATACTCGTTGTAAGCAGGTATCGCACGTTCTGCGTTGTTCTTATTATAACAACCCAAATAAAAATTGTTATGTAGGTCCATAATCTTTAAGTTAAACCAAAGTGAACACACCAGGAAAGAAAATTTTGGTAATTTTTAATAAACTGCATTACAAACGCCGATATCACAAAAATAAGTAAATGTTTTTCGTCAGTTTCCAGAAAATTTCTAAGACATAATTATTTTTTCACTTTTTAAAGAAAAATTCGCAGTTTAGGTGGGTATTAAGTTCGAGTTTAAGCCTAGTACTAAGATCACGTTTTCGCGCGACAAACTGTTATACTCCATATAAAAAACGTTAGCGCGGAATAAATACGAAATCTTTGTTTTGAGTATTTTCAGGCACATATTTATACAACCCTGGATTTTTTCACACGAAAAAATTGGCAGGCATATTATTTCGCATAAATAAGTTAACATCCCATGATTTGAGATCCTATTTACAGAGATAGATGAAGATAATCGTTTTTCGCAGAAACGAACTTAGTACTAAACATTAGCCGCTAAAATCGTATTTTTCACGATTACTTTTCTTTAACAATCCAATTTAAGGAATACAAACTTGGTGACAATTTGCTTTGGGCTATTCCCCATCAAGTTATAATAAAATTTGCAACAAATGTGTATAATTTTATGTCTTTTTTACTGATTTAGTTTTCAGTTTAGCGGCTAAACTCAAACTTAACATAATTCCCACCTTTTGAAGGAAAACATTGGAAAAATGTGTTTAGCACAATAGAAATTCAAATCACATTTGTTTTTTTTTTAATAGGCGCACTTGTGATTTATTTTGAAGTAAATTTTTCTTACCTCAAAGATAGAAGACTGTAATGGAAGGATGCAAATTTAAAATTCCGAAAATCCTAAATTTAATGAAAAAACTTTAAAGAAAATATTATGAATTTTCTTTTTTTTGTACCCAGCGAGTGACTTCTATATTAGGGAAATATTGAACGTTGACAAATCGGGAGAATAAGGTGAATGGGGAGCAGTTCGTACTGGAATCTGTTTACCTTTATGTGCACTGAAAAACATATTTAAAGATTATGCAACCTACATTTTAGGATGCGCTAAGACTTATTTTAAGGATTTAGCATCTTTGGTTTAAAGGTTTTTGGAATTAAGAAAACTTTTTATTTGGAAGTATCCGTTAAAATTTGCAGATTTAAACTGACATTTCTTTGTAGGTGAATATCTTTATTAATATACCGGTAAAACAGAATGGAAATTCGATAAATAAGATTTGTATCCTAATTTTAATTTTATTGGCCCTACACTGAAAAAAAGCATGCCCGGTTCCAAAGATTTTGTCTTTACTTTAAAAAATTTGGTATTGATTCCGAGCCAAAGAAGCGGAGAATACAAGTAAGGATACTTTTAAGACACAATTCTCTTTTAAATTTGGGTTTTGTGTACTTGCTTCTAGGAAGCAAATTTTAGTTTTTCGCTTTCTCATCTTTTTTTCTTCATATGCTATCAAAGTCCTTTAAAAACGAGTTAACGACAACTTTATTTTCCAAATTAAGACTCGACTTCCAGTATAAATAATGCTATGTTTCAAGTAAAAACTTTCTTTAAAATAAAGTTTTGAAAAACATGTCCTATATTTGAACGATTTTTCGCTTTGTAGTCAAGATACAAAAAGACAACTAATTTAAAGACAATTTCATTAAATTTAAAGAATATTTCTGAATTATTAAAGTCAAGTTGACCTTAGCCCAAACATTTTTTCTTTCATGTTATGATACCCATTTTTAATTGAAATCACTTATTTATAAGGACAATACGACTTCATTGAAAAGTTTATCGACTTTTGGACAAGGATAAAAACTTTTTATTAGAGAAATGCGTCTTCTATGCTAAGCAACATTTGCATTCGTATTTTAAAGACACGAAATCTTTGACCTCACGACAATATTTTTTTCAGTGTAGATTTAAGGGCAGATATGTCGCTAAAAATTGCTTTATTTTTGGCTCGGAACAAATACAAAAATCCTTAAAGGAAGGTAAAAACCTTTTTGTAGTGTTGGCAAACTGAAAGAATAATTTTCTTTTTGGAGGAACTAAATTTTAATTAAATAAAAGAATATTTTCTGATTCTAATCATTTGTTAGGAATTTAATTCAATTTCTCCAAATGAAATCCTTGCAAGTCAAGAACCAAAGAAGCCCCCAGACCGAGCTTCAGCGGACCAGCACAATCCAGTTACTTCAACCAAGATTCACGATTCCTTGCCAGTGAGAAAAGACATCGGTGCGGTCTTAAGACATGCTGTCTTCGCTGATGAAACTAATAGAACCAATATCTTATCAAAGCACGGCCCACTAAGTGAAACGGGGAAAAATAAATCTGAAAATGTAACCGAAAAATCATCACTTAAAAAGCCCCAAAATATACCCATAATATTATCCAATGAAATTATAATTGACGCAAATAAAGAATTTAAACAATCGGTCGCATATCAAAAACCATCTTGCTCCAAACAAGCCAAAGACAGCTGCAACAGTTCAACTCAGATCGAATTTGATGAGGTCTCAACAGCACATTCAAACGCATTTGACACATCCATGTATTCTTTCTCATGTTCTGAAATGGACGACGAAGGATTCCAGATATATAGAATCAATAAAAGAAATCGCAAAGGAGACTATAATTGATTTGGCTAAACTTGGTAAACCTAGTATTAATGAAAACACACCCATAGCTTCATAAAACAGATATGCTATGTTACAAAATCCCTTAGTGCACGATGAAATGATGCAAATTTTAAGAGACGGAAAGTTTGAAGCATACACTTACACCCCTAAAGAATGTCGTAAAGTTAGTGTGGTAATAAGAGGCCTTCTACATGATACCGACTTAGAGAAACTGAAGAGGTTTTTAGATGTTGGACTCCTAACACAGTCCAAAATGTAGCAAAATTTACAACAAATCACTCCAGGAAAAACAATTACGATACCGGTCTGTTCTTGATCCATTTAGTCCCAGGTAAATCATATAAATATATACTAAAGAAAAAAATAACATTCGAGCAAATAGAATGGTTTTGCAATGTTGGCGTTGTCAGCAATGGGGACACGTTTCTAATAACTGTGCAAAAAACCGAGCTTGCGTTAAATGTGACAAATCTCACGAACCTGGTCAATGTAAATTCATTCAACGAGAGAACAATAGTCCATATTGTGTAAAATGGAGTGGCGGTAGTTTTTTAGAAATACCTGATATTCTATACCAAAACATTTTCCTAAAAATTAAGATAAAGCTAAATGGAACAAACAAAGTATTAAATAATATTCATCAACCTACGATGGTATAATTATAGGCGGAGATCTTATCGCAAAAAATACATCATGGGGAGATGCATACACTAATATAAACGGAAAGGGTCTTTTGGAGTGGATTAATGGAAACTCACTTATTCGACTGAGAAATAGAGAATAACTTTCCTCCAATACAACGCAACATCTCAAACAGTGAAATTGACCTATATATCGAAGACTTCACAACTACTGTTAACTGGGTCACTTCTCTACATTTTAATGTGAAGGATAGAACATATGTAATCTCTAATAAAGTAAAACAACTGTACAAGATTAAACATGATTGGCAGAAGAAATTGAACAGATTATACCACAGATTTATGAATAGACAAAACCCACAATACATACTATTATCTAAACAAATACAATTGCTAAAAATTTTAATTAAAGAACAGGTGGATATGGAACAGGCGAACGCATTTGAAAACAGATTAAAAAACATCAGACCAGCCCATGCGCAGGGTATAAAAAAAAAATTACGAACGAAGTTTTCTTTTGACGCTAAACATTTTTCTTTAAAAAGAAATAAAAATGATAGAGACAATGGTGTCATCGTTGAATGTGCAAAATCACGCTACAGAGCTCACACTTACAAAAGATTTCATTAACGCTTAAGATTTAATTCTTGGTCATATCTAATCACATTTATTATTTTTACTAATTTGGCGCACTTCGAGAAGTGGATCAATCCAGGACGGGTTCAGGACTAGGTAAGACATATGGAAGGAACCGGTCACAATTTCGACTCATTAAAAAAGACACGCCCTGGGACAGTTTAGCAGTACCCATCCCCTAACAACCTTCAAATGCAAGATAACACCCCGCATCAAAATCGGTGAAATCGTTTATTTAAAAAATCAAATTAAATTTCTTTTTCAAGTTCAATTAGTATAAAATTCAGGAGAAATATTCAGTTAGGATTTCGCTTTTCCAAATCCGAATTGCCGGGCCTCACGCTTGACTCCTGCCATCAGATTTTGTACAGCCACACGCTCACAAAAAATCGCTTCTGTAACATATACTCCCAAACCTATTTTGCTTCAAGCATATATATTTTTGGGTATTGCCCAAACATTTATATGTTTGATCTCTTCCAATATATAATATGTTTGAAAGCATATTGGTCTAAACAATATATGTTTGGGTACTCTAAGTTCCAAACATTTTGTATTTTTGCATCCAAATTCAATAATGTTGTCTTCCAAAAAACAAAATGTTATTATGTGAACATATAATATGTTTGGAAGCATTTTCACCCAAAAATATTATATGCTTAAAAAAAATTCTCCCAAACAATACTGTGCTCAAAATTTTATTTATTTATTTATATATTTACAATCATAATGAATTATGAAAATAAACAGGTAATATAGGTGCTAACAACATAGGTTTTCGACCTGAATGCTCAACATTTTGTTTCTGCCCAATTGTATATTCCCCCACATCTTTCTCACTTCCAAGAGATTTTTTAGTTCTTAGCACCTTTTTCTGTAATACAAACATTGTAGAAGAAATTATTCAATTGTATGATTTTTTTTATTTTAATTTTACCTTTCGCCGGACGGGGATTCGAACAGCGGACCACACAGTTTGTAAGGATCAAAGAAGTAGCTGATCAATTGCCCAAGGAAAAATAAAAGGTTAATTTTGTAATAACAAGCAACAACCACCAACTTAATTCAATATCGCTCCCTGTTAAATAGCGCTCCAAGCTACTAAACACATATATGTTTATAGGCTATTTCTAAATTAATATATGTTTGCATCCAAGCATATTATATTTACAAACATTTTATGTCCCAAACATAATATGTTCTAACATATTAACATATATGTCCCAAACATGTTATGCTATTTTATGAACATTATATGCTTGCACTCAAAAATATTGTGTTTAAAAATTTGTGTTCCAAACATATAATGTTTATAGCCAAACATATGAAAAACAGTCTTTTTCATCCGTGCACCTTGTCCACCTTCTTCGCCGCAGAAAGCCAGTTTGCCTTGAACTGCTGCTCGTCCTTAGCAGTTTTTTGGTCTTCTTTAGGTTCCGCTTGACAATAGCCCAGTATTTCTCAATTGGGCGGAGCTCTGGCGTGTTGGGAGGGTTCTTGTCCTTGGGAACCACCTACACGTTGTTGGCAGCGTACCACCCCATGGCTTTTTTACCGTAATGGCAAGATGCCAAATCCGGCCAAAACAGTACGGAACAACCGTGTTTCTTCAGGAAAGGCAGCAGACGTTTATTCAAACACTATTTCACATAAATTTCTTGGTTGATAGTCCCGGAAGCTATGAAAATGCTGCTTTTCAAGCCACAGGTATAGATGGCTTGCCAAACCAGATATTTCTTTGCGAACTTTGACAGTTTTATGTGCTTGAAAATATCTGCTACCTTTCCCCTTCCTTTTGCCGTATAAAACTCCTTTCCCGGAAGCTGCTTGTAGTCGGCTTTGACGTAGGTTTCGTCGTCCATTACCACGCAGTCAAACTTCGTCAGCATCGTCGTGTACAGCCTCCGGGATCGCGCTTTGGCCGTCGTATTTTGTTTATCATCGCCTACCTTCACTACCTTCTTGTACCTTCTTGTAAGTCGATAGTCCGGCTCGTTTTTTGGCTCGATGCACGGTTGTAGACGATACACCCAGCTTATTTGCGGCATCTCGGAGAGAGAGGTTAGGGTTTCGCTTGAAACTACCGGCAACTCTCTTTGTCGTCTCAGCGGCTTCCGGTTTTCGATTTCCCCCCGATCCAGACTTCCTGGCTGTCGACAAACGTTCCCCAAACACTTTAATTACATTTGTAACGGTTGATTTGACAACTTTTAGCGATTTTGCCAGCTTTGCGTGCGAGTAGCTCGGATTTTCGCGTTGTGCGAGCAAAATTTTGATACGCTGCTCTTCTTGGACGGCATTTTGACAACTGAAGAGTGAATTCCAAAATCAAAATTGGAGCAACATTCTACACACACACACCTTCAAAATGAGGGGTGTTCAGGTTTTTTAAATGCAACATTGAAAGAAATACGTCAAGTTTATATTGACCAAATTTTGACCGTATCACCCTTTACGCATTTCTCTAATATAAAGTCTTTTTGCTTGTCCAAAAGTCGATAAACTTTTAAATGAAGTCGTATTGTCCTCATAATTAAGTGATTTGACTTAAAAATGGGTATCATAACATGATAGAAAATATGTTTGGGCTAAGGTCAACTTAACTTTAATAATTCAGAAAAAATCGTTAAATTTAATGAAATTGTCTTTAAATTTGTTGTCATTTTGTATCTTGACTACAAGGCAAAAAATCGTTCAAATATAGAACATGTTTTTCAACACTTTATTTTAAAGACGTTTTTTACTTGAAAAATAGCATAATTTCTACTGGAAGTCGAGTCTTAATTTGGAAAATAAAGTTGTCGTTAACTCGTTTTAAAGGACTTTGATAGCATATGAACTGAACAGAGTAAAGTAAAGACAAAATCTTTGGAACCGGGCATGCTTTTTTTTCAGTGTATGATGGTTTCGGTACACTTGAACTATAATATTAATTCGAATTGAGCTTAATGTTACCACTAACAGTTCAGACAATCTTTAAACATCCACTAAAGAAGAATAGAAAATTGTTATTGCGGAAAACATAACAAGATTACTTAACACCGAAGAAGTGTGTTGCTTACATATTCCGGCAAAACGAAAGAATTATATTTTTATTATCCACAATATTAAGGCAGTGCGGCACAATTACACCTTAAGGCAAAGGTGATAAAAATACCAAACGTCCATTGGGTAATCAGCCATACAAAAATCCCCCTTCAAATTGTAATGGAAAAACTGGGTGTTCATCATCCACACCAGTTGCGTTGGGGGAATAGTAATGACGCTAAAGTGCCGGACTTTTAGACAAAATTCCAAAGAAGCATCTGTTACTTCATTGTTCATTTCTTTATTTATTGTATCTCTTTATTAGCAGGGCCGATGGAAAACAATCGGTGTCATTTGGATTAGTTTTTTGTTGGCTACTAAAGTGTGATCTGACAGAGCAAACAGCCAGATTTGCAATAGTCTTCGAAGATGATCAACAAAGCAGTGCCATTATGAATTGAGATCTCCACTGGAAATTAGTACTCCACTCGGCCCAAGATGAGTGGTGCGAGTGTACAACCTTTGATTTGAGTTACCACGCACTTGACATTGCCATCACGTCCAAATGGCATATAAAAATGCTTGGCTCTCAGCGATTACGTATTTTGAAGCGCTTCGTCGATTAAGTAATAGGGACTGGAACTCAAAGTAGGTTTTCCAACAGAGGAGACGCATTATAAAGGCCGTGACACGGGTTTAGTGATGTGGACGTGTTTGGACTGCATTCCCGGCTTCGTTTTTGCATTTTAATAGAACGCAAACAAATCATCGGCCAAATAACTAAAAGCAATCGATATGGGTTTTTGCGAAATGAGTAAACAGAGCAAAAGTCCACGGGCCACAATGCGTAGCCACATTGTAGCAATTGAGCCATTAGATTATTTAATTGTTCGCTAATTTGCCAAAGAGCGTTTGCGATTTGTGCACATGCGTTTTATGCCGATGTATTATGGAATTTATGCAACCAATGTCGACAATATTGGTTAGGACTTGGGCAAGTTGAGACAGCTCATTGAGTTATGCTATTACTTTCTCTGATTACAAATCCTCTAAATTTTGAAAATATTTGTGAAGTTTTATGGGAATCTGTTGTTGCATAAAATAGGTGATTTAAAAGGGATCATACAATTTTGGCATGGAAATGAGCATCAGGTGTCTGCTTAAAATTGTATTCACAATTTTTGTTTTATTTTGTGCCTTTATTGAGAAAAAACTATATATGGAGTTAAGAGTAAAGATTACAAAATATTCAATTTATGTGTAAACATGAACGAGTTTGCTAAACCTTAAGACCTGCAAATGCATCGCTTCATCGACTTTATGTTTCTTATTTACTTATGTGTATAAACATGAAATAAATAAATTAATTAAACAAGTAAGGAAAGTCTAAAGTCGGGCGGGGTCGACTATATTATACCCTGCACCACTTTGTAGATCTAAATTTTCGATACCATATCACATCCGTCAAATGTGTTGGGGCTATATATAAAGGTTTGTCCCAAATACATACATTTAAATATCACTCGATCTGGACAGAATTTGATAGACTTCTACAAAATCTATAGCCTCAAAATTTAAGTCGGCTTATGTACTAGGGTGGAACACAATGTTAGTAACAAAATATGGGAAACATTTAAATCTGAAGCAATTTTAAGGAAACTTCGCAAAAGTTTATTTATGATTTATCGCTCGATATATGTATTAGAAGTTTAGGAAAATTAGAGTCTATTTTACAACTTTTCGACTAAGCAGTGGCGATTTAACAAGGAAAATGTGGATATTTTGACCATTTTTGTCGAAATCAGAGAAACATGTATATGGGAGCTAATTTGGCACGCATAGCGACAATGATAATTCTACTCCCTGTGCAAAATTTCAACTAAATCGTAGTTAAAAATTGGCCTCTGTGGTCATATGAGTGTAAATCGGGCGAAAGCTATATATGGGAGATATATCCAAATCTGAACCGATTTCAACCAAATTTGGCACGCATAGTTACAATGCTACTTCTACTCCCTATGCAAAATTTCAACTAAATCGGAGCAAAAAATTGGCTTCTGTGGACAAATGAGTGTAAATCGGGCGAAAGCTATATATGGGAGCTATATCTAAATCTGAACCGATTTGGCTGATATTTTGCAAGTTTTTCCAGACTCATAAAATATTTGGATGTACGGAATTTGAGGAAGATCGGTTGATATACACGCCAATTATGACCAGATCGGTGAAAAATATATATGGCAGCTATATCTAAATCTGAACCAAAATCAATAGGGATCGTCTTTGAGCCGAAACAGGACCCTATACCAAATTTTAGGACAATCGGACTAAAACTGCGAGCTGTACTTTGCACACAAAAATACATCAACAGACAGACGGACAGACAGACAGACAGACAGACAGACAGACAGACGGACAGACAGACAGACAGACAGACGGACGGACATCGCTAAATCGACTCAGAATTTAATTCTAAGCCGATCCATATACTAAAAGGTTGGTCTATGATTACACCTTCTTGGCGTTACATACAAATGCACAAACTTATTATACCCTGTACCACAGTAGTGGTGAAGGGTATAAAAATGTCCATCTTAGGACACCCAAGCTTTTTTAAGTAGATGGGAAAATTTAAATTTTGTCCATATTTACAATGAAGTTGTGTTTAAAGTTAAAAATCTTTTAACTGTGGAGAATTTTTTGAAATTTAATACATAGCACATGAAGAAATAGGCAGAAGAAAACCTTTGAATTCAAATTTGCTTCCTAGTATCAAATACATTAAATTCAAGTTTAAAAGAGAATTATGTTCCAGAAATGTTCTTAATTCCATTCTCCGCTTTTTTTTTTGGCTTGTTATTAATACTAAAATCATTAGTGTAAAGAAAAAATCTTTGGAACAGATCATGTTTTTTTTCAGTGTATAGATAAAATTTGAGTAGATATAAAATTTGTCGAATTTTTAATTGTTCTTTTTCGATATACGCATTTTAGGGAAAGATAAACATAAGCTTTCAAATTAAAATTCACAGAATTCTTGACCTCTGTGGCCCTTGGAAATGCAAAATATCAAGGGCAAAGATTTAGATATAACATTTTCTTTCTCAGTGGTAGCCTTAATGGTAAATAATTATGTAATGAACCCGCCATGATAGAAGTTTCCAGCCTTCCTCAGTGAAAGTGGGGGTTCTTTGGATGGCGAATTACACAACTTTAAATGAGTGATGAACGTCTTACAATTTGTTGACAAAAAGTCAAAAAAGTGTAAAACGATTTCATACATTTTGAAAATTTTTTTCTAATTATTAAATCCAAGCTAATCTTAATTAAACATAACTTTCTTTCATGTATAGATAACCATTTGTAAGTGGAACCACTTTAATATAAGGACAAAAGGACTTTATTGAAAAGTTTATCGACTTCCCCCCATATACAAAAAAGTTAAAAAAACTTCAAGCCATAAATATTCGTTCAATAAACTGTCGATAAATTGTTTCAATGTTGTTCAGTGTAATTGTAACAATGATTAACAGAATTGTGTGTATAATTAATCAGTACTAATTGTTTATGAATGTATGATGAGTATTTAAAAGTGTGAAGTGGAAATTAAATGTAATAAGAACATAGCCGCTTACTTTGATTTTACTCAACATGAAGCGATCTCTGCGTGAACATCTTGACTTTATTACGGGTAATTTCTTGTCTTGTATTGTTACCTTTGAATACAAACTCTGGCAACCTCATCATACAAAGTATAATTTTGCAGCCTAAAAGTATGCTGTACTTTTCAAGTCGTGAGAAAAACGTTTTTCCCAATTTGAATTCAAATCATTTGTATTGCAATTGATTTTATTAAAAAATAATTCATAAAAATCGCTAAAAATATGTAATATAAACTCTTAAAATCTTAACAGTGTAGTATCTTAATCACAATTTAATGTACTTGGCTTTCTTAGGTATTTTCGTATTAATGCCTCACCAGTCCATGATAGGGCCGCGAAAAATGTCATCATATTGAGACAGTGTAGAGTTACGGCATAATCGAAACGATCTCGTATTAAACCTGAAACAAACAACAACTTAGTCACCCATTATTACACTCTACTCTCTGTGATGCTTACCTACAAATGGACCAGCAGCTAAAGTAAAAAGTCCCGAAATTAATAACTGTAGACCGGATGCTGCTGGCAGTCTTTTTAATGGAACACAACTTGGTATTATTAGGGGCCAGAAGATTGTGCGAATGCCTTTGAATACCCCAATGACAGCAAATGTAACCAAAATCACCGGAAATGATCTAGTGCAGGCAACAACAGTTCGGCCCATGGCTATGCCCACAACTCCAATAAGAAAAAATATGCGATTATCCCAAGGAATTTTTTCCGTGAAAAAGGGCATTAGGAAACGTGTCGTTATATCCAAACCACCTAGCAATGATATCGACAAAGTCATCTGTGATGTTTCAAAACCAAAATCGCTGAGAATAAACGGGGTCAGTATGGAGAAGTTAAGTTCACCGAAATTTATGATGGTCAGACCAATAACTAAATTAACGAATGTAAAATCCCGCAACAAATTCAAATCGAAGAAAGCCACAAGTTTTTGTAAAAATGTCATTTTGGTGGCATTTAAATCAGAATCACACGAAGTTTGGGATACATTTTTTGTATCCCTATCGAATGGCTGGATTTTCTTTAATTCGAGAAGAGCCCTCTCTTCAGCGCAGGTACACTTGAGAGGGCCACCACCATATTTGCTTTGTAAGTATCCTTGTTTTAGATTACATTCCCGTTCCCTGTTAAAATTGTTTGGTTTAAGAAGAGATTTTTGTTTTAGCTCCTCCTCGTCTTCTTCTTCCATGGTGAGGTGACTTTTATGTTTTGGAATATCAAAGTCATTGTTATGCGATATTGTGCGCTGATGTGGATTCACTGAGGCTAGTGACTTTCTCGATCCAAACCAGCCATCATTGGCTCTGGATAACATAGGAGTGCCAGGTTCAATGATCTCAAATCCCGGCTTATCTTCATCGTCATCCTGATACAGGTACTGTGAGGAGAATATGCCTTTCTGTTTCTGCAATTGCATTTCACAATACTGGCATAAGTGCTGCGAATTTTCCTCCAGCACGGCAGTAGGTTTAGTGGATTCATTGGAACTACGACTGACATGTTTCTGTACTGGCTGATAGATAAGGGCACTCATGAAAGCATGCAGAGAAAGGGCTGCAAATATGAAAACCGTGCCTTGGACACCATAGACAGAAATCAGGAAAGTAACCAAATGTGGCAAGACAATTGGTCCTATGCCCGTTATTGTCCACGAAAATCCAGCTGCCTTTCTTCGTTTCTTCTTAAAGTAGGTATTAATGGCCAATGAGGAGGCCGATACGCTAATGCCCATGCCGAAACCTGTTGGAGAAGTCCATTATCCATTTGGTAACTGAATTTGAATTTATATAGACATACCAAAGAGTAGAGAATAGGATATCATATAGCCAAGGAAAGTTTCACAAAACGCTGTTAGCATGATGCCAGTAAAGACGAATAGGGATCCCACCAAAGCCACTTGGCGAAATGTGAAACGTCTGAACATTGGTCCATTTAAAAGTCCTGAAGAAAATTAATTTTTGATATTTTTAAACAAAAGTCCCAAGGGCATCTGTAATTAAAATCACCTGTGCAGGCTGATATGGCTGGATTTGTGTTAATGATTGTGGTAACTTCTGAACTGCTCAAACCCAATTCTTGTAAACGATCTCTGAACATGAAACCAAATTGTTGGACACATGGATAGATGGAAAGCTGTAAGTAAAAAAAATAGAATCGTATACAAATGACATTTTTGATTCTGATTCTCAAGTCTTACATTAGATATCCCAGCTGCGATGCACACCAACCAGGCCCAACCACCGTCGGGTGCTATGAAATCATCACCGAGATCACTTTTGTCACGTCTTCGTTTTTTCTTTGTCTTTGTCCCAAGAGGCTCTGTAGTGGTTTGGTATACCGATATGTAGGCATTCTTTTTGATTTTTTCCGAAGATTCCATTAACTGATAAAACAAATGCAATGGCGACTATCGGAAGCTGAAAATATAATAGTACGATGGACCATAAGTAATGTTTTTTTTTTTAAGTATTAAAACTTGTTGATTGACAAATTAATCGATTTCTTCAATTAATGTTTTAATTGAATCAATTAAAACTTTAATTGACATTGTTCGCAGGACTCAATTATTTTTTTTTATTCAAGGATCATGATGAGACAATTGAATTGCACTCTTTTAAGAGAAATGTTCTCTCTTTTCTTTCTCACTGGTGAAGGGAAACCTAATTTTCCTTATGTATGTATGTATTTGTTTTCATTTGTAATATGTCTTATGAGAAAATGAAATTGGACATTGATGGATCGTACCAATGATACTGGAAATATGTCCAAATACGATGACAGCATACTATACCCAAGTTGTTGATAAAACGTATGACAATATGTCAAATGTTTAGGTTAGTTTTTGTTTTTATTTCGGTGAGTAATATGAGAACACGAATAATTCAAATTGGAAATCGGGTGACATCTATTGACGAGTGAATTTTTAAATGAAATTAATTTGCAATCAATTCATAATGATGAAAAAGGTAATTTAGGGTTTTCGGGGATTATTTTGCTTAGCGTTTGAGTCAAGTTAACTACATGGGATGTCTTTAAAAGTAAACTTTTACTTTAGTTGGGCACCTCATGGTAATAATTAAGCGCTTAAGTTTTCTTTACTTATTTTTAATTCATATTTTCTTTAACTCAAATTATGATTTATACAATTTTAAGTAATTAACGAAACTGGATTTACATATTTCATATTTTCCATTAAATATTTCATAATTTAACTGCTGATAAGTAATGTTTAGGGTGTAGGGAAAAAACAAACCTTTTGTTGGAGTTTGACCTTACTCGTAGCTCACTTGCTTTTATTTAGATCATGTTATTGGCATTTTAGCAAACAAAGCAAGACAACTATCAACCATAGATAAAGCCGTACCACTTGAGGCATTGATACCTGATAACCCACCATACCTCGGTACATTTTCACTTTTTTAGCTACTAAATGACCAACCAGAAACTATATCACGTGTATACTTCGATATTATTGAATCCTACCACCTATCTCTTCTATAGGCATATTAACCTAGGTCATCGTACAGTCGTAAATGATTAAATATTATACATTAACTAACCTACTTGGTTATAGAGGGTATTCATCAAAACTTCAAAGTAATATCAAATGTTTGGTCGTTTCATATTTAATCATATTAGTGTAGAATTGTTACCTTTAATGTGTAAGATGCCCTGAAAAAATATTATTATACTATACGTCTAAATTAAATTTTTTCAACTTTATACTTTTATATTAAAAATCTAAATTCTAACTTGAGCATGTTTTCAATTATATCACTCCTTTGTCTTAATTTGTCACTGGTGGACCTGTCACAGGACTGCTACCGATGTTCCAGTTTATTGCTATTTTTAAATGTATATATATTTATAAATTCTATACCCTATATATTAAAGCTACATTGAAAAAACAGTGAACCCACCAGGAAGAAAACTTTTGATTAATTTTAGAAAATTTTGAATATTTGTAGAAATTTTTAACTAAACAGTATTACAAGCGCTGGCATCGCGCCGATATCACAAAAATAAGTAAATATTTTTCGACAAATTCAAGAAAATTTATTAGACATAAATAATTTTTTTTCACTTTCGTTTTGTTTGTTATTGTTGGCTTCTCTTCAATCGTTATTGTTGTTTTTGATCGCAGCTTAAAGCCATGCATTGACTAAACTACAAGTGTAGCTTAACCAACAGAGGAAAAGTATGCTTGTCAAATTTATTTGGGCAAAGCCCTATAGACTGCAAGATGGTTGGATGTACAGCTGTTTCGGAATTACCACATTCCTCATCAGCATCCTCTACTTGCAGCAAAACTATCAACCAATTATCAGAATAAATTCGGGTAATTTACTCAACCCAAAGTGAACTACACTTGAACCTCCCGAAAAAGGGTTTGATAGTCGGCTACTGCCTAAACAAATTTGCCAGCATATCTCTTTCCCTTTGCCAAACTCAAATCATCGATTTGAATGTATTTGGCTGGGGTTGTTTTTGAGCGTGCTTCCTCTATCTTCATTCGTTTTGTTTGTTATTGTTGGCTTCTCTTCAATCGTTATTGTTGTTTTTGATCTCAGCTTAAAGCCATGCATTGACTAAACTACAAGTGTAGCTTAACCAACACTTTTTAAAGAAAATTTTGTAGTTTGAAGGAAACAATTAGAGTTCAAAATTGCATGAATGTCTTTAGTGACATACGAAGTTCATGATGGACGCTTTTGTAGTAAAATTTACAAATTTGAAGAAATAATGAACTATTTTATAACAAATACGAATTTAGTAAATCTCTATCCTTAACTTGTGTATAATTTTTTCCTATCTTTTAGTTCATTTAACCAACGTACGCAAAAAATTATTAGAGTAAATGAAACTTTCACCAAATATAATAAGTTCATGAATAAGAAAATATAGTTAAATTGGTTTTAGTGAAATAGTGAGTTCACTTTTTTCTGAGTGTACACATCTACTGAAATACAATTATTGGAATAATTACACCCAAAAAAAATTATTTAACATTTATTTTTCTGAGAAACGAAATTTCGGATCACGTGGTATTAGAATCAAGTCAATGGTTTTACTTGACCGTAGAAAAAACTTTAAAACTGGTATAAATTTCGTGCACCAAGCAAAAACATGAACTTACTGACGGTAAAACTGTCTTAAGAGCCAAATCATGGTTTATTTGACTACCACTTAAGACAAACAGTCATTAACTTTTATAAAATTGAAATTTCTGATTACGGTTTGTATTGAATGATATTTTGCTCACCGGTTTCTAGGTTTTCTCATCTGAAATGAAGCTCGCAAACTGACATAAAGAAGACTTTATACCTTTTGTCCAATTTTTAAATTATTAAGAATTTTATAATGTTCGGTTGTTCCACGAATTTAAATGTCAAAAGGTAAATAAATAAATCTTTATTTATTTGTCATAAAAAGTTGTCACAATTGTATTGGGGATTTTTGTGGGGAATTTTAATTTAAGTTGGGGATTTTTTGGGATGAAAGTGGCAACACTGCTTGATATAAACGAAATGAAATGTGATTTTGAAATAAAAACTAAAAAAGCAAGAAAATAACAACGTTTTCGATAGCCTTCTCCGCACGCACAGAAAAACCATGTTTGGATATGGTTGCCGCATCCATTTAATGCTTATCTAGAGCATGTAATTGCAGTGAAAACCATGTATTTTGTCTTTGTAAAAATAGTTTTCGAGCGGAGAAAAATGTATGGTGGCAATAAGCATTTGAATGGTTCTCAAATACCGCAAACATGTTCTATCATTTAAATGATAGAATTTGAGACCATTAAATGGTCGGGAAAATCATGTACCTGACCATTCAATTTTTTTACTTTTTTACAGTATTTTTATAGATTAAGTATAGACATGTCTAGAACCATTACATGGCCATAAAGACCATTTACATTTTTTCGTGACCATTTAATTTTTTAACTTGTTTGCAGCGAAAAGAATTTTATAAAAACATTGAGCAGGTACATACGATTTTCATTTTGCGCGTCAGTCGTGTGTTGATTGTTTCTTGGAATGGACGGAGAATACGGATTTACTGTGTTTTGTGTTAATTTATTTATTCAGAAGTGGCACGTGGTTTTATGTGAATATTTGCTATATGGTATCATTTATTTTTATTTGCAGTTACATGATGTCTGCGTTTGTACATTTGATAGGCTCGATGTAAATATGGAATAATTACTTATTGTTGAAATTGAAATAAAATAGAGTGTGTAAAAATATATGATATTTGCTTGAACGGCATTATAAATACAATTAAACAATGAATTAGTTTATAAATAAATAAAAACAAACAAATAAAATTAATTAATGTGTTTTCTTTTCTCAAGTGGCGTCCTTTTTTCGACGATGAAAAAAGTTTTTTCATAAAGATCAAAACATTTTAGGTTGTGACCATGTTCTTTTAACTAGGAGAAAAACATTTTTAATGAATACCATAACATTTTAAATCGTGACCATTGTTTTTTCATTCAAACAAAATTCTTTTTTTCAATATAATAACATTTTAGATGAGAACAATTACATTTTTCTTATAACCATGTTCACTGAGCCAACATAGTTGCAGGTTAAAATGTTACATGGTCGCCGCAAAAATAGCTCCTATCATATTATTTTGCTCTTCGAATATGATTGTGACAATCATGTTTCTTCTCTGCGTGCGGGCGTTTGTCTTGTTTTTTTATTGTGTGTAAAACTTAAATGTATTAATTGAAATCATAAAACGGTTATTGCTATAAAGATGTTTTTATAACACCAAATTGGAAAGTAGATATCAATACTTTTTCGCATGATACAGCTTTTCTTACACTGAAAGAAGAGTTTTCTTTTCTGTGGAACGAAATTTTAAACAAATATTGTTTCATTCTGACGTTAAAAAATATTATTTAAAAGCTATTAAAAAAGATTAGTGAGAATTGTTGCACCGCTCATTCTACATTTGCGCTTATTTGCTCTAACGCTAACGGAAAATTCATTAAAACAAAAAGGCAATTCGTTTTTATAAAATTTCGTTCCGGAAGAGAGTATTTTTTCTTTGAGTGTTTCCTTACACTCATTTTTATCAGAGCAAAATTTTTGTAATCACCTTTAAATAAAAATAAAAAACAATAATAAGGCTTTGATTTTTCACAAAACATTTGAGTGAACTTTATGGGGCTAACATTTCCCCACAGTGTATGCAGAAAATACTCGCTCTCGATTCCGTATTCTCATGACCATAATAACATGTCATAGTGAGCGAGATGTATATGGCGGTAATGTTTTGTGTGCCTTCCGATTAGAACGTCATATGGCTGCCCTCTTCTACCCACAGACCAATTTCACTTCATCCTTTGCTATTTTAAAAATATCTTCATCATTTCCACTTGTTGATGGATTTTCGTTAGATTGGGCAAAAGTTTTTTTAATTGTCGTCGTTTGACGGTGTTTTGGGGGGAAATGGCTTCACACGTGAATCGTACAAGTTCAAGGTTTCCGAATATAATTCGAATGTTTTTATTGTTGTAATTTAAATTTGTATCCAAACGATAGATATCATTACCATATGTGTTTAGGTTTGTTGGCATCAATGAAATAACTATCACATGCCTTTCATGAGCATCTGTCACTCGCGTTACAATATTTTATTTTATTTTTTATAAATTTTTACTGTTATGATTCTTATGTAAATCAATGGTTAATGCGTTCGTTTCTTTACCCCGCGACGGTCAACAATAATTGTATGCGTATCAGTCACATCAACTACCGATTTGAAATTCGCACATGTTTATTTGGCCAAGTCTATTAGCCGACTACTGTTCGCAATGCGAGCAAGAGAATCAATTGTTAATACTTTTGTGATATGCGCAAATACAAGAAAAACAACCCCCACAAATGCAGAACCCTTTGCATTGTTCACTGTGACACTTTAGCAATTGAAATTTCTCTTTTCTCAATCGACGTATAGCAACTTGCAAACATTATAGATACATCAAGAAAAAATAAGAGCAATATATGATATACATTCTCTTTGGTTGTGCTGTATCTCCTTTGCCAATTTATGTAAATACACTGAAAAAACAATGAACCCACTAGGAAGAAAACTTTTGGTTAATTTAAAAAAAAAAATTGAATATCTTTATAAAATTTTAACTAAAAAAGTAAATATTTTTCGACAAATTCAAGAAAATTTATTAGACATAAATAATTTTTTTCACTTGATAATGAAAATTTTGTAGTTTGAAGGAAAAAATTGGATTTCAAAATTGCAAGAATGTCTTTAGTGACATATGAAGTTCATGATGGACGCATTTGTAGTAAAATTTACAAATTTAAAGAAATAATGAACTATTTTGTGAAAAATAAGAATTTTCCCGTTTTTTAGTTAACTTATTAGATTATTATTATTAGAAAATTATTAGAGTAATGGAAACTTTCTCCAAACATAATATTTCTATGAACTAGCATAAAGTTAAATTGGCTTTAGTGAAATAGAGAGTTCACTTTTTTTGAGTGTATTTACGTATATAGTGAAACCTCTCAAACTTGGACTCTCTGAAACCCAGACAAATCTCAAAAGTGGACAATTGTCGTCCACATTAAAATTAACCTCTCATAATTGGACACATCCCAAATGTGGACAAAATTTAGGCGACCGCGGGTATCCACTTTTGAGAGGTTTCACTGTATACAGTAGAATTGTCTAGCAAAAAATGGAGCACTACTTCGGCAGGATTTTAAAGAGGGAAGCAGTACCTAATGCTTAAGTGCAGCAAATGTGGTACAAGTAATGTGGTATAGTCGCTTTTTCTCTATCTAAAAACATAAATAATAAACCAACTAATCCAAGCTGAATAGACTGTGGCTGTCAGAGAATGAATCAATCCAAGATCAGTTTGATTTTTGCAACTTTTTCTTTGTGTCAGTTGAAAAAAAAAACACATTTACCTGTGCTCGAATGTTTTTTTTTTGTGGCTTAATCACTTCGTTTTCAATTTATTAATTTTCGGATGTAAATAACTAATGAGTACTAAAAAAGCATAAAATATATGCAAGCACTGATTTAAAAAAAATTGATAGTTAAAACTCTAACATAAAAGTGCAAAAATATATGTAAATGACGACGAAAATATTTGTATCAAATTTTGTCAAAACTTCTGCAAAAACAGAATAAATTAACTTATATCCAATGTAACAAATGAAAATGTTTATTTTCTGCTACATTAATTATTAAAGAAAAGTAGCCATTAAGAACTTGTCGATTCGGTACGATATTGCTAACTTGATACTGGCCATTAAAATTATTTCATTTAAAAACGTAACCGTAGGAAAAAGCGGTTGTTCGGCTCGAAAGCTGAATGCAATGATTTATCTCGCTTTTGGAGATATTATCGTCATTACGCCATAAAATGTTTTAAAACGAACAAGGCCTTTATACCTTGTTCTCAGCTTGGTTTACTTCTAGTGTATGATATCGCCAATTTCTTTTCCTCTTCGCCACAAAAAAAAAAAACTATTTTTTAGGTTAGCCTGATATCAATACGGACTGGTTTATTGTCCAAATTAATACTGTACATATTATTACAATTTTTATACAAGCTAACGATATTGAGACGAATGAGTTGGTATTTCTAAGTTACAGAAAAGAAAATGCCACATACAATCTATAAAAGCCAGGAATTTCCATAGCCATTAGTAAAGATTTGGCAAGGGGAGATGATTTATTTTGAATTTTATATGCTAACTTCTTATGGAAATTACATACTCCAATTAGTATTCCCAAATTGAATCATTTTTCCACAACCACTACGCAACATTTTTTATACCATATATGTAACTACAATCCCCTCATCTTATTTTTCGATTTCGGTTTGTTACTACATACAACATTCTGATAGGTTTGGGGTGATCATAGGTTTGGGGTGATCATATTTCCTCTCTGGGTGCATTTGATAAAATCTTTTCTGCAATGTTCGTGAATTATGTTATATCATTTTTATTTATTTCTCTTTTGAACCAACCCACTGTGCCATTAAAATATCCATTGCATTAACTGCTGCACCTAAAATTATGCAGCATTATTTTTTAGATTTGCTTGAAATTAAAATATGAGCAATACTAACTACACTAGAGGTGTGCACGTGACACCAAATTGTCGTGACCCACGAAAATTTTCGTGACTCACGCGTGAGTACAAATTTTCTTTTCGTGAGCGTGCGTGAGCGTTAGTCCTACCAAAAAATATCGTGCGTAAGTGTGCGTGAATAAGATTTCTCCCTCGTGAATGTGCGTGAGTAAAATATTACTCACGTGCACACCTCTAAACTACACCATATTTTTAATGAGCAATATAATAGCACCCAACAGAAAATCAAATCCATAAATTCACGATTGGAAAAATGTTTATAGACTATTCTTTACGATTATATAAATCGTAATTATAACCATTAAATGACATAATTTACTTTGCAATTTATTGTTTAATTTTTAATTTTTAACCATTTAACGGGGTTTCTCCACTGAAAATTTAGAGTAAAGGTAAGTATTAAGTTGAGTTTAACCGCTAAAATGGCCGTTCTTTCACGATTACTTTTCTCAAATAATCCATTAAAAATAATATAAACTTTGAGAAAAGTCAAGATTAAATAAAATTTTCATCAAAGAACTCGAACTTTATACTGACCTTAATCAAAGTATTTATATGTGTCATTTTTGGCTAGCATACAAGAGGCATTTCTCTTCTACAACGATTTTAACTGACCGAAAGTTAATAAATTTTTCATTGAAGACGTTTTGTCCTTAGACTTAGGTGATTCGACTGGGAATCTTTACACGAAAGGAAATTTTGTTGAATTAAGGCCAACTTGGTTTTAATAATTGTGAAAAATTCTTCAAAATTAATTAATTTGTCTTTAAATTCATGTACTGAGATGATAGATGCATTTTAAAGATGAACTCTTTACAACTGGACAGCTTTTTTTCAGTATAGTTAGGTATCAGAAAAAATACCAAAAAACCAGTGACGCTGTGAAGTACGAACTAAGGGTGATTTCCTTTCTGTAAAGGGGTGTTAAAGGTCATAGATCCAAAACCTTTGACAATATAATAACCCAGCAAAAGCTTTAACACAATTTTAAATGCATTTAAAACTTATCGTGTTTTGTATTTAATTTCATTTTTACCTTTAAGGCCGGTAATAAGTTGGCATTATCGCTCTAAAATGACCCTTTTACTTTTCTTTAATAATTTATTTTAAAGAAAATAAACTTTGTCAATTGTTTTAGCTGCAAAACTCGAACTTAATGCCTGCTTTTATATTTGAAGGTGTCCGTCAACTCCTCTTGGACTACTTATTAATAAAGAGGAACTAAACTTTGTTTTTATACATTTTACTGTTTAATTTTTCACTATTTCCTCCTTTTTTCATTTTACTGTCCCAACTCGAAAAATAGTATAGTGACCTTTCGTTATTTTTATGATGATCCCTTTGTAATTTTTGTATATTTTCCACAGTTTTTTTTTTTTTTTTTTAAATTTCCTTTGCCTGAATATTTTGACTTACTCCTCGTACGTTCCGATTTCTTTTAACGAAGCAAGAAAGAAATTGTGCCCCTAATGCCAAAATGATAAACAAAACACATGTCAACACATACATAAAATGCTGCTCCTAAGGCGAAAACACATGCTGCTTTTTTCAAATGTACTCCGAATACTCATTCTAATATTCAAATTAAATAATATTTAGACTTTAGCATATCAAATTTTTGGCCTTATCATAAAACAGCGGTTTCACAGAAATTGCTCTCTTTCTACCCTCCCGGTTTCTATTTCTATATCTTTCTCTATATTCTCTCTCTCTCTGTCGCTCTCTCAATAAAATATCACAACATATATATGTTTACTCGAAATTTGTAAATTCATATATGTTTACATTCACACATATTATTTTTTTGAAGCATTCATGCCCCAAACATTATATATTCTAACATATTAACATATGTGTCCCAAATGTTTAGTGCTAGTTTAGGAACATTATATGTTTGCACTTATATTGTGTTTAAAAATTGTGCCCGAAACACATTTTGTTTATATCGGAAAACATATGAAAAACATGTTTTCTAACAGTGTAACAACTTCTTCGTACATATATCAGCAGTAATACTTTTACACGCAAAAAATAATTCTTTCCTCCCAAACGAAATTTTAGACAAACAAAGTTTGTTTCTCTTTTGCTTTTCACTGTAAGGTTAATTAAGTTAATTTGGAAGAAAAGTATATTCTTTTTGTGATAAACGTTTATTCTTTTCCAGGATGTAATCACAATTTCATAAAGACTAACTCCAAAAAAAAAACAATCTTCTCTGACTAATTGCATTTTCCTCACATTTTTCTCTGTTATTGTCATCAATAGACAATTATCCATATAAGTTATATTTATATAGCATAGCTTGCGGTGCCCACGAGCCAATTAAACAAACTTTATTTAACAGAAACATACATTTAGTTGGGCACCGTGGAGCAGTGGTAGCTACGTCCGCCTTGCATGCCAAGGGCCGTGGGTTCGATCCCTGCTTCTACCGAACATCAAAAAGTTTTTTTTTGTTTACTTTTATTCCAGATATGTTCGGAAGATTCCGAAATATGTTCAGCATTACATACTACTATATTAAATTTTTACTATGAACTGTAAAATGTGTCTTATTAAAGACTTAAAGCCAGAAAAGAACAGTGGTTGATATAAACGAAATGGACTGTGTTGTTGGTTCAAAAATATTTTTTTTTTATTGAAAAAAAAAAAAATAAAATAAAATTTTGTAACAAACGAATTCTTTTGGTGATAAAAGTTTAAAATTTTCGAAGCATTAAAAAAACTCAAACAAACGAAAAACGTTTTCGGTACACGTTTTCCAAACGTTTTTTTTTTCTGTGCGTGGACATGGGGATGACATTGGAGAAAGTACTTCGGTGCAAGCATACAAGCAGTCGAAAAATAAGTACTTCGTCGCAAGCATACCAGCTCTCCAAAAATAATAGGTTTACTATTAATAGAATCAAAAAGAGCGAGTGAGTTGATTCTCTCCTATCTATTTATAGATTTTATTCTCTCTTATAAGTTAGTTTCGTATTCTCGGTCTTCTACTACCCCTTTTTCTCACTCTGTTTATGTCTACGGTACAATTTGTCCTTTGAAAATCTCTATGACGCCTGGAGGAATCGAACTCAGATCTATTGTATTGTAATCCAACACATTATATCCTTCTCCACGGCATGGATTTATTCAATGATGTAATTTTACAATATAAATGATAGTACATAATTAACAACTTAAGAAATCAAGGGTATATTTTGTTAGCATTATAAATTAATATGTTGCAATTTTTTCTGAAATGTAATTTTCGCTACTATAAGCGGGGCCACAATCGCTGTAAAGGTTATTCTATTTAAAAAATGTCAAGAAAAAGGCAAATTTTCAACAAAAAAATAATTAATATTTAATACGAATGAAAAAAACAAAACAAAAATGAATTAAAAAAATAGAGTCTCAGCAGGATTCGAACCCGGACCTCAAGATGTGATTTTAACTACTGGTATTAATAAAAATAATCACTTTTGGTCTACACAGGTAAGTTATTATCATTAAATCCCAGATAATACTACAAGTAGCAAGTTTTTGATTACCGGTTATACTGGAAGAATCACTAGTGCTTACACAGAAAAAAATTTCCGTTAAACTAACGCCATATTTAACTTATTTGTATTGCAAAAAATTATTTGTAGTTCAATTTTATTATTTTTTGCGAAGATTTCCACGGTCCAATGAAATTTTCGTTTTTTTAAGTATATCTCAAACATTTTATGAACTAAACGCGAGTATAAAGTTCAATGACCGTACACATAAGTTAATTTTTAACTAAAATAAATGAAACTTTTCGTACGATTCCCAAAAATAGTAAGAATGAACTACTGTATGTTTAAAATGGTCATGATTTGGCGCCAATGATTTTCTTATTTACTTTTAGTTAATTTTTTCTTCAATGAGAGGGAGTAATTTCGAGAACAACAGTTAAAAAGTACAACATGGTACAAAATTTCCCTGGTTATAACAATACTTCGTGGAAATCTCAAAACATGGAGTACAGAATAGTTCAATTTTCTTCCTAGTTTTTGCTGGGAAACATAAATCTGAACCTTCAGAATTTTTTAGAAGACATAACATTGATGTTATGTTTCATTAATTGCAACAATTAAGAAAACAATGTGAATGGAATATTAAATAAATCGAAATGTAGAATTTATTTTCTGTTTATACGTATTTTTGTGTACATTATGTTTCGCAGACCTGGGGATACCCCATGTTAATACAATTAACGATAGCTGCTTGTTTTATTATCTTATTTGCTTTATGTTCTAAGTAGTTTTCTGTTTATATTTTAATTAGCTCTAGATCAAATATTAACTAACTAACTTATTAAGTAAGATTGGTTTATAAAACAAAAATAAATACAATATTCTTTTGAAATTTACAATGTTTGTATGTTGGTACGTAAGTAATACAGGCCTCATTATTTTAAACAGCCTACATAAATTTTTTATGATACAAAAATACAACATTTGAGGGATTTTATTCTAAATTTACATTAATTTAACTATATACAAATTTCTTATTAAATATACTCTAAAATGGTTGTGTAAATAATAAAAAAACTCTACATAAATGTAAT
This sequence comes from Haematobia irritans, assembly GCF_050003625.1. Lineage (NCBI taxonomy): Eukaryota > Metazoa > Arthropoda > Insecta > Diptera > Muscidae > Haematobia > Haematobia irritans. The sequence goes on from NC_134399.1 coordinate 229,658,691, forward strand.
GAGGATTTATTAGTTGCTCACAACCTACTGCTTATATACGGCGTCAGGATTATAAAAGCTCGACATTTGATTAAGTGAACATCTCAAAATAATATTGAAATATTTTTTTCCTATGTTGCATCGATTTTGTTAAATTTTCCTTGTGCCGTTTCTCGATCAATTTTTCCATATTATTTTTCACACAACCACAATTCATTATTGCATTAAAATTGGAACTTCAGGTTACATGATATACCGAAGGTTATGTGTGCATCCCAAAAGTGGGGCCAGTACTAATTGCATGTTTCACAAATGGAAACCAAATACCAATAACAATAAAATAAGGCTTTGCAAAACCTAACATAACTTGGAGGCATTAGTCCAAAATATTCAATTCAATAAATTTCTTTTATTTAAAATGGCAGTAAGTAAAGAAAATTAAGAGTGCCTCTTTTTGATTTCCACACGTGAAATATGAACTTAGTACCGGTCTTTATACAATGACAACATTTTACATCAAACAATAAAATACATGGAGAACTCCGCATAAAATTTCTTACAGGCTAATCTGGTGGGATTTTATTCGCTTGTCCAATCGATCAGGTTTGTGGAGCTGTGGATTTTTTATTAAGAGTCTTACGAATAATGGATTCCAGTAACCAAAACAGCAAAGCCAAACAGGTCAGGGTATTAATGCAATGAATTGTGACAGCATAACCAAAATTATCAGTTATTGAACCTGTAAAATATATAAAAATTAATCCATTGGAAATGTTTTCCAATGCATTTCCTTGACTTACCTAAGACTGGCCCTAAGGCAAATGAAAATATTGAGTTAAAAATTAATTGTATTCCGGAAGCAGCTGGTAAACGATTCAACGGCACATAGCTCGGTATAATCAATGGTGAAAATATGGTTCGAAATCCTTTTCCAAATCCAATTAATATAAAGACCGCCACCACAACGGTAAAGGAATCTGTCAGAGTAACAATCAAGCGTCCTATGGATATGGCTATGATGCCGAAAGCAAAAAGAACCTGATTGTCTAGTTTGACCTTCTCCAAGGCAAACGGTGCCAAAAAGCGCACAGCAATATCCATGCCACCCAACAAAGACATGGCCAATGATATCTGAGTATCACTATAGCCAAAACTGTTGAGGATGAAGGGTGTCAGTACGGAGAAATTCATTTCACCAAACATCATCATTGTCATACCAACAGCTAAATTGACAAATGTAAAGTCCTTTAAAAGGTCCAAATCGAAGAAGAGAACAATTTTCTGGAGAAAGGTCATGCGACTCTTTCTAAGTTCTTCTTCTTCCTTTTCAGCCTCTAATCTGGCTTCCTCTTCTTTTATAAATTCTTTGGATTTATTTTGTAAAAGGGCCTTTTCCTCAGCACAGGTACAATGGAAGCTCTCCTCGCCATGCTTAGAGTAAACACTCATTTTACTGGCATAACGGTCCAGCTCTTGTTTTTCTCGATTAAAATAATTTGGTTTGTAAAGAGAACTTTCGTTTAGATCCTGTGTCTCATGGCCGTTCTCACAATTGTCTTTTCTTGATATGAGGTTTAAACCTCTGGTGGATCGGTTGCGTGTACCCTTGTCGGTCAACGATAGCTTTGAGCCATACCAACCATCATTCGCCCGAGCCATCATGGGTGTCACTGGCTCAATAATTTCATAGCCTGGTCTCTCCGGATCGTCATCATTGAAAAGATATTGTGAGGAGAAGATACCTCTTTTATCCCTCTTCTGATATTGACAATATTTACACTCGTAATCGTCCTGGTCATTTTGAATCGTGTTGCCGTTGGTTTCTTTTGCTTTTTCAGGATCGGGCTTAGGACAATGTCTTAGGACAGGTTGAAATGTTAGGGCGCAAATAAAGGCATTCAATGATATTGCAGCATATGTTAAAATTGAGAACTGAGCTCCATAATATGCCAGTAGCAGAGTTGAGATATGAGGGAATATTATGGGACCTAAACCAGTTAGGGTCCATGAAAATCCAGTCGCTTTCCTCCTATGATTTTTGAAATACGTATTCACTGCCAAAGAGCTAGCAGCCATGCAGAGACCAAGTCCAATACCTAAAAATGTCATGAAATACCAAATCATTAAAGTTTTCCACATTGGTTCATGTTCTTACAACTCACCATAAATGCAAGAGAAACATACTAAATACTGCACAAAAGTCCGACAAAATGCCGATAGGAATATGCCAGCAAATCCTAGAATACTTCCCGTCAATGCCACCTGTCGAAATGTGAACCTCCGGAACATGGCACCATTCACCAAGCCTATCAACGATGAGATTGCCATGACCACATTGACAATAGTTGTAGTCTCTTTGGCATCAAATCCAAAAGATTGCATACGCTGTCTATAGATGAGTCCATATTGTTGCAGTGGTGGAAAGAGGGAGAACTAGAATGAAGAAATTCAAAAATTAAGAAGTCAATACAAATATGTAGAATTCACCGTGGTTTTGAAAGATCGTATGACTCGCCAAAGACTATCTAATTATACATAACTTTTAGTTATTTAGATTGATTAATTGTTTACTCGATTGAATTACAAATTGATTTGGAACCCAACGTTTGATCTCCTACCCCAATTATTATTTTATTGTTTTATTTTCCATTACTTGTTGAAAACGCCACAATTTTCAGTCTCTTCAATTTCTTTACAGATGTTCTTTACACCCTCAAAAAAAAATCGCTTCTCTAACATATGCTCCAAACATATTTTGCACATATATTTTCACATAATTTTCACTTCCACGAAATTTTTTAGTTCTTGGCACCTTTTTCTGTAATACAAATAATGTTGAAGAAATTATTCAATTTTATAAATTTTTTGAATTTTACCTTTCGCCTGGACGGAGAATTGAACCGAGGACCATACAGTTTGTAAGCCAACACACTATCCACTGGGCTACGTAGCTGTTATAGTCACCAGTAGACAATTATCGTTATAAGTTATATTTATATAGCATAGTTTGCAGCGCCCATGCAAACATAGCATTATTTAACAGAAACATGTATTTGTAGGCCACGTGGAGCAGTGGTTAGCATGTCTGCCTTGCATGCCAAGGGTCGTGGGTTCAATCCCTGCTCCAACCGAACACCATTTTTTTTTTAATTTACACATTTATATTATATTAAATTTTTATAATGAAACTTCGAAATGTGGGTTATTAAAGATTTACAGTCAGAAACAGTGCTTGATATAGACGAAATGGACTGAGATTTTGGATAAAATATTATTTTTTTATTGCAAAAATAACAATTTTGTAACAAAAAACGGTGTTTGGTATAAAAGTTTGAAATTTTAGAAGAAATTCAAAAACAAAAGAAGAACGTGGAGTCGAGAATAAACATACATAAATAATTTTATAATATACACATAAATTTTTTTAGGCGTGAACAGTTTTTTACTAGCATTTAACACCATTTGAAATGGATTTAAAACTTTTCGTGTTTTGTATTTAGTTTCATTTTTACCTTTAAGGCCGGTATTAATCGTTTGTTTTGCCTTTTACTTTTCTTTAATAATTCATTAAAAAAAAATAAACTTTTGCAATTGTTTTAGCTGCAAAACTCGAACTTAATGCCTGCTTTTATATTTAAAGGTGTCCGTCAACTCCTCTTGGACTACCAAAGAGGAAATAAAGAGGAACTAAACTTTGTTTTTATACATTTTACTGTTTAATTTTTCATTGTTTCCTCCTTTTTTCATTTTACTGTCCCAACTATAAAAGGAGTATAGTTCCCTTTCGTTATTTTTATGATGATCTCTTTGTAATTTTTGTATATTTTTCGCCGTTTTTGTTAATTTCCTTTGCCTGAATATTTTGACTTACTCCTCGTACGTTCCGATTTCTTTTAACGATCCAAGAAAAAAATTGTGTCCATATTGCCAAAATGATAAACAAAACACATGTCCACACATACATAAAATTCTGCTCTCAAGATGAAAACACATGCTTTTTTTATCAAATGTATACTCATTCTAATATTCAAATTAAATAATATTTAGACTTAACCATATCAAATTTTTGGCCTTATTATAAAACAGCGTTCCGAAACAGCATACAAGCAGTTTCACTGAAATTGCTCTCTTTTGATTCTCTCGCTGTGTTATGTTGATATCTTTCGTCAACCCTCTCGGTTTCCATCTCTATTTCTTTCTCTATACTCTCTCTCTCTCTAAATAAAATATCAGTAATCAGAATCAGTAATAATAATCATTATGTATGGACATCTATTTTGGACCACACATAGCCATAGATACAAGAAATTATGATAGGCAGTTTATTTTTAACATCAACTGTCCATTGTACTTAACGGCAATTTATTATTTTTTGTGTACTTCACCTATTCTTGTTTATATATTTGCTTACATTCTGGTCTAGCTCAATAATATTTTGTTATTATCCCCCGGATATTCGTATGTCTTACTTACATTGCTAAATCCTGCAGCTAAGCATACCACCCAACCCCAACCACCATCGGGGGCTACAAAGTCCGGGCCTAAATCACTTTTGTCGCGCCTCTTTTTCTTTATTGGCTTCGTAGTTTCTTTGTAGACAACTGTGTTGTTCGGCGATGTCAATGATGATTTCTCCTCCACCATTCTTAACGAGGTCTTAATTTATAGTCCTGAAAATAGAAAAGAATATAATTTTAAAACTCCATGATAAGAAAAATGGCAACGTTAATCTATGGAGTTATACTCGGCATGATGAAGAGAGAGACAGGCATGAAAAGGGGCTTGAAGACGTTTTGTCAATTAAAATTTGTTCACTACGCCCTAAAAGTTCTTTGTATAATAATCTTACGATTTACATTCCGCAGGGACCATAATTCTTGTTGGCTCCATCCAACGACAATGCGTTAACATGTCTGAGCTTAGGTAGCCCTCCCTCCCTTCCTTTACTGGGTGATGTTTATTCTTAAATCAAGACATGCGATTTAGTTTCAGCAATTTTTATTCTTCCATTTTTGCATGAACACAGATCATCGATCACTGATGATGACACATCATGAATGACTTGACAGTAAATTCTCTAGATACGAAAGTGGGAATAGATCCAAGCAAAATAGCACTGGGCTTTGTCTATGCGACATCATAATGACAAGCGATTTCCAATATTCATGTTATCGCACCACACAACCGCAGCACATGGTCACAACCGAAGTGACTGGTCTTTGTGTGGGGATTGTAGAAAATGTGAATGGGAAAGAGATAATATGACCAAATAATGGGGGATAATCATCATAATTATACTATACCAAGTCGATAACGTGTCGATCTTTGTGCAAGAAATTAATCTCTTTCAATAGACTCAACTCCTTAAAAATCCAAATCGATACAATTGTTTTGTGGCAGGGATGATAAAATAGTCAAACAGGTACGTTTTTTTCTAATTCCTTGATCATATCAAAATAACTAATTTTCAAAAAACAAAAACTTTTGAAATAAACTATTTCGGACCATGTACATGTATGGTTCAATTCCTTCAAAAGAAATTTCTTCGTTCAATTTAAAATAATGTTATAATACTTCGCACGGGAAGTTGCAAATGAATACAAACCAATTCCAACTTCGAAAAGGAAATATTAAGAAACCTGAAATTGTGACCAATAATAATTTAATATCCTATAGAGACGAACGAAAAATATTAAACGCCTCCCTGATTTAAACTGAAATGTACAATAATACCAAATATCCATGGTACTTTTATATTCCATAAGATACCAAAAAAAGTATAAAAGCAGAAACTTTATCATCCATGCCAAACGCGTGCACACCGCATATTGGAGGTGTGCACGTGACATGTAATTGTCGTAAATTTTCATGATTCACTTGTGAGTCGCACAGGGTGAGTGACCAAACAAATTACGTGTATTAGTTACGAAAATAGTCCGTTCGCGTACCAAACAAATTTCGAAAAAATACGAAACTAACCACTCTCAATTACAATTTTAATCATAACATATTTTCATGTTATCACCATATGACATACGTTCTTCTTGCCGGCGAAATTTTTTTACCTCTTATTTGCATCTAGGTACTCTCAAAAAGTAAATTTCAAACGCAACACTCAATGATGAGTCGCGGTAATTGTCTTAAGTAAGACGAGTTTTCATCAGTACGACATTTCTCCATTCGGGAGTTTGAGCCCTAAAAAAGTTCTCGTGTATGAGTGTGCGTCAGTGCGGATTTTCATTTCGTACGTGATTTTACGTGAGTAAAATATTACTCACGTGTACATCTCTATATTATATACATGGCTGAATAAGGAGGTTGAATCACGATAACAAAAACAACAAATTTCAATATGTTGTTTACAATTTTAAGAAGTCAAAATCAGCTGATAAAAGAATCGTATGGCATTGGTAAAAGTGGCAATTATGAAAAAATAATTCAAATCCAGAGAAAAATAAAGGTTCAAATTTAATTGTGTCACCTATGAGTGATTGTGAAGTGGATAATTCATCCCAGGAACGCCGATATGAGACAAATAAGACTATAATACCCACCAAAGTTAAGAATGAAAGTCAGTAAAATGGATCTTCGCCATCTATTAACAAAACCAGTTTATGATGCAGTTTAAAAACTGATGTGCTTGGTATTTTGGGTCTGGAATATGTTATCAAGATACTCAAGTCATCTTTGAACAATTCTCCAGCTATGAATGCGCGAGTTTGTTTAAGATGCATTTGCTATGCTGTGTCATTTGGAGAGCTGCAATCACCAAACATATGATTTTGACATCTTAAAATTTTGTCGAAATAAAAAAATTGTAATCATATGGGCCCATGATTTAACCTTCTTGTTCAGCCATGATTATATCTATGTTAGGGTGACCAACCAACTATATTAACCGAGTTATCACCAGCTGTTTTAATTTATAATAATTTTATAAAATAATCGTAATTGAAGCAGAAAAATATTTATATACGAGTATATTTATATAAAATATTGCAAAATATTTTATATAAATATACTCGTATATTATATTTATAAATCGAGTTATGTAATATGTTAAATATTTATGATTTTATTACTTGTAAAGAACAACGATATTTACCAGAAGACCAATATAAGAAGCAGCAGTCAGACCTAGATCGGTACAGGAAGTGATTCTCAGGAAATGTAAGGTATGAAGAATGTATAGTTAGAAATTATTTGCACTTTTTGTATTTCAATATTTGAATAAATCAATAAGTTTACCCTCACTGAAACGGTCTTCAAAAGGAACTTTTGGCATAGATTTGAGTAGACTATTGTGCTATTCTCAAATATTAAAAACAACCATTATTGATTTAAAGAAATATGATCGTGCTCAATGCAAGTTTTAGACAGTTAATCAAAAGAAATTTCAGTGAAAATTCTACTTTGCTTCTATTCTGATATACACACAAAAAATGTTTTTCTGATTCAATCGCGAAATTAATCGATGTAATTAATTTTTTAATTGATTTTAATTGAAAAAATTTTTTTCTGTGTATAATCGATCAGACCCAATTAAGTTTTCAATGACATTTCCACCTTTTTCTACACAAATCCCTAAGCCCGAATCACCTCTAAAGGGTGTTTATGCCCTACATAGTTACAATAACAATCTAGATCGGCATCTCTAAAATCGTGAAAAAACCACATTAAATTTCACATGCCCAAAGGTGTCTGCGGGTAGACTAATTGGAGCTTATGTACTTAGTGTGTTCTCTCACATTTTGTATTTACACAACAACAACTAACAACGGTATGATAATATTCGCACCTTGTTTGAATATCAATGAGGAACGTCGATCATTGTCAACTGAGGCGTCCTCTTCTTCGCCAATCGATAACGATTTCGATTAAAAGCTCTCTCTCTCTCTTTGATATACATTCCTCAGACGGCCGCAAGTCTTACATGAATAACAAAGGGATTTGGCGAAAATTGGTTATTTGGCCAGGTGTGAGTAATGATGATGGAGCACGTTAATTGAATACTCTGATGGACCATTCACATTTATTGAATCCATATTGATCGAATTTTCCTTTAGTCTTTATAAGCATCTAGATTCTAGAAAGTTGATGTATAATGTAAAATGCCTTAAATTTTGACCGGCCATTGGTAACACATAAATGTAATCACCACAAGTGGTGGTTAATGAACAGTGTTCGATATAGTTTTTACATAAATTGAGATAAATTGATTTATAACAAAAAAATCACATTGGCTCAAAAACTTTGTGGCTAACAAAATTCGTTGAATATAACCATGACTACGGTTGTTATAAATTAAGATTAATTGATAAATAATGTTTTGATACCAAATTTACATAAATCTATATATAAAATATCGTTAATAATACTTATGTTGAGTCAAAAAAACGATCATAAGAAGAATTGCTGACTTTTAACTTTTCTCCTTTGAATACATCAATCAATATAACCCCTATTCATCTCTACACCCAAAGAAAAAATACTCTTCTCTAAAACGAAATTTGTGGACAAATAAAATGTCCCTTTAATGTAAAGTATTTTCACAATTTTAATACGAGCTTTTTGGACATGAAAGATTGAGGAATTGATTGATTATGAAGCTATTGAAAAGAAAACGCCTGATGCCAATCGAACAAGACTGACTACACATATGTTTCTTTGCTGGTTAATGCAAGTTTCCATAGTCTTTAGTGTATTTTCTTTATGAGCAAATAACCCCGATTTCCGGATTAAATATGAAACCTTTGTCTTGCATATTTTTTATTTGCTGTTAAAAATTTTGTTAAGCGTCAAAAGAAAACTCTGTCATCTAATCCGATTTTTATTTATTTATTTGTATTTTCCATTTAATTTGCTACAACAATTTAAAAACGAGTTGCAATCAGACTGTTTTCCAATGCTTGTTTCTGTAGAAAAAATTGCAAATTGCTTTTGAGTAAAAATTTATTCAAAATATTATTGTTATAGAAAATTCTAAAATTCTTCAATTTAGCGTTTTCATGTAAAATATGAAATAAATTATTTCTATTTAATTCATGTCTAAATTGACTGACTAAAAGCCCAGTTAGAATAGTCATACAAAAATTATATATATGAAGAGTATTTAATGAATTAATCTGTAATGTAAAGAGTGATAACGGTTTGCATTGTTTGTTTTTTTTGTGTTTGAATGAACAAAGATTTTAAAACAATGAAATACTACGAAAACCCATTGTGAAACGATATATCAACGGCCGATGTGAACTTTATGCAACATTTTATGGCTTAAAAACAATTGGGTCATATTATCATTCGTTTCCTAGAATTTCATTTTATGCATTCGGAAAACTTCGATTTATTATAGGTTTCGAACGAAAAAATTATTTATAATATGATGATTTCCAGGAATGTAAAACTGATCGCTGGATTTGACATTGAATATTATCACAAATAATACGATGTTTGAGAATGCTAAACGAAAAATCATACAGATCAATATAAATTCTTCAAATATTGTGCTGTATGTATAAGTCCACTCAATGACTCAGCTAAATTTTCTGGGCTCCCACCGAATAAATACAAAAAAAAAATCACAAACATAGGAAGTAATATACTTGGACACTCTGAAAACCGGACACCTCCCAAAAGTGGACAGTTGTGTAGGGACGTTTGTTATATAAACACATGAAAACTGGACACCTCTCAAATGTGGACAAAATTTAGGCGGCAGTCTGTGTCCACCATTCAGAGGCTTCACTGCATTAGTTCAGAATAGTTCTGTTTTTTAATTAAAGTAAATCAAATATTCGCTCTGTGATCTTATATATTTTTGTAATTAACTTTCGCGTCGTAGTGGAGTAGTGTATTATTATCATCGAGTTCCTTTGGTGATTCGATGGGATATATTTTTTCTTTTGTGGCGATTGTTTATATTTGTGCCATGTTTTTTTCGGTCATGTTCAAGTTGTATCGGTGGAAAATGAAATTTATCACGTACTGTGAACTGCGGATTCCATGGAACATGAAACCTAATCCCCAGACCACTATAAGTGTCTTTGTCATGTTGTCGCTAATCCCGGCGACATATAATTTTCATGTAGCCCTTAGATGATGCCCATTGTATGGTGGTCTGGAAAAGGAGTGTGGTTTTTGGGAGTTGAAATTTTGTCAATTGACGACTGATGTTAAGAGGTTTAAGAGAAATGGGAATGCTGAAAACATACATAAGGTTTTCTATTTCATAAACATGCAAAGGCCAGTGGAGAAATAGATTGCATTTGTTTCACAATCAACATGGATTAGTGAGGGGAATATTTTATCGGTGATAAGGAACACATTTTAGAGATGGTCTTTGTGAATGGTTTGTCGCAGCAAGGCGCGAGTTGACATTTTTGAAATTTTGTTTGAAACCCACTCTTCGTGGGTGTGTCTCGAACAATAAACACTGGGATTTGTGTTAACTACATGGGGTCCATATTTAAGTGTTTCTCTCTATTGTTTAATTTGGAAGTTATTTCAAACATGGAAAACGCTAGACATTTAAACAAGTCGAATTAGTAAAATATTAAGAATATTTTATTTGGAAATATTTCAAACGATATTCTAAGTAAAATATTAAGACTAATGCTAAATAAATATTTAAATGATATTTACATTACCCATAATTTTAAAATTATAATACCTACCGTTCATTGTTCTCTATTTTCCACAATTTGCCCAAGTTCAACACGCAACTATTGTTAAATAATTTCCTAATTTCTAGCTAGTGACTATACCTCAATTAACTGAAAAATATTGACCCTACATCTGAACAAACACTCGTGTATAACTATTAAAGTCTAAGTAGAAACATGCAAATAGAATTTGAAATTTCTTTTGAATGCTCCAATTAAAATCAAGTTTTTCAATATAGGTAAAAACAAGCAATTTCAAATTTATTTGTGGCTTCTCAGCTTAAGTTAACACTGAAGGGGGCAAAGTAACGTGGTTATAAAAAGAATTTCAAACAGTAGAGTATATACTATAATTATCTACCCGTTTTTTAATTATGAGAAATGCTTTGTCATTGATTTGCTATTCTATCTATAGAAATATTTAATTCGTCATCAATGGGATTTTAATACAAACAAAAATCAATGTATGGGCCATTCCAAAGCATTTTTGGCAAATAGTAGTAGTTGTCAGTGAATTGCTAATCATCATGACTAAATTTTTTGTTTTAAACACACAAGTTTCTTTCAAACAGCAAAGTGAACAGTCCCAGTAAAAAAAATAAATTTGGAAGGACCAAAGGTATAGTATCCATACTGTAGACATTAAGTTAATGATTTTACTTAATCTTAGAAAATTTCTTAAACATTGGTAAACATTTCGTGCAAGAAGTGCGACTAACTAATAGATTTCGAGCTACGTTTTTCTGAGTAGAAATGGTACAATTTTCCAATACAAATAATAAAATATACTAATTTAAATGATGCCAATAACATTTGGATTAAAATTGCAGCCGATTTTTGATATTCGAAACACGACAAATTGTTTCAAGTCCCCTCAATCGAATCGAAACAATTATGTTTTTTTAGTGTATTTAAATTTACGCTTAGTTTCCGAAATGTCATTCCTATTTTCTCCACAACTAAAAAGCAAAAGAAAGTGAAGCACCCTTGTATGGTGATACTGTTTGGTATGATACGCAATACATTTTGAAATAAAATACCAGTATCGAAAAATCCTATCTATATACTCTTATTGTCAGAAATATAAAACAAACAAATTAAGCAATTAACTATCATATATTTCTGTGTGCGGGGTTCCCTTAAGTGATTTTATTACTTTTTATTGTTTTTATCAACAATTATTAAATTCTGCTCAAGTTTTATAACTCGTGTGAAATTTTATAATTCAAATATTACGTTTTATGTCCATTTGGAACTGACCTGGTTTTTACTACCCCAGTAAAAGTTATAGCTTTCTATAACGTTTGGGAACTACTATGTGTTCCAAATATCATTAATAAAAATTGGTGTAATATATTTAATGGAATGTCTCAATTAAAATATACGCTTCTCACCGATGTTATGGTGAAAGTTTCTTTTTTTTAACTTTCTTAGGGTGTAAAGAAGACACTTTTATAATCCATAAAATTAAATTTGTTTAATAGCCCACAAATGCAGCACCATTAAAATATTAACACACAAAAACTAATAATCTATGAGCTTACTCTAATTCGTTGCACTATATTCTGGATAGAGCGTTATAATTTCTTCGAAAGTAAATCATTACTATTGTATTCATTCTCCAATTCTACTGAATTCCTCTAAATAAATTCACTGTATCTTTATAGGTAGAAAAATCCATCATGACACTATTAACAATTTTTTTTGTCTCATGTAAAAACAGCAATAGAAACTATATTCATTATTGTAACAAAACTTTTTATATTTACAATACAATTTTAATGAGTGTTGGTTTAAACAATTTTCAGTAATTATTTTTATTGATACTACGTGCAGCTTGCAATTTATAATAAGTATTGAACTTCAGTTTAGTTCATCACACAACAGTCGGGAGGACCATTTAGGAAAAAATCAATAATTTTTATAAAACTGCTATAAAAACATGTTTTAATATGTACAAGAAAAAAAACGCTTTCTTCGTAATTTTAAACCATTGTAGAGTACCCCTTGTTAAGTAAAAAAGTTCAAAACTTTTAAAAATTACAACCAACAGTTTTTCAGTGAAACAAGTTTAGCAAAATATTTTAGCTGACTTTGGTATTGACTTCCTATGAATGACGCGAGGAGATATCAATAACAGGTTGTTAAATTAAAATTAACTGACCTCATTTGCTATTCAGAAATTTCGCCCTTCTCATAAAAAACTAACTAAAAGTAAAGAAAAAAAACATGATCATATTATTATGTATCTTTTAGTTCTTTCTTACTATTTTCAAGAAATTAAAGAAAATTTTCGTTTGCTTTAGTTAACTTATTGAACTTATTTGTTCAATGTCATTCATGAAATTCTTCAGGAAAATTTAATTTCTTCAAAAAATACAAAAGTTTACTACAGCAAAATAAATTCCTCCGTAAAATAAAAAAAGTTAATTTTAGCATGAGATTGGCTTTTTTCCGCCAGCACATTCAAAAAAGGGAACCCTCTATGGAACTAAAGCCAATTTAACTGTATTTTAGTTCATGGAATTATTTTGTTTTGAGACTTTCCTTGATTTTAGTAATATTTTGTGTAGTTAAATTAACTAACAAAGGGGAAAAATTATACACAAATAAAGGTTTGCTAAATTCGTATTTCCTATATATATAATTCAGAATTTCTTAAAATTTTTAATTTTTACCACAATTGCACCCATTTTGAACTTCGTAGGGCTCTAAAGACATTCCTGCAATTTTGAATTACAATTTTTCCTTCAAACTACAAAGTAAAATGTCGAAAAAAACTTAATGTTGTGATATTGGCGTTTGTAAAACAAATATTAAAATTTTAGTTAAAATTTTCTAAAATTAACCAAAATTTCCTTCCTTGTGGGTTCACTGTTTTTTGAGCGCAGAGAAAAAAAATTCGATATTAAACTAATGCTTAAATTAATTTACAAAAATATATTTAGTTTTAGCTAATTTTTAAATGTTTTAAGAAATTGAACCAAGCCCAATAAAATTTTTTTCTTCTCTAATTATGCCTCAAAAATTTTATGAATTAAACGTGGGTATATATTTCAATGACCGAACAAATAAGTTCAATGTGTAGTAAACCAGAAGAAAATTTTCCCACACTTCTCAAAAATAGTTCATGTTTATGAGAAGGAAGAATTTCGTATATGGTAATTAAAAATCAGTAAATTTTTGTTACTTTAATAACACATTAAGAAATCACAAAAACTGGAGTAAAATTTAGTTAAATTTTTGCACTAGTAGTTCATTCTTACCATATAATATGAAATTATTTCAATTGTTTTATAAATTGAAATTTTATATTTGACTAAATAATTAATTGTATAAATTAATATTTTCATTCAATCCCTTTTTGAATCCCAATTAAGTTCTTAATTGGTGATATTTTTTTAATGCAAACTACACTACAGCGTGGCGATAATTTTAAGACACCATTAAAAAGCATTTCCGTTATCCCACTATATTAATATAGTCGCTGAAATCTAGTATTCATGCTCAACCTATTGAATGTTGTAGTGATATTTCTTTGCTAAATCTAAATCGAATTGGCGGCAATCGAGCTTTTTCGTCGTTTTAAGAAGATTCAGATGGATTTGTTGTCATGATACCCATGTGTTTTAGCAAAATTTGCAATTCATCCACAATAAAAAATAAATATCCAAAAAAAAAAACGATATTAAAAAACAAGTTTCTCATTCACCTATCTGCAATCAATTCCACTGTTGTACAAGCTATGCCGTCGATGCAGAGTGTCGTTGCAGTTATTGTCGTACACTAGTTGCTGATAATATCTCAAAAAGATCATTGCCAAGGTTTGCGTGTTCACAATTAATAAGAACATATGCGTTTTATATTACCGTCCAAATCCGCTTCCGTTGCCGGCACCAGAGTATTTTTGTAAGGAGATAGCTATGTCGAGTATTTTAGTTAGTAATCAGTCTCCGGCTGGCAATACAATAATCTCACATTCACCACCAAATACGTATTGTCTAATGGGTGATATCTATGGGTGGAGAATTCTAAATGGATGTTGTTGTGTAATATTTAATTTTCTCCTAATGTATGTTCTAACTGCTGTCGTCACAAAGTAATGTTTTTTTCGAATCACTACAATTATCTTTTAAACGTTATACACATATTTTTCAAATGTATTATTCTGATATCACTTCTCTTCATTAAAGCACTGATTTTAACATATGCCAATACATAAACGGAATGATTAAGCAGATAGTACGACGGGGGCCAATATGTAAAATTTCCAATTCGTGTTCGAAAATTCTTGTAGTTATTTTAAGTGTCCAACCTCTGATTCAAGTACTGTGACGCTTTGTTGTTCGTGTACATATTTATTTAAAACACATTATTAAATTTTTTGGGACTTACTATCGCAATTAACCGAAAAGCAAAGCTTATTTATTGTATTTGCTTTTATTAATATTTTCACATTTGCACACTCAATGATAGAAAAACTCGTTTCGAGATTATCTCACTCTTCGTTGTTAATTATTCGTCGTTCGAATTTCTTTTGCGATCACAAAAATTACCGTTGCGCTACACGAGATGTTTACTGCTACGCACCCACTGCTCAACTTAACAGTCACGGCGAGCGGTTGTTTGTTTTATAGAATTTCGATAAAGAATCGAATTGTTCTCAAATTAACGCTCTCTACTGGGAGAGAAATACTCACAGTTTATGCTCGACACTCGGTGCTGGCAGGCTGTATTGTGTGTAAGTGTGTGCATGGGTAAACCAACATATGTTAACATTGCCTGTTTCTGTTAACTGATTAGGACGATCAGTGTTGCCAATTTGGTGCTTTTAGCACCAAATTTAGTGCTTTTTGATTTCTAAAAAGCACCAAATTGCCTTTTTGGTGCCTTTTCAAAAAAAGCACCAACTTGGTGCTTTCTGTCATTTTCATTTAGTGCTTTTGGTGCTTTTTTATTTTGAACAGTATTAAGTTTAATTGATACAAAAATTTTGATTAGACTTTCAAGAGCCGAAGAAACTCAAATTTATTGCCAAATATAGAATTTGATTGTTATGAAGTTGGTATTGATTATTTTTTAATTAATATTGTTATTTAGGGTATTCTGTAGGAAAGTCCAGCGATGAGTGTCGAATTTTTGAATTTGGTAAAGATGTCATTAAAAACCTTTGTATTAAATTCACAAAAGCACGCACAACTGAAATAAGCAATAGACTCCTTCCATATGTTAATATTTTGAAAGTTGAAAAACATCACTGATCAAAATGAATTGGACGAAAGCATTAAAACTGATCAAAGTGTATACTTGAATAGCGGTTCATAATGGTGAGTACTAAGTTCGAGTTGCTCCAAATTTTATTATAACTATAGCCAAAAGCAAATTTTCACAAAGTTTGTATTCCTTAAAATGAATTATTAAAGAAGTTGTAATTGTGAAAAAATGACTATTTTAGCAGCTAAACTCGATCTTAATACCCACCTTAACTTCTTAAAATTCAATTCACAACAGTTCTATAAAGCATATTTGGAAGTTTTTTTTTTTTTTTTTTTTTTTTTTTTTTTTTTTTTAGTAGAGCATTTAATTTTCGATTTTGTGGTGGAAGGTGGTATGTTAGAATTTATAATATATTTTTGGTGCTTTTTGGCCTTGGGGAGTTGGCAACACTGAGGACGATACCATCACAAACCGTAAATCTTGAAGACTGGATTATGATTCGGCTACGTGTGCATGCCAATGGAAAAATTTGCGATGCTGTTATCCATGATCGATGGCGGTAAATCCTTAAGAGTGGGGAAGTCCTTTAATTAAGAACTTGGGCGTAATAATAGACGCCGTTACAGTCCTGTTTACCTGTATAGGCCACGTGTTAGCCTTTTTGTAAGTGGGCGTGATACTGAGGTACCATTGATGTTTGCGTTGTTATCATAAGTCAACTAAGTATAAAGTTGAAATTACTTTGGACCACACAAACTAAAAAACTCAATAAAGGAAGATTGAAATCGATTATAGCCGATTGTATTATACCCTACATCGCAGGCAGTGGAAAAGCTAAAACTTGTTTAATACATATTAGCCCGAAAATTCGTGAAGGTCATGGATTTGTTAATAAAGCGTACCAAATTTCGTGAGATCGGTTGCAATTTTTGTACATGTTTCCCGTGAAAAGGCAATATTACACTCTTGAAATATATTTGAGTTTATTATATTCCTTCCCCGGGATGTAGTTACATCAAATAGTATTTACTCGTGCATGAGTTAATATATCATGGTACGGAGTTTACAAATTCAATAAGAACATATTTGATTAAAGTCCAATTGTACCCTCGGAAATACTTTTGGTAATATCAATAGGTAGAACATTTGCTCATATTAAGTTCAAATATCAAAATCGATGTACTACCGTATAGTAAATTTTTTCTACCACCCAGCCTGTTTGTAATAAATATGCATTTTTGTCTCTTCATACACAGATAAAAATAAGTTTGAGAACCAATAACTTTTGTTGGAAAACCAATAACAAAATTTGTTAATTTTCCTGCAACAAACTAATTTGTACTTTTAATAACCATTATTACAAAAAAGTTGTTACCAATCGTTACCATCAGAATGCAACAAATAATTTGTGTTCTCAATAACATAATTTGTAAGTTATTTGTTGAGCATCCAACAGTACAAAATATTTGTTGTTGAACGCTACGTTTAATCCTCAACAAATATTTTTGAATTTGAACGAAAAAAATTGTATGTGGTTTGTTGGAGTTTATCAATGACCTGCAACAAATTTATTGGTGTATTGACAAAAAATTAAATTGAAATTAAAATTGACAGAATTATGCTATGAATTGCACCCAAATTGCAAAAATGCCGTAAATAATTTGGAGATATTTTGTTAAGTACACACAGAGAAGGAATATGACCAAAATGTTATTTTTGGACGGGGAACATGTAACATTTTTGTGTCGAAAATCCTATACTCAGTTTTGTAAATGTATGACGATTTTAAATTTGTGTAGTCCAGGATCTAGCAAGCATTTTGACAACTATTTGCCCAGTGCTATATATTCTAGTTAATTAGAATTGTACTAACTCTAATCCGGATATTAATATGGTTTTATTAATTATCTCATACAACAAACACATTTAAGAAACTACCAAATTGAAAAATATAAATTTTTTGCAAACATTTATACATGCTTTTCTGTATTCTCTGATGAGTGAGCTCTTTGCGTGCTATCATGCACGTGCATGTGATCATACTCATTTTGTTCTAACGGTATTCTTCGCATACTTCTTTTAGCTTTCGTACATATTTCAGGCGATGGGCGCGTAACCCAAAGAAAATAAACTTGAGGAAGATAGGAAATTGGCTTGCGTCATAACAAATGTTGCACTTACCATGTTAGTTCCATACATGTTTGTAATTTTTTTATATATTTTTCGTTTTTATTTTTTAAATGAAAAACTTAATTTTCTTAATGAAACAATGTTACATTTTAGGCTACAACAAAAAAATTACATTTTCCCCTTTATGGAAATTTATTTCGTGCACTTAATTTATTTTTATTTGCATTTTAATGCTATGTCAATACTTGTCGTATACGCGTTTGGCTCGAGTATGAAACTAACACGGTAAATGGTTTAATCTCCTCAGTAGCCAATTTCCTATCTTCCTAGAGTTTATTGTCTTTGGCGTAACCAGTCTTGTATTTTTGTTTTTGTTTTCTTATCGATAGCAGTCAACTAATTTCGCAACAAACCAATTTGTTGAAAATTCAGAATATTTCTATTATTTCCTCTGTCAAGCATCTACAAACACATTTCAACAACAAATGCCTCATATTCAATAGACAAATTTGTTGAGCATCAGCAGATTTTACATACAAATAAAGTTGTTAATATTTATTTGCGGTTATTTTTTTGTGTGTAGAGTTGAATTAAATCTTTATTTTTATAAGGTTCTTTTATAGAATTGTAGACCAACATTAATGTGATTATGCTTTAAATTTATATTTATTTTAAGAATTCTATGCTTTTTCATTTTTAGGAAATTATGTGAAATTTAAATTAAATTAAAATTTTATTTTAAAAAACAATTGTTAAATTATGTAATCTTATTATATTTTTAGTTTCTTATAATTGGAATATATACAAAAGTCTTAACTTTTTTATTTTATGTACAAAAATTTTAATAATTTTTAAATATTGAAATTCAAATCATGCATTTGATTATCAGCTCTTCAAGTCGCTGGCCGTCAGATGAGGAGATATTTTTGTAACATATCTGAAAGTAAAAACCAAACAGTAGACCATTTCTCGTTTGAGGATATCCTGTGAGGTGGAAAAATATATGTTTAATTTAAGTTGGAAAACTAACAAACAATTTGTATTTTTTGAGCAACAACAAGTAAGGAAAGTCTAAAGTCGGGCGGGGCCGACTATATTATACCCTGCACCACTTTGTAGATCTAAATTTTCGATACCATATCACATCCGTCAAATGTGTTGGGGGCTATATATAAAGGTTTGTCCCAAATACATACATTTAAATATCATTCGATCTGGACAGAATTTGATAGACGTCTACAAAATCTATAGACTCAAAATTTATGTCGGCTAATGCACCAGGGTGGAACATAATGTTAATAAAAATATATGGGAAACATTTAAATCTGAAGCAATTTTAAGGAAACTTCGCAAAAGTTTTTTTATGATTTATCGCTCGATATATATGTATTAGAAGTTTAGGAAAATTAGAGTCATTTTTACAACTTTTCGACTAAGCAGTAGCGATTTTACAAGGAAAATGTTGGTATTTTGACCATTTTTGTCGAAATCAGAAAAACATATATATGGGAGTTATATCTAAATCTGAACCGATTTGAACCAAATTTGGCACGCATAGCTACAATGCTAATTCTACTCCCTGTGCAAAATTTCAACTAAATCGGAGTTAAAATTTGGCCTCTGTGCTCATATGAGTGTAAATCGGGCGAAAGCTATATATGGGAGCTATATCTAAATCTGAACCGATTTCAACCAAATTCGGCACGCATAGCTACAATGCTAATTCTACTCCCTGTGCAAAATTTCAATTAAATCGGAGTAAAAGATTGGCCACTGTGGTCATATGAATGTAAATCGGGCGAACGATATATATGGGAGCTATATCTAAATCTGAACCGATTTCAATAAAATTTGGCACACTTGACAATACTACTAATTGTACTCCTAGTGCAAAATTTTAAGCAAATTAGGGACAACACTGGCTTCTGGGACCGTATTAGTCCATATCGGGGTAAAGATATATATGGGAGCTATATCCAAATCTGAACCGATTTCAATAAAATTTGGCACACTTGACTATAGTACTAATTGTTCTTCTTGTGCAAAATTGTAAGCAAATTAGGGTACAACTCTGGCTTCTGGGGCCATATAAGTCCATATCGGGCGAAATATATATGGGAGCTATATCTAAATCTGAACCGGTTTCTTCCAAAATCAATAGGGTTCTATTCTGAGCCAAAACACATACTTGTGCCAAATTTGAAGTCGATTGGACTAAAACTGTGTTCACGGACAGACGGACATGGCTATATCGACTCAGTAGCCCATTTAATTTAAATGTTTTTTATTTAATTTAAATGTTAATTGCAGAATTTAATTTGATTTGTTTAACAATTTAATTTTGTCAATAATTTTTTTAATTGATTTCGATTTCAACTTCAATAAATTTTTTAATTAATATTTTCCCATGTATATGTTATTATTACATCATTTTCCCATGTATATTATTACCATTATATTATTACATCAAAAGAATATTGCCCAAGTTCGAGAGTTTTTGTTATTAAACTATACCCTGTTTTATGTTTTCCACAGAATCTGAGAACATTCTTTCTAGTATTGGAATAGACCAAGTACTCTAACCTAACATAACTTCGTCTCTTTTACATACTTCTTGTCGTTTACATATTTCAAGGGTATTCTCCGGAAGTTGCAACGACCGATGGTGACTGCGATTCCCAGTGTATTCACTAAAACTCGATTACAATTTAATCACTTATATTGTAAATATATGCATGATATTCAAGCAACCATGATTATCAATCATTGCGGCCATTGATCTTCATCAGTTTTATTATATGGTATATGATAGTATGTAGCATTTGCTTTAAAACTAAAATGTATGAGCTCTATAAAATTCTGCCTGATATTCTAATATTGTATCATGTAATCCTTAATAGCCCATTATGGGATATTCTCCTCTTTCTCTTGTACTTGAACTTTTCAATCAATCAATGAGCATACGCGACACTAATGACATTGACTTTTAGTTTATTTGTTTTTTATCATTATAAGAGATAACGATGACGTTGGAAGGAAAAACTAAGAGTAAACCCCAACGTTCGTATGATAAGATATCCCTTTCGAATAGAATGGGCCATTGAACCAATTTTGAATCTATGATAAATATGCACAACATCCTGATATTGAGTATCAGATGTCATTCCATACACACAATAGTTATGAAATATTTTCACCAAAAAAAGAGTATTTATGACGCTATCAGCCACCAGGCGAGTGCTACCAAGTACCAAATTATTGCCAGTCATTTATGACAGGTAGAAATGATTCATTGAGATGATAAGAGCAAACACAGTTAGTTGTATGTACATCATTTGGAAGGTTATTTTCTTTAAACGAAAGTAGCTTTATATTTGATGTTAAAATTTGTTGTCTCCTTATCTTAATTTGGTGAATAGGGTAGGACGAGAGTTTATAAAACCATAAACGTAAAATCTTAGCAAATACAAGAGTACTTAGCGGCAACAGGTACGAGTAATTGATGCCGTTCGTTATATATTTTTTTGTTTGAAGTTTTTCTCTATTTTATTGCTTATTTAATTAACTCATAAAGACGATTACCAAATACTAGGAAGAGTAGTGTGCGATGGAAATACCTACTCGTATAAACACCATAGCTATAGTCTTATTTATTCATTGAAATGAATTCTCGAAAATATCGCTATATTTTCTCATTCATAAAATAATTCGTTCTATACAAGTTAAATATATGGACCAATATGGATAAAAGTTCGCACGGTTGTTATAGGGCATATACTAACATCATGGACCGAATTTCAATCGGATCGGATGAGATTTTGCCTTCAAGGAGGCACTGTAAACATATATGGACCGATAGGGACAAATTTGTGCATATTTGCTGGAGTACTCAAAAAGGTGAACCCTATATTTCACTAAAGCCGATTTAATTTCATTTTAGTTCATGGAATTATTATGTTTTGACAAGGTTTCCATGACTTTAATAATTTTTTGCCTACGTTAGTTAAATTAACTAAAACAGAGGAAAAAATTATACACAAATGAATCATAAAGATAAACTAAATTCGCGTCTCCTACAAAATAATTTAGAATTTCTTAAAATTTGTAAATTTTACCAATAATGCGCCCATCATTATTGGTAAATTAACTAAAATTTTCTTTCATAGAGGGATCACTTTTTTTTCAGTGAGGGCATATACTAACTTCACGTACCAAATATCACACGGATTGGATGAAATTTGCTCTTCCAAGAAGCTCTGTAAGATAGATCTGGGAGTCGGTTTATGGGATCAGAATCCAAATATTTCGATGCGTTACAAACGGAATGACAAAGTTAGTATACCGCCCATTCTATGGTGAAGGGTATAAAAAAAAAATCAAAACTCGTAATATACGAGTAACAACATTGTTATATTCCATTATAGTTTTTCGACTATGGTAGTACAACACAAATTATTGCATCAACTCTACGCTGATATCCTTCACCTTGAATATATCGTTTTGGGTTGGAGTACAGAAATAATTTATTGTTGTTTGCGGTAAATTTTCAATATTTTCTTATCACATATAACAAATATTGTGCGATGGATAAGTGCAACAAATTATTGCCAGTGATATAATATTATTTGCAAATCTCGTTGAACAATATTATCATCGAATAAAGTAAATGCCAGAAGAGGGACGTTCATATGCACTGACGAATTTTTATCAATTCATCCGATACCAAGATATTATTTGAAAACTTCGGTTAAACACTTGTAAGAAAAGTGCTTGCTACAATTTTTATTTCAATGTTATACAGAGTTCAAGTATAGTCAATCAAAGATTTTAAGTGATTATGATATTTATATTTAGATACTTTATTATCCAAGGTTATTATGAGTTATATTTAAATGTCTATTCCGAAAGAGATCCTCATTCCAATTTGAAATTTACTAGAAACCAACTTATTTTACTTGATTATCTCCCCCCCCAGTATTGCTGGTGATATTTCAGAGTGTTTTGAGGATTCCCTAAGTATCCGGGTCACGGAAAGAAGTTCGCATGTCACAAAAAGAAAAAAAACGGGTAGCGAAAATGTTTTCTTCCCATTTAAATAAGGCAAACTATTCTAATATAATTTTATTATGCCCTATGACAATCCACACTGAAAAAAAGCATACTCGGTTCCAAAGATTTTGTCTTTACTTTAAAAAATTTGGTATTGATTCCGAGCCAAAGAAGCGGAGAATACAAGTAAGGATACTTTTAAGACACAATTCTCTTTTAAATTTAGGTTTTGTTTTGTCTAGGAAGCAAATTTTAATTTTTCGCTTTCTCAGCTTTTTTTCTTCATATGCTATCAAAGTCCTTTAAAAACGAGTTAACGGCAACTTTATTTTCCAAATTAGGACTCGACTTTCAGTAGAAATTATGCTATGTTTGAAGTAAAAAACTTCTTTAAAATAAAGTTTTGAAAAACATGTCCTATATTTGAACGATTTTTTTGCTTTGTAGTCAAGATGCAAAAAGACAACAAATTTAAAGACAATTTCAGTAAATTTAAAGAATTTTTCTGAATTATTAAAGTCAAGTTGACCTTAGCCTATAATTTTTTTCTTTCATGTTAAGATACCCATTTTTAAGTCAAATCACTTAATTATAAGGACAATACGACTTCATTGAAAAGTTTATCGACTTTTGGACAAGGAAAATGACTTTATTTTATAGAAATGCGTCTTCTATGCTAAGCAAAATTTGTATTCCTATTTTAAAGACATGAAATCTTTGACCACACGACAATATTTTTTTCAGTGCATGGCATTTACACTACTTCCGGATTCCTTTTGCACACTCTTAATTGATGTAAAGAAGTGAACTTTACCATTTATATGTTGTAGTAGATATGGAGAAATTGTTACAAGACGAAAAATGTTCAGTCAATTTTAGTTAAATTTAGCACTTATTCTTACAATATCTCAGATGCTGACATTGATTTTAAATTTCATAAAGGTTACCTTGGCGTTGCTTAATGAAAATCGATCCATGAATTTGTAATTGGAAATAGATGGCCCCAATAAAGGGCCCAGCACTAATGGGATACTTGAAACTATGAACATTCATGCGAAGCACAAATTGATCAGATAAACTTGGTTCAATATTCTTGAGATGTAGTTCTGAAAATAAAAACAAAGTCGTACCTCTTGAGCATGAAGTAGACAAACAGTTCTCCCCTTTATTGGCATTCGATATTGTCTAACCTGTTATGACCCTTAAATGCAATCAGAGGCCACTTGAAACATTTCATGATTTGAGGATGATTCTGATGTCTTATGGAAAATAGGGACAAGTGCATGTATGTATATAGGAATACATTTGTTTGTGTAAGTGTTCCCCGTATCATTTGAATGCAATTTGATTATTAAAAAATTCTTAATTAATTCATTTTTCCACTTTTATTGTTATTTTTGCTCTATCATTGTTTGGCGTTTCACAATCAATTAATTTCAATTTAACTGGCGTTGTGACCAAAACAGACCGATCAATTTCATGAACACACGCACTCTGCATGCGAGAGCATAAAAATAAGTGTTACTTCGGGCCTCTTTAAGGCAAAATAGAAAATTTGTGAAAGTAAATCATTATAACTATACTCACAAAAAACATTTTCTGTCTTCAATCACGAAATTAATTTATGCAATTAATTTTAATTGAAATGTCTTCAATCACAGAAATTATAGTACCAATTAAAACGTAAATTGAAAGTCAATTAAAAAATTTATTTAAAATTTTTGTTATTGATTTTTGTTTTAATTAAAAAAAATGATTGAATTAAATTAAATTTTTAATAGAAAGTGATTTTTTCACGACTACTTTTCTTTAATAATCCATTTTAAGGAATGCAAACTTTGTGAAAAATTGCTTTGAGCTATTCTCATCACACCGAAAAAAAAGCATGCCCGGTTTCAAAGATTTGGTCTTTACTTTAAAAAATTTGGTACTGATTCCGAGCCAAAGAAGCGGAGAATACAAGTAAAGGTGCTTTTAAGACACAATTCTCTTTTTAAATTTGGGTTTTGTGTACTTGCTTCTAGGAAGCAAATTTTAATTTTTCGCTTTTTCAGCTTTGTTTCTTCATATGCTATCAAAGTGCTTTAAAAACTAGTTAACGACAACTTTATTTTCCAAATTAAGTCTAGACTTCCAGTTTCAAGTAAAAAACATCTTTAAAATAAAGTGTTGAAAAACATAGAGAAATGCGTCTTCTATGCTAAGCAAAATTTGCATTCGTATTTTTAAGACATGAAACCTTTGTCCTCACGACAATATTTTTTTCAGTGCAATTTATAATACAATTTGCCACATATATTTATAATTTTATGCCATTTTTATTGATTTAGTTTTCACTAAACTCGAACTTAGTACTAACCTTTAATTGGAAAATTTGTCTGCGTATATAAGATCTGGCGATATATGATGTTATATCTAATACTATCTATATAATTAGAACTGTCTAATTTTTGAGATCTAATAAAATCCAATTCCCTTTAAGTTACATGTAACCAGGTATAGCGATTTTTCGGATCCGATCAAATACAGTCATTAGACCCTTCAATTTTTAAACGGGCACCCTAAAAAAAAAAACAAACAAAACTAAAAATTTTAAAAATGGACTATCCCGGAGATGTTTTCAATTCGAACCATTTGAGGTGGTTTTGTAGGGGATTTTGTTTTTTGGTCCTGCATTATGGATTTTGTCCACGCAATCCGTAAATATTTTCGCAATGAGGTGTATTTTACGTAATCCCATTACGAGCAGTTTCTTTATCGGTCATTTTGTTTGTCTCCTTACTCTAGGAAAATATTAAGACCTAAAGTTACCGCTTTCATCCATGTCACTACAGAAGAGCTTTTCATCTGGTGAATAGTGCTCATGAATGAAAAATGTTTGTTTTCTGTACTATTTGACGACAATTAGTAGACCTACACTACACGACATAATAATAAAGACGAATAACATTTACAGTAATCCCTGTTTAATTACCTCCAACCTTTTGGGTAATTTTCCGAGTGAGGTATGTAGTCATCTTAGCTTTATTATCTTCAAGAGGTAAATAAACGTATGCATGGGTAAGTAAACGATGCTTAAAAACATATAGAAACATTGCATTGTTTGGTCTTATTTAAAGTAATCTTTAATTTTAGTTTGATTCGTATTTGAGATTTCGGTTCTCAGAATTTTGGTATTAAAATCCATAAAATGTCTGTAACCGTTGTAAACCGACATTGACATTTCTATCAGTAATTCAATTATCTTAAGTAAATTCTTTTAACCGAACAATTCTTCAAAGATTTCATAATCGATTACACTGATAAAAAAAGCATACTCGGTTCCAAAGATTTTGTCTTTACTTTAAAAAATTTGGTATTGATTCCGAGCCAAAGAAGCGGAGAATACAAGTAAGGATACTTTTAAGACGCAATTCTCTTTTAAATTTAGGTTTTGTGCACTTGCTTCTAGGAAGCAAATTTTAATTTTTCGCTTTCTCAGCTTTTTTTCTTCATATGCTATCAAAGTCCTTTAAAAACGAGTTAACGGCAACTTTATTTTCCGAATTAGGATTCGACTTCCAGTAGAAATTATGCTATGTTTGAAGTAAAAAACTTCTTTAAAATAAAGTTTTGAAAAACATGTCCTATATTTGAATGATTTTTTGCTTTGTAGTCAAGATGCAAAAAGACAACAAATTTATAGACAATTTCATTAAATTTAAAGAATTTTTCTGAATTATTAAAGACAAGTTGACCTTAGCCTATAATTTTTTTCTTTCATGTTAACATACCCATTTTTAAGTCAAATCACTTAATTATAAGGACAATACGACTTCGTTGAAAAGTTTATCGACTTTTGGACAAGGAAAATAACTTTATTTTAGAGAAATGCGTCTTCTATGCTAAGCAAAATTTGTATTCGTATTTTAAAGACATGAAATCTTTGACCTCACGACAATATTTTTTCCAGTGTAGCATATTGCACATAATACTTGGGCAATTACATTGAACTCAAAATGTAGTTTTTTGTAGTTGCCAAATTTTTTTGAACAATTATTACGAGTACACCAGACAAAAATTTGCATGCCATACATTTGTAAAAATGTTATGTATTAAGGGGGCAATTATGCGAATGAAAACCTAAGGTATTTTACTTCTGGGAATAAAATTCTTTAAGAAGTTGATCGAGGTTAAAAATTAATGGACGTTAATTAATCGTGTATTTTTGTATTAATAAATAATATGGAAAATAAATACACTGTTAGAAAAATATGTTTTTCATATGTTCCGATTTAAACAAAATGTGTTTCGGGCACGATTTTAAACCACAATATATTTAAGTGCAAACATGTAATGTTCCTAAACTAACACTAAATGTTTGGGACATCTATGTTAATATGTTAGAATATATTATGTTTGGGGTATGAATGTTTCATAAAAATCATATGTGTGAATACAAACATATATAAATTTACAAATTTCGACTAAACATACATATGTTGTGATATTTTATTCAAAGTGACAGAGAGAGTATAGAGAAAGAAATAGAGATGGAAACCGGGAGAGTTGACGAAAGATATCAATATAACACAGCAAAAGAGTCAAAAGAGAACAATTTCTGTGAAACCGCTTGTATGTTGTTTCGGAAAACTGTTTTATGATAAGGCCAAAAATTTGATGTGTTTAAGTCTAAATATTATTTAATTTGAATAAAGAGAATATACATTCTGAACCAAGAGAATAGACATTTGAAAAACAAACAGCTTATGTTTTCGCCTTGAGAGCAGCATTTTATGTATGTGTGGACATGTGTTTTGTTTATCATTTTGGCATTATGGGCACAATTTTTTTCTTGGTTCGTTAAAAGAAATCAGGGGTCTTCATAAAAATAACGAAAGGGCACTATACTCCTTTTAGAGTATAGTGCCCTTTAGTGACAGTAAAATGAAATAAGGAGGAAATAGTGAAAAATTAAACAGTAAAATGTAAAAAAACAAACTTTAGTTCTTCTTTATTAAAAAGTAGTCCACGAGGAGTTGACGGACACCATCAAATATAAAAGCGGGCATTAAGTTCGAGTTTTATAGCTAAAACAATTTAAAAAGTTTATTTTCTTTAAAATGAATTATTAAAGAAAAATAAAAGGAATTTTAGAGCGATGGTGTTAAATGCTAGTAAAAAACTGTTCACTCCTAAATAAATTTATGTTTATATTATAAAATTATGTATGTATGTTTATACTCGACTCCACGTTCTTCTTTTGTTAGTTTTTGAATTCCTTCCAAATTTTAAAGTTTTGTACAAAAACAGTTTTTTATTACAAGATTGTTATTTTTTCAATAAAAAATAATATTTTATCCAAAAATCAGTAAATTTCGTTTATATCAAGCACTGTTACTGACTATAAATCTTTAATAACGCATATTTCGAAGTTTCATTAAAAAAAAAATAATATAGTATAAATATAAATGTGTAAATTAAAAAAAAAAACAAAAAAACAAAAAAATGTTCGGTCGGAGCAGGGATTGAACCCACGACCCTTTGCATGCAAGGCAGACATGCTAACCACTGCTCCACGTGGCAAACAAATGTATGTTTCTGTTAAATAATGTTATGTTTGCATGGGCTCGTGGGCGCTGCAAACTATGCTATATAAATGTAACTTAAAACGATAATTATCTACTGGTGACTATAACAGCTACGTAGCCCAGTGGATAGTGTGTTGGCTTACAAACTGTATGGTCCTCGGTTCGATTCTCCGTGCAGGCGAAAGGTAAAATTTAAAAAATTTATAAAAGTGAATAATTTCTTCAACATTATTTGTATTACAGAAAAAGGTGCCAATAACTAAAAAATTTCGTGGAAGTGAAAATTACGAGTATGTTAGGGAATGAGCACAATCGTGTTTGGGAAAAATTCTTCCAAGCATATAATATTTTTGGCTCAAAATGCTTCCAAACATATAATATGTTCACATAAAACAAACATATTAATGTTTCGGCAGTATGCAATAATATATGTGCTTCCTGCAAAATATGTTTGGAACATATGTTAAAGAAGCGATTTTTTTTGAGGGTGTAGGGATACAGGAATTTTGGGAATTAAACGTGAAAGTATGTAAGCGGGAATACTGTAAAAATAAAGATTATGCATAAGCGTAGGAAGGCCTCTGGGGAGGGGGCTTAGACCCCCCCAGAAAAATTTTAGCCCCCCCCAGAATTTGAAACTGTTCTTTTTGGGTCTAGAAGTGGTGCAAAATTGGCGGAAAAGCAATGAATGTAATATGAGCTTGTCATAGGGCAAATGTTCACGGTTTCAACAGGCGTTGCAATGAATTTGCATCACTTCTTAAGGTGAGATCCGAATTCAGTGTTTTGAATGTGAATTAAAAAATTTTGTGATATTTTCCCAAATAAATAATTTTTATATAGATTTTATGATTTTTAATGCATTCTGACGCTTGTTTGAAACGTTTTTCCTCGAATAATTTCCAAACTTATCGATTTTTCTATAATGGATTTAGCAGTTTTGTGGCAAAATTTGAATAATTTGTACCAATTTATTTATTCTTACTCTTTTTTTAAACTATTTAAAAAAAAAAAAAATAAAACAAAAAATTATACATTAAAATATGAAAAAAAATGAAGTAGTTAAAATAATTGAGGACATTTTTGGAAGTACTTTTAAAGTTGTGCCTTTAGAACAACTCACAATTTTCTTGCTGGGAAAAGTGTGGAACTACTTTTAGTTGCTTTATTATAAATTAATTGTCGAGTTATTTTGATGTCCAATTTTTTATTCAATTTTATGAAATAAAACATTAATTGAACCTATAAGTTCAGTCTATAAATATTTAGCTAGGGGGGCTATAGCCCCCCCTAGGAAAATTGTCTAGCTACGCTAATGAGATTATGTAACCTAGATCCACGTATATATAACATTAATACTATACATTAGTCTTTAAAAGTAAAATAAATTATTTTTAAACTAAGACTTAAATTGAATCTGAAAGAAAGATATTGGCTAGCAATTAATCTAACTTTTTGGTGTATATGTAGACATAAACAAAATATGGCATTTTTAAGCAAGCAAAGACGGTGAAACGAAATTATGTTACAAAATCCCTTTAAGAAAGGGCATCGATTTAAAATTACCAATATACATAAGGAATAGTTGACGTTTATAAAAAAAAAACTCCCATTTTTTTGAATATACGATTTTTCTCCACAATCTATTTCAAACAAAGACTCAAGTCCACATAAATTAAAGTGTTTGCCATACAAACCAATAACTCAGTAGCCTCCGGCAATTGTGTGATGTATGGTGGTATAAACGACTGCCTGTTGTACACCAATTCATTGAAATTAATTTCGTTTATAAATTATATCATGGAAATATTCCTTCTTTCTTCTTCATCTGAGCAATAATCGGGGATAAGGGAATACCAAATACTCTACAAACTCACATGGGCTGGGTTTGTATTTGAATGTAGAAAGGGAGAGAAATGAACGGACTTTGTGTGACTCACGTCCAACACTTTATTGGACATGTGTAATATTCTTCAAGAGGGCGGGTGTCTTGCATTTCAATGTAAACTTCTGTATGCCGTGCACGGTATGAATTTTAGATCTGGAAAATGGTCTTGTAGTGATCATTCGATTCTTGTCTTGTTTGTTTGGTGGCTACTTAAATTATCATTTTTTCCTGACCATTTTGGGCTATTAGAATATGAACGTGCAGTTATGTTTATTTTTCCTAATTATTCGAGTTTTTCATTCAAAGACGAAATCTAATTATGAAGAGGATGTTAAAATTCTCCGTATTATATACTAAAGTGCTATTTATGCACGGTCTTCAAGCTTTGATATTTAATATTTGTAAAATATCAATCATACCGATTCAGATTTAGTTATAGTTTCTATACACACACTCAAAAAAAAAGCGAACTAGTTCACGGAATTATTATGTTTGGAGAAAATTTCTTTTACTCTAATATTTTTTTTTGCGTACGTTAGGTTAGGTTAGGTATAGTGGCAGCCCGATATTTCAGGCGCACTTGGACCATTCAGTCCATTGTGTTACCACAGTGGTGAACTTCTCTATTATCACTGAGTTCTATGCTATGTTCAATGACAAGGGACCGATTCTGAACGGCGTTCCACATTGCAGTGAAACCACTTTGAACCACTCAGGAATGTCACCAGCATTACTGAGGGGGGATAGTCCACGGCTGAAAAACATTTTGGTGTTTGGTCGAACCTGGGTTCGAACCCACGACCGTTTGTATGCACGGCGGACTTGCTAACCATTGCACCACGGTGGCTCCCATGTGTACGTTAGTTAAATTAACTAAAAAATATGACAAAAAAAAATTATACCCAAATGAAGCATAAAGATTTACTAAATTCGTACTTCTCACAAAATAGTTCATGATTTCTTTAAATTTGTACATTTTACTACAAATGCGTCCATCTTGAACTTCGTATGGCAAAGACATTCTTCCAATTTTTTCCTTAAAACTACAAAATTTTATTTAACAAATGAAAAAAATTATTTATATCCAATAATTTTTTTTTTTTAAATTTATCGAAAAATAATTACTTATTTTGTGATATCGGGGTGATGTCAGCATTAAAATTTACTAAAAATGATCTAAATTTTCTAAAATTAACCCTCTAATGCCCCATTTTTTGCCAGCTGATTAAATTTTCAATGTTAACGACACAAAAGCAAGAGAACTAAGCAAGAAAAATTTATACCGTAAAATTCAGCATATGCTGCAAAGCCTCTTAAATAGTTTCAAATAAGTTTTCTTTTTATTTTGCCCAGTTTTGTTGTCTTAAGTTGTGTTTTACTAAAAGCTTTCTAATTTAACGAAGCCTGCCTAAAGGCAGGCTTGGGCATTAGAGGATTAACCAAAACTTTACTTTCTGGTGGATTCACTGTTTTTTCAGTGCATATATATGGATGTCCACAGATATGGCAATTTTTCGTGTAACGACCGATGCAATTCAAATTGGTTCGACTTCAGGTCTTTATTACTTTTAATGATATTGATTCCGATATAAATATATTATAATAATTTTGCTTTTATACTGTTTTTTGCTTATTTTATTGACATTAACAAAAGTGGGAAACATTTTGTATACAAATAAAGTACACAATTTTACTAAATTTTAAATTAGTTCATATTTTCTTAAAATGGGTGAAGTTTATTTAAATTGCGTTGATAAGATTCTGAAATGAGTAATTTTGTAATGAGTAATTATTCTTAAATTGTGCATTTCTTTAACTTCATATGGCGCTAAAGACATTTTAACAATTCTTAATTCCAATTTTTTCCTTCAAAATATGAAAATTCCTTTAAAACAGAAAAATAATTATTATCTAATAATTATTTTTCTGTTTTAATAAGAAAAATAATTATTATTTAATAATACCCAGAGAAGGAATACGATCACCCCAAACATGTTTTAAGAACAAAATGTTATTTTTGGGTGGTGATCATGTAACATAGCATGGTTTTCGCAACCATGTTATTTTCTCGGAAATCATGTATTTGATTTCGGCAAGCAGATTATATTTGACGAGAAAATAACATTTTAGTGACAAACATGCTACATGGTCACCATACAAAAAAATCATTTTGCTCTTGAAACATGTTTGAGTTGATCATATTCCTTCTCTGCGTGTAATAATTTTTTTTTCTAATATGACAAAAATTATATACTCATTTGTGATATGTTGCAATTACTAAAATATTTTAAATTTTTTAAATATAAACCTAGATTTTCTTTCATGATGGGTTCACATTTTTCTGGGTGGAGGTAACCAAATTAAAAAATATTCTACAATTAAAAATTGATTAAATCTTTATGTTCAAAGTGATCACGTTCTTACTATAACCAATTTATCATTTTTTTTTTCTAAACAAAAAAATTTACGAAAATCTAAGAACATTTTCGTTAGAAGTATTCAAATTATCATAAACAACACGAAATAGTTGGGAATAACAATTTTCGTCTGATTTTTATAAAAATTTCATAAAACTTACATTCAAAGTTGTGGTTTTTGCCTCTATTTTAAAGAAGCTGGATTTTTAAACTGTTGTTAAGTGCAGAGAGTGGTGCTCTAAAATCTTAATCATTACAAAAATAATTTCACTATCGATTGTTTTAAAGTCTAAATGAACCAAAAAACCAAAACATTAGGCTTTTTTTTTGTTTCATTTAGACTT
The DNA here is from genome assembly GCF_050003625.1 of Haematobia irritans. Lineage (NCBI taxonomy): Eukaryota > Metazoa > Arthropoda > Insecta > Diptera > Muscidae > Haematobia > Haematobia irritans. Next base: position 229,691,946 of record NC_134399.1, read on the forward strand.
CAATATAAGCATTACGTAGGTTGTGAGTTACATTTACTTGTATCCCTATTTCCAATTCGCATGACACCTGCCCACGAATTTCAATACAGATTTCGATTTAAAAGCCTAAAAGTATGCTTCATTCTCGAAATAGATATGGAAGTAAAACAACAACTTATACACACACAAAAATTAATGATTTTTTTTGACAATGGAAACCTTTTTTACAAAGGAGACAGTTATCAAATTTTGTAGCAATGGGGATTTCGTCCATATTACGAAAAGCGAGAGAAATTTCACTCACGCACTTTCATGATGTGAAAATTCATAGCCATAATCGAACAACTTTTTAAGACTCGCACGCTCACGAGTGGAACACATCTATTTATGAACATCCACAATCGGAAGAAGGAACTCACGCACAAAAATGATTCACGAAAACTCTGGTCTTCTCGTGACTCACGAAAATTCTCCTCACACGGGAAAATAATCGTAAATCATAATTAATTTTTGGAGTTAAGTTTGAAACGTACATTCGCCTTGTTGACTCCCGGTTCTCCCATAAATCACGTCTATTTCGCGTCATGTGCACATCTCTTATACAATTGATATTTCTGTTTAAATAAAAACAGCTTATATAGTTCAGTCCTATTCGAAATCGAAACTCATGAGATGGAGAAGAGATCTCACTGCGTTAGTGTGCCTAATCGTAATATATACACCGAAAAAAATCCGTAGTAAAACTAACGATAAATGTAACTTATTTTTATGGTAAAAAACTTGTTTGTTTTTAGTTAAATTTTATTCATTATTACAAGATTTTCCACAACCCAATGACATTTTCCTATTTTTAAGTACATCTCAAAGATTTTATGAACTAAACGTAAGTATAAAGTTCAATGACCATAGACATAAGTTCAATATGAACTAAAACAAAAGAAAATTTTCATACGATACCCCAAACTAGTAAGAATGAACTATGGTTAAAGTGGTCGTGATTTGGCACCAATGATTTTCTGCTTAGCTTTTAGTTCATTTTTCTTATATGAGAAGGTGCAATTTCGTGAGTTGTAGTTCAACAGTATATCAGGGCATATTTTTTCTGTGTATATCCTTCCTAAGAGAAATTTCAGTGTAGTACACAATTCTATACCGCATCTTGCTTAAAAAAAAAAAACTTAAGTATATGTACTATGATTAAGTTTAATTATCACTAAGAATTTTCGTTTATTTTTCTATACAAAAATAAACGATTCAATTATTTTACGAAATACTGGAAAATCATGTAGGAACTCTCATTAACTTCTAAATTCATCATTTGGAGCTTTTTTGATGGCGTCTTCTCAGCATAAATTCAAAAACCCAAACTACTAAAGCGAAACAGGATAACGAATTGATGCCGTGAATTGTGTAACCATAGCCAAAATTGTCGGTCATTAACCCTGCAAAGAATTTAAAACATCAACAATGATTTTTGGACACACTGGCATTACTTACCCAACAAAGGACCCAATAAGAAATACGTAATGGTATGAAAAATCAATTGCAATCCAGATGCAGCTGGTAAACGTTTTAGCGGTACATAGCTTGGTATAATCAAGGGTGAAAATATAGTACGGAAACCCTTTCCAAAACCAATCAAAGCAAATGCCAAAACAACGATGAGATATGAATCAGTTATAGCTACTATCAAACGACCCGTAGATATGGTCACAATACCAAATCCAAACAATACTTGATTGGGAAGTTTAACTTTCTCCAAGACAAAAGGACCTAAGAAACGCACCGAAATATCCACCACAGCCAATAGTGACATTGCTCTGGATATCTGTGTGTCACTGTAGCCAAAGCTATTGAGAATAAATGGCGTCAAAATGGAGAAATTGATTTCGCCAAATGTCATTATGCTGACGCCTGCCGCTAAATTAACAAAAGTGAAATCCTTCAAGAGATCTAAATCGAAGAACACTACAACTTTTTGCCATAATGAGACTCGACCATCTGCGAGACTATCCTCATTTCCCATTTCTGCGCTTTTCCCATCCTGAAATGGAGTTTGCATTAGAAGCTTTTCTTCAATACATGTACACTGATATTCGCCACCAGCGGCCGATTTGGAATAAACACTGGTTTTACTCGCATAACGATCCAATTCATCTCTTTCGCGATTGAAATAATTCGGTTTGAAGAGAGAGTTTTCTTCATTTGCAAGTGTCTCTTTGGTATTTTCAAAACTAACTTGCTTGCTGATACGCCTTCGGTAGCGCTGATTCTTGTAGCGCACAGCATTCTTTTCGGCTAACGATAGTTTTGAACCGTACCAACCGTCATTTGCTCGAGCCATCATAGGCGTCCCAGGTTCGGTAATTTCGAATCCTGGTTTTTCAGGATCATCTTCATTGAATATATACTGCGAGGAGAAAATGCTTCGTTTCCGAATGCTCTGGTATTGACAGTATTTGCATTTGTAATTCGGCTCTATATCGATGTGTGTTGTTTTCGATAGGGGCTGATTAACTGCAGAGGGACGTTTCGGGGAGTGCCATAATACCGGTTGCAAAGTCAATGCACATAAGAAAGAATTTAGCACGATGGCTGCATACACCAATATGGAACCTTGAGATCCATAGTGAGCCATTAGTAATAGGGATATATGAGGAAAAATAATTGGTCCCAAACCAGTCAAAGTCCATGAGAAACCCGTTGCTTTTCTTCGTTTGGTTTTGAAATATGTATTAACGGCCAGGGAAGTTGAAGACATACAAAGCCCCAGACCAATACCTAGAAGTTTAACCAAGTCTTAATATCAAGCACAATACGAAAATGCCTACATACCATAAATTGCTGAGTAGCATATCAAGTACTGAACAAATGTATCACAAAATGCTGATAGCAAAACTCCGACGAAAGCCATTAATCCTCCAAAAGCTCCCACCTGTCGGAATGTGAATCTGCGAAACATGGCACCATTTACAAGACCCACAATGGAAGATAGAGCCATTTCCACATTAAAAATCGTTGTAATCTCTTTGGCATCAAATCCAAATTTCTGCATTCGATCTCTGTAGATGAATCCATATTGTTGAAGTGGTGGAAATAGGGAAAACTTTTGAAAATTTAAAGAAGGTCATTAATTCAATGAGAACTTGGAAAGCTAAAGATAAATCAGATAGCTAACTTACATTACTTAGACCAGCTGCTATACAGACTACCCAACCCCAACCACCATCTGGGGCTACAAAGTCTGGACCCAAGTCACTTTTGTCTCTGCGCTTCTTCTTTTTCTCTTTACTTTTCCGTGTTCCATTGGAAATATTTGGTACTGCGTTGGTATTCTGGTTAATAAATTCTTTTTCCGGCATTATGCGAGGAGTATTAGTGCTAAAGGAGAGAGAGAGAAAATATTAATGTCCACACGAATCAATACTTGCGATTCTAGCTCAAGAAACTTAGTTACTTAGTCTAACGACATGAACAAGTATAAAAGGCCTTAAAACAAGTATATACGGCCTTAAGTTCGGTCGGGCAGAATCTCAAATACCCACCACCATTAATCAAATATAATAGTTTCCTTTGAAAAATCACCAAAATACCTACACTGTTAGAAAAATATGTTTTTCGTATGTTCCGATATAAACAAAATGTGTTTCGGGCACAATTTTTAAACACAATATATTTAAGTGCAAACATGTAATGTTCCTAAACTAACACAAAATGTTTGGGACACATATGTTAATATATTAGAATATATTATGTTTGGGGCATGAATGTTTCATAAAAATAATATGTGTGAATGTATACATATATAAATTTACAAATTTCGGGTATACATATATATGTTGTGATACTTTATTCAGAGAGCGACAGAGAGAGAGTTAGTATAGAGAAAGAAATAGAGATGGAAACCAGGAGGGTTGAATAAAAAGATATCAACATATAACAGCGAGAATAAAATGAGAGCAATTTCTGTGAAACCGCTTGTATGTAGTTTCGGAAAACTGTTTCATGATAAGGCCAAAAATGTAATATGCTTAAGTCTAAATATTATTTAATTTGAATATTAGAATGAGTATTCGGAATAAAGAGAATAGACATTTGGAACCAAGAGAATAGACATTTGAAAAAAAAACAGCATATTTGTATTACAGAAAAAGATGCGAAGAACTCAAAAATTTCGTGGAAGTGAAAATTATCTGAGGAAATGAGCACAATCTTCTTTGAGGAATTCTTCCAAGCATATACTATTTTTGGATTCAAAATGCTTCCAAACATATAATATGCTCACATAAAACAAACATATTAATGTTTCGGCAGTATCCAATAATATATGTGCTTCCTGCAAAATATGTTTGGAACATATGTTAGAGAAGCGATTTTTTTTGAGAGTGCACACAAAAAAATAACTGCAAATAAATATGAACAACTTTATTTGTATATAAATCTGCTGATGCTCAACAAATTTATCTATTGAATATGAGGCATTTGTTGCTGAAATGTGTTTGTAGATGCTTGACAGAGGAAATAATAGAAATGTTCTGAATTTTCAACAAATTGTTTTGTTGCGAAAATAGTTGACTGCTATTGATATGAAAACAAAAACAAAAATACAAGACTGGTTACGCGCACATCGCTGAGAACATGTACGAAAGCTAAAATAAGTATGCGAAGAATACCGTTAGAACAAAATGAGTATGAGCACATGCATGTGTATGATAGCAAGCAAAGAGCTCTTTCATCAGAGAATACAGAAAAGCATTTATAAATGTCTGTGAAAAATTTTTATTTTTCAATATGGTAGTTTCTTAAATGTGTTTGTTGTATGAGATAATTAATAAAACCATATTAATATCGGGATTAGAGTTATTACAATTCTAATTAACTAGATTATATATCACTGGGTAAAAAGTTGTCAAAATGCTTGCTAGACCCTGGACTACTCAAATTTAAAATCGTAATACATTTACAAAACTGAGTATAGGATTTTCGACACAAAAATGTTACATGTTCACCGTCCAAAAATAACATTTTGGTCATATTCCTTCTCTGTGTGTACTTAACAAAATATCTCCAAAATTGTTCCTGCAATTTTGGTGCAATAATTCTGGCAATTTCAATTTAATTTTTTGTCAATACACCAATAAATTTGTTACAGTCATTGATAGACTCCAACAAACCGCATAAAATCTTTTTCGTTCAAATTCAAAAATATTTGTTGAGGATTAAATGCAACGTTCAGCAACAAATATTTTGTTGCTCAACAAATTACTTACAAATTATGTTACTGAGAACACAAATTATTTGTTGCCTTCTGATGGTAACGATTGCTAACAACTTTTTTGTAATAATGGTTATTAAAAGTACAAATTAGTTTGTTGCAGGAAAATTAACAAATTTTGTTATTGGTTTTCCAACAAAAGTTATTGGTTCTCAAACTTATTTTTATCTGTGTGTATACACATCATATTCGGCACACTCACATGCGGACCTAATATATCTCTACATTTCGAATTTCAGGCAAAACAACACACTTATTTATGGGCTTACAATACCTGTAATCGGGGATCAGTTGGTATGGGGCTATATAAAAACCTGGACTGATATAGTCCATCATCGAACTTGACCTGTTTACAAACAAAAAAACGAATCTGTGTCAAATTTCAGCACGATTGTGTCATTATTGGAGACTGTAACGGATTACAACAGACAGACGGACATGATTATATCGTATTAGCACTTCTTTCTGATCAAAAATAAATACTTTATATAGTCGGAAATCGATAAATCGATTTGTTACAAACAGAATGACAAACTAATTATACCCACAATACAATTCAATGGTATAAAAAGGTTTTACATTTAGAATTTGAATCAACTTGCCACTTGCAATATATTTTAGTCAAAATTTTCTTTTCCTTTCATGATAAAGGGTGATTCTTTTGAGGTTAGGATTTGCATGCATTAGTATTTGACAGATCACGTGGGATTTCAGACATGGTGTCAAAGAGAAAGATGCTCAGTATGCTTTGACATTTCATCATGAATAGCCGAACGATCTGCCACAACGTCGAATTTTCAGTGAATGGGCCCTAGAAAAGTTGGCAGAAAATCCGCTTTTTTATCGACAAATTTTGTTCAGCGATGAGGCTCATTTCTGGTTGAATGGCTACGTAAATAAGCAAAATTGCCGCATTTGGAGTGAAGAGCAACCAGAAGCCGTTCAAGAACTGCCCATGCATCTCGAAAAATGTACTGTTTGGTGTGGTTTGTACGCTGGTGGAATCATTGGACCGTATTTTTTCAAAGATGCTGTTGGACGCAACGTTACGGTGAATGGCGATCGCTATCGTTCGATGCTAACAAACTTTTTGTTGCCAAAAATGGAAGAACTGAACTTGGTTGACATGTGGTTTCAACAAGATGGCGCTACATGCCACACAGCTCGCGATTCTATGGCCATTTTGAGGGAAAACTTCGGAGAACAATTCATCTCAAGAAATGGACCGGTAAGTTGGCCACCAAGATCATGCGATTTGACGCCTTTAGACTATTTTTTGTGGGGCTACGTCAAGTCTAAAGTCTACAGAAATAAGCCAGCAACTATTCCAGCTTTGGAAGACAACATTTCCGAAGAAATTCGGGCTATTCCGGCCGAAATGCTCGAAAAAGTTGCCCAAAATTGGACTTTCCGAATGGACCACCTAAGACGCAGCCGCGGTCAACATTTAAATGAAATTATCTTCAAAAAGTAAATGTCATGGACCAATCTAACGTTTCAAATAAAGAACCGATGAGATTTTGCAAACTTTATGCGTTTTTTTTTTTAAAAAGTTATCAAGCTCTTAACAAATCACCCTTTAGTTTCACTCATATTTTGATGCCCTAAGGAAATTTGTTTATTCAAATCCATATTCTACATTTATTTATTATTAACCATCATTGGATTTATTTTAGGTAGCATTCATAGAAGTCTGTAAATTCCCCTTTAAAATTTAGCACATTGGAAATATGTTTCAAGACTATTTTTGCAAAAAGCACTGATATATCGATTAAAATGTTATCAACAGTTAATTAAATCGTAACGTCATAAATGCGATAAGCCCCATGGACTACAAAACAATGTTCATAGTTCGGAATTTTAAAAATAAATGCATTATGTTAAAGTACAATATTTCATTCACAAAAGTAATGATGGAAATATAACGCACATTTATATATATTACGTACTACTTTTTGTTACATATTAATATATATTCTTATTGAAAAACACACATTTCGACGAAAAAAATTACGACGGATCCGACTATCTACGCGGTGTGTAAGATTAAAAATGCAAAATTATACGTTTGTTTATCAAATATGTTTGTTGTGATTAGAGGTTTCTTATAATCGATAGTTACTGAAAATATTTGAATTTATTCCGAAGTGGTGGTGCTATCGCTCTCAAGTTCCGACTAAACTAATCGCCAGTAGAGCTCTTTAGTTTTGTTCAGGTTATTCTACATTTTGTGAAGGTTATTTACCTCAAATCAATGTTAGTTGCTAAAACAGTTAAAGAGTTCTTAGACCTCTTTCAAATGTTCTTCTAAGAGATGACAAGCGGTTGATGGAATTTCAGATTGAAGATCCAAACAGTTACTAAGTCAAATATAATCAACCGACAATTCGAGAGAGAGAGAGAGAGACAAAGAGGAATGTTTTTATTTGCTCATATTATGAGTTTGCGATCGTTTTGGAGTAAAGTTTCATATGCACTTTTAACTAAAGTAATAAATACTTCGTTATATCCTCCAACGAAAATGTCATGCTATTTTTTCTTTTTGAGAAATTTAAAAATCCAACAATGTCGGAAAATGTTAGTTAATTTAATGAATCTTAAAATTTAATCAAATTTTCACACGAGTTAAGTCACCTCTAGCGAAAATTTTGCTGCCTATAATGACTGGATATTTAGTGTACCTTTTGTTGTCACATGAAATTCATGCCAAAACTGCATTATTGCACACAAACGAAATCTCCCCTATAGGTGCATACCAACTGTATTATCGACAGGAGAACGGCATTGTTTTGTTTCATTTACTGTTTGGTCGGTTTTCGCGTTGAAACTCAGTACAAACCCAAAAAATGCGAAAAACTAGCGAAATTTTTTCCATTTGTGGTACTTTGTTTTTTTTTTTTCGAGTTGAAAAACTGACGTTTATAGAATGGCGCCTTTTGCAATGTGAATTAAAAAATTATTTATTAAAACTATTTGTGTGGGTTTATAACGCAAACACGGAACCTATTTTTGTTCCAAAAATATACAAGGATCGAAGGAGTAGCAAATCAATTGCCCACGGAAAAATAAAATGTTAATTTTCTAATAGCAAGCAGTAACCACCAACTTAATTCAATATCGCTTCCTGTTAAATAGCGCTCCCTGTCACCTAATAAACACCGCTTTCTATGTGAGAAATAATGGTTTCTATAAAAATTTTTCCCAAGAATGAACATAGTACCCTATACATAGTACAGACGGAATTTCAACTACGATATTTGAGTAACCCATTGTGATCATATTAATTTTATATAAAAGTATGATCGGAATTATTGTTCCTTGAAAAACAGTAATGGACGTTATTGATAAGTTAAGAGCATACTTTGGTAAAGTCGATAATAGCACATTTCTGGACTTTTTATTGGGAGCATGTAAGAAATGGTGATGGCTATTAATGAACGCAAAAAATACTTTATTCCCAAAGTAAATTTTAGACCTAGTTGGAAATTTGTTTTCCCATATTTGTTGTTTTGATTTCAGCTTAAAACCGTTGCGTTGACTAAACTACAAGAGTAGCTTAACCAACTGAGGAAAATTATATTTATCCAGTACAAAAGTTTACTGTTGTTTGTATTTTTTGGATGTAATTTAATAAATTCTATCCCAAACAATTTTTTTTTTTAATTTTCTATATAATTTAACTATCTTCCCTCTCTTCTTTTTAACATTCACATGATCTTTTACTGAGCTCTCACCACTTTGTCTTCTGCAACGCAAAGAAATTAAAAGCAAATATCAGATTTCACAATTTTATTTTAATTTTACAGTTTGTAAAATGAGTATTTGAGCTACATGACTTGAAGTAGGGATCTATAAATCGAAAATCGATTATTCGAATTTTGGCATAAAAATCTAAAAAAGTCGAAATCGACTATTAACCTAAAAATAATCGCAAAACCGATTTTAGATTTTCAACTAATTTTTAATTTTGACTATCAAAAATCGATGAATAAAATATTAAATTCATTGGTTTCAATTAAATTGAAATGTACATAAATGTAAAGGTACGATCACATATTTCATAATTTTTATTTATAGAATTTGTATTCTATTACCAATAAGAATACAAATTCTGATTTAATTAAATAAAATATCAAATTGGTGGAAATGAATCCTTTGTGTTTTCAACTTTCTTGAACATTTTAAAAATATATTAAACAAATAAAAAAAATTAACATGGTTGACTGGAACACTAATTTTTGGCATTTGGCACCCACAAAAAGACAAATAGATTTCATAAAATCGAATATATTGTAGAATCATTATTTCTTTGAAATTCGATTATGAAAAATCGAATATTCGAATTTTGATTGATAAAAATAATCGAAAATCGACTTTTGGTTAAAAGTCAATAATCGAAAAGTCAAAAAGTCGAAAAATCTTTTATTGGTTTCCCAGCAAAAAAATTTGGAAGTTATTCCACAGACACAACTTTAAAAGTACTACCAGAAGATGCGCTCCCAATAATGTTCTTTATTTTAACTACCCAGGAAGTTCTTTTAATTCAATTTTTTATAACTTGGTTTTTTCATACTTTTAATGGGTAATTTTAACTTTTTTGTTTGAAATAGGTTAAAAACAGAGTAAGAATTCATAAAATGGTAAAAATCAATAAAATTTTGTCGAAAAACATGGTGAATCCAATCTGAAAAAATTGTGAATTTTTGAAAATATTTGAGGTCAAACGTTTGCGACTACGTTAGAATCCATTAAAAAGAATAAAAATCTATAAAAATTATTTATTTGACAAAATATCATAGAATTTTTTAATTTACATCCAAAACATTGAATTCGGATCACACCTAAAGATATGATGCAAATTCAGTGCAACGGCTGTTGAAATGGAGAACTTCCGTCCTATGCCAAGCCCATGTTAAATTCATCGCTTCTGCGCCAATTTTGCACCACTTCCGGATCCAAAAAGAACATTTTCAATACTTTTTTGGCGACACTTTTTTTGCTGGGTTATACTACAGATCCTAATCTAATACTCATAAACATACAAATATTGCTATAGTCATCAGTACAGAAGTAAAACATACATCCATGCAGACCTATTTATAGCCTAATGTTCAATACACACACAAAGCGTATTTAACGAAACTACGTTTAAACTTCTTTTCTTAAAAACATAAAACTTTTTGATAGAAAAAGGGAAACAATGTAATCTTTAATTTATTTCTAAAATTTTTCGTACAGTCTGGAATCGATATGTTTTTTTAACTTCAACTTATTTAGTACATGTAAAACAAAGTACGTTTCTCCTACACATTTTGTACAACACATATTTCTTGAGGGTATCATGCACAAAATAAATCCTAAATGAATTATATTTTTAAACTTACAATTACACATAAAATTCAACTTAAAAAACTATCAGGTATACAAAAACTATAAATATTATGTAGCTTAAGACGAGTTAATAACCAGCTAAAATTTAGTCAAAATTATCGATATAAATAAATGATACGATATTCTTGGTATGATTCTAACAATAAAAAAAAGTATTTTTGAAGCACAGATCCATATGTTTCGATCTAAACAGGCTCATTCCAAAAATATTACGAATTGGCGTCAATCGCTGGTTTGCTAAGCTTTTTTCTGCACAAATACTCGATCAACCAGAGCATCAAAGTTATACATGTTATTACATTAATGCAATGAATTGTAACTTTATATCCATAGCTATCGGTAATAATACCTGTGAAGGGATAGAAAGATTAATGGGGGAAATTTAAGAGAGACTAGCCATTGCTATACTTACCCAATAAAGGACCCAACGTGAATGAAACTATAGATGTACAAATTAATTGGAGACCCGATGCTGCTGGCAAACGCTTCAAAGGTACATAACTTGGAATTATCAATACGGCAAATATTGTGCGCAAACCTTTTCCAAGTCCTATAAGGACAAATACACCCAAAAGCATGGCATAGGAATCAGTTAGGGTTACGCCCAGACGTCCTATTGTTACCATTATAATACCAATTGCAAAAAGTGCCTGATTTCCCAATTTCACCTTTTCCAGGAATAAAGGCGCCAATAGTCTCACAGCAATATCCACACCAGCCAAAAGTGACATGGCCATAGATATTTGAGAAACACTGTAACCAAAGCTGCTGAGAATGAAAGGAACCAAAATAGAGAAATTTATTTCTCCAAACATCATTATGGTCATCCCCACAGCAAGATTTACAAAGGTGAGATCTTTTAAAAGGCCCAAATCGAAAAAGAACACGATTTTCTGCCAAAAAGTCATTCGCCTCTTTGCCAATTCATCTGCTTCTAATAAGGCCTTTAGTGTGGCCGCTTCCTGCTTTTTAATTTCCTCAGACTTGATCTGCAAAAGTGCTTTTTCTTCGGCACAGGTGCAATATAATGCTTCACTTCCACCACCACCACCTTTGGGATAGACACTCGCTTTACTGATATAGCGATCCGTTTCCTCTTTTTCACGATTGAAATAGTTCGGTTTGTAGGCACTTTCATAACTTTCTTGTTTCGAGAGTTGTCTCAAATATCTATTGGATCTATAGCGGGATCCTACATCTGTGGTCAATGATAATTTTGAACCGAACCAGCCATCATTGGCCCGAGCTATCATGGGGGTGCCAGGTTCAGTGATCTCATAGCCAGGTCTATCTGGGTCATCATATTCCGTGCTGAATGCGCTTCTTTTATCCTTCTTCTGATATTGGCAATATTCACACTCATAACTGTCGTTGAGAGTAATGTTGGTACTTGTGTCGATGAGCTCTGGTTTTGGAGAATGCCACATGGCTGGTTGCAAGGTTAGGGCACACAATAGGGCATTTAAGCCAACAGCGGCATAAATCATTATTGTACCTTGAGGTCCATATAGAGTGAGCAGAAGGTTCGATACTTGGGGAAATATTACGGCACCTAGACCAGTGAGAGTCCATGTGAATCCCGTAGCCTTTCTTCTTTTTATCTTAAAATAGGTGTTCACGGCCAATGAATTTGCGGCCATACAAAGACCCAATCCAATACCTGTAAGATGTTAACACCATTCAACTAACATTTTTCGCCGTTATCTTCCAAACTTACCGTAAGTCATGGAGAAACATATTAAATATTGGACAAAGCTCTCACAAAATGCTGAAAGTAACATTCCGGTGAAAGCCAGCAGACTACCAACTATTGCCACTTGTCGAAAAGAAAATCTCCTGAACATGGCACCATTCACCAAACCCACCAAACATGACAAAGCCATTTCGGTATTAATGATAGTTGTAATCTCTTTGGCATCAAAACCAGAATTAGCCATTCGCTCTTTGTAGATTAGCCCATATTGTTGGAGAGGAGGAAAAAGGCACAACTGCAAAGAGACATATTAACAGTTATCGAATAAAGTTCAACAGTTGCACTCCATTGCATTTACATTACTCAGCCCACATGCTATGCAAACGACCCAGCCCCAACCACCATCTGGTGCTATGAAGTCAGGACCCAAATCACTTTTGTCTTTTCTCTTTGGTTTTTTCGGCAAAGTTGTGTCTTTGTAAACAACTGTGAGCGTAGTATCCGCAGTCAATGTTTTCTCTTCGGGACTCATGGTTATACCGTTGATTGTTTTATTCCCAAAAACTAATAATTAAATACAAATGGTTAGGTTAGTACAATAAGAAATTCAATCATTTTTCAGGATTTGTTCAAACAAAATATTGTTTGTGTTGGTCAAACATGTTATGTTTCATCTTAGACACATGCTTAAGTCAAATTAAGGTTTTTTGCACTTTTACCTACAAAATCTAAATTAATTCAATAAATATGTAATATATTAAATAAGTTCGCAAAAAATTTAAATATAGTATTTATTTGCTGCAATATTTTATACTTAAAACTCAAAAATATGGATGAATAAAATGAATTTAAATTGAAACCTTAGGCCTTGGGGTCTGATTTTTAAGGCCCCAATGAGTACTTCCAGTTTTTAAACATTTCTATACTTGCAGCAAAATTTCCTAAACATAGTTGTGTTGGATTACATATTCCTTCATTTTGAACTTTTAACCTCACTGTGTTTTGTCGATGATTTTCGTTATCTCTCCCCACCGGGGGTGTCCGGTTTTCAGAGTATCCAAGTTTGACAGGTTTCACTGCACTTATTTGCAATTTGTCAATTAATATAGATATGTTTGCACCCACACACATTAGATTTAAAAACTATAATGTGTATTTTGTTAAAATGTTATATTCTTAGATAAATTGTCGGTTATTAATTTCATAGTAAAGATAAATAATTTCATAATTTGAATTTAAATAATATCAATGGGATTTTCAATTGTGTTCCATTTTTATTAATGGCATATTTTCTACTTTTCAAATTGCAAAGAACCGAAGCTTCAAACATGATGCAAAAACCAATATATATTTATATTGTCTAAGTTTAAAAAAATTCATATTAGGTCATTATTATCTTCAGTGTAGGTAACATGTGTCTGGATAATCGAAACATAAATAATAACGATGACTTGTCACATTTACCCATGATATGGTAAATGATATGCGTTATCTATCTGCAACTGATGAATTATATTTCGATAGGAAGAACATTAGATGATTCATATACCCATCGTCGTTGACTTTTCTCGACTTAACTTTTCCCGATTCGTATAACTTTTTAAGGAATTAATTTTTTTTTATATAATAATAAGATAATTTAAAGGATATTCGCGTAATCACACTGTGACCGAGACGTTCTTTTACAAGATTTGAAGACGACCTTTTCATAAATATGAAAAGGCGATTTGGATCATAGTGTATAAACTTCACATTGCACTTACTATTATTCTAACTGTTCCTTGATTTACTGTTTACTTTTTCTAATCACTTTATCATGTCTTTATAAAAGCCTGAATATATTGTTGTTAATATACCTTCCCGCTGTTCACAGTACAACTCACAGCGCGCGACTAATGAACAGCGCTAGCGTTTGTTTATTTTATACGAATATCTACAGATGTTAGTGATATGCCTCATCAGATAATTGCATTAGAGTGGCGGCACGTGAAAATAATTCTTTGCTCCCAAACGAAAATATAGTCATACACTTGATTTTCGTTGTAAAATAGTTTGTTTGGATGAAAAGTATGAAAGGTATATCGAATTAAACCTAATGTTAAACACTCTAACTTTTTCGCTTGTGCTAACAGCATGTTTATTTTAATTTTGAGAACCTAACTCAACTAATTAAAACTCTTTATGAGTTTGTTTTCAAAACTTAATTCCTGGATTCTGGCTAATGACGAAAATTAACGCTATTTGGCGTATAATATCTGTGGAAAAAATTGAAAATTTCCGTAAATTTCCGAAGTTAAACTAACGCTAAATTATACTTATTGTTGTTACAAAAAAAGTATTTTTTTGTAGTTAAATTTTATTATTTTTTGCGAAATTTTCCACAGCTTAATGAAAATGTCGTTTTTTTAAGTATGTCTCAAACATTTTAAGAAATAAATGTGAGTATAAAGTTCAATGACCGTACACATAAGTTCAATATGAACTAAAGCAAATGCAAATTTTCGTACGATTCCCAAAAATAGTAAGAATGAACTAAAGTATGGTAAAAATGGTCATGATTTGGCGCCAATGATTTTCTTCTTTAATTTTAGTTAATTTCTTCCTCTTTGAGAGACTGTTATTTTGTGAACTACAGTTAAAAAGTATAACAATGCATTAAATTTTCCTGGTTTTAACAACGCTTTGTGGAAATCTCAAAATGTGGAGTAAAATTTAGTTCATTTTTCGTACAAGTTAGTTTATTCTTCCTATAAAACAGTTTACTTTTTTTCGGTGTAGGTTTTGTATGAAAGTCTCAAAATTGAATTTTGGTGCCCGCCAATATGGAAAATATTTATAATTTATTTAGATTACAGCCTCTACTTTAAAATAACACCGAGAAATAGATCGAAACTAAGTGAGGAGTTAGAGTTTGGTATCGTTTTTCAATGTCCTCTGTAGTGGACATCGGTAATCAAAGGGTTAATTAATGTATCTGTATTCACCACTACTTACAAATTAATATTTGTTCCGTTTCTCTGAAAATCAAATTAAAAACTTTTTCCCCCACTTTTAGTAATAAAATCTGATTTACTTTATATGGTACGAATTACACGGACGAAAAAGACTGTTTTTCATATGTTTGGGTGTAAAAATTATAAGTCTGGAACTCAAATTTTTTTAAAACAATATTTTTGAGTGCAAGCATATAATGTTCATAAACTAGCATAATATGTTTGGGACATATGTGTTAATATGTTAGAACATATTATGTTTGGGACATAAAATGTTTGTAAATATAATATGCTTAGATGCAATCATATATTAATTTGGAAATAGCCTATAAACATATATGTGTTTAGAAAAAGAGACCTATACAGAAAAAAATTTCCGTAGTTAAACTAACGCTAAATTTAACTTATTTTTATTAGAAAAAATATTTGCTAGTAGTTAAATTTTATTATTTTTTTCGAAATTTTCTACGGCTTAATGAAATCTTACTTTTTTTTAAGTATGTCTCAAAAATTTTATGAACTAAACGTGCGTTTCCCAAAAATAGTAAGAATGAACTACTGCATGGTTAAAATGGTGATGAGTTGGCGCCAATGATTTTCTTCTTTACTTTTAGTTCATTTTTTCTTCTATGAGAGGATGAAATTTTGTGAACTGCAGTTAAAAAGTGCAACAGGGCATTAAATTTTCCTGGTTTTAACAACTTTTTGTGGAATTCTCAAAATGTAGAGTAAAATTTAGTTCAATTTTCGTGCGAGGTAGTTCATTCTTCCTATAAAACATTTCACTTTTTTCCGGTGTAGAGTGTTTGCTGCAAGTGAAATAATGGAAGTACCAATTGGACCAATTGGCGCCTTAAAAATATATCCACACAAAGAAAATTTCATTAAAATTTTTTACTACCAATGTATGCCCTAAGGTTGTTTGCACCAATCCTGAAAATATATATGCTTGAAGCAAAATGTGTTTGGGGTATATGTTACAGAAGCAATTTTTTTGAGGGTGTACATACATTTTTAAAAACGGGGTGCGACATTGCATTTTAAATATTTACTTCGAAAGAAACATACCTACCGCATAAATCAAAAATTAACAGTGCTTCGTATAGTCGACATCGATTGTGATGTTTGAATATATAAATGTTTATTCACCGCAAAAATTCAAATTTTGTTACAAATGCACTATTTCGTTGATAAATGCTTGAACTTCTCAAAGAAATTCAAAACACTTTATAATTTTTATATTTTATCTTAAGATGTCCAAACTCTATAGTCCTAAAATGTCGACCCACCCTTATACATATCAATCAAAACTTTTGGAAGAGAATTTGTTATCTTCATTTACACTAGTTGTTGTAAAAAACACTTGCTGTCACATAAGAGAATAATTGAGCGCATTCCTTCAGATATTTATGTACTCATTTCTAAAACAACTTTTGTGAGTGAAAAATCTTACAAATTTTTTGCGTCCGTCGGTTGTTCAAACAATTTACGAGAGAAAGGGAGAGAGCAAAAATCACACTCACCGGGCAAAGTAGAAAATTCTCCACTATCACGGATACCAGATATATGAATATATGTATGTAGAGCTAATATAAACATTGGAATAACACAACATAAATTAAATGCAGTTGATGGGTTAGCTTAGATAGAGTTAACAAATTTTAAGAATGGTCGATGGTCCATTCTCAAACAGCATCCAATGCCAGTCATTACGTATACGTTCCAGTGTCCACGATTACACTCTTTTAAATAAAAGTAATTTTTGAGGAGAAATACAACGTGTTACCGTCAATAAAACATGACAAATAAAGACATATCTCTTTAACAATGTGGAAATGTAGACTCCTAAAACTTATGCTTCATAATTTTTTATCGTATGTAATAGTTTTTTTAGTGAAGTCTTGAACGACTACGGAAAGACTTTTCTTCGTAACAAAAAAAAAATCTTTTGTCGTACACCAATTTCTTCTGCGGCATACATACACGTAACAGGTCCTACAAAACTGATTGATTCCGGTAAAGAAATAAAGTTTAAAGAAAAATTTTAACCATCAAAAATAGCTTTGGAATATATCTGAAACATTTTAATACTTGCCAGTCATTTGTGTCAATTATCGAAATGACTCATGTTATATGAAATATGAGAATGTTTGTGGCCCAGCCATGAATGATGAAGATTTATAATTACCCAAAACCAAATTTGAATTGATAAAATGATTTTTGTGCGTTATCTGTGTTGGTTCACAAAGATATAAATTGCACACATTGAAAACTAAAACTAAAGTGTAATGGCTATCGTATACACTGAAAGAATTAATATTGGAATAAAGGTTAGACATTTAAAAATAAAAATAAAATCATGTGTACAAAATGTGTGAATAAGAACATGCATTAACAATGTGTGATTATATTGTTATTATTGTTAGGCTCTCTGGAGCCCAAAGTGGTAATTTAATTTATTTTCTATACACAGCAAGAAATGTGTTTCAAATATTAGATTTTTTTAATAAAAAAAATGTTTCCATCACAGCCGATTTTCTTTTATGTTAAACACTCTTCTGTTCTGAAACGAATGGCTGTATTTCGCCAATATGTAGGGTGGCCAGACTGGCTTGATTATCAAGTTTTTTATGCGTGTCAAGTGATTTGTCAAATTTTTTGTATTTTTTTTCTTTCTATTTTATTCTAGCTACATATGTAATAAAACTTAACAAAGAAAATTTATATTTCTAAAAAACACATCGAAAGAGCGTATTCTTGGACTACTTATTAATAAAGAGGAACTCAACTTTGTTTTTATACATTTTACTGTTTAATTTTTCACTATTTCCTCCATTTTTCATTTTACTGTCCCAACTCTAAAAAAAAGATGCCTTTGTAATTTTTGTATTCTGATTTCTTTTAACGAACCAAGAAAAAAATTGTGCCCATAATGCCAAAATGGTAAACAAAACACTTGTCCACACATACATAAAATGCTGCTCTCAAGGCGAAAACACATACTGTTTTTTTTTCAATTCTCTTGGTTCCGAATGTCTATTCTCTTTACCTCGAATACTCATTCTCATATTAAAATTAAATAATATTTGGACTTAAGCATATCAAATTTTTGATCCTATCATAAAACAGTTTTCCGAAACAACATACAAGCGGTTTCACAGAAATTGCACTCTTTTGATTCTCTCGCTGTGTTATGTTGATATCTTTCGTCCACTCTCCCGGTTTCCATCTATATTTCTTTCTCTATACTCTCTCTCAGTCGTTCCCCGAATAAAATATCACAACATAACATATATATGTTCACTCGAAATTTGTAAATTTATATATGTTTACATTCACACATATTATTTTTATGAAAAATTCATGCCCCAAACATAATATATTCTAACATATTAACATATGTGTCCCAAACATTTAGTGCTAGTGTAGGAACATTACATGTTTGCACTTAAATATATTGTGTTTAAAAACTGTGCCCGAAACACATTTTGTTTATATCGGAACATATGAAAAGCATATTTGCCTAACAGTGTAACATCAAATGGCAAACACATTTCCACAGAAAGTGAGGATCTGATATTTGTATCTAAAATGATTTGTTTTCTTTTAATAAAGGTCTTTGGAATCAGCTTATGTGTGCTCAATAATCTGATCTATAAATAGAATTGCTTTACTTTATGTGTAGCATTGATGGCTATAATGAGCTAAATATTTACGATTTTTTCCCATGCTTTAGCTAGCTTCTAATAGGATTTCAAGGATAAGTTTAGTGAGAAAATTTTTTGTAATACTGGATTATTACATAATTCAAATTTTTGAGTCTTAGATAATCCAATGTTAAATAGATTTTTATTACTTTTACAATAAATTTATATACAATTACTTCCATTAACTAATGTAATACTTTTTCTCTCCGCTATTGGTTTCCTAAAATACTTCAACATTAAATATTCCAGGAACCACATACTAAGCGCCATAATACACAGCACATTTAAGCAGTTTAATGTTACAGCATAGTTTGCAGATTTATCCCTAATGAGACCTGAAAATAAATCCAATACAAATAGTAAATTAAGATGCCAGTGTATAATCCACATCCACCTTACCAATAAAAGGGCCACAGGCCAAAGAGAATAAACCCGCCATCAGTCGCTGTATACCCGATGCAGCGGGTAGCCTCTTAAGTGGGACATATTCGGGAATAATCAGTGACCAGAATACTGTGCGAAAAGCTTTGCTAAATCCCATCCAAAGAAAAATTCCAATCATTGTGTAGAAATCGTCGGTAACCGAGAGTAAGAAGCGACCCAGACACATGCCCAAAATACCAATGGTGAAAAATATTTTGTTGCTCAGCTTTAATTTGGACGTTATCACTGGTACCAGGAATCGTATTATCAGATCGCTGAACCCCATCAAGGACATGGCCAAAGCTATTTGAGGTAGGGCATAGCCAAAGTCGGATAGAATAAATGGCGTTAAAATAACAAAATTGACTTCGACGAAATTAGCCAGTGTTAAGCCAATCAGTAAATTAAGAAATGACATATCACGCAATAAATCCAAATCTAGAAAGGAAACAACACTCTTGAAGCAGGACTTATTAGATTTCACTTGACTTTTCTCTTCCTTCAAAGCGGGATTCTCATGATATTCATTCCCATTATACCCTGGCTTAAGGTGATGAGCACTTTTGTTTGTTAAACCATTTTCATGGCCGTTTAATTCAATTTTTGTCTCTTCTAAGAACTTTGAATCTTCTGTATTGAGTTTCTCTAATGCTCGAATGTCTTGCAACGGTGTTTTCATATGCCACCTTGCTGGCTGAAAGATAAGCGATCCTGCTACAGCATTCAAGGATAAAGCTGCAAAGCAAAACATTGTATACCTCATTCCAATCGAACTCATGAGATATGAAGCTAAATAGGGAAAGACAATGGGTCCGAGACCAGCTACGCCAAACCTTAAGGAAGCAGCTGAGCGTCGTTTCTCTTTGAAGAATGTATTAATGGCCATTGTTGAGGCAGATATAATGAAACTTCTTCCGAATCCTACAAAAAAAAAAAATAACGTTTTAATTTAAGCTGGTTCGCAACTGAATAGGTGACTTACCATAACAAAAGGAGAATGCAAAGATGAAGAATAGAAATGAATTTGCAAATGCACATGCAAATAGGCCAGCGAATGACAAGGTGCAACCAATCAGACTTACTTGGCGGTAAGAAAATCTTCGAAATAGTGGTCCATTAATAATACCTTCAAAAAAGTTACAAAGATTTATATCCCACACTACAATTGAAAACTTAGACAAGGATGTAAATGTGTCCACCAAAACAATCGTTCCTATGTCATACACCATCCATACCAACCCATTCTGAGTACAATCAGTCCAGTATATTTTACCCTCGCTGTCGTTCGTCCATCTTGCCTCTATAAGTTGCCCGAAATTCATATTCTATCTTTATGAAATTTTGTATTCTAATATTCCTTAAAAGCCACTTAATATCGTCACATATCATTTCTTTTATATCTTTTTTAGACAAAATCACCCGATATATAGTTATTCGCACATTACCCTAATTTACAATGTCTTAGATCACGGTGAAATTCTAGCCATATCCGTCCGCGACGTCAAGAAGCTTACTGAGCTTCTAGATTCCGCACTCATTTATATCCATATTCCTTACGCTGCTTTGAAATTCCCTTAGTGAGAGCTCAAAGTACCTTGTAGTTATATTGGACAACAACACCCAAAAAAAAGTGAACCCACCGTGGAAGAAAATGTAGGTTTATTTTAGAAAATTTGAACTAAAATAGTTTTCTAATTGCAACATGTTACAAATAAGTTAATAATTTTTGTTAGATTGAAGAAATTTTATTAAAAATAATTATTTTTTTTCTCTTGTATAAGAAAATTTCATATGTTGAAAGAAAAAATTGGATTTAAAAATTGTTAAAATGTCTTTAGCGCTATACGAAGTTCATGACAGGTACAATTTTAGTAAAATTTACTCATTTGAGAGACTTATGAACTCAATTTAAGCAAACTTCTGCCATTTTAGGAAAATATGAACTATTTTATTTTTTAGTAAAATTGTGCACTATATTTGTATTCAACTTTTTTTTTTCTTATTTTGAGTTCACTCATTAAAGTTAGCAAAAAATTATTCAATTAAGGAACATTTAATCATATTGTGCAAAATTTAACTAAAATCAACTAATCTTCATGAACTAAAATAAAGTTCAGTTGGTATTAGAGCCCCTTTTTTCTGGATGAAGGCGGACTTTAAATCAACTCTGAGGAAATGATCATTTAATTTTTTATTTTCAATGTAAAATTTTCATTTTAACACCGAATACAAACAAATAGGTCTAATAAAATTGATGTCTTTTTTCGTTAATTTTTTTTATGGCAATAAAATAAGATTTCCCTGATCCCACGTCATCACTTTTTGGTCAATATGAAATGTAGATGAACATTTCATATTGACCAAAAAGTAGGTCTAGAACAGCAATACTTTTTTGAAAACTGAAAACATGAAAAAATAAAACAAAAATCGACCTTTGTGTAAATCTTTTATAACTTCACAGAAAAAATATCATCAAAATATTTCCAATGAAAAAGTTTATTAAAGTTGAAAAAAATTAAAGTCAATTTAGAAAATGATTGAACATTTTTAATTTTTCAATTAAAATATTAATTATCCCAGTTCATATTTTAATTAAATAAAATACTATATTAAATACCATTGAAAATTTCGTTCGGAAGTAATTAGTTTAAATCTAAAGAAAAATTCAACTAAAAGTCAACTATAAGCGGAAATTTCATAAGAAAATATAAACTTATATCAACTTACAAGAAAAAATTTTCATCTTAAGGAAAAACAGTTATAAACAATAAACAAAATAAAATTAAATGTACCGAATAAATCAATTAAATTTTTAATCAAGCATATTTTTATTTCTAATTAATTCTGTGTTTGATACTATAATTTTCGTGATTGAAGAATTTTCAATAAAAATGTTAATTGGATCAATTAATTTCGTGATTGAATCAGAAAAAGGTTTTTCTGTGTTCGCATAATCCAAAAATTAATTTTTACAAACTTTCAATTGAAAGCATCTCTACTTTTCATTTAAGCACAGAAAAAAATATCACCAACATATTTCCAATTAAAAAGTTAATTGAAGTTGAAATTTTTTTCAATTAATAAATTAATTGATACAATTAACTTTTTAATCATGATAGAAACATTAAGTTATTTAAGTCAATGATTGAAAATTTTAAAATTTGTAATTAAAAAATTAATTGATACAATTAACTTTTTAATCTAATTCGGAAGTCTAATTAAAAATGTATTTCAAACAATCATTTGTTAATCCAAATAAAAACTCTAAGCCAATTCAGAAAGTAATTAAAAATAGTTACCTTTTTTAATTAATAAATTAATTGAGTTTTGCAATCAACATCAATTAAATTTTTAATTGAATCAATTAAAAAATTAATTGAAATTTGCTGAAAAAATCAATTAATTTTTTAATCAAGAATTTTTTCTATGCCCAATTAAAACCGTGATTGATACTATCATTTTTGTTATTGAAGACATTTCAATTAAAAAATTAATTGGATCAATTAATTTGGTGATTGAATCAGAAAAATTTTTTTTTTGTGTGAGCATTCTAGTAACTTAGCACCAATATCCTAAAATATTTTTCCTCAGTTGTTTAAAATACGTCTCAGTTGTTTAAAATACGTATCTGTCAAATGTATCTCCTACCAGATAGAAAACAATGTTACAACACATACCTGTTACCCCCGATACAGCAATTTGTGTATTGATAATTGTTGTTAACTGGGAACTGGATATTTTCAAATCCACCAAATGGTCTCGGAATATTATACCAAACTGATGTGCGGCCGCAAAAGTTACCATCTGCAAAAATGGATCACAATTTCCCGTTGAAAGTCATGACAAATCAATCAATTGTATGCCATACTCACCATATTGAGACCAGTGGCAATAGCCACTAGCCAACCCCAGCCACCATCTGGTGCCACAAAGTTATCACCCAAATCACTTTTATTGCGTCTTTTACTTTTCTGTTTGCTTGTAGGATTTTTGGCCTGTTTTGGTATAGCATCATAAATTTCTGAATTATTTCGGATTTCCATATGCTTCAGATTTATTGTGACGTTTTTCCCGTCATTATCACATAACTTGGTTTGCTGGTCCATTTGTAAAGATCGCAATACTGTGCAAAATTCTGTTAAGTACTAGTGGCAGCGTGAATATCGTAGAATACCGTAGTGACTCTCCACCGGGTGACTGAGAACCATAAATCTGTGAGATTGGTTGTTTTCAAATTAGCGATATGAATATTTATGAATGCCAAACAAACCACTGACATAAATCACATTTGGATTATTGCTTACCACTAACAAACTTAACTCTAATCAAAGATCAATTAAATCATTTCAATATTTATATTTTAATTAAACCAATTTTTACAACTTTTTCCGTTGTTCTTTGCAAGAGTTGGTCTAATTTGCAATGATTGCAAATAGACGGACTGTTGCGGACAATGAAATAGAGTCCGCGGTAGAATACAACCTAACACATTGGCTAACTAACAACGACTGATTACAATGGAATCTGTGTGAAAGCGTTTGTTAAAGGGTTTAAATTAGTATTGATAACAATTACACTGTGTGTATAAAATCAAATTGAAAAAATCATATGAAACAGCGTTTACAACAAGCTTTCGATATTCACCACTTAGTTTTATTGCGAAATATTTGAGGTCATTGAATTTGTGTTAGAATTTTAAATGACAAACATTCAAATTTAAATTTACTCAGAATGAGTAGTAGAAGAATCCAAAAAAAGTCTTTCAAACATCCGCAAATATCTAATACAATGTTTTTTGGTACGTCATTATATACATGTATATACATACATATATATACCCTACACCATTGGGCCATTGAAACAAGTCTCTTGTGTTTATAAAATTATCAAAAATAAAATGTATTTCATATTAGGAGCAGTTAGAGAATTTCAATATTGTATTTAATGGTCTCAGAGAAACTTACTATTTTATAGATATAGTCTCATAAATAAATAAATAAATATTCTAAGTAACATTTTTTGTAATTTAATTTAATATTCAATTGTTACACAAATTATGGAAATGCTCATCACTTGGGTTTCGTGTCTTGGTCTTGACTTTATACTGATTTTGTATAAAGAACGTTTTCTTGTTGTGATGAAAACAAATAAAAATTAATTTCGCGTATTCATACAATATTGATTCTTGACTGTTTGAATAAAAACCTTTTTTGATTAGTTTTCAAACATTACACCGGTGAAATTAGAACCGAAAACTATTAAGGCACAAAGGAGGTTATTACCGACAAATTTTGACAAAATTCTTATTTGGCAAAGCAACGATTGCTAACTGTTAAAGGTTTCAACATCTTACTGATAAATAGCTGTCCCCCACTTTGGGGATTTTTGATACGATAATTCTATCATATTTATTTCAAAAGTTATAAAGGTTTCAAATCATATTTTTAATTACCAAAAAAATTTATTAAAAAAATCTTAAAAATACATACGAGTGCTTTTAAAGACCTTTCCAACGGTATATTATATTTAGACCATTGCTTAGTCGAAAGCGCCAAAAATTTGCACAAAAACTCACTAACTTGTTTATATGGGGGCAATACCTAAATCTGATCCGATTTTAACCAAATTCGGCACACTTGAAGAAACTATTAAATATACTCTTTGTGCAATATTTAAATCAAATCAGAGTAAAATCGTGGCTTTAGGACCATATAAGTGCATATCGGGCGTAAGATATATATGGGAGTTATATCTAAATCTGATCCAATTTCAACTATATTCGGTGTGCGTAGCTAGAATGTTAATTCATCCACTAGTGCAATATTTAAAATAAATCGTAGTGACACTTTGGTCTCGGAGTGAACTAAATCTAAATCTGAACCCATGTTCACCAAATGTGACACAATTGAATATATCGCTAATTGTACTCCTTGTGCAAAATTTGAAGCAAATCAAAGTAAACCTCTGGCTTCTGGGACCATATAAGCGAAGTAACACTTTATTTTGTCAGTACCTCCAAGGAACTCCCTTGTACGAAGTTTCACCATGATCGGATAATAATTCAGGGGGATGAGTTTCCATAAACGAAACTTATACCCTCTTTTTGAAAACGCATTCGGAAGAAAAGCAGTCGAATTCGAATCAATTTGGGTTTCTGTATTATCCTTTACCTGGGGAGGTGACATTTTTTTGCGTATTCTGTGACGCCCTTTTGACCCCCTTTTAATATTAATATATATAAATAAAAATAGTATAAATATAAATGAACAGGCACTTTATTTCAAAAGTCTTAGGGCCATTTTCTCAATGTCTTGTTATTATTGATCGTGTCGATAAAACAGCTGATCCCACACAAACATTTTACTAACCGGTAGTCTATCCTCCTATTAAGTTTTAATCGGAGAATGAGGAACTGGTCATAATTCTTTATACAAAAACATGTGTTGTGGTGGTAAATTTTACCATTACGTCGACAGTAAAGGTTATACTGTACATCGATAGTATTTTTAAATTTTTGGTCTGAGAATTTATTCAAATTTTAACAATGTTTTACTTTTTTTAGACATATGGTATATGTTCGTTTCCAACTCGATCACAAAATATGGAGTTGCTTGTCGACAGAGAGGAACCAAAACAGTGTAAGTTACATGAAACGCTTTTTAAATTTTACATTTCTTGAGATTTTCAATGCACACACAGTTTAATTCACATATCTTTTATTGAAAATGCGGCTGTCATTGATTACACTCAACAAAATACTCCAACAGACAACTTAAAAATATAGGTAATAACATTAACCTTATGAAGATAATATATGTCCCACTTGTTCATTGGTGTACCAGTTTAACCAGCCCATTTGGCACGCAACCAGGGTTGCCATTGTGGTCCGATCAGACCAAAATTGGTCCAAACAATTTTTAAATTTGGTCCGATGGTCGAACCAAATGGAATTTGGTTGATTTTGGTCCATTTTCGTCAAATCGTAATTTTTCAAAATTTTCTATAGACATAAAATTTTAAAAAATTGTCTGTAGAAATAAAATGTTGAGAAAATTTTCTGTAGAAAAAAAATTTAACAAAACTTTCTATAGAAATAAAATTTTACTAAATGAAGGAAGAAATGAAATTTTGGCCAAATTTCCTATAGAAATGAAATTTTGACTAAATTTCCTATAGAAATGAAAATTTGACTAAATTTCCTATAGAAATAAAATTTTGACAAAATTTTCTACAGAAACAAAGATTTAGACAAAATTTTCTATATAAATAAAAAATTGACAAAATTTTGTTTAGAAATAAAATGTTGTTAACATTTTGTATAGAAATAAAATTTTGACAACATTTTTTATAGAAATAAAATGTTGACAAAATTTTTTATAGAAATAAAATTTTGACAAAATGAAGGAAAAAATTAAATTTTGGCCAAATTTCCTATAGAAATGAAATTTTGACTAAATTTCCTATAGAAATGAAATTTTGACTAAATTTCCTACAGAAATAAAATTTTGACAAAATTTCCTATAGAAATGAAATTTTGACAAAATTTTCTTTAGAAATAAAATTTTGACAAAATTTTCTACAGAAAAAAAGATTTAGACAAAATTTTCTATAGAAATAAAAAATTTACAAAATTGTGTTTAGAAAAAAATGTTGTTAAAATTTTGTATAGAAATAAAACTTTTGACAACATTTTCTATAGAAATAAAATGTTGACAAAATTTTCTACAGAAAAAAAATGTTGACAGAATTTTCTATAGAAATAAAATTTTGACAGAATTTTCTATAGAAATAAAATTTTGGAAAATTTTTAACTTTTAATTGATATTAATTTAATTTGGAAAAATGGTTCGCTGGTACGAATTTTGGAAAAATGTTGGTCCAAAATAAAAATTCATTGTGGCAACGCTGCACACAACAAACATTTGAGATTAACTTTGCGTTCTACTATACGAACTATTGAAGTACATGTGCAGTTCTTTTATTTCCGAGTGTAACAATATGTCGATCAGTTCTTTGTATTACACAAATCAATGCACACACACACGTATTCGCAAATAATTGCCCCGATCGTTTATCCAGACGAATTTTTACGATAACGTACGATTCGAGTACGCCTAACGATTTCAATGGTATTCAAGTTTATTCATAGACACAAATGTAAAACGAGGGATATTTACAGTTAGAGCTTTTTATACAGAGAATGTTGGTAACTCGTACTTGGGGATTTTTATATCACTCTGTTAAATTATAGAGGTTTATATGAAAAGGTAAAATGGAATTCGTGTAGTGTTTCATTTACTGTCGACATGAGAGGCGAATTTAAGTGTGATAATATGACAAATATATGGGGGAAGTTGTCAACTTTTGAGAGTGTCCAAATGTGAGAGAATTCAATTTATATCCTATTATACATTAAAGAACGACATAACAAACTACATTATGTTTGTGATCACATAAATAAATTCAAGAAAAAACGTAATTAATAAAGAAAAAATTTATTCGCCGTTACTATATGTAGAATTTAAATTAAACATCGACTATCTTAATTCATTGCTGCTAGCCGCATCCTTTTTGCACAACCTTAGAGCGACATATTCGAGGGACCACATACTAAGCGCCAACAAACACAGAGCATTTAAACAATTCAGTGTCACCGCATAGTTCGAAGAATTGTCTCGTATTAGACCTGAAATAAAAGAAAATGATAAAACTCTTACGTAATTCACCAGTACTTTTTGTAAATTTTTGAGTACCTATAAGAGGACCACATGCCAAGGAGAATGTTCCTGCCATAACGCGTTGTAAGCCAGATGCGGCCGGTAGCCTATTAAGGGGAATATACTCAGGAATAATAAGTGACCAAAATATTGTACGAAAAGCTTTGCTAAACCCCATCCAGAGAAAAATCGCAAACATTACATAAACGTCTTTGGTGAACGGTAGAAGGAATCGGCCCAGACACATGCCGAGAGATCCAAATGTAAAAAACACTTTATTGCTCAATTTCAATTTGATCGCTATGAGGGGTATGAGAAAACGCAGGATAAGATCACTGAAGCCCATCAGTGACATGGCCAATGCTATTTCGGGTAAGGCATAGCCAAAATCGGACAAAACGAATGGTGTTAAAACCACAAAATTCACCTCGACGAAATTTGCCAGCGTCAAACCCATGACCAAATTTAGAAAAGACAAGTCACGCAAAAGATCCAGATCAAGGAATGAAACAATACTCGTACTAAAAGATTTGTTACGCTTATCCTTATTCTTCTCCTCCACCTCCTCCTGCATTTTGTCTATACATTTATCTAAATAAATTATTTCACGATATTCATTCATGTAAATCATATCGTCATTAGTGATATTTCTTGTTGCCGGCATTAGGTGAAGATTAGTATTGTTTGTGTTGTTTTCCTCCAAGGATTCCGAATTTAGTTGATCTGATTTATTTTCATAGCGAGAAGCTTTTAAAACTGTGGATTCATCCTTATGAAGTTTCGGTAAATTCCCAATATCGTTCGACTCTTTTCTTTTATGCCATTTTACGGGTTGGAAGAGTAGTGATCCAACAACTGCGTTTAATGATATAGCTGCAAAACAAAACATTGTGTATCTCCTACCAATCGAACTCATTAGATATGTTGCTAAATATGGAAAGACTATGGATCCCAAACCATCTACACCAAATCCCAAGGCGGTCGCTGAGCACCTCTTCTTGGCGAAAAAGGTATTTACTCCAACGATTGAAGAAGATACAATTAAACCTCTACCAAAACCTAAAAGACATTAAATTTTTTAATTGAATTTATTGCTAAAGTTAATTGTATTTACCTAAACTTACCATAACAACAGGAGAATGCTAAGATAAAAAATAGAAACGAATTTGCAAAGGCACATGCAAATAGACCAGAAAAACTTAAAGCACAACCAATCAAGCTTACTTGGCGACAAGAGAGTCGTCGAAAGAGTGGGCCATTCAATATACCTAAAAATAAAAATTAAATAGACATGTATTTTCTGTGTACCGGGCGGACGACTTGCGAGTATACAATCATTGCATTTTTATTCTTTCGATTTCCATGAAATTTGGAACTTACTCGAGTTAAAATCAAAGGAAATTGTCCACATTCTGAGCAAAAAGTAAGGTGAATTTTTGATATTAAAAATCTGCATTATTTTAAATCAAGTCCATGTCCTGTCGATAAAACAGATATGCCAAAATATGTTCTTATCCTCGAAACATACTAAATAGTCCCTTTTGGAAATTTAAACATCACCCTACTTTTTGTCCACAATAGGAAACCTCATAGAAACCAATATTGAAATTTGATATCTGGGGCAGCTAGGCGATACGCTTTGACCCAAATTTCAATCAAATTGGTTTATACAACTCATATGTATGTCCTGCATGAATCTTTTCATTTGAAGGCTTCTCCTTACCTATCCCACCTGATACAGCAATTTGGGTATTGATAATCGTTGTCAGCTGGGAGTTAGATATTTTCAGATCTACCATGTGTTCCCCGAAAAGTATACCAAACTGATTGGATGCAGCGAATGTTACCATCTACAAAGCGTAACATATTGGTTTTGTTCTATTAATACGTCTTGAAGTCGATTTCGTACTCACCGTATTGAGGCCACTGGCCATTGCTACCAACCATCCCCAACCGCCATCTGGTGCCACAAAATTTTCACCCATGTCACTTTTATTGCGCCTCATCTTTTTGGTAACATTTTTAGGCAAGGCAGGATTATGGCAACTATTATTAGCATTTACGAAATCTTCGGAATTCATTAAAATTTTCTTCGAATTATTGTTGTGGGCCGCACCCAGTTTATTTGTTTCCTCCATAATCTGGATTACAAATCTCCAAATGTACCTTTGAAGCTAATTAGGATCACATGACTAATGTATGCCCTTGGAAAAACACTTTCTAATACTTATTAAAATATTTAACATTATTTTTAATATTTCATCCACTTCGGAGCCTAAAACAGAATTATAAACCATCAAGAGTGGGGCGATTGGTGACTTTACAATATGTTACTTACCAATTGATCACTCAATCCTTGTAATTCAATCCAAAATGAAAAAAAAATATTTTCTCCCGTTAATTAGCTAAAAGTTTTTTTCGAAATAAATATAATTCCAAATTTTTTCTAAATATTTTAAAGGAACTTGCAACTTGAAATGACCTGCAGGTTGGTTGAATAATAGCGACTGATTACATTGGATTCTGTGTGAAATCGTTTGTTGTCGATTTATTGATAACAAATATTTACGGGTGATTCCAAAACAAATGGCTTGACAGACATTTCTATTTATTTAAATGACGTACTAGCCACGTTAGTAAACATAGAGTATGGATGGAGTATAGGCAAATATTCGACTACAATGGATCTCAAATCGTGTTCCAGAATCAGTTTCCCGTTTAGTCAAAAATCAATCTTAATTAATAATGACTTTCAGCGAATACACTAGTTTACAAAATATTTTTTTTTTCATGTACATTTGATGAGAGATGACTTTTGATCTGCTGAATACGAAAATGAAGGTTAAAATTTTTTTTCTGGAACAGTTTTGAGATATCTCGTTATTTTTATACCCTCCACCATAGGATGGGGGTATATTAACTTTGTCATTCCGTTTGTAACACATCGAAATATTCGTCTAATACCCCATAAAGTATATATATTCTGGGTCGTGGTGAAATTCTGAGTCGATCTAAGCATGTCAGTCCGTCCGTCCGTCTGGTGAAACCACGATAACTTCCCAACGAAACAAGTTATCTACTTGAAACTTGGCACAAGTAGTTGGTATTGATGTAGGTCGAATGGTATTGCAAATGGGCCATATCGGTCCACTTTTACGTATAGCCCCCATATAAACGGATCCCCAAATTTGGCTTGCCGATCCTCTAAGAGAAGCAAATTTCATCCGATCCGGCTGAAATTTGGTACATGGTGTTGGTATATGGTATCTTAAAACCATGCAAAAATTGGTCCACATCGGTCCATAATTATATATAGCCCCCATATAAACCGATCCCCCGATTTGGCTTGCGGAGCCTCTAATATGGTATCTAACAACTATGCAAAAATTGGTCTACATCGGTCAATAATTATACACTCAAAAAAAAGTGAACTCTCTATTTCACTAAAGCCATATTAACTTTATATTAGTTCATAGAATCATTATGTTTGGACAAAGTTTTTTTTAGTGCGTATGTTAGTTAAATGAACTAAAAAACGGGAAAAAGTTATACACAAATAAAGCATAAAGATTTCCTAATTTCGTATTTCTTACAAAATAGTTCATTATTTCTTTAAATTTGTAAAGTTTACCAAAAATGTGTCCATCATGAACTTCGTATGTCACTAAAGACATTCTTGCAATTTTGAACTCCAAGATTTCTCTTAAAACTACAAAATTTTCTTTAACTACTGAAAAAATTTAGTTACGTCTAATAAATTTACTTGAATTTGTCGAAAAATATTTACTTATTTTTGCCATATCGGAGTGCTGCCAGCGCTTGTAATACCGTTTAGTTAAAATTTTCTAAAAAAGTTCCAAATTTTCTAAAATTAATCGAAAGTTATCTTTCCTGGTGGGTTCACTGTTTTTTCAGTGTATATAGCCCCCATATAAACCGATCACCAGATTTGACCTCCGAAGCCTCTTGGAAGACCAAAATTCATCTGATTCAGTTAAAATTTGGTACGTGGTGTTAATATATGGCCTCAAACACCAATGCAAAAATTGGTCGAAATCAGTCCATAATTACAATAGACCACACAGAAAAAAAAGTGTCTTGTAAATTTAAGGACCATTTTGACTTCCACATAGTTCAACAAATTTACTGTAATATAGTTCATTTTTCGTAACCACAACGAAAATTAACTTAGCTAAAGCAAAACTTATAAAAATTCAGTAAATGTTTTTTAGTTCACTAACTACGAAATGGGAAGGATTTTTCCTTAAATAAATTTCCAACACAGTAGTTAATGCATCGTTGATTCTATTATAAAAATACATGGGCAATATAAAAATCTTACTACGAAATGTGGACAATTTACTAAGACAAAATTTTGTATGGAAAAAAATTTTTGTAGTAAAAATTAACTTAACGACATTACCGATTCGTACGATGACTACCTACAGATTATTTCCCTTTTTATTATATGTTGGAGTGTTTTTACTCACATTGAAAATTTTAGTTAAAATAGAATAAAAATTAGTTAATATAATCCTTGACAGGTGTATATAATTTTTATAGATTCCTCATAGATTTGCTATATATTTTACCTTAACTTATAGATAGAATTCCTACTCATCAATAAACGTGCTACTGGAAAATGTGAGTGCATCATGCGAGGGAGTTTTTAGAGACATTTTGTGTATATCTCGTATGATTGTTTGTGTTTGTTATTGCGTCATTTATGCTGTTGTTGGTTGTTTTGATTCTAGAGACAATGGAATGTTCCTTGTGTGTTGTTGGTATCTTTTGTGGTGAGAGTTGTTTTTTTGCAATAGCAAGATCAGAAAGGGAACGTGTGTGTGTGGAGTTGTTTTTCTTTACGGCAGGTATGCATCCCTTATGACTATTTGTGTCTTTCAGTTTTATTGTTGCATTCAGTTATGTTGATGCATTTATGAAGTGCACACGTGGATTTAATTTTGCAAAATTGTACGTGCGGTATTGGTGTTTATTAATGAAAATACATTTATTTCGAAACATTTTAGAAACTGAGAAGTGAATGATGTGATGTTAGAGGAATCAAAAACGCTTTTTATTGATAAAAAACAAATAACAGATTAAAGAACTGTATATTTCTGTTAATATGTTAGTTTAAAATTAGTGCGGATTTTAAATTGATTTACATAAAAAATATACAACATGAGTGGTAATAGGATGATTTATATTTATTCTACATCTGGATCACAGGTTGAGAAGCATCCATTTTTTTGAATCTATATTTTTTATGTTACAGCAATTCCTACAGGTGAGTACTAAGTTCGAGTTTAGCCGCTAAAATTAAAAATAAATCACTAAGCAAAGTATAAAATTATACGTCTTCGATACAAATTTAAATATAACTTGATGGAGAATAGCCCAAATCAAGTTTTTTATAAAGATTATTTTTTATAATGGATTATTAAAGAAAACTTATCATGGAAATTGCAATTTTAGCCGCTAAACTCGAACTTAATATCCACCTTAAATACTAAATGCTATACTGACAAGTGGAAATTATGTCTAATTTTATAATATTTTTTATTTCAATTATATTCTGAGAATAATTTCAATAACGTCCCATTTGTCCATGGATATGATTCCAATAATGTACCTACTGGATGGATTTTTCAATGTGGTAAGTTTTTCTGTAAACGGTATTTTGTCCGTTTTTAATAAAACCAAAATTTCAATTTATTAAAAATTATTTTTTTCAATTGCAGGTAGACAGGTCTCGTAATGGTAATTTTTTGAATATTCTTACACTGAAAAAACAGTGAACCCACCAGGAAAGATAACTTTCGATTAATTTTAGAAAATTTGGAACTTTTTTAGAAAATTTTAACTAAACGGTATTGCAAGCGCTGGCATCACTCCGATATGGTAAAAATAAGTAAATATTTTTCGACAAATTCAAGTAAATTTATTAGACATAACTAAATTTTTTCAGTAGTTAAAGAAAATTTTGTAGTTTTAAGAGAAATCTTGGAGTTCAAAATTGCAAGAATGTCTTTAGTGACATACGAAGTTCATGATAGACACATTTTTGGTAAAATTTACAAATTTAAAGAAATAATGAACTATTTTGTAAGAAATACGAAATTAGGAAATCTTTATGCTTTATTTGTGTATAACTTTTTCCCGTTTTTTAGTTCATTTAACTAACATACGCAAATAATTATTTGACTAAAATAAACTTTTTCCAAACATAATGATTCTATGAACTAATATATAGTTAATATGGCTTTAGTGAAATAGAGAGTTCACTTTTTTTTGAGTGTACTGTTTAATACTAATTAAGCTGATATCCTTATTGGCTCTAGGAAATACTCTTGAAAACCGTAAGTTAAAGATCAATATGAACGATAGAATTAATTAATTAATAATATTTTTCTTATATTTTGTATAACTTCAGATGCCTCTAAGCCAAATCCGCCCAACAAAAGTTAGCCAAAATCGATGAAATTGGACAATTCAATTGAATATAGCAACTTATGCCACATATATCTTTCATATGGATAGAAAACATGGACATTTAAATTAATTAGTTTAGTCCTAATAACATAGAATATTACTCTTTTGAAGAAGCAATTACTAACTACCGACAAGTAAATGCGTCCAACGTACTAATAAAAATATTTCCTTTATTGTATATCATAAGCCATAGTTTTGTGTAATATAATAATAATTCTTTGAAATAAAATACTGGTGGTTATAGAAAATTGACTTGTTTTGTACGAAAAATTTCTTAGTTGTGTACAGGCTTTTTGTACTTTTGATTCCTCAATTTCTCTACTTTTTTGAAAATTATACCGACAAACAGTTTATTTCAAACCAATTTCTTAATACATGGTTCCCAAAAAATTGTTAATTTTTCCGGATAGCAGGAATATTTTGAATGAGTTTAACTATATTCTTCCCACAGCATAGTAATAATGAACTAAAATACGATGTAATACATGAACTAATTTATAAGAAAATCATGAACTTATCTAGATGAAAAAAATCTTTGGCGCCAAATCATGGTCATTCTTACTATGGGTTAGTTCATTTTTCATAAAAAATAGTAAACTTTTTTTTCGGTGCAGTTGAAATTTGGTACGTGATGTTAGTATATGGTATCCGACAACCATGCAGGAATTGGTTCATATCAGTCCATAATTATATATAGGCTCCATATAAACCGATCCCCAGATTTGACCCCGGGTGCCTTTCGGAGAAGCAAAAGTCATCCGATCTGGTTGAAATTTGGTACGTGGTGGTAGCATATGATATTCAGGTTAGGTTAGGTTAGGTGGCAGCCCGATGTATCAGGCTCACATAGACTATTCAGTCCATTGTGCTACCAAATTGGTGAACTTCTCTCTTATCACTGAGTGCTGCCCGATTCCATGTTAAGCTCAATGACAAGGGACCTCCTTTTTATAGCCGAGTCCGAACGGCGTTCCACATTGCAGTGAAACCACTTAGAGAAGCTTTGAAGCCCTCAGAAATGTCACCTGCATTACTGAGGTGGGATAATCCACCGCTGAAAAACTCTTTGGTGTTCGGTCGAAGCAGGAATCGAACCCACGACCTTGTGTATGCAAGGCGGGCATGCTAACCATTGCACCACGGTGGCTCCTATGATATTTAACAACCATGCCAAAAGTGGTCCATATCAGTCCATAATCATATATAGCCCCCATATAAACCGATCCTGAGATTTGGTTTTGGAGCCACTTGGAGGCTCCCGAGTCAGTTGAAATTTGGTACATTGTGCTAGTATACGGCCGTTAACAACCATGCCTAACTAGGTCCATATCGGTCTATAGTTATATATAGCCCTCAGATAAATCGATCCCCAATCACACAAAAATTGGTCCATATCAAGTTCATAATTGTATATAGCCCCCATATAAGCGACCCCCATATTTCAATATATACCACGTATGGACTAACTCACAATTTAGAAAACGATGTTAAGAAGTTTTAAGATACCACAACCCAAGTAATTCGATTGTGGACAGTGTTTCGTAGAAGTTTCTACGCAATCCATGGTGGAGGGTACATAAGATTCGGCCTGGCCGAACTTACGACCGTATATACTTGTTTCAGTTAAAGACAAATGGAGAGAAAATATTACTTTCTGTTGACTGGCTGTTAAAGCCTAACGGAGCTACATGAAAACGACCGTTAGTGTTTTTATTTTGATTAAAAAATTGATCGTGTCAATTAGCTTTTTAATCGAAAATGTTCAAAATTACAATCATATTTTTAACTGACTTAGTCTTCCCAGTTTGATTAAAAAATTAATTATATCAATTTTTTTAATTGAAAAAATCAACTTTTTAATTGGAAATATTTTGGTGATATGTTTTTGTGTGTATTATATATAAAATTATATGCTCAATATAAAGATCTACGCAAAGTGAATTTTAAATGAAATTAATTAATAGACAAAATTATTAAGGATGAAATTTTCTTATTTATTTTAATTTTATTTTAAATAGTTTAAACATAAATTGGCTCAAAAAAGTTAACTTCAGGAAAGAAAATACATTTAAAAACGCCGATATCACAAAACTAAGAAAATTTATTAGAATCATTTTTTTACTTGTCAAAGAAAAACATATTTTCGAAAACTGTTTTAGTTCATTTAACTAACGTCCGCAAAAAATTATTGTAGCCTTTATTATATTGGGAAATTTTAACTAAACCAAATAAAGGTCCATGAACTAAAATAAAAGTTGTGTAGTATTTAAGGCAAATTTACCTACACAATGGGAAGATTACCAAAGATAATTGAGAAGAAGATGCAGTCTTGTCATAGCAAAACTGAAGCACCAGAGGACTCTGCCAACAAAATATCATAAAGTTTGCGTCGACGTGTCTCTCAAATGTACTGCCGTTTGCGTCGGAAAATATCATAACATTTGTGTTTTTCATAAATTTCTGAATAAAAACCCACAAAAGCAATACCAAAACGGTTGTAGAAAATTAAAATAAAACGTATGTGTATTTTAAAGCGAATATTCATTATGGTTTTATGTGAATATTGCCGTTTTGAATTTATTACCTGGGCAGAGCTGCTTTGGAAAAAATTGACAAATAAAACAATTTTTTTCTCATAGCCCTCTACACCTTGACATTTGTTTTCTCTTTATAAGAGCACAATGCTTCATCTTGTTATACTCAATTATCTTTGAGATTACTTAGACTGAGGGTTGCCAGATGATGGTTGCCGACATCCGGGACTTTGCGGCGTACATTCCGGGATTTGTCGGGACAAGCAGACTAACAATCACATTTGAGTTTCCATTGCATATACAATTTTATTTTATAGTTATAAAGTCCGCCATTGCTTATAGACTGGGAAATACCTAAATATGTTGGAGCCTCTAAGATGTCAGCAAATGTTCTTGCTTCTTGAAAGTCGAAAGCGTAAGTTCCTATTCACTGACATGCGTATTACTATCGGGATATATTTTCAAATCCATTTGACTTGACAATCCAAGCTGTTGTACACTGAAAAAAGCTGAAGAAACGAATGAATTAAAATTTGTTTTCTAGTACAGAGTACGCAAAAATCTGATTTAAAAGAGAATTGAGTCTTTTTGGTTCGGAATCAATACCTAATTCATTAGTGTAAAGACAAAATCTTTGGAAGCGGGAATGTTTTTTTTTTCAGTATAGTTTAAGCTGTGGATAACGTTATGGCAACAAACATTGGTACTGCGGTGGCACTTACCGTGAACTGATCATTATAATTTCCAAAAATACATTTCTCAGAAAAACGTGAATTTCAAATCAAATTAGATATTTCGGTATATTTGCTTACTTTTACTACTCAAGTGACAGCTGATGGTAAATTGATTTGTTTTTCTTTGTGATGATGGACAAAATATGACAGTCAAATGTGCATTTAAACTATATGAAAATCAAAATTAATGTTGAAGGCGATTTAATTTCAAATCATATCATTTCTTCGAAAATTTAAATATATGCGTTGATTAATTGAAATTCCGGGATTTAGTTCTGGAGACGAAATTTCGGGACAATCCAGGCGTATCCCGGCCATCTGGCAAGCCTACTTAGACTTCAATTTTCACAATATCAAGGACAAATTCCTTCGAATTAATGACATTTTAATAAAAAGATAGTTAGAATTTTTGCTTCAAAAACTGTTTTCATTAAATTTCGGACACGAATCTTGGACATCTTGAAAATGTATGTCCCTCCGTTAAATTCACATGTATTTAAAGTAAAGCAAAAATTCTTTAAAGAAAGACAAACAGTTTTGATTTAATGTAATCTCCTTTAAATCAACTAATATATTGAATCTTTGGATTTAAGATAAAAATGCTTCACATTTGACTCAGACTGGCAAATTTCCAATGATTAACTTAAACTAATTAAAACTCTTTTTTATATTTTAAATTTTTGGGGGTTTGGAAAACAATTCATATTCATTTACAGTCTTCATTCTCAAACGCCGGTTTATTTTTATGTCTGCATATCAGATATTCCACTAACCACATAAAGAGGGCCACCAGACACAGTACATTAAGGAAGTTCAGTACTACAGCATAACTAAATTTGTCCCGTATTATACCTGTGATATATAAAAAAATATTATTAATATATGAAAACAAAAATGCCTCATCTTAGTCACTTACCAATTAAGGGTCCACATGCCATAGAGAAAATAGCAGCCATAACACGTTGAATACCCGTAGCTCCTGGCAATTTTTTCAGTGGTACATAACCGGGTATGATAAGAGCCCAAAAGACGGTACGAAAAGCTTTGCTAAACCCCAGCCACAAGAATATAGCAATCATAATATAAAAACTAATAGGGAATGACAAGAAGAAG
This sequence comes from Haematobia irritans, assembly GCF_050003625.1. Classification (NCBI taxonomy): domain Eukaryota; kingdom Metazoa; phylum Arthropoda; class Insecta; order Diptera; family Muscidae; genus Haematobia; species Haematobia irritans. The sequence goes on from NC_134399.1 coordinate 229,731,000, forward strand.
CGTCCAATACACATGCCCAAAAGGCCAGCAGCAAAGAATAGCATATTACTAACTTTCATTTTGGCCGCTGTGACCGGTATCAAGAATCGTAAAATCAAATCGCATATGCCACTCAATGACATGGCCAATGCAATTTGATTGAGATCAAAGCCAAAGTCGGAGAGTATGAATGGGGTAAGAACCACAAAGTTAATCAAGGTTAGACCTATAATAAGGTTGAGGTATGTGAAGTCGCACAATAAATCCAGATCGAAGAATTTTACAATTTTCGACATCCATAATTTGAAGAGGTTCCGACACTTGCTGTCTCTACTTGCCCTTAATTTCTCTCCACTGGTACCGTTCGTGGCAACTCCTTGATAACTTTTGTATTTCTGCTCTTTGGTGATCAATCTAAGGGAATAATCTCTATCGTTTTCCTTGATGCTATCGTTCATATTCTGCATTTCAGAATCATGTAAATCTTTTTTCGCACAATTAATGTTTATTGATTGTTTTTGGGTATTAGACACTTCCACAGAGACTCCATTGCTGCCATTAAGTTTTTCTAAAACTTTGGCATCCTTTTTCTCTTTATTTACATGCCACTCCGCCGGTTGAAAGACAAGTGAACCAGCAAATGTGTTTAGAGTTAGAGCCGCAAAGCACAATATTGTATATCTCACTCCAACTGAGTCCAAAAGATAGGTGGCCAAAAAGGGCATTACAATCGGGCCCAAACCTGAAACTCCAAACTGATAAGATGTGGCTGCTCGTCGTTTCTTTTTAAAATAGGTATTAACTGCCATTGCCGATGCCGATATAACCAGACTTCTTCCAATACCTAAAAATGAATTATTTTTAAAAAGATTATTTTGGAAGAGACCCCATACATACCGTAACACCAGGAATAAGAAAACATGAAAAACTGAAAGGAACTTGCATAAGCACATGCAAAAAGACCCGCAAACTGTAACACGGAGCCCATTAGGCCAACTTGCCTAAACGAAAATCTTCGGAATATAGGTCCATTTATTAAACCTGTTATCAAAGTTACGATCCAATTCAATCATTTCTTAAAAAAATATCAATGCATTGTACCTGCTACTTCGGATATGGCTATTTGTGTATTGATAATTGTCGTCAATTGCGAACTGGAGATCTCCAATTCAGTCATGTATCCTTTGAAAATAATACCAAACTGCTGAGCTGCAGCATATGCCACCAACTGTAGAAATATATGATTCATGATATGTTCTATTCAATCCATTGAAATCTTACACCATTTAGACCACTGGCTAAGGCCACTATCCATCCCCAGCCTCCATCGGGAGCAACAAAGTCATCGCCTAAATCACTTTTGTTGCGCCGTTTCTTTTTACCAGGTTTTATTTTCTGAGTTGGTATGCAAGGCTTGTTATGTTTAGGAATTTTTAAATCTTCTTCTTTTGCATTTTTGCAATTTTTAATGCCATTTGAGTCATTATCGGCCATTTGTATAATTTATTCTTTAAGGGATAGTTCGTCGAAATCTTACTCACAAATGCTCTCGCGATAAAAAAAAAAAACAAATACCAATTACAAAGTACTGTTCCATGAAGTCTATATCTACAGACTAGGGTACCTGAAATCAAACAATGTTGAGAAGAATAGTTAGACTATGATAAGAAACTTTTATGGGTATCATCAAAAGTTGAATAAAACGTAAAATTCTTTATTTAAGCAAATATTGTGTTCATATGCAGGGATATCAAAACAGCAAAATGTGTCAAACCCCATGAACTGGGTACAAAGACCTCTAGGTAAACTCAAGGATTCCTTCTCCTTACTTGAATTGTACTTGACAAGATGTTCATAAAAACTCATCGGATACACTTTGTACGTCAGTGTTCCACAGTTCAAAGTATGCGTACAGCGTCATTCCATTTTCACCAATATTGATTGTATAAATCTACGGATGAGTATGACTTTAAATTATAATTATAACTAAAGGTTTTGAATATTTCCTTAAATTTACAATTTAGAAGTAATTAAAAAACTAATATTATACTTTGAAAACTAATACCATGCAAAAGGAAAGCTATTGTACTAAAAGTTAATTTTTCTGGAAAGTCTTTTAGTCTTAATTCGTTCACTTTTTTTAAAACCCGTAAATGAACAACATCCTAACTGGTGACTGAACATCACCATCAATAAAACCAACAGTGAACTAATTCTACTAGTTTTTATTGTGTCTTTCCCTCTACTCGGGTTACCTATGTGTATTATTCTCTCCTCACAAGTAACTTGTGTTTATGTTCAGAGCATCGTTATCTCTTATGGGATTGTATTACCTCTGTACCTATGAAAACAACAACAGCCAACTGGTTGGTTATAGTGGTCCACACGCTCCAATCCATTACTATTAGATTGGATTCATCCCCCCACCAGGTAATTCTCCATTATTCACTGCTAATGTTTCTTAAAGCGCTGAATAACTATTGCTATTTGGTATGTGTTGTAGGGTTCCTTTATGCGCCTTGCAGACTATCCCCCATATTCATAAAAGTTAAAGTAAACTTTAATCCTACTATTACCATACGAATTTCTTCCATAAACTGTCAGTAAATTATTATGAATATGGGCCTATAAGTTTATCCGGACGACAGTGGTCGTGTCGAACATATCCATATATTGCCCACATTATAAGTTAAGTCCGAAGACATAATCGATACTGCTGCATGTTTATGGGATCGATTACACATTTACCGATTATTTAGTCATATTCGTTGATGTCTAAATAATCGGTAAATGTCGTATCGATTGGACACACTGTAAGATTCTTTACAAATACAGACATTCCGTCAGGAAAAACTTATAGTCTGTAAGACGCATTACCGCAGAACCATTCTTCAGGTTCGAGTACCCACTCGAGAACTACCAGTCTAATCATATGTCACTGTCCTGGGGTTATTGCCATCTGGAGGGAACAGTTGTCCTGCGCTGATTGCTGAGCAGAGTTGCCGGCTTTTGGCTTAGTTTTTGGAGCGGTGTTCTTTGGCAACTCAGTTCTCTGGCAGGTGACAAAACAAAAAGAAAACATTCAACCAGCATTGATGACAGCACAAGGGCACAACAGGTACGTATGACAAGAACAACAACCACATAGATTACCACCCATATGCTGATACATCTTCACGCTACATATTTCTCCCCGCAGCCGATAGATGGCGCTGATCTTAAAACCAAGCACAACCCAACTATCCAAATAAACGCAAAAATGCTAACATTCAACAATTTTTCAAATATCTTTTTAAAGAATTATGGTAATATCCAAATTGAAAAATAGTTGAACAAAAAACAGGCATTACCCTCAAAAGTAGATTTCAACGCATTAGCAACAATTCTCAAATTGAAATACATCGGCACTCAATAATTTCTCAAACAATTTTCATTGTGAGAAAAATTAAATATTAACATTGTTGCGAATAAACAAAATTTGTATAAAAGCTATAATTTATTTATACTTTCCTCAGGAACAAACGAAATTCCCCTTTCTTATAAAGTATTTTCTTTTAGACCAAACAAACTCAAATATGTGAAATACAATTCAATGATTGTCCCTTCTTCTTTTTATTTGCCTTTGAAGAATATTCTTAAGCGACAAATGAAAACTTTGCTTGTCTAGAACTTGGTTCCTCTTCTTTCAGTGTACAATATCAATAAAAAAAATATCAAAAAATTCAACGAGCATTGTTATAAAACTTTAGTGTGAAATGTAAATAATTGTAACATTGTAATTGTGACATGTAAATAATTTTATTTACCAAAAACATAAACCGATGGACATTAACGAAGATGATGTAAAATTTTTATTCCAAAAGAAAAACCAATTCTAGGATTTTTTTTTAAATTTGCCGAATGTTTCCCACTTTTTAATTATTTGTATGCATTTGCTGAAACATAAAATCCATTCAACGGCTCAAAACAACTTGAGACCTGGCGATGATTGTAAAAAGTGAGAAACACATAGATTACCAACATAAGGTCTAAATATACATTTAAAATAAATTTTTTGATACGTTTTCACACAATACCTATAACCGACAGTCGTAGTAGCTTCTTTCAATTAAAAAATCACCAATCATTCAATATCCTTTGTTTCTGTTTTCTAACGATTAAATAATATGCGTATTTAAAACTTCATTCCAATTAACTCTGTACAACAAGTGTAAGACTCTGCAGTATTTTGTATGTATCACTGTACTTTGTGTGAACTTACACTAATGATGCTATATTCGCCATACAACACCTTCACCACTAGCCGCAAACTTTAACCAACGTCGAATAACTAACTGCTGCTAATTTCATACAATATGATCTGTTAATGAACTGATTTTCATGATAACAAAGTTTACTTTTCCGATGATAGCTAGTAATCTAATTTAGCTTCAATCTGCTATAAGATCTTTGGTGTAGCATATGGGACTCTTAGAAATTTTTCGTAATGAAAATTGATCCAAAGTGGACGTAGAAAAAATGATGATATGATGAAAACATGACACGGTTTTATCATTGCTTCGATAATATTATAAGACAACTATAAAGGTTTTAGTATGTAGTGCAGAGTCTACTGAATTTGCTGTATAAGTCCGTTAAAATTTGACTCAAGGTAAACAAGGTTTTCTTCAACAGGAAAAAAATTTCCAATATTTTTATTGTATGTAAAAATCCAAATTAGGCATTAGTTATTTAGACACACTTACAAAAAAGCCTTGAATTGTATATTATCTTTAATTTAAGACAATTATTTTACAATCCCTAATCTACAAATTTCTTTTTGAGTCGCAGCTAAATTTTTTTTTTTTTGCAACAAATTGTTCCGCATTTTGCTTGTTTTTATTTGCATTTGTATATTTGCAAGATAAAATCTTATCATTTCGTAAGACAAAAATAAGGCACTGCTTGGCTCACAAATATTCCAAGAGACTGGGTCAATGTTGTATTTATACATGAAAGCACTAAATAGTCTGAGTATCTTTAAGTAGATAATAGAAATCTGTATTTTGAAATAATTCAATTTTAGTTCAATTTGACGATTTCGAATATTGGGTAATTTGTTTTGTTTAAAAAGCGAATTTATTATTTCCAAGTTTTTTAACCTTTATATTACTTTACATATTTATACATATAAAGTTATAATTTTTGTAACCGTCCCTTTTATGATTTCAATCAAGAAAATCATACCAACAGACGAAATATTTTATGATACAATTCCTAATACAAGAAACTTTTACAATGCTTACCACAGTCTCATCTGATATATAGTTTTTAAAACAATGTTGTATTAACATGAGATTCTTTGTAGCCTTAACAAATTCTCATAAAAGTAATTCAGATATAGTTAACATAAGCTAATCATTTTTGTACAATTACACGTGTTCCTTCAATATTACTTAAAGGACTATGCAATCACCTGAATTTAAAATTAAGTTTTTATCATATAGGACAGAATTTGCATATTTCATAAAAACTTCCTTACAATAATTATGAAGATTTTTTGAAATTATGCAATAACAAAAGTGGATTTGGATTTCCCTATACGCAAAAAAATAATTATTTCTTCCCAACGAAATTTTAGACAAACAAAGTTCGTTTCTCATTTGATTTATGGATGTTTATTTGGAAGAAAAGTATATACTTTTTGTGATAAACGTTTATTCTTTTTCAGGATGTAAAAACAATTTCATAAGGACAAACTCAAAAAACAATCTTTTCTGGCTAATTGCATTTTCCCTCACATCTTTCTCACTTCCACGAGGTTTTTTAGTTCTTAGCAGCTTTTTCTGTAATACAAACAATGTAGAAGAAATTATTAGATTTTGTAATTTTTTTAAATTTTACCTTTCGCCTGAATGGAAAATCGAACAATTTGTAAGCCAACATACTATCCACTGAGCTATGAAGCTGTTATTGTCATCCATAGCATAGCATAGCTTGCGGCGCCCACGATTAAACAAACTTTATTTAACAGAAACATACATTTAGTTGGGCACCGTGGAGCAATGGTTGTGTGGGTTCGATCCCTGCTTCGACCGAACACCACAAAAGGTTTTTTGTTTTGTTTTTTTTTTACATATATTCCAGATATGTTCGAAATATTCCGAAAAGATGTTCAACATTACATACTACTATGTTAAATTTTTACTAAGTACTATAAAATGTGTCTTATTAAAGACTTAAAGTCAGAAAAGAATAGTGCTTGATATAAACGAAATGGACTGGGTTGTTCGTTCAAAAATATTTTTTTATTGAAAAAATAAAAATTTTGTAACAAACGATTTTTTTTTTGGTGATAAAAGTTTAAAATTTTCGAAGCAATTCAAAAAACTCTAACAAAAGAAAAACGTTTTCGGTACACGTTTTCCAAACGTTTTTTTCTTTGCGTGTAGGAATCACCCGTGGTATTCTCAAGAGTTGTCGAGACTCAGGAATAATAAGATGTTTTAGGCGGTATAAGAGGACGGAGTCTGATTTTGATTATGCTCGGTAATCTGTCGCTAGGTCTCTTTATAATATAGAATCAAGGGCGTGCTATATATATATATATATATATATATATATATATATATATATATATATATATATATATATATATATATATATATATATATATATATATATATATATATATATATATATATATATATATATATATATATATATATATATATATATATATATGTGTGTGTGTGTAACCACAGATCATTTTACGACTTTGTTAGTGTGAAATGTAAGCCTACGACTAGGCCCTCGAAAATTCGGAATGTGTTGACTTCTATGGGGACCAGTCCATTACGAGCTATTCTGAGTATTTTGATTATGGGAATAGTACTTATGATAGTGATGGATCATATCCCTATTTCATACGATCGCTTGATCGGGCGGCAATTCCATTATTTAATAGGTGTGTGCCTCAATAGTTGCATGGGGTTAAGACCTCCATCAGTGGTGGTCCGTATGGGATTCCAGGGATAATTCTGACGTTTTGTTCCGGATGTCCTTTGACGATGTTATTTAACCCTAGACAGTCTTCTTTCGTCAAAATGAAATGATAAATTTAAGTTATACTAATTCAACCATTTTACGATTTTTTGTTTTATACAAATTAAACAAAAAAAAAACAAATTGAATAAGAAAATAAACTCAATTTTGGTTCTCATTTTTGTTCACGATGCAATTTATAGCGTCTTGAAATAATCCGTAGTCAAAATGACGAAGGATGACGTTAGTTTACAAATAATAAAGATGACTTTCCAGGGTTAATAGTTCATTGAGACTCTGTTATTTCCCTCTACTTCATAAGTCATGGAGCTCCTTTGATGTTCGAACAGTTAATTTATCTTCCTCCTTATACTTCTAGATTGAGGCTGATTCATTTACCCACTCTTAAGAGCCGTCCGACGCGTCGGACGATGTTGAGCTCTATGATGATGTATACGATTGGATTGTTCTTTTGTTTCTGGAGTATAGTGGTGGATGCAAGTTTCGCTTAAAATGATCCAAACAAGCTTGAGAAATGTTCATTCTTATGCGTTTTTGATCGACTGGTAACAAATGCGGCACCCATCATGCAGAAAGCTTTTTCATCTGTAGTTCTTCATGCAAAATTAAATGGACTCGATCATTTGAGATGCCCATGATATTAGCAATTTCACGCACTTTTATTCGGCGATCATTTAATACCATATCATGCACTTTGGCTACAATTTCTGTTGTTGTTGCTGTTTTTGGACGCCCACTACGTGGTTCATCTTCAATGCTTGTACGACCACGTTTAAATTCAGCAACCCAATTTTTTACTGTGGCATATGAAGGAGCATTTTCACCTAACACATTCACCATATCATTATGCATTTGCCTCGATAAACCTTTTTTATTATATTTCATGTTAGCCTGATACCGAAAACAGGCAATTGACGTCCAAATGCATTATATCTAATTATACAATTATTTTTCGAGCTTTTATGGACAGATATAGATTAAGGAACATGGTTAATAGAGCCATTGAAAAGAAAACGCCAGATACAAATCTATACACGCCTGGACTGTACATGTTTCGGTTCGGGCGAATGAACCTTTCCACAGCCTTTAGTATAGATATGGCTGGGAGAGATAACTCAATTTTGGGCCCTTTATGCTAACTCCTTATGGAGAAAACATTTGGGAAATTTTCTCTTACAAATTGAATCATCTTTTCTCCCACTGTACATCATCTTTTCATATAACTTACAAGTCCCTTCATCTTATTTTTATTTCGTTTTGTTACATAGTAATGCAACAACACGAAATTTATTTTTAGAAAGCTAATTTGTTAGAATTCACCTAAGTGGTGAACAGTCGAACAATGCTTATTGTTTCTACAGTCAACTACAATATATGACAATTAACAGAAACTGGTTTCCAGGATACAACAACAATTCTAACGCGTACATTAGTCGTGTTTTTCCTAGTTTTACGACGGGTATCAGGCTAACATGAAATATAATAAGCAACGATGAGCCCGTCGTAAAACTAGGAAAAAAAAAGTGGGAGAAAAGATGATTCAATTTGTAAGAGGAAATTTCCCAAATGTTTTCTCCATAAGGAGTTAGCATAAAGGGCCCAAAATTGAGTTATCTCTCCCAGCCATATCTATACTAAAGGCTGTGGAAAGGTTCATTCGCCCGAACCGAAACATGTACAGTCCAGGCGTGTATAGATTTGTATCTGGCGTTTTCTTTTCAATGGCTCTATTAACCATGTTCCTTAATCTATATCTGTCCATAAAAGCTCGAAAAATAATTGTATAATTAGATAAACCTTTTTTATGTAAGTATTTAATGACAGCACGCATTTCTAATTTTTCCATTGTAAAAAAATTTCGGATGCGTCTTTTTTGAACACCTGGGTCTACCCTGCCAACATATTTTGAATTTGGGGGTGCTTCTGAGAATCCCCACTACGTCGTAAACAGTCGTATACGATATCCAAAACTCCTCGGAAAAGTTACTACTAAAAAGTATCGCATGAGTACAATTATTAGGTGCCTTTTTTAATAAATTTAGAAACAATCAGAAAAAGTGAATTTAAGGATGGTTGTAGAAGAATCATTGTGGTCAAGTAAAACACGATTGTTTAGATGTTTATGGTGTTGATTTACATGTTGCAATGCCTATCAGCCTGTGTTTTTATTCTCGATGGAGGCAGCGTATCTGTAAAATATCTGAAAAACAATCACTTTATTCCAGTTGGAAATTCAAAAATTGTTCACCAATATACCTTTTACAATTTTAAGCGAAATAACTATGTTCTCAGCACTTCATTATCGATTTTATTTAAATAAATTATAAGAAGCTAGTTGCGCTTGGTGTTTCACAAAATATAAAATGGCTCTTGTAACAATAGTGATGGCAAAATACTTTCATGTACATTTCATACTTTTTCATACGCTTCCCCCATCACAGTTGGCGATTGTTGCAGTGTCACTTACGAGTCTGTGGTAGCGATGAGTATGAAATGGAACTTTGAAATGCTGACAGGGTATATGAAGGAGTTGCCAGATCGAAACTCGAAAATTTAACATGTGTTCATAACAGAGATGGAAGTTTCCAAAAAACTTAACTTTTTTCTGTTTATACCGCGCTTTTTGTGCTAGGCTAAGAAGTTTCCGAACTGCCCTCGTAGATCAATTAGTGGTGATATTCCATGCTCGGAATTGATAAATATCCCTGTCAGGGCTTCTAGGAATTCCAGTTCATTTTCAATGGTTTTCAACGTTCGAATTATGTTTCGGTAAAGCCTATTCGTAGGATGTGCATTGATTTTAATTCAATCTATCATCTAATTGACACTAACTTAAGTACTGATGTGATAAAGTCCAGAATTTTAGCATATTTAGATAACTTTGTTTTGGAGTAAGGCGTTCATAAAAGGCCTCATATAATTAAAATAAACAAAAGTCGGTTACAAATTTTTTCAAAGTTTATAATCACAAATAAAAAGATACTTAATAAATAGTCACTTATTTATATTTTAACTTAATAATGAAATAGGTTTCTTTTTATTAACTTAGATGACTATATCCTGAATAAAGTCGCAATTTCAGTAACAAAGTTTATCAGATATTGTTATGGCAGTTTTAAATAATTTTTCAATTATGGTTGCTAACATTTGGCGACCACTGTAATACTTGTAGCCCGTTATAAATCCACATAAGGCATTTACTGAACGAAATTAAAAATTAAATAAAATAATAGCTCTAAAACATACAAAAGAATTTTATAAGGCTAGCTACATATGTACAGGCTAATAGAACTACAATTACAAGAATAACCTAAAAAATGGAGGGTTGAAAGAAAGTAATTGTGACAAGAAGACAACAATTCTCTTCGCACCAGGCGAAGTTTGGTTACAGCAACCGAATTCGATAGAATATGAACGTTATGTATTCCTACAACCAAAGCAAATAAGATCTTGTTAATAAATGAAAAGGTAACAGGTAATTTATTTAAGATCATCGGTGACTGCTGTCGACTTGGCTCGGCACTTCCTGATCATGGATTCCAAGAGCCATAGGGATAGAGCTACCACACACAACATATTAAGGAAATTCAGTGTAAAAGCATAGCTGGTTTTATCGCGTATCAATCCTGGATGAAAAATAAAAGACTTTCATTAGATTCATTACACATCCATCACAATTTCCGGCTTACCGATCAGAGGACCACATGCCATAGAAAAGACTCCGGAGAGAAGAAGTTGTAATCCCGCAGCGGCTGGCAGTCTTTTGAGGGGCACGTAACCTGGGATGATTAGAGACCAAAACACTGTACGGAAAGCCTTGTTCAATCCCATCCATGCAAAAGTGCCAATCATAACGTAAAAGTTACTGGTACACGAAAGAACGACACGTCCTATACACATGCCCAAAATACCCACACCAAAAAAGGCTTCGTTGCTCAAGTTAATTTTTGCAGTGATCAAAGGTACCAGGAAACGTACGACAAGATCACAGAAGCCAAGCAAAGACATGGCCAGAGCTATCTGACTGCTGTTGTAACCAAAGTCCGATAAAATAAAAGGCGTCAAAATGGCAAAATTGATTTCGACGAAGTTAATCAACGTTAGACCCATGGCCAAATTTAGATAGGTTATATCGCGCAACAAGTCCAAATCGAAGAACACAACAATTTTCATAAGGAAAGACATTTTCTTGCGTGCCTCTTCTTCGTCCTCCTCTTTCTTTAGCCGTTCTTCTTGTGCTCGCTTAAGCTCGTGATCGTATTCCTTTTCACTTTCATAATCCTTTTCCTCCTTGATACTATGGCTCACAGAGAAACTTCGCACTTTGCCCTTCCCATCATTGTTGTTGTTGGCGCTATTCAAACGCTTCAGTTCCACACCTTGTTCGCCGTTTAGCTTTTGATCTTGTTGTTGTTGTTTCTCCCATGTACTTAAACGATTCCTGTACGAGAGATTATTCAAAGAGGTTTTAGAACCGAACCAACCATCGTTCGCTCTTGGCAAGACAGGAGTTTCCGGTTCCACTGGGTGGGGTATAATGTGATCGTCATCATCGTCGTCATTAGGATTGCTAGTCAATTTTTTGGAAGATTCTGGATCATTATCTCGTTTTTTCACATGCCACTTTACCGGTTGGTAGACCAGAGAACAGGCAATTGTATTTAATGAGAGACCCGCAAAGCACAGTACTGTATGCCTTACACCAAATTGGTTCAGGAGGAATGTGGCCAAGTAGGGGAGTACAATGGGTCCCAAACCTGCAACTCCAAATTGGTATGCAGTTGCTGTACGCCTTCTTTCCTTGAAGAAAGTGTTAACTGCCAACGATGATGCCGACACTGTAAGACCTCTACCGAATCCTATAAGAAGAGAAGGCTATAGGTCATACCATATATAATAAGGATAAGGATATTTCATCCTACCGTAGCATATGGAAAATGATAGCACATAGAAAACGAAAGAATCCGCAAAGACACAAGCAAACAGTCCAACGAATGTGAGCACTGATCCCACCAATGCAACTTGTCTGTACGAAAATCTTCTGAAGAGTGGTCCATTTAGAAGCCCTAAACGAGAAAGAGAGGCATATTAGAAATTGCTACGATAAAAAAATTAAATAAATAATAATAACATATAAAATTAAACCAAAGCTGTTTTTGTAAAAATTATGTATTCCATGCGAAAAAAGTAAAAACACGTCTGGAAAACGAGTATCACAAACGTTGTTAAAACTTTTTCAATTTCTACAATTATTTCCAAAAATTGTTTTGTTACACCCAACAAAAAGTGAAACCACCATGAAAGAAAATTTAGGTTTTTTTTTAGAAAAATTTAACTAAGTTTTCTAATTTCAACATATTACAAATAAATTAATGTTTTTGTCAAATTGAAGAAAATGTATTCAAAATAATTATTTTCTGTTGTTTTTTAGTACATTTTACTCATTTGAGAAACAAATGAACTCAATTTAAGTAAACTTCTCCGATTTTAAGAAGATATGAACCATTTTATTTTTTGGTAAAATTGTAGACTATATTTGGTAAAATTGTGGACTATATTTTTTTTAGTTCACGTTATTAAGGTTAGCAAAAAATTATTATTATTTAACTAAAACCAACTATTCATCATGAACTAACATAAAGTTCACTTGGCATTAGCGCCCTTTTATTTCTTTAAAATAGGTAAAAATTTCGTAAACCATAGTAAAAACATGAACTTACTGACGGTAAAATTTTCTTATGGTAATTTTTACTACCATTTAAGAAAAAATATCATCTAGTTTTATAAAATTGAACTGACTGGTATGAAAAAAATTTGTAATACGTGTATGTCAAAATTTCGTCACTGGCACGAAAAAGTGACCAAATCTTTGTAGTTTCCAACTATATCAGAGTATACCAATTTAAGAAAAATTTTTAACTAATTTTAAAGAGGCGCGCGAACTTCAAAGGAGTTAAAAATAATAATTTTTACTAGATTTTCACAAAAAATTTTAAATTTTAACTAAAATTTGACATAAATTAAGAGCTACTTTTTTTCAGTGTACAAACTTTCCTTCAGCAAAAAACAAATTATAAACGATGGTTATTTGACTAAAATTTCGTTTGGAATGAAAGCGATATTTTTTGCATTCATAAAACCCAGCTGGTATTAAGAAATTGTTATTGCTATGAAATTTGGGATATTAGTATGCTATTATCTTCGTTAATTTTACGAAACATTTTTTTCATTAAATAATCTTCGTGAATTCTTTATTAAAACAACGAAATTTTCATAAATTTTTTTCTTTAAGTTCGAAAATTTTTCATAAAAATTACGAAAAATTTTCATAAAAGAGTAACATTTCGTTCTTTTAATGAAAAGTTTCTTTGGTTATAAAACGATGACAAATTTTGTACTTTTAACGAAATTGTTCTTTTTTTACGAAGAAAATTCTTTCGGTGTATGGATCCAAAATTGATTAGATAAGAATTGCATTTCGAAGAGGAGAAATTATTTATCCACCTATGCTAAATGCTTAATATTCTTATATCGCTTTAATACAAATAAAACCATCCTAAAATTTAGCTAAGAAGAAAAACATATCTCCTTTTCTTGTAAAGTACGCCAGATACACAAATTTTCTGTTGTTCAGTGCTTCAGCATTTCTTTTATATGTCAAGATAATTAAATTTATATACTAACTAATTCAATGCAAAAAACATTAAAAATTAAGGTCATCTTCTGATAATGAGTAAACTCCAAAAACACTAGGTGATTTACAATGCTGTCAAGACTTTGCTTAATTTAATGATTGGATATCTCCACCGACTACTCATTGTCTTGATTATTACCTGTTATGGCCGATACAGCAACTTGTGTGTTAATAATCGTGGTTAGCTGTGAACTGGATATACCCAAGTTGTTCATGTGTTGACGGAATATAATACCAAATTGTTGAGCCATGGCAAATGTCACTAGCTGTTGGGAAAAAACATGAACATTTTCAAATATCATTTTTTGCACATTAATATCGGAATGTTCTACTTACAATATTGACACCACTGGCAATAGCCACCAACCAACCCCAGCCCCCATCGGGTGCCACAAAATTATCACCCAAATCACTTTTGTCTCTCCGCTTCTTTTTCGTTTTTGGAGGTGTCATCTGTTGGGCGGGTTGAACTTCATACTTCTGGCTCTTCTCCGGAATTATAAGTTTCGTTAAATTATTAGATCCATTCTTGGTTTCTCCACTGTCCATTGTTGCAATGGATTTCTTCAATGTCCTCTCATCACCCATATTGATTATGGCTCTTTTGTGATCTCATCCCCTGATAGGAGGGAAACCTAAAAAAAAAGCAAAATTTTTAATTAATTTCATTAACCAATTGGTAATCAATATGAATGATTACTACAAATTGTCGTAAATGAACACAAAGTATTTTTTCAAGTGTTTTTTTTTTATAAGGCACACGCCGCATTTTCTTTTTCATTGACCATAAAACAAGACAATAAAATGATTAATAAATGTTGTAGCGATAAGAATGTAGATCATTACAATGCGAAAGCAACACCTTTGCCACATTTCTTTGAAATCGTATAAAAATAACAATGATGGTCATAACTATCTAACCGATATCGGACATTCAAGTTCAAGTTGCAATAATTAGGAGAGATTTAGGATAGAAATAACCCACGTCCCCATCTAGTGCATCACCAACTGAAAATCAAAGTAGTTTTAGAACTATTTGAGGAAACAGTTATTTTGAATATGTAGAGAATAATTGAAATTGCTTGGAAATAGCAAACGTTATAGTATTCAAACAATGTTTTATTGTACATATATACATGTACAGTTATGTGAAAAATAATACATAGAAAAAAAATTCCGTAGTTAAACTAACGCTAAATTTAACTTATTTTTATTGGAAAAAATGTATTTGCTTGTAGTTAAATTTTATTATTTTTATCGAAATTTTCCACAGCTTAATGATAATCATACTTTAATAATCATACTTTTTTTAAGTATGTCTCAAAAATTTTATGAACTAAACGTGAGTATAAGTTCAATAACCGTACACATAAGTTCAATATGAACTAAAACAAATAAAATTTTCGTACGATTCCCAAAAATAGTAAGAATGAACTACTGTATGGTTAAAATGGCCATTATTTGGCGCCAATGACTATCTTCTTTACTTTTAGTTAATTTTTTCTTCTATGAGATTATGTAATTTCGTGAACTGCAATTAAAAAGTACAACAGGGCATTAAAATTTCCTGGTTTTAACAACGCTTTGTGGAAATCTCAAAATGTGGTGTAAAATTTAGTTCAATTTTCGTGCGTTGTAGTTCATTCTTCCTATAAAACACTTTTTTTCGCTGTAGGGACAGTGTCCTCCCACATTTAGATAACATTAAAAACCGAACAAAAAATCGAAAATTCTTTCTTTTTTAAACGATTTTTTCTTTCTTAAAAAGTAGAGACAAAATGAGAAACAATTTTTTTTACTTTTGTACGAGTAGTTCGTATTTTTTGCGATTTGTTAGAAATTGACATGATTTACGTGTGAAAAAAAGACACTTCATGAACGTTTAAACATATTACTAAATTAAATAAAACTAAATAGATATTTATACTGAATATTGTTCCATACAGCCGTAGTGCTACATTATATGCGGATCCCTTCTCGTCCAGACCGGTTGAACATCTTCTAGGGATTGAATCGACCAAATTTTGGACAAAAATGTAACGGTATTTCGTTCCATGCATCGTGTATTAGATTCTAGATCTCATCGCAATGTTATGTACACTGAAAAAACAGTGAACCCACCAGGAAGAAAACTTTCGGTTAATTTTAGAAAATTTTGAATATTTGTAGAAAATTTTAACTAAACAGTATTACAAACGTTGGCATCACGCCGATGTCATAAAAATAAGTAAATATTTGTCGACAAATACAAGAAAATTTATTAGACATAACTAAGTTTTTTCACTTGTTAAAGAAATTTTGTAGTTTGAAGAAAAAACTTGGAGTTCAAAATTGCAAGAATGTCTTTAGTGACATACGAAGTTCACGATGGACGCATTTTTGGTAAAATTTACAAATTTAAGGAAATTCTGAACTATTTTGTGGAAGACACGAATTTAGTTTTAGAATTTAGTGCTTCATTTGAGTATATTTTTTTCCTCGGGATTAGTTAATTTAACTAACGTACACAAAAAAGTATTAGAGTAAAGAAAACTTTCTCCAAACATAATATTTCTATGAACTAAAATAAAGTTAAATTGGCTTTAGTGAAATAGAGAGTTCACTTTTTTTGAGTGTACACTTTCCCCAGACAACCCGCTTAACTTCATTGCACAAATTTTCTATTGGGTTCAATTCTGGGAATTGTACCGCTCATTCTAATACATTGATTTTATTGTCCTAGAACCACTTCTTTGTATACCTTTGTGCACGAATTTCAACTTTGAATTAAATTTTTGGTACTATTTTGGGTAGCGCGGTCGTAGTGTTTTTTTATACTCATAATTCACAAAGAGATTAAAACAGTGCAACTTCTTTAGCTATTAATGTGAAGCTATGAATGCGTTCTATGCTTTAGTATCGTTTTTTTACCAAAACGCAAAACTGTCCTTATTATTTTTCACAGCAGAAATCGCCCATTTTGCAAAGAATATGTTTTGTTATGAAAACAAATTTCGTCTACATATATATCACACCAAATTTCTTTTATAAAAAAATGTTTCATTTTATATGAAAGACTGTCGTTATTATTTTTCACACAACTGTATATGCATAAGTGTAGTAAGGGCTCTGGGATTAGCCCCCTCCAGAGAAAATTAGCCCCCCTTAGAATATGAAAACCTATATATGATTTTCCATTATATATTGTTACTGTAGTATAGATCCCATAAAAATGTGTAGATATGGCAATGTGTATATGTCCGCTATCGCTTTAAAATATACACACACTGCTAAGGTGTCATTGACCTTAATCCATTACAGTTTTCCCAATATACACCAAAAAAAAAACAGGTTTACTTGGTTCAAAAGATTTTGATGGTGACTTCGATTTTTTTTTTAATAACGATATTTTTTAGGCAGTAGTCTAACTTTATAATTATAATCATAATATAAATAATAATTATAATTACATGTAACCAATTATAATTATAGTTATAATCAATATATGTATAGGAAAAAGCAAACAAATTGAAATTTTTTGAAAATTTGCTTTACTTCGAAGATATATAACGGACGCAAATGTTAAAGATTCGTTAATGAAAAAAAAATTTTATGTAAATTGCGTGTCCTACAATTTAGGTGATATGATCGTTCATATAAGGTCAACATTATTTTCAGTGTAGTACACACAGAGAAGGAATACGATCACCTCAAACATGTTTCAAGTGCAAAATGTTATTTTTGGATGGGGACCATGTAACATATTGATCGCAAAAATATTGTTTTCTCGCCAAACATAACATGTTTTCCGAAAACTGATACATACTTTCCGAGAAAATAACATGGTTGCGATGAAAATGTTACATGGTCACCATCCAAAAATAATATTTTGCGCGTGAAATATGTTTGAGGTGATCATATTCCTTCTCTGGGTGTAAACGAAAGAACATTTTATAATTAGCTATAAGTAAATCTTTTTAAGGAATCAAAAAGATACCATA
This sequence comes from Haematobia irritans, assembly GCF_050003625.1. Classification (NCBI taxonomy): domain Eukaryota; kingdom Metazoa; phylum Arthropoda; class Insecta; order Diptera; family Muscidae; genus Haematobia; species Haematobia irritans. Next base: position 229,748,697 of record NC_134399.1, read on the forward strand.
TAGTTAGTTCACAGATAGATACAATAGAGTTGGTATCGACCATATGGACCGGTCTCCCTAGTTTTAATACGATTAGAGTTAAATTTACAATTCCTCAAATTTACAGACAGAAGATGGTCGATATTTATCAATTGCTTGGTATATGCAAACGTTTGAAAAACGGTCATAACAAACGATGTTTTTATTTTGCTACATTTTTGAATTTCTTTAAGAAAATGTGTTTTACTATAAAAGGAATACTGTTTACACGAAAACCACAGGCAACCACACGTTTATATCAAGCACCATTCTATTCAGACTAGATGGCTCAAATAATACACATATTGAGGTTTCGCAGTAAAAATTTATTATAGTTCTGTGCCAAGCCAAAAATTCATTTGCAATTTTTTAGAAAGGGAGCAACACAATTAGTTTGTTTTCTTTAAATCGGTTTGTGTGTGCCCAACAACCTGGTCTACAAATAGAACTGATTGACCGTATGAATTGCTTGTGCGTTGATGGCTATAGCGATAATTATGTATTGTGTCGAATATTTGCTTCTACATTGTTTGTAGTAGAGAAAAAAGGCTGCGAACTAAATAAATAAAGTGGAAGAGATAATGATATTAAGGAATATGAAATTAGCTAGTAAATTCTAAAACAAATTTTTAGTTAGTATTTATTAAATTGTTTTCACATTCTGTATACACTGGAGCATGAATCTCTTATTGTCATCAATACAGAAACCATACAGTAAAGCAGTTCTATTTATTAACCAAATAGTACACACAAACAGAAACTTTATTTAAACATAATACTTTAGTTGATCCCTTTCATACCAACAACATACCAAATACGATTTTTGTTTATACGTATTTAGTATTTACTACAAATTTAGTATTATTTATAAATAAACAAATACTTTTTAGAAACGGAAATGATTGAAAAAATTTCTCCATGGTGACATTGCATGGCACAATATTAAACTTTTACAACAAAACATCAAAATGTTCTAGTTTATTAATTTTCCCCTTTTCATTTGTTATTTAGCTACTAAAAATTATTCAAAGTTTAAAAGTTATGTTTAAGTTGAAAAGTTGTGATATGTAACTGAACTCTTAAAATGTAATCATTAAATTGTTGTGTACAATGAATTTATTCAAATAATATTAATAGTATAAAAAAAATTAATATATGTCATATTAGGGCGTAAAACCAGAAAAGAACAAAACAAAAAGTTTTAATTAAAAAAAAAAAATAGTCCACCCTAAATAAAAATTAAATATGTCATATTAGGGCATAAAACCAGAAAAGAACAAAACAAAAAGTTTTAATTTAAAAAAAAAAAAATAAAAAAATAGTCCACCCTAATGTATTAATTTATTTTATGGACAACATCCTACAAGACTTTGTATATACTTTGTGTATACTACTTCCTTGCTTCAGCTCAAGGTTTACTATAGAGATTTGATTATTTACTACGACTTGGAACACATGTTATGAGAAAAAAATACTGAACATCGTTGTTTCTTGATCTACATTAATCACATGTTTCTAGTTTTGGTTTTGAATTCGAACTCTATTCAGCAAATCTTATTGAATGACGTCAAATACTAATTAAATAGTTTGAATATTAACAATCATACATTTTAAAATTATTCTATTTTTAGTTCAGTTTTTGTAAACAGATATAATATGATGACACTTGTCTAGCGAATTCAAATTTTTATATGCGTTGTACGAGAATAAATTGGGCCTGCAAAAGGCAACTATGAACCTAATAGCTTTTGTCACAAGAAAGTTTTGGGTTGTCCAAATTATTGTAACTACTGTTATGATTATTGATGTTGAACACAAATCGAATATCTATAGAGAAATGAAATAACTTTAAAAGTTTTATGAACACGTGCCTAAGTCTAGAATGTCATAAATCCTACTTTTAAAAGAAAACTCTAAACTTTTAAATAGTCAATTAGTAACTATTTTGATGTAAAGTAAATGAAGATTTCGGATATACGGACTTTACAGAAATTTCGGAATTTTGCATAAAAAAATACACTAAAGGGTGATACGGTCAAAATTTGGTCAATATAAACTTGACGTATTTCTTTCAATTTTGCATTTAAAAAACCTGAACACCCCTCATTTTGAAGGTGTGTGTGTGTGTAGCATGTTGCTCCTATTTTTATTTTGGAATTCACTCTTCAAAATTTACGTATCAAAATTTTGCTCGCGCATCGCGAAAATCCGAACTACTCTCACGCAAAGCTGGCAAAATCGCTAAAAGTTGCCAAATCAACCGATACAAATGTAATTAAAGTGTTCGGGGAACGTTTGTCGACAGCCAGGAAGTCTGGATCGGGGGGAAATCGAAAACCGGAAGCCGCTGAGACGACAAAGAGAGTTGCCGGTAGTTTCAAGCGAAACCCTTACCTCTCTCTCCGAGATGCCGCAAATAAGCTGGGTGTATCGTCTACAACCGTGCATCGAACCAAAAAACGAGCCGGACTATCGACTTACAAGAAAGTAGTGACTCCAAATCGCGATGATAAACAAAGCGCGATCCCGGAGGCTCTACACGACGTTGCTGACGAAGTTTGACTGCGTGGTAATGGACGACGAAACCTACGTCAAAGCCGACTACAAACAGCTTCCGGGACAGGAGTTTTATACGGCAAAAGGAAGGGGAAAGGTAGTAGATATTTTCAAGCACATAAAACTGTCAAAGTTCGCAAAGAAATATCTGGTTTGGAAAGCCATCTGTACCTGTGGCTTGAAAAGCAGCATTTTCATAGCTTCCGGGACTGTCAACCAAGAAATTTACGTGAAAGAGTGTTTGAATAAACGTCTGCTGCCTTTCCTGAAGAAACACGGTTGTTCCGTACTGTTTTGGCCGGATTTGGCATCTTGCCATTACAAAAACCCTCCCAACACGCCAGAGCTCCGCCCAATTGAGAAATACTGGGCTATTGTCAAGCGGAACCTAGAGAAGACCAAAAAAACTGCTAAGGACGAGCAGCAGTTCAAGGCAAACTGGCTTTCTGCGGCGAAGAAGGTGGACAAGGTGGCTGTACAAAATCTGATGGCAGGTGTCAAGCGTGAGGCCCGGCAATTCGGATTTGGAAAAGCGAAAGCCTAACTGAATATTTTTCCTGAATACTAATTGAACTTGAAAAAGAAATTTAATTTGATTTTTTAAATAAACGATTTCACCGATTTACACGCGTTTTCCCTTGACCAAATTTTGACCGTATCACCCTTTATTTTCTTCACTTTTTCGAATTCGCATTAAATTTATCCTCTTGCGTCTAGGGACTATGATCATAAAAAAAACATATTCGTTGTGATCATTAAATGTTCGGAATAAACACTAAATAACTGTTGTTAGCAGCTGCACAATTATTTTTTTTTTCCTTTGTGCACAGAACAATGAAAGGAAATTCTTATAATTTCTTAATGAAAACAAAAATATTTTTATCTCTATGTACTAACAAATTTTTATTGTTCACACATTTACAATCTCAAAAACAACTGTATATGAATAAAGTGAAAATAATATTGCATGCAACCACATCTCATACATGAAATTATGACCAAATGTCTTTTCAACTGATGCCGACAATCTAATAAATGCTTCTCTAATTGCTGGTGGCAATAAATAAATTTTGGAACCTCTACGGTGGGAATTCAGGCGATCAATGAAATGGTATCGTAATTATATCGTAAAGTGATCGTTATTGCATTGAAAATATCTTCCAGGCAAATTCGTTATTCAAAAATATTGAAGGTGGTATGGCACTCTTTGACCAATCTTGACCACTTTATAGCTTTCGATAAGACATTTTATGTCAAAAAACACTTACCCTCAAACGTAAATCTTGATTACTGTGAGTGATGGAATCACTTCAAGGGAATTGGATTTGATCGAAATTGCACAATGTTGTCACACAACTGTAGAGATAAGGTCCATTCTAAACATATCTTCAATCTATTTTGGATTATTTAAGTTAATCGAGAAACGTTGCCAAGCTTTGTATGTTCAAAAATAACTTTCATTTATATATCACGATGAGTTTTGCTTTTGATATTCAAATATAATCACAAAAAGTTTTGGTTTATGCCAAATTAGATTTTCATGGAAAAATCTGATTATTTCCCAAAAAAAAAAAAAAAAAATTAGCAATTTTGGAATATTAAATATTTAATAGTAGAAAACAATATTTGTTCCATAAGTAATAGGAAATGAGATGAATGCATCATTTATTGCAAGAAAGAACAATTTTTTAATTATATACACTTATTTTTATTGTCAATATTTTATGGACTAAATGTGTGTGTAAAGTTGACCGTACACATAAGTTCAATACGAACTGACGCAACGAAAAATTTTCCAACGGTTTCCAAACATAGTAAGAATGTATGATTAAAATGGTCATGATTTGGCGCCAATGATTTATTCCTTAGGTTAGGTTAGGTGGCAGCCCGATGTATCAGGCTCACTTAGACTATTCAGTCCATTCTGATACCACATTGGTGAACTTCTCTCTTATCACTGAGTGCTGCCCGATTCCATGTTAAGCTCAATGACAAGGGACCTCCTTTTTATAGCCGAGTCCGAACGGCGTTCCACATTGCAGTGAAACCACTTAGAGAAGCTTCGAAACCCTCAGAAATGTCACCAGCATTACTGAGGTGGGATAATCCACCGCTGAAAAACTTTTTTTGGTGTTCGGTCGTAGCAGGAATCGAACCCACGACCTTGTGTATGCAAGGCGGGCATGCTAACCATTGCACCACGGTGGCTCCCATGATTTATTCCTTACTTTTAATTCATTTTTCTTCTATGAGAGGGTTATTTCGCTTTGTGGAAATCTCAAAATGTGGAGTGATCTAAATTCAATTTTCGCATTAGTTAGTTTATTATCCCTATAAAACAGTTTACTTTTTTTGTGTATAAGTCATAGCACTGCAGCATCTAAGGCATTTTTGATTTATATGTAAAAAAATATATGCTCCGATTTTCGAACTACAACAAAAAGATATTTATTTGAGCAAATTAAGATTTTCACAATTTTTTAACCCTTTCACTACAGATGTCCACTAAGAAGGACATTCGAAAAAGACACCAACTTCCATTTTCTTTCTTAGTTTCGAATTATTTCTCGATATTATTTTAAAGTAGAGGCTTTAATCTAAATAAGCTATAAATATTTTCTATATTGGTGAGCACTAAAATACATTTTTATAAACTTCTTTAACAATAAAAGAAAAATACGAAAGTTTGAGACATTTTTTCTTCTGTATGTTTCTAGTAAATGGACATTCATACAAAAACTATAGCTGATATTTTTTCGGGTTCTTTTTTGTATTTTTTCTCACACTTTGAAAGATATTATAGGTCAAATAGCGCTTATTTTCGTAAGGCTTTTTGGTCACAATTCAAGAATCAAGTTTTCAGAATAAGCTCATATAGCTATTGAAGTAAATGAGGTAGGTTCTCAAACTAAATTTTTTTGTTATACATGCTGTTAGTACAAGTAAAAACAGAAACAAATTAAAGTTTTTAACATAAGGATTATTTCGGTAGTGAAAGGGTTAAAGAATTTTCAATTTTGGAATTTTTCTGCCCAAAAAGGATAATTTACAGAGGGCGCCAAAAAGTATGTCTCTCCATTTTGTTTTCACACTATTTTTTGGGTTGATTATAGAGTTTATTATTGAATCAAAAAATACAATTCTGCTATTTTTGATTAGAAATAGGTTTGCTTTTGGAGGATGTTTTTGGCAAAAACCTCTCATTTATAATAACGTAGGGATTTTGGTTGAACGATTTTTTGTCATCTATTGCATTTTATGTTAATTTTATTTTAGTTTTCAATTTTAGGTTATGTTTGTTGTTAACTGTCATTCACAAAAATAAAATCTGTAGACTTGAGATATTAATGATATATTGTTTTTTTTTTTTTTTAATTTTAATTTTTTTGCCATCTTTCCCTTTATATACAGATTTCGCAGTAAAACTGAAAAGAAGATGTGTTTATACAATACGCTAATGGCTTTTTGTCCGACCTCCACTTTTAGTAAACGAGTATTTTCAGAGTCACATTTCATCAAAATATCCTTTGCAAACTGAAAACATCAATTTGCGAATACGTAAACCAGAATACGGGGGGTACTATAGAAAAGCATCACATAAAAAAAGTTAAAGTAAAGCATATATTAGTCCTTAGATTATTCTCAAATGTTAATTTTGTCACAAAGAATTGTTAACTTTTTTTCAACAAAATAAGTGCTTGAGACTCATTTTCACTCACCGAAAACCACGAAATACCGGATATGTGGACACCCTAATCAGTGTATGTAAAATGAAGTCTATTACATTAACCCTCTAATATCCCATGATTTTTCCAGCTGATATAATATTCAGGGTTCATCGGACGAAACCATCTAATCTATTAGATAAAGGTCATTACAGTGCATCCTGTTAAGTCTCTTGTATAGTTTAAAATTTTTTTTTTTAAGCATTTTTATTGTTTTAAGGTATGTTTCACTAAAAGATTGCCAAAAGAGGTATTCGACATTAAAAGGTTAATTTGCAAGCGAGTTTTTCTGGGTCTACGCAATAGTTTTCCAATTTTGAGTTATGGCTCTTTCGGAAATTTTTAGCCACTTTAATATTGATTAGATAGTAAATACATTTTTTTATTGCACCAAAAATTTAAATAAAACTCACAACATTTCTCAACTTATACATTGAACGCAACGACCTTATTTAATATTAGTGTGTTTTGATTATTTAACACGTCACAGAATTAATCACATTGTTGTTTCTGAATTCTTTAGTTAATACTATATTTAAATTCTAGTATTTGTTTTCTATTTTGTCACTTTCAATAACCGCAATACCCGAGAAAGATCGAAATATTCAAAGCTTATTCATACGCAACTCCAACGAAAAGAATGAATTATTAAGGCAAAGAGGGATTAAGATCAACGAACTGATCCACAAAACAGTCAACCAGTTCCATATATGGTGTATTATCGCCACCGGTGTTGTTTGCACCAGGTAATGGAATTTTTCTTTCTTCGAAATCACTTGTTGACTTTTGGCCCTCAGTCAACATGTTTCGAGTGGGACCATCACATTGTATACACCAGGGAAATGTGTGTGTGTGTGTTTTTAAGAGGGCGCCTCTTGTCCTCTACGTATTTGCATATGTGTATATGTACCTACGAATGTACGGAACAAACGAATATTTGTAGCTATGTTTATGTATGATCAGAGATAATGATTTCCTACGTCCGTCCGTCCGTCCATATAATGACGATAATAATGTCTTCCTACAACTGGAGTACATGGTGATAAAACAATTTTATGGGTGCTATCTAGAAGTGATTTTTACTATAGGAAAATCGTTGATTGATTGGCCAACCATTTAGCACTTGGACATGATTTTTGGTTCTTGTGACTTGATTTCTGCATGGCCTTATCAATGGTTCCAAAGAAAGATGTGATGGCATTTTATGTTATGATGGATTGCAAATTTACACAACGACTGATGATTATTTCTAGTCTACGATTCGATAGTCAAAACCAAGTTGAAGTTGGACTAAACACAAACACTCACAGAAACACAGACACTTTTCGTTATTTTCCGAAAGACGTACTTAAAACAATTTTTTCCACTAACAATTTATCACTGATTTTTAATATTTCAATTTCGGAGTCACTGATCTTTTAAATACCACACCAACGCTTAGATTTGCGGTCAAGCAAAACGACTCTAAGCCACTATGGACTGGTGGATGTATTAGGCTGGTCCCTTGGTAATAATCGTTCACATGTATATGCAAAGTTCAACGCATTCGGCGGATTTAATTCATACACGATCGATCGATCCTAAATTCTTATCCCACATACCACGACTTGACACACTCATGTACAAGCAACGACTAATTGCTATGGACTCATTGGTCTAAATGATTTTTGTTATTTGTTCAGTTCAGTTCGATTCGATTCAACTCGACTCGACTCGAACTGAACTGAATTTGTTGATAACTAATATTTATTATCAAAAAAAAATTTTGTTAATTTTTGCCTTCGCTTGTTTTTTATTTATTTTATATTTGTTTATTGTGTCGTGTTTAGACTAGACCCAAAAAACCGAAGCGGAAGGAATGAAGGCATATGATCATCTATGCCAATTCATTATGTGTAGATCAATTTTATTTTTATTGCAAAGCGAAATTAAATAGTTTGCTTGTATTTAAAATAAAAACACCACTAAACTTTTTATGTACATTTATTTAAACTCTAAATCGTAAACTCATATTAGCCGTATTTGGGTTACAATCACAATCAGCGTGACTAGATCTAAAAAAATTATTGAAGTAATGTTAAAAACAATATTAAAATGAAAATAATATTATTTTTTTTTTTTTATTAATGAAATGATCACTATGAAGCGAGTATTTTTTAAAATTCAATTTAGTTTAATGTTGGCTTAGAAATAAAATTCATTAGAATAAAGAATCTCCGGAAAACAAAAAATGGAAGTTCTTCCAATCTTCATTACTTTTAATGCACATCCAAAAATGCTTTCCTAGAGATGGACATAATTTTTACTTCGCAAGAATTTCGTTTGAAGTGAATATAGAAATCCTCTGTTTTACGTCGTTTTTGCAATAAAATAAAATTTTCTAAATTTTACTGTGTATCAAACACAGTAAAGATAATTAATTGGCAATTTGCAAATTATATGGGAAAAGTGTGCAGATACATTTCTCAATAGACGAGGAAAAGTTTTCTTTTTTGAGGAATGACGCTACACGCAAAAAAATAATTCTTTCCTCCCAAACGAAATTTTAGGCAAACAAAGTTCGTTCCTCATTTGCTTTTCGCTGTAAGGAAGTGTATTTGGAAGAAAAGTATATACTTTTTGTGACAAACGTTTATTCTTTTCCAGGATGTAAAAACAATTTCATAAAGACAAACTAAAAACAAGTAAGAAAGTCTAAAGTCGGGCGGTGCCGACTATATTATACCCTGCACCACTTTGTAGATCTAAATTTTCGATACCATATCACATCCGTCAAATGTGTTGGGTGCTATATAAAGGTTCGCCCCAAATACATACATTTAAATATCACTTGATTTGGACAGAATTTGATAGACTTTTACAAAATCTATAGACTCAAAATTTATGTTGGCTAATGCACTAGGGTGGAACACAATTTTAGTAAAAATAAGAAAGTCTAAAGTCGGGCGGTGCCGACTATATTATACCCTGCACCACTTTGTAGATCTAAATTTTCGATACCATATCACATCCGTCAAATGTGTTGGGTGCTATATAAAGGTTCGCCCCAAATACATACATTTAAATATCACTTGATTTGGACAGAATTTGATAGACTTTTACAAAATCTATAGACTCAAAATTTATGTTGGCTAATGCACTAGGGTGGAACACAATTTTAGTAAAAAAAATATGGGAAACATTTAAATCTGAAGCAATTTTAAGGAAACTTCGCAAAAGTTTATTTATGATTTATCGCTCGATATATATGTATTACAAGTTTAGGAAAATTAGAGTGAGTCTTACAACTTTTCGACTAAGCAGTGGCGATTTTACAAGGAAAATGTTGGTATTTTGACCATTTTTGTCGAAATCAGAAAAACATATATATGGGAGCTATATCTAAATCTTAACCGATTTCAACCAAATTTGGCACGCATATCTAGAATGCTAAATCTACTCCCTGTGCAAAATTTCAACCAAATTGGGCCAAAACTCAGGCTTCTGGGCCATATAAGTCCATATCGGGCGAAAAATATATATGGAAGCTATATCTAAATCTGAACCGATTTCAATAAAATTTGGCACACATTACTATACTACCAATTGTGCTCCTTGTGCAAAATTTCAAGCTAATCGGGATAAAACTCTGTCTTCTGGGTCCATATAAGTGCATATCGGGCGAAAGATATATATGGAAGCTATATCTAAATCTGAACCGATTTCCACCAAATTTGGCACACATAGCTACAATGCTAAATCTACTCCTTGTGCAAAATTTCAACTAAATCGGAGCAAAAAATTGGCCTCTGTGGTCATATGAGTGTAAATCGGGCGAAAGCTATATATGGGAGCTATATATAAATCTGAACCGATTTCAATGAAATTTGGCACGCATAGCTAGAATGCTAAATCTACTCCCTGTGCAAAATTTCAACCAAATTGGGTCAAAACTTTAGCTTTTAGGACCATATTAGTCCATATCGGGCGAAAGATATATATGGGAGCTATATCTAAATCTGAACCGATTTCAATAAAATTTGGCACACTTGACTATAGTACTAATTGTTCTTCTTGTGCAAAATTTTAAGCAAATTAGGGTAAAAATCTGGCTTCTGGGGCCATATAAGTCCATATCGGGCGAAATATATATATGGGAGCTATATCTAAATCTGAACCGATTTCTTCCAAAATCAATAGGGATCTATTCTGAGCCAAAACACATACTTGTGCCAAATTTGAAGTCGATTGGACTAAAACTGCGACCTAGACTTTGATTACAAAAATGTGTTCACGGACAGACGGACAGACGGACATCGCTATATCGACTCAGGAACCCACCCTGAGCATTTTTGCCAACGACACCATGTGTCTATCTCGTCTCCTTCTGGGTGTTGCAAACATATGCACTAACTTATAATACCCTGTTCCACAGTGTGGAGCAGGGTATAAAAATATGGGAAACATTTAAATCTGAAGCAATTTTAAGGAAACTTCGCAAAAGTTTATTTATGATTTATCGCTCGATATATATGTATTACAAGTTTAGGAAAATTAGAGTGAGTCTTACAACTTTTCGACTAAGCAGTGGCGATTTTACAAGGAAAATGTTGGTATTTTGACCATTTTTGTCGAAATCAGAAAAACATATATATGGGAGCTATATCTAAATCTTAACCGATTTCAACCAAATTTGGCACGCATATCTAGAATGCTAAATCTACTCCCTGTGCAAAATTTCAACCAAATTGGGCCAAAACTCAGGCTTCTGGGCCATATAAGTCCATATCGGGCGAAAAATATATATGGAAGCTATATCTAAATCTGAACCGATTTCAATAAAATTTGGCACACATTACTATACTACCAATTGTGCTCCTTGTGCAAAATTTCAAGCTAATCGGGATAAAACTCTGTCTTCTGGGTCCATATAAGTGCATATCGGGCGAAAGATATATATGGAAGCTATATCTAAATCTGAACCGATTTCAACCAAATTTGGCACACATAGCTACAATGCTAAATCTACTCCTTGTGCAAAATTTCAACTAAATCGGAGCAAAAAATTGGCCTCTGTGGTCATATGAGTGTAAATCGGGCGAAAGCTATATATGGGAGCTATATATAAATCTGAACCGATTTCAATGAAATTTGGCACGCATAGCTAGAATGCTAAATCTACTCCCTGTGCAAAATTTCAACCAAATTGGGTCAAAACTTTAGCTTTTAGGACCATATTAGTCCATATCGGGCGAAAGATATATATGGGAGCTATATCTAAATCTGAACCGATTTCAATAAAATTTGGCACACTTGACTATAGTACTAATTGTTCTTCTTGTGCAAAATTTTAAGCAAATTAGGGTAAAAATCTGGCTTCTGGGGCCATATAAGTCCATATCGGGCGAAATATATATATGGGAGCTATATCTAAATCTGAACCGATTTCTTCCAAAATCAATAGGGATCTATTCTGAGCCAAAACACATACTTGTGCCAAATTTGAAGTCGATTGGACTAAAACTGCGACCTAGACTTTGATTACAAAAATGTGTTCACGGACAGACGGACAGACGGACAGACGGACATCGCTATATCGACTCAGGAACCCACCCTGAGCATTTTTGCCAAAGACACCATGTGTCTATCTCGTCTCCTTCTGGGTGTTGCAAACATATGCACTAACTTATAATACCCTGTTCCACAGTGTGGAGCAGGGTATAAAAATATGGGAAACATTTAAATCTGAAGCAATTTTAAGGAAACTTCGCAAAAGTTTATTTATGATTTATCGCTCGATATATATGTATTACAAGTTTAGGAAAATTAGAGTGAGTCTTACAACTTTTCGACTAAGCAGTGGCGATTTTACAAGGAAAATGTTGGTATTTTGACCATTTTTGTCGAAATCAGAAAAACATATATATGGGAGCTATATCTAAATCTTAACCGATTTCAACCAAATTTGGCACGCATATCTAGAATGCTAAATCTACTCCCTGTGCAAAATTTCAACCAAATTGGGCCAAAACTCAGGCTTCTGGGCCATATAAGTCCATATCGGGCGAAAAATATATATGGAAGCTATATCTAAATCTGAACCGATTTCAATAAAATTTGGCACACATTACTATACTACCAATTGTGCTCCTTGTGCAAAATTTCAAGCTAATCGGGATAAAACTCTGTCTTCTGGGTCCATATAAGTGCATATCGGGCGAAAGATATATATGGAAGCTATATCTAAATCTGAACCGATTTCAATGAAATTTGGCACGCATAGCTAGAATGCTAAATCTACTCCCTGTGCAAAATTTCAACCAAATTGGGTCAAAACTTTAGCTTTTAGGACCATATTAGTCCATATCGGGCGAAAGATATATATGGGAGCTATATCTAAATCTGAACCGATTTCAATAAAATTTGGCACACTTGACTATAGTACTAATTGTTCTTCTTGTGCAAAATTTTAAGCAAATTAGGGTAAAAATCTGGCTTCTGGGGCCATATAAGTCCATATCGGGCGAAATATATATATGGGAGCTATATCTAAATCTGAACCGATTTCTTCCAAAATCAATAGGGATCTATTCTGAGCCAAAACACATACTTGTGCCAAATTTGAAGTCGATTGGACTAAAACTGCGACCTAGACTTTGATTACAAAAATGTGTTCACGGACAGACGGACAGACGGACAGACGGACAGACGGACATCGCTATATCGACTCAGGAACCCACCCTGAGCATTTTTGCCAAAGACACCATGTGTCTATCTCGTCTCCTTCTGGGTGTTGCAAACATATGCACTAACTTATAATACCCTGTTCCACAGTGTGGAGCAGGGTATAAAAACATTGTTTTCTTGCTAATTGCATTTTCCCTCACATCTTTCGCACATCGTCGAGGTTTTTTAGTTCTTAACACCTTTTCCTATAATACCAACAATGTAGAAGAAATTATACGATTTCATAAATTTTTAAAATTTTTTTACCTTTCGCCTGGACGGAGAATCGAACCACGGACCATGAACTTTGTAAGCCAACACACTAACCACTGAGCTATGTACCTGTTATGGTCATCAATAGATAAATATCCATATAAGTTATATTTATATAGCATAGCTTGCAGCGCCCACGAACCGAATAAACAAAGTTTATTTAACAGAACCAAACATTTAGTTTGGCACCGTGGAGCAGTGGTTGTTACGTCCGACTTGCATGCCAAGGGTCGTGGCTTCGATCCCTGCTTCGACCAATGTTTTTTTTTGTTTTTTTTTTTTTTGCATATGTTCCAGATATGTTCGGAAGATTCCGAAAAAATGTTCAACATTACATTGTAGTATATTAAATTTTGAACTGTAAAATATGTCTTATTAAAGACCTAAAGTCAGAAAAGAACAGTGTTTGATATAAACGAAATGGACTGTGTTGTTGTTTCAAAAATAACTTTTTTTTAATTGAAAAAAATAAAAATTTTGTAACAAACGAATTTTTTTGGTAATAAAAGTTTAAAATTGCAGAAGCTATTTTACTGTTTATTTCCAGAAAATAAATTCATAAATTAATATCATATGCAAAATTGAATTAAGGTCGGATAATAAATACTCAGATCGAACTGAAGTAAGGAACTTGGCCATATTCAATGACAATTGGACTTATATTACGACCTATACTTGGAACACAAAAATAGATAAACAGCCAAACACGGACAAAGACGGACATAGCTAAATTTGCCTCTGACACACTTGGTATACTAAACTATGGGTTTCAAATTGCTCCTTCTGAATGCTTTATACATATGGAATTTGAAATTTTGTGGATAGTAATTGATCCAAAAATGTCAAAAATACTAAATTAATAATCAATAAAATCTAAAAAGGCAATGCTAAATGAAAATGTTGCGCCTAAATACAAAAATAAAATGCTAAAGTTGATCACATGGTCACACTGAAAATTAAGAAAAGTTCCCTCATAAACTGGTGCCCAGATATTCCTGTAAGTTCATCATAACCAGAAACTATCGATCAATAAGAACCATCACTGAAAATGGACCATTAAGGTAAAGTTTAGAACGAAAACCGTTATTATTGCAGACATTTAGTGAATATTCCAAAAATTGAAATTGTCTTTGGTTCAACTGAAATTCTATTTTAATTTTTTTTTTAATTTAAACCCAAAAATCTAATTGAAACACAACTAAATATTCATACTCTTTGGGATAGTGTAAAACTTACCCAATTTTCGTTGCCATTCCTTGGCTATCGCATGTTTTTCTTTATTTTGTTTTTGGAGACACGCTCCATGCCAAGGCAAACACACACCCTCACTTGTGAACATTGAGACTAAATTATATTTGGCTTGATTATCATTAACGCGCCAAGTTAAAAAAAAATCAAAAATTAAATTTAGACGAATCAATGGATGTTGGAATTGACAACAAATCATGAAGATATTTTTCACATTTTTGTTTTGTTTTCGGCGTTTTATTTCCACTATCATTACCTCCCCCATTGCTTCTCTCTGACAAAAACATTTGTGAATTTCAAAATATTACCCAAATATTTCGTATATATTTAAATACCAGTTTAACGCAGACATACCCCCAAAGTATGACTTTGCGATTTAGGTTTTTGTTGTACGTATACTTATTGAAAATGTGATTCACTGATATGTGGTTCATATAGAGAATAAGAATATTTTGTAAAATTTCCATAAAAATTGGCGTTTCTTTGTTACGGTTCAAAAAATTCAAAGAATCAATTTTATGAAAGTAATTAGGACCTATTATCGTCCGATATCGCATCGTCAAAGGTTAACTTTTGCGATAAAAACAACCAAAACAATAAAGTACCAAAAATGTTTCAGTAGTACTGGTCATGCGATATGAAACAATGATACAACGATATCAATTATAAGATGGGTGTGTTCGTTCCATTCAGTTGTAAATAACAGAATTAACATTTGCAACTCAAATGAACACATGACACTGAAGTCTAAGAGGCCCCAGATTTTTTCCAATTTGTTTTTTAACAACCCACTGAGCGTTGTGTCCACTCATAGGATTATATCAATAATATCATATCAACAACTCATCACAATATTGACCATGTGCCTCTAATAAAATATAATAGTGTGTCATGTATAAGTTTCTCCTTATGCTAAAGAGTTTAATATGCTATCATTATGTACGCGATACTAAAGATTACTCAACTTAAATTTTAGGATGCACAATTTTCAAAATATTAAAGACAAATTTCTTTAAAATAATGGAATTTTAATTTAAAAAAAACATTTATGATCGTTGCTTCAAAAACAAAAAAAATATTAAATTTTGGACACAAATTTTGGAAGTTTTTGGAAATTTTTCTTTTCTTTAAAGTAAAGAAACATATTTTTAATTTAAAGAAATCCTTCTTAAACACACTGAAATATTCGATCTTTAGATTTAAGTTAAAAACACTTAGAATGTAAACTTATTTTGAGGATTTATCATCTTTGGGTTAATTTTTTTTAAATTAAAAAAATCATTTTTTTTACTTTGAAGGGTACGATATAATTTGGATTTTTAAATTGCATTTGTTTGTAATATTCCGCGAACAGCGAATGAAATTCGATAAATGAGATCTGTATTCTATTTTAAATTTTTTTGGTCCTAGATTTGTAGTCAGGTATGTCGCTGAAAATTTCTTTATTTTAAAGAAGTCCATCTTTGGCTCGGAATCAATACCAAAATCCTAAGTAAACTTTGGATCGGAATCTATACCAAAATTCCAACATCATTGAATTCATGTAAACTTTGTTTTAATTGTAAAAAATAGTTATTTAAGGACATTAAAAGGACAAAAGGTGACTTTTATCTTGTTCACTCAAAAACGTTTACTTGGATCAAACTATTTTGACCTTAATGAATTTGGTATTGATTCCGAGCCAAAGATGCCGACTCTTTCACATAGCAACATTAGTAAAAGAGCGACCTGTCTTTAGGTTAGGTTAGGTGAGGTTATGTGGCAGCCCGATGTATCAGGCTCACTTAGACTATTCAGTCCATTGTGATACCACAGTGATGAACAAGATGACAAGGGACCTCCCTTTTATAGCCGAATCCGAACGGAGTACCACATTGCAGTGAAACCACTTAGAGAAGCTTTGAAACACTCAGAAATGTCACCAGCATTACTGAGGTGGGAAACTCCACCGCTGAAAAACTTTATGGTGTTCGGTCGAAGCAGGAATCGAACCCACGACCTTGTGTATCCAAGACTGCCATGCTAACCATTGTTCTACGGTGGCTTTCGACCTGACTTTAATATAGGCACAAGTTTCAAAATTCCGCGTCCTAAATTAAATGTAAAATAAATTTATGCAAAGTTTGTGAACTTCTCCATCGCCTCGATATTGATTCCCAGCCAAAGAAGCAGAGAATTGAAGTAAGGATACAATTCTCTGTTAAATTTAATTTTGACGTACTTGATTCTAGGAAACATATTTTAATTTATTCGTTTTTTTCAGTACTGCAGAGTCCTTTAAGACCGTGTTAACGAAAACTGAAATTTGTCAATTCATACTCAACTTCAAGTAAAAATTATGTTATGTTTCAAGTAAAAACTTCTTTAATGTAAGGAGTTGGAAAACTTCTCCTATTTTTGAATGTTTTTATTTGTGGGCAAGATAAAGATGATTTGAGATTAATTTTAAATAATTTTTCAGAATAATTAAGGCCAAGTATACCTTAATCAAACAAACTTAATCAATCAAACTTTTGTTTCATGTAAATATATCAGTTTTAAGTCTAATCATTTATAACAAAACGAAAAGTTGATCGACTTTTGGACTAGGAAAAATAGTATTTTAACATTTCTAAGATATGCTATAAAATGAGATTTCCCAATTTTACTGGGTAATAAATATAGAATTTTCCTTTAAATATGTATTGTATATTCAGAAATGTTAAAGATTGTAAAATCATGTCCCTTGTGGGAGAAAAATGTGTTTGTTTTAATTTTATAATTTCCTTATTAACCCTGGACAGTCATCCTTCGTCAAAATGACGACGCATAATTTCATTTTCGATCTAAAATGTATTTTAGTCGATTGGGACATGATAAACTTAAGCTATACTAATTCAACTATTTTATTAATTTTTGTTTTATACTAATTAAAAACATATTCAATAAGGAAATAAACTCAAATTTGGTTCTAATTTTTGCTCACAATGCAAATTATAGCGTCTTGAAATAAGCCGTAGTCAATATGACGAAGAATGACGTTAGTGTACAAAAAATAAGGATGACTTTCCAGGGTTAACATACATATATGACAGTACAAAGTCACCTTTAGCGAAAGCTATTCGTCATATATGAGTTGTAATCGAGACTACATTGGATATAAAATTTGATAAAAATTTATTGCTACGATAGCAAAAGTCAAATTAAAATTCTTAAATAATTGTTCCCACCTAGCATTTGGGAAAAATGATGTGCGTGATAAGAATTAAATGCTTTCAACACTTTTAGAAAAAAAAAAATTAATTAGCGCGATAGCACTCACATAACATGGACAATAGCAATTTTCGATGTGGTCTTACCATAGATAACTAAATGAGTAACTTTCTATCATACCATACATATTATTTAAATATGAAAACAAGGGAATTAAATACAATTGTATAACAATTTATACATAGTTGTCTATGGGTTTTGTATTCAATTTTGATTAGTATTAAGAATAACAATTGTTGAAACTGAAACAGTTTCGTATACAGGGTCGAGAATCAAAATTTGTGAAACATTGTCCTGTAAATCAACGTGATTATGTTATTATGTGATGTAATAAATAACCGCTAGAAATTTCTCGAATTGATGTAGCAGTATTAAGTTGGACCACAAAAATCCAATGCATACTTTCAGGTGTTATTCATTTAGACACGCATTACAATCCTATTTTACCTATAGATGTCACCAAAGTTGCAGTTATAAATTAATATCAGGGGTGCGTAGTTTTAGGCACTGAATATTAATTAGCTCACTAAAATTTGATAGCAGAAAAAAACAAGCATTTTCGCCTTTAAGATGGGTATTAAGTTCGAGTTGTTAGCCGCTAAAATCGTATTTTTTCACGATTACTTTTCTTTTATAATCCATTTTAAGGAATGCAAACTGTGTGCAAATTTGCTTTGGACTATTCCCCATCAAGTTATAATGAAATATGCAACAAATATGTATGATTTTATGACATTTTTTACTCATTTAGTTTTCACTTTAGTGAAAATTAGCGGCTAAACTCGAACTTAATACCCACCTTTAGTGATGCAAAGTTAAACTATATTATAGAAGTATATGTAACAGATTTATGGTATACTTTGTCAAAAGTATAGGTCTAAAGTTGTGAATGAAGGAATATGGAAAACAAGTTAAATATAAATAAGAAACTACACCGAAAAAAAGTGAACGGTTTTATAGGAACTACCACGCACGAAAATTGAACTAAATTTTACTCCACATTTTGAGATATCCACAAAGCGTTGTAAAAACCAGAAAATTTTAATGCCCTGTTGTACTTTTTAACTGCAGTTCACGAAATTACATCATTTCATAGAAGAAATTAACTAAAAGTAAAGAAGAAAATCACTGGCGCCAAATCATTACCATTTTAACCATACAGTAGTACATTCTTATTATTATTGGGAATCGTACGAAAATTTTCATTTGTTTTAGTTCATATTGAACTTATTTGTACGGTCATTGAAGTTTTTACTCACGTTTAGTTCATAAAATTTTTGAGACATACTTAAAAAAGTAAGATTTCATTAAGCTGTGGAAATTTTCGATAAAAATAATAAAATTTAACTACAAGCAAATAATTTTTTTCCAATAAAAATAAGTTAAATTTAGCGTTAGTTTAACCACGGAAATTTTTTCTGTGTAATACAACATGGTTTTTATTCAAACCTTGTGCTGGAATGTCGTATCGAAAAACTTTAATACTTAAAGTTCCTTATCAAAAATTCTCTATATTTATAGACTTCTTTTACAAAATTATTACTTTAACGAGGAAAAGTATTGATTTCCATTTAATATAAAAATTAAATCGTTTTCTAAAAGAGCGTAGCATCAATAGTGTTTTAATGTAATATGAATTAATGTTGGACAGCGACCAAGGAAGAGCTGCAAAATCTCTTGTTCTGTCAAGTTACACAACGAACCTAGATTTTCTCGTATTTGTAAATATCATACAAATCAAATGGCAAGAGCGGATTCTAGATGTTCATCAGGAAAATTTTCAAATTCAAAAATATAATATTCATTATTAAAGGATAAAGGTAGGTACTATGTTCGGTTTCCGCAGCGAAATCCCATACAAAACCAAAAATGCGAAAAACTATCGAAATATTTTTTTTTTTCGTTTGTGGTACTTTGTTTTTTTTCTAGTTGAAAAACGGACGCAAGCGCACAGTCCCTAATTACATCGTGTTAAATACTTTCATATGTTGAGATTATTTAGTTTTAAAACATTGAGCCATTTGCAATGTGAATTAAGAAATAATTTATTTATTCAAATGATTTGTGTGAAATTATAATACAAATGTGGTTCGCGTTGTTATTTAAAAATGCAATACGATCGATTGACAAAATAAAAATAACAAGGAGTGGTATTTTCGTAATAAACTAACAACCACCATCTAGCCGCTCTCTACTACATGATAGAATAGAAATAATGTATATAACATGAAATTTATAGAAAAATATTAACAAAATAAAGTTTTATTTAGTGAATTTCATCTTACAATAGTTTCTTTTTACGGGGCATCGGGATAATAAATATGCTGCTAGCCTTCATCGTAATTTTAAAGGAGGCAGAGCGATTGATGTTGCAGTACTATGGTAGCAACGAATTGAATCACAAGAATAAATTGCTATGTTCCAAAAATAAAATACAGCATTATAAGATTAGTTTTTTTAGTTATATCCAAAATAAATGGTAAATGTTTATGCCACATAAAAAAACTATTTTTTTATTTAAATAGCTAAATAATTTTCTTGTATTCATCGCCATTCCAAAATGATTACGATAGGCTGTAATGAAACGATTTAGTTTCATTGTGGTTTTTGGGAACAATATCACCAATTCAATCAATTCTCGTTAATTTTCATACACCGGATCCGATATAGAATTTTGAATATATAAGTTGGATTTTCATTTTTCGTCGAAATTTGACCATTTTTCTTATTCAATTCTAGCCAACCCAATTTTTTTATTCCAAAATTATTTACTATAATTTGTATGCCCTGGAAGCAGGACTGTTCTCATTGGATGTGATTTGAACTTTCAATTGTCCTTCAATGCAACTGGTACGTCACAAAGTGATTTTTCAATAGTTGGAAGATAATTTTTAGCATTTTTTATGGTCATGCACACATTGGCCAGTAGCTAAATTTCTTGTTCAGCCCAACTTTTGTGATGGTCTCTTTTAAAATGTATGGTACAATAGGGTACACTGCATTGTATGACTATAAGAGGAGAATTTTCAAGTGAATTAACCAAGTCGGGAAGAAGGTTTATGAATTTTTCTTCGTTATTGTCGGCATTAATTATGCATATATTTTGCATTTTATTGATTCAAAACACTGATTGAATTTTAAAACATGACTACACCAAAAAAAAAGGGAACCCACCGTGCAAGAAAATGTAGGTTTATTTTAGAAAATTTTAACTAAAGTAGTTTTCTAATTGCAACATGTTACAAATAGGTTAATACTTTTGGTCAAATTGAAGAAAATTTTTAAAAATAATTAATTTTTTTCTGTTGTTTAAGAAAATTTCATATGTTGAAAGAAAAAATTGAATTTAAAAATTGTTAAAATGTCTTTAGCTCTGTACGAAGTTCGAGACAGGTACAATTTTAGTAAAATTTACTCATTTGAGAGACTTATGAACTCAATTCTACTTCTACTATTTTAGGAAAATATGAACTATTTTATTTTTTAGTAAAATTTGTATACAACTTTTTTTCTTATTTTTAGTTCACGTCATTAAAGTTACCAAAAAATTATTCAAATTAGGAACATTTACTCATATTGTGCAAAATTTAACTAAAATCAAGTAATCTTCATGAACTAAAATAAAGTTCAGTTGGCATTAGAGCCCCTTTTTTCCTGGTGTAAAATAGTTATCGGAACATATACATTGGGAGAGTATGTTATAACAAGAAACATCCTTGAGTAAACCAGCCACTTTGCATCTCATTTTATTAATTTCAGTCAACGAAGACACTAACATCCCTTTGTGACGAATTATCTTGCAAAATATAAGTCGGGAACAGTGATTTTGCATAGGAAATATCCTTGAATGTGAGAGATGCTAACATAGTTATGGGCTTAGGTTGGTTGAACAGAAAGTTTCACTTTGACCGTGGTGGTGACCACAGGTGTAGAAATTGCTAGTGAGGCGACAACAGCATGGGCATAAGAAAACTCTTGTTCGCTGGTATTGCAATGCAATTATGGTAGATATTGTGGACTCCAACGAATTGAGTTTGTTGCTGAGCGGATTATGAGCCCATAGCTGCGGATGATGTACAATTTTGCATAACACCGGAATTATAAAGGGTGGTTAAAATGTCAAGGGCCGATGTTAATTTTGAATAAAACACAAACTATTTATGAAATTATTGTAATTTTATTTTATTATAATATATTGGTATAACTCAATTATGTATGGAACAAAATATCGGCCAAATGGGCGCCGCGACCTCGGTGGCAGACCTTCATCCGATGGTCCAAATTTTCGATGACGCTGAGGCATAATGGAGGTTCTATGCCGTTAATGTGCCGAATTATCTCATCCTTTAGCTCTTGAATTGTTGCTGGCTTATCGACGTACACCTTTTCTTTCAAATAACCCCAAAGAAAAGTCCAACGGTGTCAAATCACATGATCTTAGCGGCCAATTGACATCGCCATTACGTGAGATAACACGGCCATTGAATTTGTTGCGCAAAAGAGCCATTGTTTCGTTAGGTGTGTGGCAAGTGGCACCGTCCTGCTGAAACCACATATCGTCCACATCCATAACTTCCAATTCGGACCATAAAAAGTTCGTTATCATCTCACGATAGCGAACACCATTCACAGTAACTGCCTGACCGGCCTCATTTTGGCCCGATGATGCCGCCAGCCCATAAACCGCACCAAACAGTCACTCTTTGTGGGTGCATCGGTTTTTCGACAATCACTCTTGGATTCTCATTCGCCCAAATGCGGAAATTCTGTTTATTGACGAATCCATTGAGGTGAAAATGTGCCTCATCACTGAAGATGATTTTCTTCGAAAATTGATCATCCACTGTTGCCATTTCTTGGAACCATCTAACACCTTGTTGGATTGTGTATCTCTCCATGGTTCAAATTGAGTAAGTCTGAAATAGAGAAATGTCAAATAAAATTCGGAAAAAAACTTGGCGTTTAGGAGTGGTTCACATTCAACATAGGTCCTTACAATTTAACCACCCTTTATGTTTGTTAGACGGGCGTTGCAAATTGATTGTATCCATTTGGAAAATCTGAAGAAGACGACAATGTACCACATGTTGTAAAATCTGTTGCAGAGTGTGGTAAAACACTAGGAGTAGAGCGACTGGGGATTTATTCTTTACAATTTATAGTGTCCAGTTCTGTGTGAGATTTGGTGGCAAAACAATCGAAAACTAGTAGAAAAAACTTTTCAATGAATGCGTGTGCGTATGTATATGTAATCATTTTGAGACGTTTGACGATGTTTTCAATTAAATTTCGGAGAAATAAACGCGGAATAGTTCCAAAATGGCTGTTTTCTTCCTTCGAAATCTATTGCCAACACTCTCATTTTTCAACTCGAAAGAATGGTTAAGGGAAGTTTTTTTTCGTGCTAACAAACATAGTACCCACCCTAAAATGTAATCGCTAGATCGTCTTAAAATTTCACGCAGATTACTATTATATGAATATTCATTAATTATATGGTCTGGAAATTTTAATAAAATTTACTTATTTTTTGCTTTTGTGCCACCCAAAATACAGATTCTCGTACACCAAATATTGCACAAAAATGTGCTGAAAAAAATAGTGGTAAAAGTTAGTCAAATTGATATATGATTTGCACTCATTTTTACTTAGCAGCAAGAATATTTCTTAAATTGACATCCCTAAACTACAAAAGAATTCAATAAATATGTTTCACATTGTGACAACAACCACCCCTTTTTCTCTTCGAATTGATTATACAAAGAGTGATAGAAAGAGATTCGTCAATACAAAGAGAATGCTCACTAGTTGAAATTATCATAATTGTACTCGACCGAACAAAAAATATCCGCTCACACACACACATCTACAGCTAAACACTTACGCACAATCGCAATGCAAGGCGGAACACATGCTGGCTGAGGATACAAAACCAAACAGCCAGCTGGTTTTTGTATCCTACGCCACTCTCTATCAGCCATTCTCGCACAACCGGAATGTGCATTTGTTTGCCTCAGTTTGTGTGTTAGATTACGCGATGCTCTGTCTAAACAATTGCTCTTTTTGTGTTTTCTTCGCTAACTGCATTATTCCCATTTCGATACATTTATTATTTTGTTCTTATAGAACGGGCAGACAACCCATCAAACATTTTCGATCATAATTGTCTTATTGATTTCCTCAACCGATTAAATCAATCATAAAACATAAGAGAAAATGTGCCCTCAAAATGATTTCCATCAAAGAGTCCTTAAATAATAATTTATGAGTTTGTGAAGTGTTTTCGCTTTAACTTGCAAAACATAAATTAACTTTTGTTTAAGAAACGATCATTTTATGCGTATTATACTTTTGTTGTCTCGTAATATAGTCATTAATGACTACCAACATGAGTGTCATGCAATGAGAACATCTCAATTTTGCATAAAACTGATTAAAAAAATATTCACGTTCATTATTAGTAGATATATAAATTATGATTAATACAAAAAGTAGTCATTCCAATGGTCAACCGTCTTACGGCTCAGAGAATGTTTGAAGGGACACGGCGTGTATGACCAAGTACATACAAATGTATGGTTGCTGCGAGTGTGTGAGTGTACAATCCACGTATTCGTAATCATTGTATGGGTGAGTGTTTTCTTTAAAATATTTCAGATTGCTGCTGTGCTGTTGCTTTGGATTGGTGATTACTTTTCAATCATTTTTAGTATATTTCAATGCGTTGAAAGTGCCTAAACAACAACAGGTGGTTGGCTTAGAGCTACGGTATTTAAAAAAACGGAAGTCAATTGATTCGCTTTCTACGCCAATCAACGCAGTATACAAACCCTAACTTCAATGCGTCTAATACGTAAATGTCACATAACCAAGTGTTACAAGTCCGGGATCAAAAACAAAACTTTGCAATTGGTAGCAAGTGAATAAAAACCAGCTTTGGAAGTCAGCTGTTGGTCGTTTTAGACACAAGTCTAAAAGTCATTGTACACATACAACAATCACTCACTTGATTGTTGACATTGATTACTTGTTAGCTAGGGTGTCTGTGGATACGATTAATTGTTCTGTGAAAATGTATCCCAAATCTATAAAATAAAGCGAACATTTGCACTCTCTTTCTCTCTCTCTCTACCTCAATCAGTCAATCACTTTGTCTTATGATTTACCCCAAAATAAAGTGGACTCTCTTTTGTTTACTTCGACTGGCTCATTGGTGGGCTTTTGGCTTTGTGTGAGTGCGCGCATTTAAGATACCCAAACGACTGTGGATCGCGTTGTATCAGCTGGTTGTTTGCCTGGTTAACTCTGGCGATGTCTGCAGTCATGGAATCGTGACCATTGCGCGCACAAGTAGAGCTCCCTATACGTCACAACGCACGCTACCAAAGAAAACAAGTTGTTCATAATCGAATACCAATACAAATGCAAAAATTTGTGTAAAAAGAAAGGAAAAAGCAAACAAATGTAAACTAAAAAAGTGCAAGAGAATAACGGTTGTTGCTACCTGAAGATCGATAATTGTCAAGATTTGCAGGCAATCACTTTCAGTCCCTAATTAGACGACACTTAAAAAAGATCTCGCTCTGCTATTGACCATCAAACCCATTGTCTGCTGGTCCAGTCTGGTGCTTTATTCTAAAATTACATGCAGTATTATACGGTCTCCCACAGAACATCTGTCATTACACAGTGCTTCTGTTTTTAATTGTGTCCCCACCGTTATCAATCAATAGTGCTTCCAACAAAAGTTTAATTTTTTTCTGGATGAGTGAAAACGAAAATTGTGACATCATCACCATCGATTGCTGATACTTTTAACCGGATTTCTCGTTCAAATCGTTAGTTCAGGAGTCTTGCCTCAAGGCCACCTTTGTTATCTTCGAAATACGCGCAACAGCAACGGAAGTAAAACAATTGACACACGCCTTTACAACACCCAATCCCAATCGATTCAGCACCCCACAGTAAACAGTCAACAACAAACAGATCAATATCTCCCCCTGTAAAATTAAAACAACAACGAAATCTTCAGAATACAACAACAAAAATGTGTATACCAAGTGAAACCGTGTAATAGCAATCATAGATGTAGAATAGAAAACAAAGAGAACACAAAGTCGTTGTCGATTTTAACAAAAGCAAAATCTAATTTCAGTTCAAGTGCGTTCGATTTTAGCTGTCTTCTCGAAAAAAAAAAACAGAACAAACAAATAATCATAAGTAACATAAGTAACATAAATATAAATAAATAAAATTACTAAAAAAAACAACATACTATGAAGCCACAAACATCAACGAAAAAGGTGGCGCCCGATGGTGGCTGGGGTTGGGTTGCTTGTTTTGGTGTTAGCCTGGTCAATGTAAGTACGGAATAATCCTAGTCTCAATAAAATATCCTCGCCTAAAATGTCGTTTACATTTCCGAACATATTTTGCCAATTTCAGAAAATCAGACAACCCAATAACTTTTCTTTTAATGTTTCCTAAATCAATTAAATTTATTGTAATTCCATTGTTGCTATTGTGGTCGTCTTAGCCATTGTCTACTACCGGCTCTACTTCTACTAATTTATCACTGCACAATGGGTAGAACGTTAAAAACAACAGATAAAATGGATATAACCAGAAATAATTAGTTTCTGAAAGATTTTCATTTACTAACCAAATACACTAAGAGAACACATGTATAACTTATCAAGGTCATGAAATCAACGAACAACTAAAAATGCAGTTTTATAATTCCAAGCTTCAGTTCTTAATTCCTTTTCGCTTCAAAGCTGCAGCGAACCTAATTGTCGACTTTCAACCCAGTAAAAATCGAAAAGTCGAAGTACTATATTTACTCTTGGAATTGGAAAAATATAATTATTCCAAATCCAAATGTTAAATAATTTAAATTGACCACATAATTATCGAATGTCCAATTTATGGTGTTAACTTAATATTAACTTAATTAATCTTAATCTTACTCTTATTTTTAAGAATCTCCGTTAGAACAAAGTTTTCTAACCAACGTACAGTGGACACGTCAGTTAGGAACTTAACTGGTAAAATTTTTTCACTTAAATTTACCTCGCAGTGAAAATATCTTTATCCTACGGTTTCATGGAGGTACATGAAAAGAGAACTCTTATTGGCGTCAACTTTGTGATTCGTTGAAGTTCACAAAAGTCGGAAGAAGTTGAATACCTCAAAATTCGACATATAAATAATAATATCAATCTTTAAGCTAAAAACATTAACAAAAATGTAATATACATACATATGTACACGGATGAAAAAGGCTGTTTTTCATATGTTTGGCTATAAACATTATATGTTTGGAACACAAATTTTTAAACACAATATTATTGAGTGCAAGCATATAATGTTCATAAACTAGCATAACATGTTTGGGACATATATGTTAATATGTTAGGACATAAAATGTTTGTAAATATAATATGCTTGGATGCAAACATATATTAATTTAGAAATAGCCTATAAACATATATGTGTTTAGTAGCTTGGAGCGCTTTTTAACAGGGAGCGATATTGAATTAAGTTGGTGGTTGTTGCTTGTTATTACAAAATTAACATTTTATTTTTCCTTGGGCAATTGATCAGCTACTTCTTTGATCCTTACAAACTGTGTGGTCCGCTGTTCGAATCCCCGTCCGGCAAAAGGTAAAATTAAAATAAAAAAATCATACAATTGAATAATTTCTTCTACAATGTTTGTATTACAGAAAAAGGTGCTAAGAACTAAAAAATCTCGTGGAAGTGAGAAAGATGTGGGGGAATATACAATTGGGCAGAAACAACATTTTGAGCATTCAGGTCGAAAACCTATGTTGTTAGCACCTATATTACCTGTTTTTCAGGTAATATATCATAACGAATTATCATAACGAATTATTTCATTTTCATAATTCGTTATGATTGTAAATATATAAATAAATAAATAAAATTTTGAGCACAATATTGTTTGGGAGAATTTTTTTAAGCATATAATATTTTTGGGTGCAAAATGCTTCCAAACGTATTATATGTTCACATAATAACATATTGTTTTTTGGAAGACAACATTATTGAATTTGGATGCAAAAATACAAAATGTTTGGAACTTAGACTACCCAAACATTTATTGTTTAGACTAATATGCTTTCAAGCATATTATATATTGGAAGAGATCAAACATATAAATGTTTGGGCAATACCCAAAAATGTATATGCTTGAAGCAAAATATGTTTGGGAGTATATGTTACAGAAGCGATTTTTTGTGAGCGTGTATATATTTTCCAGGCCACGTTTTCTTTTTTCGATTTGCCAGAAACAACATGCATTCTTATTTTACTTCCTTTCTTAGTAATTTTTATTGTGAAACACGATTATCTTTATAAAAAATAAATTAATTTTCCCCATTGTGCGTCGTGCGATCGACCTGTGCCAAGCCACATTACCTGTCCATCAAGTCTTAAAATAACACGGTACCTATACCTATCATCATCAACTCCTACTCATCATTGTGCCAGTCATTCAGTTGAACTGGCACTAGTTCGTTGCCGTCATACAGACAATGGGGAAACTTAACGATCACGCTTCTAAAACGTGATATGGTATTCTTCTCAAAAAATTCCATTCTGTGTTTTGCTTTGTTCATTTATCCAATGTTTCTTCATTTTTTCCTCCATGTCTATTATTATTTTGTGTTTCATTTTTTGAGTTGAACAAGAAAGAACAAACAATAAAATATGTATTCCATATATTCTACATAAGTAAACAGTGACGCATCGACATGAGTGTTTGTGTGTTAGTGCGCTGTTGGTGGAATATCGATCATTGGGAGGATTGTGCAACACCCTCTTGCTGCACACACATAGAAATGAGATGCAAAAAACGATTCATTGAGATTAGAATTCAAATTCAAAAACTCGCAGGCGAGAGAGCGATTGCAATTGCTGTATTTACTTCAAAAAAGTCTGTCAGCAGCATTTCTTGAAGAGTGGAAATTTTGGCATCCTTGAGCAATAGGTTTTTGAATTACTGGAAACAAAATATGAAAAAAATATAAACATCTTCCTATTGGAATTTCTTATTAGAATACCATATAAAATTTCATAAAGATGTGTGTCAAGAAGGCACACTATTCCTCACTATTCCTAAAACAAATAAAAAAAGAAAGATCCTTTAGTTCTCTATTAGATGGTAAAACTGGGTATTGTGGAGGCACTGTGACTAAATGATCGTTCGGCTAATTTGAGTACATTTGTACGCAGGATTGTATCGCAAAAAACTTTTTGTGTTTGGATATTCACATATAGGTGGCGCTGAAACGAATATTCATATACGAATTTATTTTCCCTCACATAGCAATCTCGTACCTAAATATTTTATACTGATATTTTTAATACAAATATATCGAAGGTCAAACTTTATAATATTTGGGGATACATACTTTTCGTGCTTATAAAGGGTGTTTTGTTAAGAGCTTGATAACTTTTTTTTTTTAAAAAAACGCATAAAATTTGCAAAATCTCATCGGTTCTTTATTTGAAACATTAGATTGGTCCATGACATTTACTTTTTGAAGATAATTTCATTTAAATGTTGACCGCGGCTGCGTCTTAGGTGGTCCATTCGGAAAGTCCAATTTTGGGCAACTTTTTCGAGCATTTCGGCCGGAATAGCCCGAATTTCTTCGGAAATGTTGTCTTCCAAAGCTGGAATAGTTGCTGGCTTATTTCTGTAGACTTTAGACTTGACGTAGCCCCACAAAAAATAGTCTAAAGGCGTCAAATCGCATGATCTTGGTGGCCAACTTACCGGTCCATTTCTTGAGATGAATTGTTCTCCGAAGTTTTCCCTCAAAATGGCCATAGAATCGCGAGCTGTGTGGCATGTAGCGCCATCTTGTTGAAACCACATGTCAACCAAGTTCAGTTCTTCCATTTTTGGCAACAAAAAGTTTGTTAGCATCGAACGATAGCGATCGCCATTCACCGTAACGTTGCGTCCAACAGCATCTTTGAAAAAATACGGTCCAATGATTCCACCAGCGTACAAACCACACCAAACAGTGCATTTTTCGGGATGCATGGGCAGTTCTTGAACGGCTTCTGGTTGCTCTTCACTCCAAATGCGGCAATTTTGCTTATTTACGTAGCCATTCAACCAGAAATGAGCCTCATCGCTGAACAAAATTTGTCGATAAAAAAGCGGATTTTCTGCCAACTTTTCTAGGGCCCATTCACTGAAAATTCGACGTTGTGGCAGATCGTAAGTCTATTCATGATGAAATGTCAAAGCATACTGAGCATCTTTCTCTTTGACACCATGTCTGAAATCCCACGTGATCTGTCAAATACTAATGCATGAAAATCCTAACCTCAAAAGAATCACCCTTTATAAGCAATCTTTCACCATTGTGATCCTTTGTTGTCTGAAGACCACCTTGTTTACTTATTCGATTCATTTATTTTCTTTGTTGTTACAAATTACAAATTTTACTCTGACATGGCATTAACTAAAAGACTGATAAAACATATAACTGGCCAACATTTAGGCCATTCAATTTACCTTACATACATACGCTTTTTAAACGTACAAAAACACATTGAGTGCGAGAACCTCTTCAGAATGTTTCGATCGACATGAGTACATTTATTGCCACTAGAGATCAGCTACTTTTGATACAAATTTTGATAGCAATTTGACCGTCACCTTATTAACTGCTGTAGATTAACTTGACTTTCGCTATATCTCTTCTTGAATGCCCGATATTACTTGGAAAGCAGATTAAGTCGAGTTGGCAAATTGAAATAATTGACATTTTTATTAAATTATGTTCTTAGTCAAATCGTAGAATTTTATAATCAAGATCGGTATTTGTATCAAACTTTTCCTCCCTCAATTGGTGACAGGTTTGAAATAACAAAAGATCTATCACTATAGTTGACTAATTGGATTATGAGTACCCTGTCCAATAAATAATTATGTGTATTATCAAATGGAGTTTTTATTTAATTTATCTCTACAAGATATATTTATGGAATTAATATTAAACTATATCCTTTGCGGATTGGATAAGTAGACGTAGGAGGAAGACAGATAAAGCTCCCATAAGCCACAGTTACAAAAAGTTTTATCCGAGTCCTTGATGCAAACCAACGCATTGTGGTGGCTGACACATATAACATATATTCCATTATATTTGCATCTCAATGATACTGTTCATTTTCTTATTGTCCAGTCCGAGCGACGTATTAATCTTTTTGTATTTATCTAATTTATTTAGTTAAGTTAATTCTAGAAGTAGACACACACAGAAACATATTATTTGTTTTTTTTTTGTGGACTTTTCCCTTAAATATATTAACTTTAACATAATAAGTTTTTAATAATATGTATGGACTCTCAAAAAATACGCAGTATATTCGAACTGGTTTTCTCCTGACATAAATAATATAAACAATACAACACGAGGCCATTTTTCTAGGGAATGCGTATCTTTAGTTGCATTTAGTTTTCTCATTTCATTCATTTATTTTATGAATAGTGTTCACAAAAAATATCCAATGGTGAAGTTCATAAATTGTATAAAGAAATTTCATAAATTTAACAAATACTTTTGAATGGCTACTATTACATAATACGTATGAAAAGTTTTATGTTATAAATGAATAATATATACTTTTACATAATATTTCCGAAAAGCTATAGAATTATACATTCTACTATTCTTTCTCGCCCTAATGCTTAAACATACTAGATTAAAAATGCAAATCTACTTTTTTCAACAAGCATGAATGAATGAAAGGGGAGTTTATAAGGTTTTATTCCATCAAATTTATCCATCATAGAAGCCAGCAAAACATCCACGAAACAAGGAATAGTACCTATATTAATTCTTTAAATTATTTTACATTGTCAATAAAAGTATACTTAATATAATCAGTTTTCTAAAAGACACCAGATTTTATAAATCTGTCAAAATACCAAACGCAAAAAATAAATCGAAGTTTTTAGTTGGCCTTAATGAAACAACTTTATTAACAAAAGAAAACTTTTTTGAATAAAAAATTTACTCTGGAGAAAGGACGGTACAACATATTTGTTTGTCTATTTTCGTCAAATTCTAATAACTATGCCAATTTTTGTGTGTCATGCTAATTGCTTTGGTCATCAAGGCTTTGTGTAGAATATCATCACACTTTGTTCATACATATACAAATTCCTTATAAACAATGACAACAATATTTCAGAACCAATCTTATCTCATGGTTTTTTTTATAAAAAAAAGAAAAAACAAAATGAATTTACCCATTCTGGTATTAAGTATTCAACATTTTGTGACTTGTCTCGTCTTACCGTTTACAATGACGTTACTCGAGCATTTTTCCAATCTTTATTTCTTTCTTCTTTGTTGTATGCGAAAAATCGTTTCAAACGAAAATGCAAAAACTAAAGTAAATGCTGACATTGAAAAATTGCAATAAAAAAATGTGCATTTATTGCGCCGTACGTAGTCTTGACTGGGAACATTATGTGCAGTCGGTCAAGACACGGCAAAAATGGCAAATACAGAAATCTACGAATTGTGGGTGCCCCCGGATATTTTGCCAAAATTTCAGTAATGCCAACAAATGACGAATATAATTGCTGACCCCTACCACCACCACCTCCTAACCAAACAGTTAGTTTGGTTCGCACCACAACCAAATTAGTGCGGTTGGTTGCAAATATGATTATTCAGCTAATAGTATACGTGAAGTGTTTTTTTTTATTTTTAAATCATTAAATTGAAATCTTAGCCACACAAAATTCTTTGTACTCTAAAAAGAATTACATTTTAGCAAATAAATCTGATCCATTATTGTAGCTAAAAATTCCAAGTTACTCGTACCCAAAGATAATACCATGTGACAAAATGTTTTTTGTCTTAAATTTCGTTTCTTGGACAAAACATATTGTCTGCGTGTATACATTCTCATCTATTCACATCCGGTGGCTAAATATGTAACGAGCTCATGAATCCCGGTTAACAATAAATGAAAAGCAAAAATAAAAATATTTGCTTATATTAGTACACATAACCCGATACAGTGGGAGACATATGCATAAATATAAACTAGTGATGAGAGAAGATATTTCATCTTCCAAATGTAGATGGAATCATTCCTTCAGGAATCGTCTCAGACCAGCGGACGGACCTCTAGAACCTCTATTTGTTGACGTATTACAAATTATTTCGCTACAAAAAACATAGTAAATGAACTCGGCAAAAAAAAACCAATGATTATGTAGCGATCACGGTTGCCGCTCGTGCCGAAAATAATCTACCAAAATTTTAAGGAAATTTTAACAAAAATCTAAAAAATCTTATTTTGTAGTTTTTGATCGAATTTTTGTGGTTAGTATGAAAAAAAATTTCTTCGAAAGAAATTTTTTTATTATTATTTTAGAAGTTTATTTATTACATGTGTTGATCTCTCCTACTAGTGACATTTGTTTGGGTGTGTAATTATTTTTAAAGATACTGATTTTATAGAAAATTTTGACAAGGTTTTATTTAACTTCTCTAGAAAATTTTGTCAAAATTGTTACTTCTACAGAAAATTTTGTCAAAATTTTATTTCTGTAGAAATTTTTTTAAACTTTTATTTCTATAGAAAATTTGACAAAATTGTATTCTTATAGAAAATTGAAGTACTCGTACCCCTAAGTTGGAGAGGTATATTTTGCAAAATCTACCAAAAACTTCCAGAATTCTATCAATCTACCAAACAGTAAAAAATCTAAAATTTTTGGTAGAACTCTACCAACTGTGGAAACCGTGGTATTGATACTAACGGATATAATTATTTTAAGTAAAGTAGTAACTCTACGTTTTTATACAACAAATTTCTATAGACACTCCAAAGTGTCGTCAAGTCAACAATTGACGACATAGTCAAATAATACTCAAGCATTTAAATTAGTCGCTCAATTGTGCAAGTTCCTTGGCTGGTTCAATTAACTAAAGTTTTCAACGAACCCAGTATTTTCCTCGAGACATAGATTTGCAGACAAATAATTCATCACTTACTACACAATATTTAATTTATTGGTGATATTATATGTAACATACACAGAAAAAAAGTAAACTGTTTTATAGGGAGAATGAACTAACGAATGCGAAAATTTAATTAAATTGTATTCCACATTTTGAGATTTCCACAAAGCAGGAAAATTTAATGCGCTGGTGTACTTTTTGACTGTAATTCACGAAATTACACCTTCTCATAGAAGAAAAAATGAACTAAAAATACAGAAAAATTTAAACCATAGTCAATTCGCACTATTTTTGGGAAGCGTACTAATATCTTCTTCTGCATTAGTTATATTGAACTTATGTGTACGGTCATTGGACTTCATACCCATGTTTAGTTCATAATATGTTTGAGACATACTTAAAAAAAAGCGAAAATTTTATTGGACCATGGAAAATTTCGCAAAAAATAATAAAATTTATCTACACGGACGAAAAATACTGTTTTTCATATGTTTCTGTATAAAAAATATATATTTGGAACATTTTAGCACATTATTTTTATGTACAAACATATAATGTTCATAAACTAGCATAACATGTTTGGAACATAAAATTTTTTAAAATATAATATGTGTGGTTGCAAACATATATTAATTTAGAAATTGCCTATAAACATATACGTGTTTAGATAGAGAGTATAAAAAAAAATAAAGATGGCGAATCAGAGAGATAACGAAAGACATCTTAAATATTTACATTACATTATATGTTTGAACACAACAAACAATATTTTGTTTGGACAAATTCTGAAAATATATATGTTTGAATGTATTTGGGAGTATATGTTACAGAAACGGATTTTTTCTATGTATTTTAATTAAACAGCAATGTTCCTACTGTGATTTGTTTTTGGTATTACCTTAAGTTAAGTATTTACAATATGCACGTGGACCTCTATAATATTGGTGTACGTCGCTTTACATGAAGAATAGAAATCTGTCCCATTATCAGCCACCATTATATTTTCCAAGATACCATGTGGAATGACGCGGAACCTCTTTGTCAATATTGAACGTAGCAACATACCTAGCAGACCGAACAGTAGAAGTAGCAGACCACGATAATCTAATTTATGTCAATATTTTCATTACATTCCGTTCAAAGGCTGGGATATATGTGATTGCTACACCCATGTATTTTTTGTAGGAATAGAGAAAATATTCAATTGCTTTCTCAAAAGGCGCGTAATCATGGATATTCCAATGTTTTCGTTTGCATTGAATATTGAAATTTCTTCGAGTGTTTGTGGTTTTTTATTTAAGTTGTTCTCCTATTTGTTTTGTTATTTTTACTACCTACCGCAAAATGAATTTATTTGATTTCTAATTGAACTTTATTACGAAATTGAAGAATATAACCATCTCAACTGGTTCACACGTTCATTGGTTGGTTGGTTCCTTATCGTTTTTTGTTTTCTTTCATATGGCTTATTTGATTTTTGCATTGGCTTTTAATTATTTTCGGTCGGTCGGTCGGTCGATCTTCATAAAGACTGTGATTACCTGTTTGCAAATAGATCACGTGCATTGATTTTAAGTAGAAATTTACGTTGAACTTCATAAATGCCCATTATATTCAATATGTTTGCCAATAAATTATTTGATAAATGCAAAAACAAAACAAGATAAAATTGAATAAACAAAAACAATGCGAGAATAGAACATACGAGAGAGAAAAAAAAATTATTAAATGAAATGAAATAACCCGCTAGAATAGGAACTATCAACTATGAAATAACTTTATTGAATCCTATATATGGATATTCCATATATAGGATTCAATAAAGTTATATCAAAGTACACGAGAAGGGAGCCACCGTGGCGCAATGGTTAGCATGGCCGCCTTGCATACACAAGGTCTTGGGTTCGATTCCTGCTTCGACCGAACACCAAAAAGTTTTTCAGCGGTGGATTATCCCACCTCAATAATGCTGGTGACATTTCTGAGGGTTTCAAAGCTTCTATAAGTGGTTTCACAGCAATTTTGAACGCCGTTCGGCCTCGGCTATAAAAAGGATGTCAATTACCATTGAGCTTAACATGGAATCGGGCAGCACTCAGTGATAAGAGAGAAGTTCACCAATGTGGTATCACAATGGATTGAATAGTCTAAGTGAGCCTGATACATCGGGCTGCCACCTAACCTAACCTAACCTAACCTAATGTACACGAGAAGCAATATGATCACCCCAAACATATTTCAAAAGCAAAATACTATTGTTGGACGGTGGACATGGAACATTTTTGTCGCAAAAAATTTCTTTTCAACACACAATTGTCGCTATACCCATCAACACACAATCAATGCTTACAATCAAGTACTTCTAATTACACTGATAGAAAAAGTTTAGTTATATTAACCAGGGCTGTGGAGTCGGAGTCGGAGTCTTGGAGTCGGAGTCTGAAGATTTTGCTGGAGTCGGAGTCGGAGTCGTAAAAATTTTGCTCGACTCCGACTCCGGCTAAACCAATTTTTTTAAAACACTTCACATATTTGTAACTAAGCAAGTTTTTACGCAAATTAGTTTCCATTGCGTTATTCATTCGATCAATGTACAGCATGATTGTAAATGAAAATCAACTTCCAATTACGGCTATCTTTTTATGTTTCCCAGAATGTTTGACTAGCAGATGGGCTGGATCGATCCATTTTAATGCCCATATCAATTTATTTGAAATGTTTCGAACAATCGATATTATTTTTATTTTATTTTAAGGCAATATACATATGTGGAATATTGGCAAAAAATTTTTTCAAAGTTGTTTTTATAGAAAATTTTGTCAAAATGTTATTTCTATAAAAAGTTGTGTCAATTTTATTTCTATAGCAAATTTTGTCAAAATTTTAATTCTATAAAAATTTTATTCAAAATTTTATTACTATAGAAATATTTTTATACCCTGCTCCACACTGTGGAACAGGGTATTATAAGTTAGTGCATATGTTTGCAACACCCAGAAGGAGACGAGATAGATACATGGTGTCTTTGGCAAAAATGCTCAGGGTGGGCTCTTGAGTCGATAAGCGATGTCCGTCTGTCCGTCTGTCCGTGAACACATTTTTGTAATCAAAGTCTAGGTCGCAGTTTTAGTCCAATCGACTTCAAATTTGGTACAAGTATGTGTTTTGGCTCAGAATAGATCCCTATTGATTTTGGAAGAAATCGGTTCAGATGTAGATATAGCTCCCATATATATATTTCGACCGATATGGACTTATATGGCCCCAGAAGCCAGAGTTTTACCCCTATTTGCTTAAAATTTTGCACAAGAAGAACAATTAGTACTATAGTCAAGTGTGCCAAATTTTATTGAAATCGGTTCAGATTTAGATATAGCTCCCATATATATCTTTCGCCCGATATGGACTAATACGGTCCCAGAAGCCAGAGTTTTACCCCACTTTGGTTGAAATTTTGCACAGGGAGCAGAATTAGCATTATAGCTATGCGTGCCAAATTTGGTTGAAATCGGTTCAGATTTAGATATAGCTCCCATATATAGCCTTCGCCCGATTTACACTCATATGACCACAGAGGCCAATTTTTTGCTCCGATTTAGTTGAAATTTTGCACAGGGAGTAGAATTAGCATTGTTGCTATGCGAGCCAAATTTGGTTGAAATCTGTTCAGATTTATATATAGCTCCCATATATAGCTTTCGCCCGATTTACACTCATATGACCACAGAGGCCAATTTTTTGCTCCGATTTAGTTGAAATTTTGCACAGGGAGTAGAATTAGCATTGTAGCTATGCCTGCCAAATTTGGTTGAAATCGGTTCAGATTTAGATATAGCTTCCATATATATGTTTTTCTGATTTCGACAAAAATGGTCAAAATACCAACATTTTCCTTGTTCAATCGCCACTGCTTAGTCGAAAAGTTGTAAAAATGACTCTAATTTTCCTAAACTTCTAATACATATATATCGAGCGATAAATCATAAATAAACTATTGCGAAGTTTCCTTAAAATTTTAGACTTTCCTTACTTGTTAAATGTATGTATTTGGGACAAACCTTTATATATAGCCCCCAACACATTTGACGGATGTGATATGGTATCGATAATTTAGATCTACAAAGTGGTGCAGGGTATAACATAGTCGGCCCCGCCCGACTTTAGACTTTCCTTACTTGTTTTCTATAGAAAATTTAGTCAAAATTTTATTTCTATAGAAAATTTAGTCAAAATTTTATTTCTATAGAAAATTGAGTCAAAATTTAGTTTCTATAGAATATTTTGCAAAATTTTATTTCTATAGAAAATTTTGCAAAATTTTGTTTGTTACAAAATTTTTTTTTTTTAAATTTTATTTCTATTGATAATTTTATTTCTATAAAAATTTAAGTCAAAATTGTATTTCTATAGAAAATTTTGCCAAAATTTTATAGTAATAGATTTTTTTATTAGAAAATTTGGTCAAAATTTTATTTCTACAGAAAATTTGGTCAACATTTTATTTCTATAGGAAATTTTGTCAAAATTTTATTTCTATAGAAAATTTAGTCAAAATTTTGTTTCTGTAGAATATTTTGCAGAATTTTATTTACTACACAAAAATTTTTCTAAAATTGTATTTTTATTGATAATTTTTTCAAAATTTTATTTCTATAAGAAAAAATTGTCAAATTTTATTTCTATAGCAAATTTTCTCAATTTTTTTTCTTACTGATGCTCACTGATACTCACTGCTATAAAAATGTATTCAAAATTTTATTAATATAGAAATATTTTTTTCTATATAAAATTTAGTCAAAATTTTACTTCTATAGAAAATTTAGTCAAAATGTTGTTTATATAGAATATTTTGCAAAATTTTATTTCTATAGAAAATTTTGCAAAATTTTGTTTGCTACACAATTGTTTTAAATTGTATTTCTATTGATAATTTTTTCAAACTTTTTTTTCTATAAAAAATTTTGCCAAATTCTATTTCTACAAAAATTTTATTCAAAATTGTATTTCTATATATTTGGTCAAAATTTGATTTCTATAGAAAATGTTGCCAAAATTTTATTTCTATAGAAAATTTAGTCAAAATTTTGTTACTGTAGAAAATTTTCCAAAATTTTATTTCTATATAAAATTTTGCAAAATTTTATTTACTAGACAAAAATTTTTCCAAAATTGTATTCAGTGAGCATACAATTTTGGAAAAATTGCTGCTAAGTCGAAAGCTTGTAGAAATGACTAAAATTTTCAAATTTTTCAATGAATGAATCATAAATGCATTTTTGCGAAATTGTCTAAACAATTATAAATATTTCCCAAATATTGCCTGAGTTTTGTAGAAGTCTGATTTGAGATTTTATCAAAATGTAGATCTAAATACAAAGTTGTGCAGAGTATATTATAATCGACCCGCCCGACTTTAGACTTTCCTTGCATTTTTATTTTTCGTTAAAATTGTGTTACGTCCCATAACGTTAGATTTAAATTTTAAGTACATAGATTTTGTAGAAGTATATACAATTTTGTCTTCAGACTCAAATTCATGCATATGGAAATATAAACCTTTATATAGCTCGCAACAAATTTAAAGGATTTGAAATAGTATCAATAATTTTGGTCCACAAATACATATACTGTTGGTATATTCTCATATTATGATGGGTATTTATATCATTATTTTATTTTTTAAACATTGCCATAAATTTGAAATATAGAATTCAATTGGCATCTAATGTGAAATTAAGATCTCTTTTAAATAAACACGATACTTTATATCGTCCACTTACGGTACCCCTATAATAGAACTACAAATTAGTGGTATTAAAATGAGATTTAGTTATATTACCCGGAGTCGACTCCGGAGTCGGAGTCGGAGTCGAGCTGATGAAAAATGCTGGAGTCGGAGTCGGAGTCGAGCAAAATTGGCTCGACTCCACAGCCCTGATATTAACGAAATGTGTCATTAAAAGTTACCCAACGAAACAAATTCGTTAATACAATGAAATGATTCGTTATTATGACGAATTTTCTGTTACTCAACGATACGTTTCGTACTAGTAACGAATATTTTCATTGTATTAATGAAAATGTTTCAATGAAAAATTTTTAATGAAATTTTCTTTGTGTGTATAGACCAGATTGTTGGGCATCCAAGCCAATTTAAAGAAACTTTATTTGAGCAAACAAACCACTTAGGTCGATCTAACGCTAATAATGTAGTTTTACATATATTCCAAAAGGTTTCTTAAGATTTCGGAACGATGACGGCATTGTACAATTGAATACTATATTAATTTTTTGCTGCTAAACCTCAAGAGCCAGAAAATAAAAGATAATTTATTAATGCATAAATAAAAATTTTGTAACAAAAAATTTTTGTTTGTGATAAAAGTTTGAACTTTTCTAAGAAATGCAAATAACTTTAACAAACAAACAACGTTTGCGATACCAAATTTCAGGCGTTGTTTTCTTTCTTGTAAAAAAATTGGACCCTACGTTTTCCACAATCTGGGCTTTGGGACGGATACTCCAATATCCCAGCAAAAAAGCTTGGTCCAAAAAAGTAGTGAAAATGTTCTTTTTGGATCCGGAAAAATTGGACGGATGTCCACCATTTCAGCAGACATTTTTATCTAACTGGTCCGATAATATAACTATTTGTCCACCCACCCTAATGTTTGTTTGTACAAGCAATATTTGATACTATAATGAAAATAATATCTATTTGTTCATTTTGAATTGAGGCATATTTAATCTAAAACAAACAAAACACTTTCATTAGACAAATATTTTTATAACATGTGGGGGTGGCCCAAATAAATGTTATACTATTCCCATTTTAGAACATCAAATTTCGATGACTAAGCAAAGAACTAAAAAAACAACCATTAAAAGTTCACAAAAAAATTGCTGCCAAAGCAGAATATGGAAACTAAGTAAAAATAAGACATACAAATAAATAATAAATTCAAATAAATCGCAATTTGAATTTAATTTACTTTCAACAGATTTGTTTTGTCATGAAATAGAAATAGATTGTTATTATTATTATTTCAAAGAAAATAAAGTTGGTGTTTTCTTTATAAATCATTTTCTGTTTTTAGCACTCACAAGGAATGATTTTCATATATTGTTTTCTCAAAATTGTGATAAAGTCAAGCAACTATCTTCAAGAATTCAATTAATGTTCAAGTTCAACAACATTGCATGGACAGATGGGAGTTCTTCCACCATTGCAGATGTCATCACGTGACTACGCAATCAGTGAAATGGTTGAAAAGTTTGTTCAACTGATTGCTCATTCCGTAATTGCATTGAAACAATAAATGTCGCAGCCTTAATGAGCTGCTGTTATCAGTTCAAAAAATGAGAATAAATCTATGAAATTTAAATTGATGATGGGTGTCGAAAAACGGGTTAAGAATCGTAAATGTTTTTTTGAAATCAGAATTTTGTTCATAAAAATAAAAGTACGAATTTATTTATTATTATTTTTTATTTTGTTTCCTAAT
This sequence comes from Haematobia irritans, assembly GCF_050003625.1. NCBI lineage: Eukaryota > Metazoa > Arthropoda > Insecta > Diptera > Muscidae > Haematobia > Haematobia irritans. The sequence goes on from NC_134399.1 coordinate 229,790,013, forward strand.
ATGTATATATACTACATGTAGATATTGATGTTACCATCGGTAGTCAGCCATTTCATATGACAAAAAATGAATGCATTTCATATTGATTTTTTTGTTTTCTTTCAATATTTTTTCTATCCTGTTGGTCGTTCTTCACTTGGCGAATGCATATCTTCCACTTCCACAATTCCTAAGATTTTTAAAGCTTTTTCTTTGTGGTTTCTCTCAGATTGCGTACTGGTATTCTTGTGGTGCTGATGATGGAAATGAATGAATGCACAACGATCAGACCATTCTAAATCACATGATGATCACGCGCTTCATAATGGGTACAATTGGTATTCTGGGTGGTTGTATTTAAATGGATTCGAGTGCAACATCATAAATGAGCACACTCTGATCGAAATTAATTAAAAATATCCATAACTTTAATAGACCATTTATCGTCTTTAGAAGCATGGACAGAAGAAGACTATGATAGTAATGGCTTCATATCGACAGATGGCTGTATGGAGCCATTATTATTAATATGCGTATTTATTACAAGTGGATAAATTTACTCAGAAAATAGCAATTATTTTTGTCAATCTTTAATTTCCTTTTGGTCATTAACTCGCAGATATAACACCCCTCTTGGGTTGAGTAATTACGCGTCCCATTGAACTACATCCTAAATGGGTGTCGCTAAATCTACCTCGGTTTATTGTAATGAACCAATTAGCTACAGAACCTACACAAGAATAGACCCTGGCACATGGTATTTCTCCTATTTCTTAATTAGCATCCCTTCTATAATCATGCCTTTGATGCATGCCAGTCCGTCTCGCTGACTACTTTTGTAATGTGTTAATTATTCAAACAAATTCAATTAGTTTTTATGATAAATGGAATTTTCATTTGTCGACAGTTCGCTGGTTGTTTCTACTCTCGTTGCTATGAAAGAAACTATTCATTCCAAAATTAGCATTAAATCTATTTTGCAAAGTTATTGTAGTTTATTTACATTTCAATTCTCGATAATCGAGACAATCGTTTAAATGATATAACGGTAGACACATACCACTGCATAGATACAGTGGAACCTTTCGTCCAGACGGAGAATCGAAACGCGGACCATACAGTGTATAAGAATCCACAATATCTACTGGCCCATGTATCTTTTATAGTCATCAATAGACAATAATCGTTATAGCCATTAACGCACAAGCAACCCTTACAGTCAAAAAGTTGTATTTATCGTCCATATTGTTGGGCATACAAGCCGGTTTAAAGAAACTTTATTTAAAGAAATCAAAACACTTCAGTCGGTCTCTTGCTTTCAAACGAGGAAACGAGGAAATACAACTTTTGGAAACGGAAATAATGTAATTTTACATATATTCCTAAAATTTTCGCAAATTTCCGGAAGGATGTTCGTCACTATTTTACTACTGTATTAAATGAGTTGGTTACGAGACCCAAAATGTGTCTTACACAGCGTTCTCACCAAGCATGTTTTGGGATTTGAAATGTTTTCCCTTTATAAGCATTTCAAAACGAGTTGTTTTTCCCATACAAAAAATCAAGTTCAAACACACAAGTTTTCCTCAAAAAAAAAATGTTTCATAAAAATAATATGTGTGAATGTAACATATATATGTTGTGATATTTTATTCAGAGGGCGACAGGGATAGAGTATAGAGAAAGAAATAGATATAGAAACCGGGAGGGTTGACGAAAGATATCAACATAACACAGCGAGAGAATCAAAAGAGAGCAATTTCTGTGAAACCGCTTGTATGTTGTTTCGGAAAACTGTTTTATGATAAGGCCAAAAATTTGATATGCTTAAGTCGAAATATTATTTAATTTGAATATTACAAGGAATATTCGGAGTGAAGAGAATAGACATTCGGAACCAAGAGAATAGACATTTGAAAAAAAACAGTGAAATAGTGAAAAATTAAACAGTGAAATGTATAAAAACAAAGTTTAGTTCCTCTTTATTAATAAGTAGTCCAAGAGGAGTTGACGGACGCGTTCAAATATAAAAGCAGGCATTAGGTTCGAGTTTTGTTTATTTTCTTTAAAATGAATTATTAAATAAAGGTAAAAGGCAAAACAGGGTAATTTTAGAGCGATAATACCCACTTAATACCGGCCTTAAAAGTAAAAATGAAATTAAGTACAATACACGATAAGTTTTAAATGCATTGAAAATGGTTTTAAATGCAAGTAAAAAACTGTTCACACCTAAATAAATGTCTGTGTATATTATAAAATTATTTATGTATGTTTATACTCGATTACACGTTCTTCTTTTGTTAGAGTTTTTGAATACCTTCCAAAATTTCAAACTTTTATACCAAAAAACTGTTTTTTGTTACAAAACTGTTATTTTTGCAATAAAAAATAATATTTTATCCAAAAGCTCAGTCCATTTCGTTTATATCAAGCACTGTTCTTTTCTGACTGTAAATCTTTAATAACCCACATTTCGAAGTTTCATTATAAAAATTTAATATAGTATAAATATAAATATAAATGTGTAAATTAAACAAAAAAATTATGTTCGGTCGGAACAGGGATTGAACCCACGACCCTTTGCATGCAATACAGACATGCTAACCACTGATCCACGTGGCCAACAAATGTATGTTTCTGTTAAATAATGTTATGTTTGCATGGGCTCGTGGGCGCTGCAAACTATGCTATATAACTGTAACTTATAACGATAATTGTCTACTGGTGACTATAACAGTGGATAGTGTGTTAGCTAACAAACTGTATGGTCCTCGGTTCGATTCTCCGTCCAGGCGAAAGATAAAATTTAAAAAATGTATAATATTGAATAATATCTTCAACATTATTTGTATTACAGAAAAACGTACCAAGAACTAAAAAATTTCGTGGAAGTGAAAATTATGTGAAAATTATTACAATCGTCTTTGGGGAAAAATCTTCCAAGCATATAATATTTTTGGGCTCAAAACGCTTCCAAACATATAATATGTTCACATAAAACAAACATATTAATGTTTCGGCTGTATCCAATAATATATGTGCTTCCTGCAAAATATGTTTGGAACATACATATGTTAGAGAAGCGATATTTTTTGAGGGTGTAAGCTAAAAAGAAGAGTACCAGAGGAAAAGTATGTTTGTCAAATTTATTTGGACAAAAGCTATTTTTAGTTGGCAAAAGTTTGAACTTTTCCTTTCCTTCTCATACCATAGTGTTTTCAAGTGAGGCCTAAAATTATGCAACGAAAATTTTCTTACACCCAAAGAGCAAATACCCCGGAACGAATTTTAGACAAACGAAATTCCCCTTTATTATAAACTATTTTCGTTAAGAGCAAATAAATCCGAATTTAGGACAAGCGTTGTAACTATTATCTCTATTCTTTTTTATTAGCTTTTAAATATTTTTATTGCTTTAAAAGAAAACTTTGCTTTGCTTGTCCGAAATAGAACGAATATTTTCGCCAAATTGAGTATTGTATTTCACATTACAAGAGTATAGTTTTGCAAATAGTTTGGATTTTTGTTCTAATCCCAAACTATACAACATGAAGAACAGTAAAATTAGCATAGTCCGTTATAAACGGTTTCACTGTCCTCCATATATGCTCGTTCCCTTCGACATTGTTTTCAAATCAATATTAAAATCGTGAGGTAAATGTGTGGCCTTTATCTAATAAATGCGGTTTGTTATTCCGAATACATTTGAATGTTTGCTAATAAAATGAAACGAATAAATAAACAAGAAAACCCTCTATAGTAAATAAAATTATTTGTTCTTCCATCTTTATTTGGTTGATAGGTGTAGGCAGGTATGTATGGCTATGTAACAATTCACACCTACAGTCACAAGTACTTGGTTGAATACATTGTTCTCAGACCTAATGAAATGGTTTAACTACATATCAGAATTGTGAAACAATTAATCAACCCCTGAAGAATACAAACAAAGCATGTCAACTATATGGCTACCTTGAAAAGTTGTGTCTTAATTCAATAACATTTGGAGGCACTTGGAGACAAGCACTATTCAGGGCAATTCGGAAAGATGATTTCTGATCTAATAGAAAAAAAGGGTGACACTCTTTCTTCATAGAGAATTTGCCGAGTTGATTAATCAAACTTTATTTGGTAATAAACGAAATCTCTGCTATCAGACTTTTAATAACTTGAAAAGTGCAAAAATAAATTTCGGTCTTGTGTGTGTACTCTTTACTAATGGAAATTAATTTATTCGCTATTTAGGCTGATTACACAAAACAGGATTCGCATAGAAAACCACATTATGTGTGATTGTGATAATCAAAAATTCAATTAACGCCTATAAAATGTTCGTGCAAGTGCCGTGCATGACGATAACTTAACATGCTTCTACATTGCTATAGCCATAAATAATAAATACATTTTTTTCATATGGAAAAATAACCATAAATGGCAATTGACGGATTTCTTAGTAGATTTACTTTAAAAGGCAATAATGTAGTGAGAAACAATTTGGCAAATTTTATGACGGTCATATATAAATTTTTCTACAAACATTCAAGATTATAATATTCGCTCTTACATTCGCTATTAATAGTATACGTTAATTACACTATTTAACACTTTTTATTTTGAGATCAAAAGAACTATTTCCACATTTTCAAGAAGATAAAACTAGGAGGAGTGTATATGGATGCGCACATTGGAGGAAAATAAAATTTATTAAAAAATAATATGAATTTGTTTTTTTACTTTTATTTTGCTTCAACAACAACATTTTCCCTGCCCTGCTTCAACAACAACATTTTCCCTTAGCTGTTTTATAAAACTAATAGAATAATAAAAGAAATACGTTTCTTCAATGTAACAAAAAACATCATCATCAGCGAAAAGGGAAAATGTTTACTTAGTACTCGTACTGACTTTACAATATCTTCGTTTTTTTTAATTACAATACCATGAAAGTTGAACAAAGTAGAAGTTTACATATACACAGAAAATATTTTTTTCTGAGTCAATCACAAAATTAATTGATCCAATTAATTTTTGTATTAAAATGTCTTCAATTAATCGATATGGTAGTTTTAATGAAATAAAAAATATTTCATTAAAAGTTTGAATGATTTTATTTTGATTAAAAAAAAATTGATTGTTTCAAATAAATTTTTAATTAAAAATTAAAAAAACTCTTAATTTTTTAACTTTGTCTTCCAAGTTTGATTAAAAAGTCAATCGTATAAATTAAATTTTTAATTAAAAAATGTTCATCTTTAATCAACTTTTTAATTGGAAATATTTTAGTGATATTTGATCTGTGTGTGTGTAAGAAACAAATCAGCCTTCTTCACCGCTAACGTTGAAATGTGTATAAAGGGTGATACGGTCAAAATTTGGTCAATATAAACTTGACGTATTTCTTTCAATTTTGCATTTAAAAAACCTGAACACCCCTCATTTTGAAGGTGTGTGTGTGTGTATTTTGATTTTGAAATTCACTCTTCAGTTGTCAAAATGCCGTCCAAGCAAGAAGTGCAGCGTATCAAAATTTTGCTCGCGCATCGCGAAAATCCGAGCTACTCGCACGCAAAGCTGGCAAAATTGCTAAAAGTTGCCAAATCAACCGTTACAAATGTAATTAAAGTGTTTGGGGAACGTTTGTCGACAGGCAGGAAGTCTGGATCGGGGGGAAATCAAAAACCGGAAGCCGCTGAGACGACAAAGAGAGTTGCCGGTAGTTTCAAGCGAAACCCTAACCTCTCTCTCCGAGATGCCGCAAATAAGCTGGGTGTATCGTCTACAACCGTGCATCGAGCCAAAAAACAAGCCGGACTATCGACTTACAAGAAGGTAGTGACTCCAAATCGCGATGATAAACAAAATACGACAGCCTAAGCGCGATCCCGGAGGCTGTACACGATGATGCTGACGAAGTTTGACTGCGTGGTAATGGACGACGAAACCTACGTCAAAGCCGACTACAAGCAGCTTCCGGGACAGGAGTTTTATACGGCAAAAGGAAGGGGAAAGGTAGTAGATATTTTCAAGCACATAAAACTGTCAAAGAAATATCTGGTTTGGCAAGTCATCTGTACCTGTGGCTTGAAAAGCAACATTTTCATAGCTTCCGGGACTGTCAACCAAGAAATTTACGTGAAAGAGTGTTTGAATAAACGTCTGCTGCCTCTCCTGAAGAAACACGGTTGTTCCGTACTGTTTTGGCCGGATTTGGCATCTTGCCATTACGGTAAAAAGGCCATGGAGTGGTACGCCGCCAACAACGTGCAGGTGGTTCCGCCCAATTGAGAAATACTGGGCTATTTTCAAGCGGAACCTAAAGAAGACCAAAAAAACTGCTAAGGCCGAGCAGCAGTTCGAGGCAAACTGGCTTTCTGCGGCGAAGAAGGTGGACAAGGTGGCTGTACAAAATCTGATGGCAGGTGTCAAGCGTGGGCCCGGCAATTCGGATTTGGAAAAGCGAAAGCCTAACTGAATATTTTTCCTGAATTTTATACTAATTGAACTTGAAAAAGAAATTTAATTTGATTTTTTAAATAAACGATTTCACCGATTTACACGCGTTTTCCCTTGACCAAATTTTGACCGTATCACCCTTTAGGACCTGTGTCTTCAATTCCCTAACTTTTTTAATCGAAGAAAGCTACTTTCTATTGTAATGATATGTGCAACTCTTTTTTGTATTAATAATTGTCTTTTTACGGCCATTTTCATGTAGCTCCATTAGGCCTTAACTGCCAGTTAAGTTCCTAACTGGTATATGAAATATATAGGCAAGGTGACAGATATGTATATAAAACGGTTTAAAAATTCGATAACTAACGTTGCACTAACGGAGCTTCATGAAAATGGGGGTCGAATAACTGGGATACTGGGTTTACAGCAAACTTCAATATTTAAATGTTGAAATTATCCTACGTCAGAAAAGTAGTTGTTTTATTTATTTATTTATTTTTTATTTTATTTTATTTTATTTTATTTTATTTTATTTATATAGTTATTATAATTAAAAATTACAATAAACTAAAATTAAGCACTAGCAACTAAAGTTATCGGCTTATGAATGATAAATGAATTCTTTAATTCTATTTGTCGTCCTGCTTTGCTCCAGGGAAATGCATTGACAACACATTGAATAATTTACAACTAGTACTAAAATTAATTGGTCATCCATAAAATGTCATATTTTTGATTGTTTTTTGTTAGTTAGAATCTAAATTCGATTCTAGCTTAAGTTTTAAAAAAATGTCTCTTTGTTATTACAAATTTTTCATGACTTGGCAACAACTAATCATAAATTCTCTAGTTTACTATTGAACTATTCATTTAACAACTGTTTAACATTTTTTAACATATTTTGTCTATTTACAAAGAGTAAATGTTATTCGCTAAAATTCGAACGTTCACGTTTTAATATTTGTCAATACGTAAATCGTGCATCTCAAAATAATTGTGGCAAAACAAGTGTAAAAATTTTTAAATTTTTAGCTTACATTCCCTCCCGGAAATAGAGAATATAGTATAGTTTTTTTATTACGAACAGAAAGTCTTCAACAAACATATGAGTCTAATGAAGTATGACAGTCTATCTGTCTGGCCAATGGGTTTGTAGATAACACTCGATTGAATTAACCAAATGACTTGAATTGACTTCCGATTATTAAAGAAAAATAACCGTGAACAAATTGCGATTGTACTTAATAATTATTTTCTCCCAAACGAAATTTTTGACAACTTCGTTTGCGATTTAATTTCGCGGTAAAAATGTTTTTGGGGAATTCGTGTAGGAAACATGTTTTTAACACTGACAACATAGTTGCGAAGTGTTCATGAGAAAATTCCTTCATAGAAAGCATTAGACTTTTTTGACACGAAAGTACACGCAAAAAAATAATTCTTCCCTCCGAAACGAAATATTAGGCAAACAAAGTTCGTTTCTCATTTGCTTTAAGGAAGTTTATTTGGAAGAAAAGTATATACTTTTTGTGATAAACGTTTATTCTTTTGCAGGATGTAAAAACAATTTCATAAAGACTAAATAAAAAAAAGAACAATCTTTTTCTGGCTAATTGCATTTTCCCTCACATCTTTCTCACTTACACTATTTTTTAGTTCTTAGCACCATTTTCTGTAATACAAACAATGTAGAAGAAATTATTCGATTTTATATTTTTTTTTTTTAAATTTTACCTTTCGCCTATACGGAGAATCGAACCGCGGACCATGCAATTTGTAAGCCCCCTGGGCTTCGTAGCTCTTATTGTCATCAATACACAATTATCCATATAAGTTATATTTATATTGCACAGCTTGCGGCGCCCACGAGCCGATTAAACAAACTTTATTTAACAGAAATATACATTTAGTTGGGCATCATCGTGTAATGGTTAGCATGCCCGCCTTGCATACACAAGGTCGTGGGTTCGATTCCTGCTTCGGCCGAACACCAAAAAATTTTCCAGCGGTGGATTATCCCACCTCAGTAATGCTGGTGACATTTCTGAGGGTTTCAAACCTTCTCTAAGTGGTTTCACCGCAATGTGGAACGCCGTTCGGAATCGGCTATAAAAAGGAGGTCCCTTGTCATTGAACTTAACATGGAATCGGGCAGCACTCAGTGATAGAAGAGAAGTTCACCATTGTGGTATCACAATGTGCTGAATAGTCTAAGTGAGCCTGATACATCGGGCTGCCACCTAACCGTCCGTCTACCAAGAGTCCTAGGTTCGAGCCCTGCTTCGACCGAACACAAACAAGTTTTTTTTGTTTTACATATATTCCAGATATGTTCGGAAGATACCGAAAAAGTGTTTAACATTACATACTACTATATTACATGTATACTATGAAACTGTAAAATGTGTCTTATTAATGTCAGAAAAAACAGTACTTGATATAAACGAAATAGACTCTGTTATTGGTTCAATAATAATTTTTTTTTTTGAAAAATAAAAATTTTGCAACAAACTAATTTTTTTAGTGATAAAAGTTTAAAATTTTGGAAGACATTCAAAAAACTAACAAAAGCAAAACGTTTTCGGTAAAAGTTTTCAAAACGTTTGTTTCTTTTCATGTAAAAAAAACATAATTAAAAACAAACAATTATGATTTAAACCTTCTTACTACCAGTGACATTATCGGAAATTGAAATGAGACAAACTATCATTTACAAAAGCGATATCTATACGAATAAGATAAAGAACTTGGCAACCAAACAAAACATTATTATAGAAATATTGAAGTGGTACAACTCAAATTTCGAAATATCTAGACATAGTGTCAAATTATTCGACTCATTGTCATAAATTTGAAAATAATGTACGACATCTCTTCTGGCTTTTTTGCCAGATTACTCAGGAACTTTGTCACTATCTTATTGATAGTATAGTTTTGAAAACTTCAATTAAATTTCTCCAGATAATATAGTTGCCATTACACACAATGGTAATATAATGGTTTCAATTAAACAATGTGTTTATTTTATAAATTTTTCATAAAAAATGGATTCAATCACGACAAATACTATCAATCGTCAGCATCAACTAAAGAATTTGTTTATATAATAATTATTTATTTATTTTTGTTTTTGCTTAGGTGAACCGAATGTATTGTAAGGAAATACTTGCAACTACACCCAGAAAAATAAGTGTGACATTAGTAGTAACACGCATATTATTTATCGGTCGTTGCCCATTTGATGTGGACATCCGCCCTATGACAAGCCCATGTTAAATTTATCGCTTCTGCGCCAATTATGCACTACTTCCGGAACCAAAAATAACATTTTCACTACTTTTTTGGCGACGCTTTTTACTGGATATTAGATGTATGTCTCAAATTGAAATACTCGCGGTTAGCAACACGCAGAGATGTTTCAAGAGCAAAATGTTACTTTGAAGGTAAACATGGAATATTTTTGTCACAAAAATTTTGTTTTCTCAACATGGTTGCAACAAACATTTTACATGTTCACTATCTAAAAATAGCATTCTGCTCTTGAAACACGCTTGGGGTGAACATATTCCTTCTCTGGGCGAATGAAAGATATAAATTGGGATTATCCTTTTTTATATTACAGAAGTTATATGGCATTACTGACTCGAAAAGTTTTTTATTATATGTTAAAATAAAAAAGTATCATATATTCCCATATTTAAATCAAAAATCTAAGAAAATATTTCATTTCCACTAACAATTTTCTGCGAGTGTCAGTAATGTCCAGTGATTGTCAAAATTTATGAGGGTATTATTAAAGAACACCACTAAACTTGTTTACAGTAGGAGTCCCTAAGTGGATTATTGTATACCTCTATGTTATGTTATTGAAGTCTCATTGCTCAGCAACATAGTGCTCAAGTGCCATCGAATATATGCAGGTCTTGCGTTATCACTCAGCAAAGATAAGAATTGTCAAACATGTTCACACCATTGCAAACTGAAGTACAGTACACGGCAAAAAGTATGATCATTTCTATGAGAAATCAATCGAGTATATGCAAATAAATATTTCTTAATTATAGAAACGGGGCCAAACCTGAACGGATTTGTATGATTCTGTGCAAACCTCAATGAACCTCCCATGTACTCTGAACTGATCATATCTGATTATATCAATATTAAAAAAAAAGCAAATTCATTACAGTAATACTTGGATAGTCGTAGGGACATATTAGGAAATAATATTGAAACGTATTTTTTCATTGAACGTTGCTCTTTGCAACTGGTTGGGAGTTAACCTTTTCGCATGTTCATTATAGGGATTCACATTGAAATATTTGCAAATTTTCAAGGGCATATAATTTGAATTTCTTAAATAATTACCTTATTTTCACTCACAAAACTACGACCAAAAATACACCAAATTTCTGCATACATGATCATGATGATCATTGTAAATATTTGCAAATGCAAGCAAGAAGTACCTTTTTTCTTCGTGACGAAATTTTAAATAAGTGAATAATCCTTAATAGAAAAATTAAGATATTTTATTTATTTTAGGGAAACAATTTTTCTAACTGCAATATTTATTATTTTGTTTTTTATCAAAATATTCGATGATGTTTTGAGCACATTTAGGACCACATGACGTCATTGAACGATGAAATACAATTGAGGTAATATCGACCATTCTGACGTATAGTTATGTACTTCCAATGATAGATTATGACAAATCCATGGAATTATCTAACATTCTCATTTGTTGATAATGAATTGGACTTTTGCAGCTTATTGAAACCTGTTTGTAATTGTTAATTGACATTGATAATTGGGCAAATATTAATTAATGAAATACAAAATGGTATCCAGACTTAAGATCTCTAATGAAAATTAATGCAAATATTCTAGCAAATAGTATTAGTAAATTTATAAATATAGGTATAACATCCATTTACTGCATTAGTGACATATCTCAATATCGGAAAGGTTAGTTACTTCTATCAAATTTGAAATTGCATCGGACCATTGATTATGTATGAATATATGTATATATTTTTTGTAATCATATTACAGATTAATAGTAAGAACAGCAAAAAGTTTGATTTTGAAATATAGCATTCTTCAGTAATAATTGAGCGATAAGTGATCCATCATTCTCGTAAAATTATGATCACTAAATGTGCAAGCATTTCATTTGTCAAGCTAAATGTTCGACTCAACTGCAAGACCACATGCAAACAATTAAATCGTCATTTGCCACAAGGAAAATATAATACATTGAGCCGAAAAAATTTAAGATAAACAAATTTCATTTTGTGAATTTCGTCATGTGCAAACTGAGGTCATGTTTTTAAGTGGAACACGCAATAAAACTTGTATCACAAACGTTATTCTTTTCTTACAGTGTTTTGAATTTCTTTGAAAAGTTCAAACTTTTAGCATCAAACCTTTTTTTTAACAACACTTATATTTATCCAATATCCAATGTTGTATACCAAAGTCACCGAAGTTCTTTACAGCGATAAGCAAATCGCAAACGATGGTTGTTCGTCCAAAATTTCATTTAGGAGGATGACGTTTTTTGCGCGTCGTAACAAAATAATAAAAAAAGCCCAGTTTGAACAACTATAATAATAAACAAGTAAGGAAAGTCTAAAGTCGGGCGGGGCCGACTATATTATACCCTGCACCACTTTGTAGATCTAAATTTTCGATACAATATCCATATCGTCCATATCGGGCGAAAGATATATATGGGAGCTATATCTAAATCTGAACCGATTTCTTCCAAAATAGGGTTCTATTCTGACCCAAATTAGGAACATGTGCCAAATTTGAAGGCGATTGGACTTTGATCACAAAAATGTGTTCACAGACAGACGGACGGACGGACTGACGGACATGGTTATATCGACTCAGTGAACCACCATGACATTTATTTTCAAAGACACCATGTGTCTATCTCGTCTCCTTCTGGGTGTTACAAACATATGCACTAACTTATAATACCCTGTTCCACAGTGTGGCGCAGGGTATAAAAATAAAAATTAAGTTTTACCAAAAATCCGGAGAAGACATTTAATAATATTTAAATCTGACTCATTCTTTTTATTTAATAAAAAAATCAATGAAACATTTACATTTATTCTAACTATAATACGTTTGGTTAGTCCAACCTCCAATTTACATCCAAATTCCATAATGGTGTTTTCCCAAAAAGTATATGTTTTGGCAAAAAAAAATATTTATTTTCCCTATGTTCCAAACATATTTTTGTTTTGTCGTCCAAATATAATTTATGTCGATAGTTAATCTATAAACAATAATATGCTTCTATATAAGAATATACGTCTTTGGAGCATATTTTCTCTCAAACATATTATTTTTACTTGTTAGCAAATAAATTCTTAAAGTTAAATAAATGTTGATTCCATTTGAATACTATTTTGTTTGAGCTCGAAAATAATTTCACCTATGCGTGTCAAAATGTAAGGGAGAGGTAGAAATGTAAAAATTCGATTTTCTCGATTTTTTTTCAAAACTTATAACAGTCTGCAGTTGGAAAAATTGAAATCAATTTTTGAAAGAGTGGGAAATTGTCTTTCCGATTTCGAGTACAATCCCTATACACCGGGTGTCGCGAACATTGCTTTCTTGTTACATCATCCGTGTTTCTACGAAAATTTCAAACGTTTATCGCAAATAGTTTCATTTGATACAAACCATTGTCACAACCAATAGTAATTTCCCCCGCCAGATCTATACGGTAGGCTATGAAACTTTATGTACAAATTTTCTTCAAAAATTTCAAACTTTTATCACCAAAAAAATTTTAGTTTTGCAATAGAAAAACAAATAATTTTTGTTCGAAAATCACAGTCCATTTCGTTGATATGAAGCACTGTTTTTTTCTGACATTAAAACTTTAATAAGACACATTTTAAAGTTTCATAGTAATCAAACAATCACAAAATCAAATAATTTTTTCTACACTGAAAGAAGAGTTTTCTTTTCGAAAGAACGAAATTTGAGGTAAGCGCAGTTTTCTTTTGACGGAAAGAAAATTTCTTTAAACGCAAATAAAAAAAGATTAGAGATTATCGTTGCCTCGTTTGTCATAAATTAATATGTATGTGTTCTTAAAGAATGTATTTTATAAGAAAGGAAAATTTCGTTTGTCTAAAAAAATGTCGTTCCGGAGGAAAGTATTGTTGGTTTGGGTGTACATTGTTTGTATTAATAAAGCTAATGGAAGTGAGAAATATGTGAGGGAAGATACAATTAGCCAGAAAAATCATACAATTTTTTTTTTTTTTTTTTTGAATTAGTCTTTATGAAATAGTTTCCACAACAAACATCCTTACAGCGAAAAGCAAGTGGTAAACGATATTTGTTTTTCTAAAATTTCGTTTGGGAGAAAATATATATTTTTTTTTGGCGTGTATAGCCAAGCTTGTATTGTTTAGTATCTGGCATTTTATTTTCAATAACCTAATAATACTAAATCCTTCATCTACTATAAGCTCGTGTGACATTGTAATAATATATAGAATAATAATTTATATTGGAGAGCATTAGTAGTCAGTGATGACCATATGTAAAATACATCACACATTTAATTAAAAGTTCAAGTTTTTCTTACAAAACTATTTTTTCCGCGAAAGTAAAGAATTATTTTTTCAATAAATAGTTCACATTACTTCGGCGTCATTATGACGTTGTGAAATATTGGGAAATTTTATGCTTAAGGTGGGTCTTAAGTTGGAAAACTCTTAGTCATACATAAGAAAATTTTATTATTATTTTTTTAATGAAATCAGTTCGTATATCCTAAATCACATAGAATGCAAAATGGTTTCGATAACAGCCATGCGAAATGTCGAATATTTTTTATTTTGTTTCTATCAATCACATTTTGTTTCTAAAATGATAGGAGAAATCGAGTAATAAATCACTTGCCATAAAATATTTTATTTTTTTATGTTCAGAGTGATGTGATAGCATTTATGGTTGTTATTTCCTAGAACGACATAAATGCGTTGACAAACTCATGCCAAAACTCATTTACATTGATTTTATTGATAGCTAATTTTGTTTTTTTTTTACAGTTGGCCACGCGATCAATAGAACCCTCATTTGGACTACTCTTTGGCGATCTGCTGAGTGAACTTGATGTAGGCACTGCCGGCGCAGCTGTGATAATTAGTACCTTAGATGTATGCATGAATTTTTCTGGACTGTTTGTGGGTCCGCTGCTCAAAGAGTTCTCCTATCGTAAAGTTGCCATAGCAGGATCAATACTATGTGCTCTGGGTTTGGCCTGTACAAGTCCGGCGAGTAGTATGGCGCACATTATTAGCACATACGGAGTGATCAATGGCATTGGCGTGGGTTTGGCGACATCGGCGGCTTTTGTGGCCCTCAATCATTACTTTAAGCATAAAAGAGGTCAAGCTGTGGGTCTGAGTATGGCTGGAACAGCAATGGGCATGTTGATCATGCCTCAATTGGTACGCGTTCTGCTCGAGGCTTTTGGGTTTAGAGGTGCTGTTTTGTTATTGGCTGGTGTTGCTTTGAATGCAACTGTCGGCTCTGTACTCCTGCAACCGGCCAAATGGCATATGAAGGAGGAAAAGATCGACGAGGAAATGATGGTCATTGCACCAATACCCGAATTTAAGGTGATCCAAGAAGACGGAACTGAAGAGGATGCATTGCCCGAAATGAACACCTTACTGTTCAACAAACAAAACCAACAGCAAAACGCGATGCGGAAAAATTATTCCGAAATGGCAATGAATACCATGAATGGCTCCCGCTTGGGTCTTCCCAAGAGACCAACATTTCCCCGCATTATGTCTTTGGCCGGTGTACAGTCAGCCGAGAGTAACTACATGTCCAATCACGATGTCAGTATGGCCCTGCGACATCGGAAACATTCGGTTACCTCCAATCTGTCATATATGGACTTTACTGGTTCCATTTTACAAGTTCACATGAACGTGGGCGATGACGAATTCGAGCAGAACGATCGCGAATTGAAAAGAGTAAGCACAGCTACAGGCACAATAATGGGTGGACATCGTGATTCCTTTATCAAAATGAAGCCCACCGAAGTGGATAAGGCGGCAGCCGATGGTGGAGCGGAAAAAGTGAAAAGGCCAGGATTCTGGGCTAGATTTGCAGATCTCATGGATGTTGATCTTCTCAAAGATAAAATGTTCCTTAACATACTTTTTGGTCTTTCCATATTCTATGTGGCCGAAATGAACTTCAAAATGGTTACACCATTTTTCTTTGCAAATTTGGGATACAGTAAAAAAGATGTGGCATTTTGTCTTTCCATAACCGCAATCACGGATATAGCTGCTCGTATAGTTCTGCCGCCTATCTTTGATCGAACCAATATAAAGAAGCGTACCGTATTTTTGGTTTCCATTATATTTGTGGCCATAACGAGATCAAGTAAGTTACAATTTAAACAAAACTGGGTGGTCTAACCATAATACACTGTTGTAATATTCAAACGAATCTTGTAAACTAGCCTTGGGTCATAAATTGGTATTAGGAAAGGTAGGAATTTCAACGTAGTAATATACTTACATCTCTACGTATCTACAATAATTAAAATTGTCAAAGTTAGAAGAATTACTTTGACTAAAATTACTAAAACGTCCATTCAGTATTTAGCGAACGAAATGAACAAGAACTTGAATTTTTTTCTAAGATTGCAGTTAGATGTGTACGTAAGCTTAGACAAGAACTAAAAAATATGTACGTTTGTATAGTAAACTTGTACAAAACGTTCTAAAGTGCTTCAAGAAGCGAATCTTTTTAATCATACAAGAAAACCTGCATTTGTTGAATAATGTGCCAATCACACCACGCTGTCCTTTGACAAGGGTGCCCCTTTTTATAGCCGAGTCTGATTGGCGTTTCACTACGAAACCACTTTGAAATAATCAACATTACTGAGAGGAGATAATCCACCGCTGAAAATTTTTTTCATGTTCGGTAGAACTGGGATTGAACCCCTTTTGTATGCAAGGCGGACTACGGTGGCTTCCAACGCCGATAGATTCATGAAAGGACTTTCACTACAAAAATACATGAACAGAAAGACTTTAAATAAATGATCGATTAAAGTAGGGCGTTATGGTTGGCCTACCCTTTACAACTTTTTATTATATTTATTCAATTATTTTTGTTTTTCTCAACAGTTATGGCAGAACAAACCGATTGGACCCAACTTATGGTCTGGCTCTCGATATGTGGTTTCTTCAGAGGTTCAGCACTTAGTAACTTCACTCTAACAGTTTCTGAGTACTGTTCTTTGGAGAAATTACCTTCAGCATTTGGCTGGCACTTAGTGGGCAAGGCTGTGTTTGTAATATGTTTTGGCCCATTGATTGGTAAGTTCGAAGAATACACTGGTCCACTTTTTGTTTGTGTTTTGAATTAACTAAAATGTGTCCTCTTTAGGTGTCATTCGAGATGTCACTGGGAGTTATCCCATTTGTATTCATGCCCAAAGTGTCTGTATACTCCTTTGCGGTGTCGCCTGGTCCATAGAATATCTAATTGACTACTCTCGCCGCAAAAAGATTCAAAATGCTGAAGTCGATCCAGTAGCCGCCGCCGCAGTTGATAAGCAATAGTACTTATACCAGCTAAACAATCATGGGTCCTATAAAATTAATCTTAGATGTAACATTAGATCAATTTCTATTTTTATATGAAAAAATGGAATAAGAAAACATGTTCAGTATCATCGATACCTGGATCAATTAGCCTAGCAACAAATGTGACTGTAATAATTTTCTATTTGTCTAATTTTCGTGAGCAAATATACTCACCGAGTATTTGGCGCAATCCACACCCATACAACTTTGTTCCACATCTAATAACAAAAACATGCATAAATTTAAGTAGATTTATAAGTGCAGAACATACTTAATTTAAGATTATCTTTAATGTAGATTACTTTGCATGTGATAGTTCAACATTTTTAGTAGTTATAAGACTTAAACACTTTAACAGCTCACTTTACATCCATATCCAGCTATATCAAGGTGGAATGTCCTAACTGTATTATAAATCTTAAATTTCTCAATTACTTAATTAGCATGTGAATGGATGGATGAATTAAAAAAAAAATATAAAAAAAAATATATAAATATATACAATATAAGATTTTAATATGATATTAATGGCTGTATTTGACTTTGAGACATCAATAGAAAAACGCTCAAGATTAAATTTATTCCGTAACTTTTCAGCATTAAATGACATAGAGTGGATACATGAGGGTCTCGAAAGAAATGACTCCATATTTCTTGCTTCAATATGAAGCAATCATTAGGAGTTATACCATTGTAATATCTATTTATCTTTGTTTTAGTTATCACTAAATATTATATAAATAAATTATATAAAAAAATCTTCAAATTCAATTCTGAATAACAATTCCCTGGAAATTTTTTTCCCAATTCCCTATTCTAAACAAAATCTCCCAGGGAATTTTTTCTCTCCTCCCTTTTCCCTTATTCTAAACCAACTTCTAAAATGGGAAATTTTTCCCTTGGGTTGGGGTAAAATTGGTATAACAAATGACAATAAAAAGGGAAAAACGATGACATTTTTTGGGAATAATTCACCCAAAACAAATCAAGGGAGTTGTAACCGGAATGCATAATTTTTCTGTAATTTCAGGTCAAAAATCTCAAATTAAAAGCAACAAAATAAAAGAGTAGAGCACCAGGATGGGATGCATCCAACTACAGAATCCTCATCGCATGGTCACAGATCTGTACATATTTGGAAAAATCTTTCATATTTACAAAATTAGGGCTTTACATTTAAACTATAATATCCCTTCCTGTTTTAATATACATAGCTGCTTGTTCCTGAAAGCATCAATAATGCGGACATGTGTCACGCGTGGCGTGAAAAAATAATGAAATTTTCTTTTTTCTTCTTCCGTTTTGATGAAATATATCCTCTTCGGGCGCAGGTGTTCTTCTAATATATTTAAAAGGTGATACGGTCAAAATTTGGTCAAGGGAAAACGCGTGTAAATCGGTGAAATCGTTTATTTAAAAAATCAAATTAAATTTCTTTTTCAAGTTCAATTAGTATAAAATTCAGGAAAAATATTCAGTTAGGCTTTCGCTTTTCCAAATCCGACACCTGCCATCAGATTTTTTACAGCCACCTTGTCCACCTTCTTCGCCGCAGAAAGCCAGTTTGCCTTGAACTGCTGCTCGTCCTCAGCAGTTTTTTGGTCTTCTTTAGGTTCCGCTTGACAATAGCCCAGTATTTCTCAATTGGGCGGAGCTCTGGCGTGTTGGGAGGGTTCTTGTCCTTGGGAACCACCTGCACGTTGTTGGCGGCGTACCACTCCATGGCCTTTTTACCGTAATGGCAAGATGACAAATCCGGCCAAAACAGTACGGAACAACCGTGTTTCTTCAGGAAAGGCAGCAGACGTTTATTCAAACACTCTTTCACGTAAATTTCTTGGTTGACAGTCCCGGAAGCTATGAAAATGCTGCTTTTCAAGCCACAGGTACAGATGGCTTGCCGAACCAGATATTTCTTTGCGAACTTTGACAGTTTTATGTGCTTGAAAATATTTGCTACCTTTCCCCTTCCTTTTGCCGTATAAAACTCCTGTCCCGGAAGCTGCTTGTAGTCGGCTTTGACGTAGGTTTCGTCGTCCATTACCACGCAGTCAAACTTCGTCAGCATCGTCGTGTACAGCCTCCGGGATCGCGCTTTGGCCGTCGTATTTTGTTTATCATCGCGATTTGGAGTCACTACCTTCTTGTAAGTCGAAAGTCTGGCTCGTTTTTTGGCTCGATGCACGGTTGTAGACGATACACCCAGCTTATTTGCGGCATCTCGGAGAGAGAGGTTAGGGTTTCGCTTGAAACTACCGGCAACTCTCTTTGTCGTCTCAGCGGCTTCCGGTTTTCGATTTCCCCCCGATCCAGACTTCCTGGCTGTCGACAAACGTTCCCCAAACACTTTAATTACATTTGTAACTGTTGATTTGGCAACTTTTAGCGATTTTGCCAGCTTTGCGTGCAAATAGCTCGGATTTTCGCGATGCGCGAGCAAAATTTTGATACGCTGCTCTTCTTGCTTGGACGGCATTTTGACAACTGAAGAGTGAATTCCAAAATCAAAATAGGAGCAACATTCTACACACACATACCTTCAAAATGAGGGGTGTTCAGAGTTTTTAAATGCAAAATTGAAAGAAATACGTCAAGTTTATATTGACCAAATTTTGACCATATCACCCTTTAAGACTTCTCAGTCTCCACGTTTCGATGTTTTCCTACGCCCTTTTTGGTAGTCACCTTCGGGGGGATAATCAAAACGGCTTAAGTTGAAGTGGAATGTGGGCCGCTAGCAGGTATTTGAAGACAGATTTTTAACCCTATAATATTTGTGAAACCTTGAAAAGCAAAGCAGGCAACTCAAGTGGGTTAATGGCATCGCGTAGCTCTCTCTTTCTATCCTTTGGTCATTGTTCCTCTTACTCAAAACGTTTTTCAAGTTTTTCACTTTTAACTCAACAATTCAATACAATTTCAATTCAAAAATTGTAGTAAAATAAAACAGTTGAAGTTAAACAGCTGACTTCGATTACTCTAAATTATTTCTCGCTTGTTATTCCCTTGCCCTACTGTTTAGAATAGGAGGATTTTATTCCGGGGGAAAATGAATTCCCAGGGAATATTCAGAATTGGGCTAATGTTGTAGGTTTTGTATAAAACATGACTAGAGTAGCTAAATATATAGAAAACTAGCAAGTATCAAAAATTAAAATAATAAATACGCATAGGCATTAAACTACCTCTGTTCAGACATCCAGACTCCTTCATCAAAACATAAACACGCTGTCCTTACATAAAGGATCCTTTTTTTAGCTATTGTATTTTTGGCAACACTGGATTAAAATGCTGACGCACGTTTCGTGTTTTGTTTCACTGTCAAACGTCTTCTGTTTGAAAGAATGTTCATCGCGTGCTTCTTCCATGTTATCGTCAGTACATTTACGATTTTGGAGTGAAGATCTGCCAGAAACATGGCAAAAGCTACGAAGTCGCCGTACTTCTTCAATCATGTGCGTCACGTGGTGAGCGCTAATGCGAGACGATATCGAACTTTTTGTTGTCCGAAATGCAAGAACTTGACTTGCACGATATGTGGCTTCAACAAGACGACGTCACATGCCACACAGCACGGGTAACAATGGAGTTATTGAGAGGCTATTTCGGTGAACATTTTGTTTCGCGTTCGGAACCCGTCAATTGGATCATGCCATTCAACGCCTTTGGATTATTTTTGGAATGCTATGTTAAAGCTGCAATTGACGCATTGGAAGACAACATTGAAGCCAGCCGAAATGTTGCAAAGAATATACCAAAGTTGGACTAAGTGGATGTATTATTTGGAGCGAAGTCGCTGTCAACATTTACATGAAATAATATTGAAACGTAAAATTATATGGAGCGTACTAACGATTCAAATAAAGATTTCATGCATTTCTCTGAATTGTATGTGTTTTAAAATTTTCATTTACTCTTAAAAATAACCCTTTAGAAAAGAGTAAACTATTCTCTTGAACAAAATTAACTACTTCAAGGTTAAATTTAAATTGTAATGAAAATTTTTCTTAATTTGTACAGTATATTCACGGTATCAGAAATAGGTCGATGTTGTTCACTACAGCAGCGATTCGTATATTTAGAACATTCTGGTTAGTCTGGCCTACAACCATCTAGATTAATTCGATAAGCAGATAACGCACATATTTATCGGTTTATGATCATAGTCTTGCCTACAACCATCTAGAACATTCTACAAGTAGCCGGCAGATGTCGCACATCAGGTTATGTTCATAATCTTGCCTACAACTGTTATCTTGGTCGTTTCTGTCGCTCATAGTTTTGCCTATCAAGTATCTCGTAATTTATCTGCAGATGGTTATGCTCATATTACTACAACAAAGCAGAAGGGGTTACTTTACAATGAGCGATTGAGAAAGATGTTTAGGAAAGTACTAGAAAATAAAGATGATTCTAACAAGTGATGACGTAATTTTATCGTTACAATTTTAAATTTTAAATTAACAGAAATTAATTTAAATACATTTAAATCTAGAAATAGCAAGTCCGTAACAATAGGTTTTATTTAACAAGACAAAGACTCTGCAGCCAAACGAACTATATGTGTATCAAATAATTAGATTCTCATTTTGATTATGAGAATAATTTTTTCAAGTACTTAATACAGTCTTTAATTAAAATTAATATATAGATTTATGGTTTATTTTCAAATAAAAGACAATATATGCATGTGTATGATCTTAAAGATTCATTAGTAGTTTCCTTTTCATAACAAAATATACTATTTTAAATTAAATGTGAGAACCAAAACTGTTTTTGTTTACTGTATTAATGGGTAGTATTTTTATATCTTAAATTTTAGAAAATAAAGATTTTCTTGACATTTTCGACTTTTATCTCTACCACATAAAGACCACAATGCTCTAAAAGAGCATTAATCAAAATTTAATTATGTAGAACTTCCAATTTTTTTGCTTTTCGCATCAATTACACGTTTAGAAGAAACATGGTTGTCACATTCATATTCGAAGGGCTATTTTTGTGGCGACCATATAACATTTTCACCTAGAACCATGTTGTCTCAGTGAACATCGTTCTAAGAAAAACATAATTGTCCTCTTATAATATGTTACGATGTTATGATATAATTTTGTTACAATTAGAAATTAGAAAGTGGTAACGATCTCTGTCACCCAGCAGCGGAAAGAGGCGTACAGCAGGCCGCTTTCAGATTTGCACGGCGTGTCATTGGGGAGGAGGTCTCCGCTTACTCGTCTCATAGTAGGCCGGACAAATACACTGCAAAAAGACACTATTATAATACCTCATTTGACAGGCAAGGAAAATCCCCTGCAAATGCAGGCTTTTTAATAAGACATACATATAGAACAAACAACAGCACACTTGCATTCTACGTACGAGTAGTCATGATATTATGCCTGCTCT